>NC_090306.1:93719940-94437440 GCF_039906515.1 Pseudorca crassidens
CTCTGTTCAACACAGGGGCTGCCAGCCACACGTGACTCTAAAAAACTAGTTAAAACGTTAAAATGACATAAAATTTAAAATGCTGTCCCTTGGTCACACTAGCCACATCTCAAGCGCTCAAGAGCTCCAAGCAACCAGTGGCTTCAGAATCAGATAATGTACACACAGGACATTTCCAACAGCAAAGCTCCACTACACAGCACTAGAGAGAATAGAATCCCGGAGAAAGGGAATATGGGGGATACGGCCCCAGGATCTGAAATAAGAGAGATGCGGCTCCTACCACAGCTTTGGCACTATTAGCTATGTCATGCTGGGCAAGCCTCAGTTTCATGACCCTTTGAAAAAGGCGCAGCATCTCCCTCTCCTGTGCTTATTGTGAGAATAAAATGAACATAACGCACCCACACCATGTCTGGCAAAAGGTAATCACTGAATAGACCCTTAGCTATTTTTACACCTGTTACTTCTACTTATTACTGTTATTGTTACTGTTACTACAGAGCTGGGTGGAGCCACCTAAGATCTCACACCACATCCCAGATGGAGAAACTGAGGCACCAAGCAGGAAGCTGGCATGAAGGCAGCAAAGCCAGGACCAGACTCTGACTCTCTCGATTCCCTACACGGTCGTCTTTCCGCCGGTTTGTGCTATAAAACAATTCCACAGCCATTTTAGCCCTTCAACTTCAGGCTTTGTCTATTGGGTTTAAATATTCCGTCTCTGACCCACCGTGAAACCATGGAAACTGAATGGCAAATTGAAAAGGCAGCAAACAAATTAGCTTGCAAAGCCCCACAAATTATATAATCGTTCCAGTATTTAAGCTGCAGATATTCTCTGCATTTTGGCCAGGGCCTTTCTCGGTTGCTTTTGTAAACCTGCACTTGTGCGTCCCATGATCCGCATCAGCCCACACAATATTGTGACCAAAATCTACACCCGTGCTAAGCCCCCTAGATTCAGAGCCAAACTCCAAGGGGTAAAACTTCCATCTACCCGGTGCGGTACCCCTACCCTCCCATCCTCTGCAGAAAGGCCAAACTGCATAAGCAGGTTTCTAGTTCTGCCGTCTCCTTCCTATTGGAAGCTCCAAGAATAAACAATTAGGAGTGGTGTCCTGTGGGTGGAAAGAAAAGGAGAATTGTTTGGAGTGGACCACGAGGGAAATTATAATGAAAAATTAACCGGAAGCATGAGAAGCACCTGTGGTAGGTTGTAATAATGGCTCAATTCCTCACCCCTTATGGTACCCACACCTTTTGCCATTTGACTGGGTAGCAGTGCTTCCCATATGCTAAAGCACAATTCCATGGCCCTGTGGGACTTTCTTTGGCCAAGGGAATGTTAGCAAATGTGATGCAGAGTCTTGAAATGCCCTTGTGTGATTGCTGCCTTTTGTGCCTCTGCTGTGACCATAAGGAGAACATGCCTGCTCACCCAGGAAGAAACAGAAGAGAGTCTGTTGGACCAGAGCTGCCTCAGCTTAGCTAACCCAGATGAGCGTAGATTCAAGCAGAGCACCCATTACTCCCACCCCTGCTGATCCCCAGAAGTATGAGCAAGTCCAGCTGGGATCAACAGGAAACCCTTCTTAGGCCAGCCAATTGATAACCAATCACAGAGGCGTGAGCTGTAATAATAAATGATTGTTTCTCAAGCCATGAATATGGGGGTGATTTGTTACAGAGCAACAGCTAGCTGATACAGCATTCTTGAGTCCTCTCTCCCTCACCTCCCATATCCAATCCATCAGCAAGCTCTAAATAAGTCTACCCACTTCGCTTATAATTCTATAGACACCAACTTAGTCCATTTCAACATCATTTCTCTTGTAGACTACTACCATTGCCTATTCACTGGTTCTCTCACCAGTACTCTTGCCTGCCTCCAATTCAGTTTCTACACACTTTTCCCAAAGCAAAATTGGATTATGTCTCCCTAGACATAGAGTAGGAATAAATCGTCTTAGAATAAAACCCCAGCTACTAACACTAAGGATCCAGCCCCTGTTGACCTCTCCCACTTCTGCTCATATCACTCCCCCTGAAGCCAGACCAATCTTCTTTTTTGTTTCTGGAACGTGCCAAACTCTCTCCCACCTGGAGGCCTTCACACACACTGTTCCTTCTGCCTGAAATGCCTTTCTCCCTACTCTCAGCATGGCTGGCTGTTTCTCTTCCTGGAATCTCATCTTAAACTTTACTTCCCTGCCCATAGTCCTAAAGGAAAGCTTCTTCTGTTTTCTCCATCTCAAAGTAGTTATATCTTTCTGTTTTAGAATTATTGGAACTGGCTGTTGTTTTATTTATTTGTCTGCTTACTTTATTCATTTACTCAAAAATTGCTTACTGAACTCCTATTATGTGTCAGATTTTGTTCTAGGTGTTGGGGAGACAGCAGTAAAGAAGACAGACCAGGTCCCCACCCTCATGAAGGTTTCCTTCTAGTGAGGGAGACAGACAATGAACAGGTAATAAACACACACACCTTATCCTCCCTGGGCGTCTGGTCAACAGACTAAACAGGAGAGAGTACATAGATTTCAATCATTTGACTTGTTGGAATTGGCTACGAGTGACATAGTGGGAGAGATAGGTATAAACTGACCCCAGAAGTTCGGGGTCAATCTCTTCTCTGCATGATTCAGTGTCATCCTCTGTGATCTTATGCTCATTCTGCTGGACGGTTCTTCTCAGTCCCCTCCTCCTTCCCAGACTTGAGTTATCCATCTTCACTGTTGTTTACTCCAGCTACACAGGGCTTTTCTTGTTACTGTTTGAGTGGGCCCCAAGGCCCAAGCCACTGAGTTGTGGCAGATGAGTCCAGTCCAACTGCCACTGTACCTTCTACCCCATCCTACCACCTCCCACCCATGTTCTGGGCTCACGTCCCCCTTGTGTTCATCAGAAAGCAGACCTCTGCTGGGCTGCAAACTCCCTCTTATTTTGTCTATTTCTCCAGACAGTGATGATGATTTATACCAGTTCCAATGGATTCCCTAACTTCCCACATAATATTTCTTCTCACAAAACTTGCTAACGTTCCCTTCTCCGATGTCATAAATTTACCTCTGGTAAATACTACTGCAACTCAAGATAGATAATGTAATTTTCAATCGTGATACGTGAGACGGAGAAAATAGAGCAGGGAAGAGAACACAGCTGACTGGGTTGGGTGGATTTTCCAGCACGTGCTCAGTAAGTATCTGTGAATTAATAAATTGACAAAATTATTAATTTGCTATGAATACATTGAGGGGCCTGCAGCTTTCCTCCTGCTCCCCAGATAGCCTCCCCTACCTCTCCATTTTCTTTCTTCTCCTGGGAGTTGGACTAAATTAGCTGGGTGACTCTTCCTCCAGATGTGGTCCAAAATATTAGGGTACAGACTAAGCTGTTGTAATAAAGAAGCCCCAAGTTGTAGCTGATTAAATAAAATAACACCTTACTTCTTTCTTTCCTAACAATCAAAGATGAGTCCAAGCTGACAGGACAGCTCTGTTCCACAAAGTTGCAGGAGGGCCCAGGTTCCTCCAATATTCCTGCCACAGCAGGCCCTAGTATGCCACCTTCCCCTCCATGAACATGGTTGGGTCATTATCTTGCCCATGCTTTGGTTCACAGGAAGTAGGAAGTAAGCACTTTGTTTTTAAAGAAATGCCAGGTAGGTTACACATTCCACTGATGAGAATTTAATCAGATGACTGCAACTGGGAGCAAGGGAGCTTGGGAAATGTTATCTATAGCTGGGGGCCAAGTGCTCAGGTGAAAGTCAGGGATGTGTTACTTTTAACAGAAAGGAGGGGAGAATGGACACTGGGGAGCAGTGACAGCCCTAGCCACACCCAAACCTTTCCGAGGACCAAAACTTGGCAAAGCGCCCTTGATCCTACTGGTCCTTATCTCTTAAATGACTGGTTTCTTCTTCATCATCTATCAGACTCCTACTCTTCCTATAAATCCCAGCTCAAATGATCCCATCAGCGTTCAGCCATTCAGAGTCATTTGTGCTGAGGGCTGTGGAGGCAGGGCTGAGCCCCTGCCCTTTGAAGAACGCACCATGAGCTTCTATAGGTAAAGCACTAGCACTGCGCCTGGCACTTGCTACTCAGTAAATGACTACGAATAATGCTTCCTCAATACATGCTAACCACTGTCATCACTGCTATAGTTCTTATTTTTATTCTTTTCCCAAGGTTTCCCTGGGAACTGGCCACATGGTATACAGTGGAACAATCACAGGCTTGGGAGCCAGTAAACCTGTTGTTGAATCCTGGACCCACCACTTTCTTCCTGTGTGAGCATGGCTGTGGCTTAATCTCTCTTAGACTCAGTTTCCTCATCTGTTAAATGGGGACAATCGTGTTTCTACCTTATAGGGTGGATGTATTTATTAAATTGCATGATCTAAGTAAAGTGTTTAGTACAACGCCTGCAAAAAGTATTTCAATAAATAGTGGGTTTTGTTATATTGCTATCATCCTCATCATCAGGGAGGGACAATCATGTGTACCCATCAGGCATGAATTTAGCTACAGAAGAGGAGAACCTCACAACCAAGGCACCAAAATACAGGAGTCCATTTGGCTCCCAAATCAAGGAGCCCAGGGGTGGGCAATGGAGTGGAGGCTCGTGAGTGCCTCAGGGACTCGGACTACTCCTCTCTCCTCTTTGCCATCACGAGGGGGTTGAGTTTCCTCCTTATATGTGTCCCTCCTGGCCACCAAATGAAAGCTGTACCTCTAATGACATGTGCATATTCCAAACAGGAAGTGAGAAAAAGAGGCTTACCGATCAAGTGTATTTTTCTTAGGAAAATTAAAACTTTCCTGGATGGCTCATCCCACAGACCTCCCTGAGGTTTTAATGGCCAAAACTGTGCCATATGATTGCCCCTAAGTGACAGGTATCTGGGGAAAGGGGGCTGCAGATGGGGGTTGTCTCAGCCACCAACAGTGACATGGTAATGGGTTGAATGGTGTTCCCACAAAACATATATTCAAGTCCTAACTTTTTGGTACCTGTGAATGTGAGCTTATTTGAAAATAGAGGCTTTGCAGATGTAATTCGTAGAGATGAGATCATACTGGTATAGTATGACCTATTACATTAAAAGATGAGACCCATTAATGGCCCCTGAATCCAGTATGACCTGTGTCCATATAAGAGGAAGAGAGACAAGGGAAAAGACAGCCATGTGACAATGACGGCAGAGACTGGAGTGATGCTGCCACAAGCCAAGGAATGCCAAGAGTCAGCAGAAACTGGAAGAAACAAGGAAGGATCCTCCCCTAGAGACTCTGAAGGGAGCCTGACCCTACTGACGCCTTGATTTCCAACTTCTAACCTCCAGAACTGTGAGAGAATAAATGACTGTCGTTTTAAGCCACCCAGTTTGCGGTGTTTGTTACAGAAGCCCTAGGAAACCTAGTGATGCTGCCACACCACATAAATAAATGAATGCATCATAAGTGTTAAGAGCTAAAATTGAGGGTTGGGTTAAACAGACTCAACTGCTTATTCATTCATTAAGCAGACTCAACTCATTCATTCATTCCAGCCTCACCTGGGTGGCTTGCCCAAGCTATTGTTGCAGCCCTCTGAGTGCCAAGGGTGGGTCAGAGGGGCTACAGCAGACTCAGTGAACCCCTAATCTTCTTGCTGACTCTGGTCCTCAGAGTCTCCAGGGCCCATTGCTCAAGAGCAGGTTTTCTTGACCACATGTCAGGTGGTTGCCTGTACACTCCTTAAGTCAACACTGAGAGAAGACTCAGTCCCAAGTGGCCTCTGTGCCTGCATCCAGCTGTACCAGTGGGTAAGGGGCTGGTGATGGGTAAATGTGACCCAGGACCATGCAGCTGCAGAAATCACCTATGAGAATATGCTGAGGCAACAAGCTTGGTAAACACGTGCTAAGAGCGGAGGCAGGGAAAGTCAACCCATAGGACAGTTGAGACAAAAGGCACATTTTTATGCAAGTAGGTAGACTCAAACCCTGGGTTATTGTGATTTATCAGAATGTCTCCCCTGCTCTGAAAAATCTCTTTAATGTCAAACAGTGCTTCTGCCCTAAGATCGATCCCTTCTCCTATATTTTTTAAAGTTTATTGAGCAAGTATTATGCATCATGCCCCATGCATGATTATACTTTTGTCTCACTACAAAAGGAAAAAGTGGGAACGATTTTTATAGACAGAGGAACTGAGGAAATTGCCTAAGTCTGCACAGTCAGCTAATGGCAAAGCTTGGACTCAAATCCAGATCCATCTGGTTCTGATTCATGTCCTTTCCCATTAAAACAATTCTGCCAACCTGGAAATCGTGCTTTATGAGCTCAGGAAACCAGTTTCTTTATTTAACCTCGCAGAATTCAAATAAGGTAGTTCCACCATATTTCACAAATATATATATATATTTATATATATATATATATATATAGATATAGATAGATAGATCTTCTCACACTTAAGCTTGTTTCCCATAATCTTTCTTTAAAATATCATACATCTTCTGACCTGTGCGGGCAAAAGACAAACAAATGAACAAATAGAAATGTGTTTTTCTAGAAACTGAAAAAAACTGACTGTGATGTCTTTAAGATTCTTTGTGTATTATTTTTCTATTGAAGAATAGTTAGTTTATAATACTGTGTTAGTTTCAGGTGTCAGGATTCTTTACTTTTTTTTTTTAGGTTTAAAGACCAACATACACATAATAGAGTCAGATTTTAATCTTATCATACTATCAGCAATATCACTTCTAGTTTGATTTCTAGAAGAAAACACATCTGTGTGTCACAGCATTCCATACAGAAGTAAATGTTTGCAAGTACTCCAACCCCTGAATAAATTGGAGAGTTCAGAGAATCCTGGGTTCAAATCCCAGCTCCCCTGTGTCAAGTGAAAAACCAATCTGGACTTAGGGTGAGAGAGACTTTACTCAAAAAGACTATTGCAGTAGGAAGAATTCTTTGACTTCAGGATCTTCAAGCATCTCAAAATCCAAAAGAAAAAGCCTTTTCTTTTGTGGGAGGTGTGCAGTGTGATGAGCTGGGTGGAACTCTGGGGAAGGCTGGCAAGCATAACAGGATATCTCTTTGTAGCCAGCCTTTTGGAAGAGTTGTTCTGCACCTTGGTTCCTGCTTAAAACTTGGGGACCAGCCAAAGTTTAAGAGCTTGTAGGAAGGAGGTAAGCTTGACTAAAGTTTGGTCAAGCCAAGCCCATGGGTAACTGGGAGCACTTGGTCACCACTTATGAGCTGTGTGACCTTAGGCAAGTCACTTTTCTGCTCTTAGATTTGGTTTCCTTGTTTTCAAAATGTGGGCAATATCTGATCCATACCTCACAGCACAGTGAGGATTAGATGAAACACTTTGCAGGGGGCCTTGGATCTCTATTCTCTCAGGGCGTAGAAGGGCACCCAACAATAATATGGTAAGTCCCTGCCACATTAGCTGCTATCCTGATACACCCCCACCAAGAGGGCTGCAAGAGGCAACCTGCACTGATGTTGGTAAAGTGCTTCTGAAGCTGCAAAGTGAGAGGGAGGCTGTTTCTACTCTCTATGCTTGAGGACCCTTCACTTCCCCGCAATGACAGCATCTCCACTGCAGGACTGGTAAATGTGTTCTCAACCTCAAAGAAAAGGGATTAGAAAGTTCAATAAAGAAGTAAATTCTCCTTTCTGTTATTTTCTAATGCAACTGGTTAGGGAAAATAAATACTCTTTATCAGCTAGGACATGCTTCAGATACATTTTAGACTGTGATGCCGGAACAGAGCAAAATGCTCTGGAAAGCTTCCAGACAGTCTCAGAATAAGATCCAGAAGATGGGAATGGAGGAAGGGAAAGGAACTAGGTTGCCTGAAGAATGAGGAGTATGGCTAACCCATCTCTGTCCCCTTGCCCAGCACAGGGTCCAGCAGATGCTAAGTGGTGAGGAATCGCTTGTCCAACTGGCCGTGAACGCCTACTATGTCAGGTACTTTACATGAAGCTGTCTCGCAGAATCTAATTCCAAGACCTCATCCAGAGCTCTGGAGCTCTCCACAACCCAGCCCTGCTCCATCTCACCTCTTTCCCTCCCATTCTCCCTTCTGTCCCCTCAAGCCGTGCCGGCCACCTGGCCTTGCTGTTCCTGTATCAGAGCAGGGGGGCTCCTCCCTCAGCCACTGCACTGGCTGCCCCCCCAATCTGAAATCAGCTCACTCACCTCATGTCTCTGCCCAAACATCACCTCCCCAGAAGGGCTCCTTAACTCCCATGTGCAACAACAACCCTGCTGTCCCTGTATCCTCTTGCCGTGGTTCCTTTTTGGACTTATTACCACGTGAGATGATTTTTTAAACTTGTTTTCAAGGTTCTTGTCAAGGCCTGCTGGAATGTAAGCTCCATCACGTCAATAACTTGGTCCTCATCACTGGTTCCCCATTACCCAGAAAAGCCCCTGGCACATAATAAATACTTGATAAATATAGCACTATTATCTCACTTAATCCCCCCTGGGAAGTGGTACTGTGGTACCCATTTGACAGAGGAGGAAATGGAGGCTCAGAAAAATGAAGTCACTGGTCAAGGGTTGCACACGAGGAAAAGGCAGCCTTGGCTTTGAAGCCACACATCATCTTCCTCTGACACCTGCTGCCTCCTTGCAAGTAATGCTGTTAAACGTGACTCTGAGTTACCCACAGTCCCTAGAGGACGTGAGCTCAGCCTAAGCCCTGCTGTGTGGATAGGGCCGTGAACTCCAGCTCACTGCGGTGCTGACCCCGTACATAAGCCCGGCCATACATCAGGGATCTGATATCAGAAGACTCCCTTGCTAAGTTCAAGCGCATTGAGATCATCCGTCACCCTTTCTAAATTATTTATATTAAGAAACTGATGGGGGGGCTTCCCTGATGGCGCAGTGGTTGAGAGTCCGCCTGCCGATGCGGGGGATGTGGGTTCGTGCCCCGGTCCGGGAGGATCCCACATGCCGCGGAGCGGCTGGGCCCGTGAACCATGGCCACTGAGCCTGCGCGTGCGGAGCCTGTGCTCCGCAATGGGAGAGGCCGCGGCGGTGAGAGGCCCGCTTACCGCAAAAAAAAAAAAAAAAGGAACCGATGACTTCCCTGGTGGTCCAGTGGCTGGGGCTCCGTGCTTGCACTGCAGGGGGCACGGATTCGACCCCTGGTCGGGGAACTAAGGATCCCACATGCCACATGGCAGTGGCCAAAAAGAAAGAAAGAAAAGAAACTGATAATGAGAACACTTAAGACGCCCACCTTAAAAGCATTTTAAAGTGACAGTCAGGGGGAGCAGGGATCTACATGTTACCTGGTCTTTGATAAACATCAGCTCAAATACCTAAATAGACTAGTCTCCACTAAACGTCCAGGAGTAGGTGACATGAGGGAGAGTCTTGGGCTGTGTCAGACCACGGCCAGACCCCTCAGATCCCAGGGTGCAGCAAGGAACCTTGCAAAGAGCTCAGCTTTTTGAGTCAAACGAACATCACAGCCTCCCCTCCCGCTTACCACCTGGAACCTACATGGGGAAAAGGGTAGGACTAACCTCTCTGAGCCTCATTTTCAGTTTCTCCAAAATGGGGGTTAAGAGACATAACAGTGGGACTGATATCCATGGGTACTATGAAGAGCAAAAAATATACTGCATACAAAGCACTTGTTACATTTCCTGGCACACAGTAAGTGTTTAATAAATGATGGTTGACACATTTCTCTTCAGTGTACCTGTTTCCTGAAACAAGCTGCCCCAGAAGTGGGGCTTTTATTAACTTTTTAACAAAGAAGATATGCAATTACAAGACCAGAGTATACTTGGTCATTCTTTGAAAAACCATTCATTGATCACCTGCCTTGGGCTCAGTTCTAAAAGAGACAGAAGACCAGACACTGAGAGACCTTCAAGATGGCGGAGGAGTAAGAGGTGGAGATCACCTTCCTCCCCACAAATACATCAAAAATACATCTAGGGCTTCCCTGGTGGTGCAGTGATTGAGAGTCCGCCTGCCGATGCAGGGGACACGGGTTAGTGCCCCGGTCAGGGAAGATCCCACACGCCGCGGAGCGGCTGGTCCCTTGAGCCATGGCCGCTGAGCCTGCGCGTCCGGAGCCTGTGCTCCACAATGGGAGAGGCCACAACAGTGAGAGCCCCGCGTACCGCAAAAAAAAAAAAAAAAAAAAAAAATACATCTACACGTGGAACAACTCCTACAGAACACCTACTGAACGCTGGCAGAAGACCTCAGACCTCCCAAAAGGCAAGAAACTCTCCATGTACCTCGGTAGGGCAAAAGAAAAAACAGAGACAAAAGAATAGGGACGGGACCTGCACCAGTGGGAGGGAGCCGTGAAGGAGGAAAGGTTTCCATACACTAGGAAGCCCCTTCGCGGGCCGAGACTGCGGGTGGCGGAGGGGGAAAGCTTCAGGGCCGCGGAGGAGAGCACAGCAACAGGGGTGCGGAGAGCAAAGCGGAGAGATTCCCACACAGAGGATCAGGGCCGACCGGCACTCACCAGCCCGAGAGGCTTGTCTGCTCACCCGCCGGGGCGGGCGGGGCTGGGAGCTGAGGCTCGGGCTTTGGTTGGATCCCAGGGACAGGACTGGGGTTGGTGGCGTGAACACAGCCTGAAGGGGGCCAGTGCACCACGGCTAGCCGGGAGGGAGTCCGGGAAAAGGTCTGGACCTGCCGAAGAGGCAAGAGTCCACTGTTTCCTGGTGCGCGAGGACAGGGGATTAAGAACGCTGCTTAAAGGAGCTCCAGAAACGGGCGCAAGCCGTGGCTATCAGCGCAGACACCAGAGACGGGCATGAGACGCTAAGGCTGCTGCTGCTGCCACCAAGAAGCCTGTGTGTGAGCACAGGTCACCATCCACACCTCCCCTCCGAAGCCTGTGCAGCCCGCCACTGCCAGGGTCCCGTGATCTAGGGACAACTTCCCCGGGAGAACACATGGCACGCCTCAGGCTGGTGCAACGTCACGCCGGCCTCTGCCGCCACAAGCTCGCCCCGTATCCATACCCCTCCCTCCCCCCGGCCTGAGTGAGCCAGAGCCCCCGAATCAGCGGCTCCTTTAACTCCATCCTGTCTGGACAAAGAACAGATGCCCTCAGGCGACCTACATGCAGAGGCGGGGCCAAATCCAAACCTCAACCCCAGGAGCTCTGCAAACAAAGAAGAGAAAGGGAAATCTCTCCCAGCAGCCTCAGGAGCAGCAGATTAAATCTCCACAATCAACTTGATGTACCTGCATCTGTGCAATACATGAATAGACAACGAACCATCCCAAATTGAGGAGGTGGAATTTGGAAACAACTATAGACTTGGGTTGCTTTCCGCATCTAATTTGTTTCTGCTTTTATGCTTATCTTAGTTTAGTATCTAGAGTTTATTATCATTGGTAGATTTGTTTATTGATTTGGTTGCTCTCTTCTCTTTTTTTTAAATATACTTTTTTTTCCTTTTTCTCTTTTTCAGAGTGTGTATGTGTATAATTCTTTGTGTGATTTTGTCTGTATAGCTTTGCCTTTACCACTTGTCCTAGGGTTCTGTCTAGTTTTTTGTTTGTTTTTCTTTTTTTTAATATAGTTTTTAGAGCTTGTTATCATTGGTGGATTTGTTTTTTGGTTTGGTTGTGCTCTACTTTCTTTTTTTTATTACTTTTTAAATTTTTTTGTCAATAATTTTTTTATTTTAAAAACTTTATTTTATTTTTTTTCTTCCGTTCTTTCTGTCTCTCTTTTCTTCTGAGCCATGTGGCTGACAGGGTCTTGGTACTCTGGCCGGGTGTCAGGCCTGTGCCTCTGAGGTGGGACAGCCGAGTTCAGGGCATTGGTCCACCAGAGACCTCCCAGGCCCACGTAATATCAAATGGCAAAAGCTCTCTCAGAGATCTCCATCTCAACGCTAAGACCCAGCTCCACTCAATGACCAGAAAGCTACAGTGCTAGACACCCTATGGCAAACAACTAGCAAGACAGGAACACAACCCCACCCATTAGCAGAGAGGCTGCCTAAAGTCACAATAAGCTCACAGACATCCCAAAACACAACACCAGACGTGGACCTGCCCACCAGAGAGACAAGATCCAGCCTCATCCACCAAAACACAGGCACCAGTCCCATCCACCAGAAAGCCTACACAACACACTGAACCAACCTTAGTCACTGGGGGAAAACACCAAAAACAATGGGAACTATGAACCTGCAGCCTGCGTAAAGGAGACCCCAAACACAGCAAGTTAAGCAAAATGAGAAAACAGAGAAACACACAGCAGATGAAGGAGCAAGGTAAACACCCACCAGACCAAACAAATGAAGAGGAAATGGCAATCTACCTGAAGAAGAATTCAGAGTAATGATAGTAAAGATGATCCAAAATCTTGGTAATAGAATACTCAAAATGCAAGAAACATTTAACAAGGACCGAGAAGACCTAAAGAGCATATAAACAATGATGAACAACACAATAAATGAAATTAAAAATTCTCTAGAAGGAATCAATAGCAGAATAACTGAGGCAGAAGAACGGATAAGTGACCTGGAAGATAAAACAGTGGAAATAACAACTGCAGAGCAGAATAAAGAAAAAAGAATGAAAAGAATTGAGGACAGTCTCAGAGACCTCTGGGACAACATTAAACACACCAACATTTGAATTATAGGGCTCCCAGAAGAAGAAGAGAAAAAGAAAAGGACTGAGAAAATATCTGAAGAGATTATAGTTGAAAATTTCCCTAATATGGGAAAGGAAATAGTCAATCAAGTCCAGGAAGCAGAGAGAGTTCCATACAGGATAAATACAAGGAGAAACACACCAAGACACATATTAATCAAACTATTAAAAATTGAATACAAAGAAAAAATATTAAAAGCAACAAGGGAAAAAGAGCAAAAAACATACAAGGGAATCCCCATAAGGTTAACAGCTGATCTTTCAGCAGAAACTCTGCAAGCCAGAAGGGAGTGACAGGACTTATTTAAAGTGATGAAAGGGAACAGCCTACAACCAAAATTACTCTACCCAGAAAGGATCTCATTCAGATTCGACAGAGAAATTAAAACCTTTACAGACAAGCAAAAGCTAAGAGAATTCAGCACCACCAAACCAGCTTTACAACAAATGCTAAAGGAACTTCTAAGCAGGAAACACAAGAGAAGGAAAATACCTACAATAACAAACCCAAAACAATTAAGAAAATGGTAATAGAAACATACATATCGATAACTATCTTAAATGTAAATGGAGTAAATGCTCCAACCAAAAGACATAGAGTGGCTGAATGGATAAATAAACAAGACCCATACATATGCTGTCTACAAGAGACCCACTTCAGACCTAGCGACACATACAGACTGAAAGTGAGGGAATGGAGAAAGATATTCCATGCAAATGGAAATCAAAAGAAAGCTGGAGTAGCAATTCTCATATCAGACAAAAGAGATTTTAAAATAAAAACTTTTACAAGAGACAAAGAAGGATGCTACATAATGATCAAGGGATCGATCCAAGAAGAAGATATAACAATTGTAAATATTTCTGCATGCAACATAGGAGCACCTCACGCATAAGGCAAATGCTAACAGCCATAAAAGGGGAAATCAACAGTAACACAATCATGGTAGGGGACTTTAACACCCCACTTTCACCAATGGACAGATCATCCAAAATGAAAATCAATAAGGAAATACAAGCTTTAAATGACACATTAAACAAGATGGACTTAATTGATATTTATAGGACATTCCATCCAAAAACAACAGAATACACTTTCTTCTCAAGTGCTCATGGAACATTCTCCAAGGTAGATCATATCTTGGGTCACAAATCAAGCCTCAGTAAATTTAAGAAAATTAAAATCGTATCAAATATCTTTTCCGACCACAACACTATGAGACTAGATATCAATTACAGGAAAAAATCTGTAAAAAACACAAACACATGGAGGCTAAACAATACACGACTAAATAACCAAGACATCACTGAAGAAATCAAAGATGAAATCAAAAAATACCTAGAAACAAATGACAATGAAAACACGATGACCCAGGGCTTCCCTGCTGGCACAATGGTTAAGAATCTGCCTGCCAATGAAGGGGACATGGGTTCGAGCCCTGGTCCGGGAAGATCCCACATGCTTCAGAGCAACTGAGCCCGTGCACCACAACTACTGAGCCTGCGCTCTAGAGCCCACGAACCACAACTACGGAAGCCCACGTGCCTAGAGCCCGTGCTCTGCAATAAGAGAAGTCACCCAATGAGAAGCCTGCGCACCAAAAGGAAGAGTAGCCCCCTCTTGCCACAACTAGAGAAAAGCCCACATGCAGCAACAAAGACCCAATGCAGCCAAAACTAAAAATAAATAAATAAATAAATAAATAAATAAATAAAAAACACAATGACCCAAAACCTATGAGATGCAACATTAGCAGTTCTAAGAGGGAAGTTTATAACAATACAATCCTACCTCAAGAAACAAGAAACATCGCAAATAAACAACCTAACCTTACACCTAAAGCAATTAGAGAAAGAAGAACCAAAAAATCCCAAAGTTAGCAGAAGGAAACAAATCATAAAGATCAGATCAAAAATAAATGAAAAATAAATGAAGGAAACGACAGCAAAGATCAACCAAACTAAAAGTTGGTTCTTTGAGAAGATAAACTAAATTGATAAACCATTAGCCAGACTCATCAAGAAACAATGGGAGAAGATTCAAATCAATAGAATTAAAAATGAAAAAGGATAAGTAACAACTGATACTGCAAAAATACAAAGGATCATGAGAGATCACTACAAGCAACTATATGCCAATAAAATGGACAACCTGGAAGAAATGGACAAATTGTTAGAAAAGCACAACCTTCCGAGACTGAACCAGGAAGAAACAGAAAATATAAACAGACCAATCACAGGCACTGAAATTGAGACAGTGATTTAAAATCTTCCAACAAACAAAAGCCCAGGACCAGATGGCTTCACAGGCAAATTCTGTCAAACATTTAGAGAAGAGCTAACACCTACCCTTCTCAAACTCTTCCAAAATATAGCAAACTCATTCTATGAGGCCACCATCACCCTGATACCAAAACCAGACAAAGATGTCACAAAGAAAGAAAACTACAGGCCAATATCACTGATGAACACAGATGCAAACATCCTCAACAAAATACTAGCAAACATATTCCAACAGCACATTAAAAGGATCATACATACACCATGATCAAGTGGGGTTTACCCCAGGAATGCAAGGATTCTTCAGTATACACAAATCAAACAATGTGGTAAGCTATATTAACAAATTGAAGGAGAAAAACCATATGATCATCTCAATAGATACAGAGTAAGCTTTCGACAAAATTCAACACCCATTTATGATAAGGACCCTCCAGAAAGTAGGCATAGAGGGAACTTACCTCAACATAATAAAGGCCATATACGACAAACCCACAGCCAACATCGTTCTCAATGGTGAAAACCTGAAACCATTTCCTCTAAGATCAGGAACAAGACAAGGTTGCCAACTCTCACCACTATTATTCAACATAGTTTTGGAAGTTTTAGCCACAGAAATCAGAGAAGAAAAAGAAAGAAAAGGAATCCAAATTGGAAAAGAAGAAGTAAAACTGTCACTGTTTGCAGATGACATGATACTATACATAGAGAATCCTAAAGATGCTACCAGAAAACTACTAGAGCTCATCAATGAATTTGGTAAAAGAGCAGGATACAAAATTAATACACAAAACTCTCTTGCATTCCTACACACTAATGATAAAAAATCTGAAAGAGAAATTAAGGAAACACTCCCATTTACCACTGCAAAAAAAAAAAAAAAATACCTAGGAATAAACTTACCTAAGGAGACAAAAGACCTATATGCAGAAAACAATAAGACACTGATGAAAGAAATCAAAGATGACACAAACAGATGGAGAGATATACCATGTTCTTGGATTGGAAGAATCAACATTGTGAAAATAACTATACTACCCAAAGCAGTCTACAGATTCAGTGCAATCCCTATCAAACTACCACTGGCATTTTTCACAGAAGTAGAACAAAAAAATTCACAATGTGTATGGAAACACAAAAGTTCCCGAATAGCCAAAGCAATATTGAGAAAGAAAAACAGAGCTGGAGGAATCAGGCTCCCTGACTTCAGACTATAATACAAAGCTACAGTAATCAAGACAGTATGGTACCGGCACAAAAACAGAAAGATAGATCAATGGAACAGGATAGAAAGCCCAGAGATAAACCCACACACATATGGTCACCTTACTCTTGATAAAGGAGGCAAGAATATACAATGGAGAAAAGACAGCATCTTCAATAAGTGGTGCTGGGAAAACTGGACAGCTACATGTAAAAGAATGAAATTAGAACACTTCCTAACACCATACACAAAAGTAAACTCAAAATGGATTAAAGACCTAAATGCAAGTCCAGGCACTATCAAACTCTTAGAGGAAAACATAGAACACTCCATGACATAAATCACAGCAAGATCCTTTTTGACCCCCCTCCTAGAGAAATGGAAATAAAAACAAAAATAAACAAATGGGACCTAATGAAACTTAAAAGCTTTTGCACAGCAATGGAAACCATAAACAAGACAAAAAGACAACCCTCAGAATGGGAGAAAATATTTGCAAATGAAGCAACTGACAAAGGATTAACCTCCAAAATATACAAGCAGCTCATGCAGCTCAATATCAAAAATACAAACAGCCCTATCCAAAAATGGGCAGAAGACCTAAACAGACATTTCTCCAAAGAAGATATACAGGTTGCCAACAAGCACATGAAAGGATGCTCAACATCACTAATCACGAGAGAAATGCAAATCAAAACTACAATGAGGAATCACCTCACACCAGTCAGAATGGCCATCATCAAAAAATCTACAAACAATAAATGCTGGAGGACTTCCCTGGTGGCGCAGTCGTCAAGAATCCATCTGCCAATGCAGGGGACAGGGGTTTGAGCCTCAGTCCCAGAAGATCCCACATGCCGTGGGGCAACTAAGCTCGTGTGCCACAATTACTGACCCTGCATTCTAGAGTCTGCAAACCACAACTACTGAGCCTGCGTGCTACAACAAGAGAAACCACCGCAATGAGAAGGCCATGCACCACAATGAAGAGCAGTCCTCACTCGCCACAACTAGAGAAAGCCCACGTGCAGCAATGAAGACCCAACACAGCCAAAAATAAGTAAATAAAATAGATAAATTTAAAAATATATATATATAAAATAAATAAAATAAATGCTAGAGAGAGTGTACAGAAAAGGGAACTCTCTTGCACTGCTGGTAGGAATGTAAATTGATACAGCCACTATGGAGAACAGTATGGAGGTTCCTAAAAACCTAAAAATAGAACTACCATACGACCCAGCAATCTCACTACTGGGCATATACCCTGAGAAAACCATAATTCAAAAAGGGTCATGTACCACAATGTTCATTGCAACTCTGTTTACAATAGCCAGGACATGGAAGCAACCTAAGTGTCCATTTACAGATGAATGGATAAAGATGTGGCCCATATATACAATGGAATATTACTCGGCCATAAAAAGAAACGAAATTGAGTTATTTGTAGTGAAGTGGATGGACCTAGAGTCTGTCATACAGAGTGAAGTAAGTCAGAAAGAGAAAAACAAATACCGTATGCTAACACATATATATGGAATCTAAAAAAGAAAAAAAAGGTTCTGAAGAACCTAGGAGCAGGAGAGGAATAAAGACGCAGACATAGAGAATGGATTTTGGGAGACAGGGAGTGGGGAGGGCAAGCTGGGAGGA
This sequence comes from Pseudorca crassidens, assembly GCF_039906515.1. NCBI lineage: Eukaryota > Metazoa > Chordata > Mammalia > Artiodactyla > Delphinidae > Pseudorca > Pseudorca crassidens. The sequence goes on from NC_090306.1 coordinate 93,737,761, forward strand.
AGTGAGAGAGTGGCAGGGACATATATACACTACCAGATTTAAAATAGATAGCTAGTGGGAAGCAGCCACATAGCACAGGGAGATCAGCTCGGTGCTTTGTGACCACCTAGGGGGTGGGATAAGGAGGGTGGGAGGGAGATGCAAGAGGGAGGACATATGGGGTATATGTATATATAGCTGATTCACTTTGTTATACAGCAGAAACTAACACAACGTTGTAAAACAATTATACTCCAATAAAGATGTTTAAAAAAAGAAATAAAAAAGAAATAAAAGAGACAGATGAATAAGACATGAACCTCCAAAAATAAGTCCCTGGAATATGTCTAGCAGGTAACATTGCATTTTGTCTTTTAAATTAAGTTTGTTTCCTCATGCTTAATTAACATCTTTTCTTCTATATGCTCAGCAGTTGGTTTAATGGATTGTTAAGACTGTGGATAACTATGGAGGTAAAATAACTTTTGAGTTTTGAACTTTAGCACATTCTTAACTGTTTTACTCATTCAGTATATATGTATTGGACATTCCCTATGTTCCAGACGCCGTCTGAGGTGCCAGGGATACAATAATGAACAAAGCAAAGTTCTTGTCCCTATGGAACTCATATCTAGTGGTTTTAAGTCATGTTTCAAATTCTTTGACCTTTTTCCCAACAAGAGGTAGCGTCTATATCCCTCCCCTTGAACATGATCCAAATTTAATGACTGGTTGGTCAATAGCGTAAAGAGCAAGTGATAACATGTGACTTCCACACCAGGTCATAAAAGTCAATGCAGCTTCTCCCTGGTTCACTGGAACACTTGTGCTGGAGACACCTCACAAGAAGCCTGACCATTCTAAGGTTGCCATGTTGTAAGGAAGCTCAAATTAGCCCATGTGGAGAAGTTCTGAGCCTACAAATAAAAAAGACAGAGATGCCAGACCAGGTCCCAGCTGCTCCGGGCCCCTGCTGCTCCAGCCACACTCTGACTGCAACCACATGAGTGACCCCAGGACAGAACCACCCCACTGAGCGTTTCCTAAATTCCTGACCCACAGAAACCATGAGAAATAATAAAATGATTGATGTTGTTTTAAGACATTACATTTTGGACTGGTTTGTGATATATCAATATATAACCAAAATAGGGAGATAACAATAAACACATTTATCAGGTAGTGATAAATACTACTAAGGAAAGGAAGTCAGGGCAAAGGAATAGGTTGACAGGGGTGTCATCAGGGAAGGACTCCTTAGGTGGTGACAGTTGCACAGAGACCTGGAGGGAAGAAGCCTCCTAGCTACAGGAAAAGCATTCAGAGAAAGGGAACATCAAGTACAATGACCCTGAGGCAGGAGTGTGCTTAACATGTTCAAGGTCAAACAAGAAGGAAAGTGTAGCTGGGACATACGAGGGAAGGAAGGAATAGAGAAAGGTGAGGGCAGAGAGGCAGCCAGAGACCTGATCCTATAGAGCCTTTTGAGATAACATCATCCTAATAAAGGTTAACACTCACAAAGTGCTTGCTTACAAAGTATCAGGCATTATTCTAAGCACTTTACATAGATTAACTCATTTAATGCCACACTATCCCTCAGGATAAGTAATATTATTAACTCTATTTTACAGATGAAGAAACTGAGGCACAGAAATGTAAGGAGTCTGTGGATTTGGGACATGGTTTGAAGTTGACAGGACCTGATAATCAAGGGTAACTTCCTACATGTTTTACATGAACAACTGGGTAAGAAGTAATGCCATGTAATGAGAAGGGAGACTCTGAGAAAAGGGCAGATTTGGGCTTCAGTATCTCTAGGGCATTGTCTAAATCTTAGTCCTTTCTGCATTTACCCACCAGTCCCAGCACAGTGCCTAACATACAGGAGGTACTGAACAATATTTTTTGGACAACTGGTCTACAAAGATCCAGGTTGCCCTTGCCAGAGTCCATTCTATGCAAAGATTAAAAACACAACTTCTCTCTAAAATTATCAGACTACTTCAAAAATCCTTCTTTGTCATTTATACCTTGGTATGAATGATTTTTATCATACCCTCTCCTGGGACTACCTGCAAGTAAATGATTCCATTGATTCAGTGGCTATGATATGCTAGCACTCATTAAGTACCAGTACTCATGATGACTAAGTAACCATCATACTTTATCTCATTTAAGCCCAACAAGACTGTGTAAGGGCAGTACTATTATCCACTTACAAGTGATACAAACACACTCATAGAAAGCAAATAATTTGCTGAAGGTCTCACCACTTATAAGTGATAGAGGTAGTATTTAACCCAAGGTTGATTCAAAAGTGTTTTTCCATTTTGCCACCCTTGAAACTGACAAGGTACAATGAGTCCCACAAGGGGTCATGCATACAACATCCTCAACGTGGCTCCACCGTTCACCGGCTGGGGACCTTAGGCCAGTGACTCTCCTTCCCTGGACCTCAGTCCCCTCATCTTTAAAAGGGGAATATTAATGATAATACAAAACCTCCTCATGTTTTCTGAGGATATAACAAGTAAGGTGTTGACAACTATCCTTTTTACAGTACTAACAGTCACTGCACGCTTCTTGGAGGAGTGGGAAGGCAATGTGCATTGGACTGAACTGTGACTTCCCCCGCCAATTCACATGTTGAAGCCCTAACTCCCAATGTGATTGTATTTGGAGATGGCGGCCTTTAGAGGTAATTAAGGTTAAATGAGGTCATAAGAATGGGGCCCTGATCCAATAGGATTAGTGTCCTTATAAGAAGAGATACCAGGGCTTCCCTGGTGGCGCAGTGGTTGAGAGTCCGCCTGCCAATGCAGGGGACACAGGTTCGTGTCCCGGTCCGGGAAGATCCCACATGCCGCAGAGCGGCTGGGCCCATGAGCCGTGGCTGCTGAGCCTGCGCATCTGGAGCCTGTGCTCCGCAACGAGAGAGGCCACAACAGTGAGAGGCCCGTGTACCACACACACACAAAAAAAAACAGAAGAGACACCAGAGTGCTCGCTCGCTCTCTCTCCCTCCCTCTCTCCCTCCCTCCCTCCCTCCCTCTCTCTCTCTCTCTCTCTCTCTCTCTCCCCACTTCTCCCTTCCCCTCACTGCCCTGGGTACTCGGAGGAAAAGACATGTGAACCCAAAGTGGCTGTCTACAAGCCAAGAAGAGATGCCTCACCAGGGACAGAATCAGCCAGTGCCTTAGTCTTGGACTTCCAGCCTCCAAGAACTGTGAGAAAATGAATTTCTGTGGGTTAAACCACCCAGTCTATGGTATTTTGTTAATGACAGCCACAACCCACTAAGACCCAGTTCCATACTGTGCTTCCTCTCTCGCTGCCCAGACTTTCCCAATAGGGCTTCCCGCCGCCCGCTCTCCCAGGGCTCTCCTCCTCTAGACACACACGTGTTCACTCCAGTCCCAGCAAATGCAGTGCAGACAGCTTCGGAATTCAAAACAGCCTGCAGAAGGCAGCCTCTTATTTTAATGATCCTAATTTATCTCCAGCATTATCAATAATAAATCAAACTAAGTGAAACTAAAACAACTTTCCCCAGGGCTATGTCATGTTCTGTTGGAAAAGACGACCCCCTTCAAAAGGCTGTGCTGGTCACCAGCCACTTGGTCTGCCACTGGGGAGCAGGTTTCTCAGAAAGGCGCTCGGCAGCTTTCCTCCACGGAGAAAGATGTTTCCATTTGTGCCTTGAGTTCCCTGCACACGCATTGCCTCATTTAAGGTAAGCCTATGGAATAGAAATGAGTATGGCCCCATTTCGGTGATAGGGAAACTGAGGCACAGAGGAGTTCATTGACCTGCTCACAGTCACAGAGCTGGGGCGCACACCCAGATCTCCCCAGTCCCCAGTCCCACTTCCCCTCCCATGAAGAAGTTGCTCTGGTCTGTAGATGGCAGCCTGGTGTTCTGGCAAAGGCTCAGGTTTTGGAGTTAGAATCCTGAGCCCCCTCCTCTACCGCCAATAATGAGTAGGTGCTCAGGGAAGTTACTGAATCATGCTGAGCTGCCTTCCCATCTTTAGAAGGGGCAGCTTATAATGCTTACAGGGTCACCAACTACCCAAGACGTCCTCTTGGTAGATGCATTCCGGAGAGGTACTCCAGCAAGGACCATGCACAAAGAACACAGGAACAGTGCCCCCTGGAGACAAATCTTAGGATGACTACATCCCTCACCAGGTAGTAGGGAGGTTTTGGATTAATAACTGCAAAGCACATAGCAAAGTATGAATCACATTGTCGATAATCACAATTATTATCATTTATCTATTGGGGTGCTGCTCTGGGTTCTTATTGATACTCATGAGCTGAACCTGAGGAGGAATAAGAATGGCATTGACTGTACTGCCTCCTGCTCGGGTAGCTGAATTGTAAATGTTGGTCAGGATGGCAGAATGTTCTTGAAACCACAGAGACTCGAAAACACCTCATCCAGCCTGAAGGCCTCATTTGAAAAATGAGGAGGATGAAGTCAAAGAGGCTGTAGACTCATTGGAGGTCACATGACCACCTTGTAGCAGAATCAGGGTAAGAAGCCAGTTGTCTCAATGCCCAGGACTGGCTCATCCCTCGACTTCCTTCCCAGCAGAGTAACGGGGCTGGCCTGTTGCATCACGCTCTGTCACTAAGTCACTAAGTTTGGGGGTAACCTGGTACACAGGAAAAACTAAATGATAAGATATGGTATCCCAAATCATCAGGGTTCTAGGTTCTAAAGGAGGTATCTGAACCGGGGTCTGCCTGCCATGGAAGAGGGTCCCTGCCGTGCGTGGCTGTCTGAACCTTCAGAAGTGGTGGGAAAGGACCGTGTTTGTTGTACAACCCGGTACAACTCAGTACAAACTTGGGTCCGTTTTGTTTCCATCTCTCCCTCTTGCTGTTTCCTTCTATCACACAAACATATCAAAAAGGAAAACTGGTCCATTTCTGCAAGTCAGCCAAGTGCAGGCTTGGCAATTGGTACAGTGGTTTTGCAGCAAAGGCAGCTGCTGAGGTTGCTGGCTTCCATGGGGTACAGTACTGCAGGTTGCCTTTCAGACAAAGAAATAGTCTGGGACCCACTGTGAGAAGCAGCACTGTCCTCACAAACATTAGGGTTTGGGAGTCAAAGAGATTTTATAGTAGTGTAATGGAGGCTGCAGTAAAGGTCCCAGCCTCAGACACTGCATTTTCCTCCCCCCATCACCTGACAAACTGATGCCTGAAATTCTACCACTCACCCCCTTCATTTTGTGTAACAGAACATGCTCTGACATTAAAATGTACACAGTCTGTATAACAAAGCCAGTATAATCAAAGTTAAAGTGCTTTAGACTGAGAGATGTTTGCAAAGCATGTGACTGACAAAAGACTAGTGTCCAGAATATATAAAGAATTTCTACAAGTCAATAACAAAAAGACAAACAACTCAGAACAATAATGGATGAAGGCCATCAAAAGACAATTCACAGATGCATTCACCTGAATGGCCAATAAACGTTTGACAAGGAGGTCAGCCTCACCAGAAGCCAGGGAGAGGTAAACAACAAGCTATTGTATCAACTCACCCCCTACCAGGTAGGCAAAAATCATTACAGGGAGGAACATAAACTAGTGCAACCACTTTGGTGAGAAATATAGTAACACCTAGTAAATTGGAAGATGCACATACCCTAAGACCCAGCCATCCAACATCCCAAATCTAAAAAAAAAAATCTCTCACACATGTGCACAAAAGATGTGTCCAAGTGGGTTCACTGTGGCATTGTTTATAACAGCAAAAAATTAGAAACTACCTAGATATCTATTTAAAGGGAAAAAAGTAAATCAATTATGGTATAATCATACAACGGAAATGGAATTCTCCACCAATCTTAAAGTGAGTGAATTAAATTTGCATGTATCATCATGAATAAAATATAATGTTGATATAAAAAAGCAAATTGTAGAAGATTAGGTATTCAGTTTATATAAAATTTTGAAACCCCAGAACAATCCTGGATACACACATAAAAATATAAAATCAGGCTTCCCTGGTGGCGCAGTGGTTGAGAGTCCGCCTGCCGATGCAGGGGACATGGGTTCGTGCCCCGGTCTGGGAGGATCCCACATGCCGCGGAGCGGCTGGGCCCGTGAGCTATGGCCGCTGAGCCTGCGCGTCCGGAGCCTGTGCTCCGCAACGGGAGAGGCCACAACAGTGAGAGGCCCGCGTACCGGAAAAAAAAAAAATATATATATATATATATATATATATATATATATATGTGTATATATATATATATATAAGATCATGGCCCTGAAGACTACACAGCAAAATCAGAGTAGGGTCACCTCTTGGAAGGTAGGAAGGGGACAGGGACCGGGCGGACCGGGGGCCTCCAACAGTATCTAGAGCATTTTATTTCTTTAGAAAAGAAAGAACTGAGGGAAATAAGGCAAAATGCCAACACTCATACTGGGTGCTGGATACACAGCTGTTTGTAATTTGATTCTCAATACTTTTCATTCATTCATTTTACAAGTATTTATTGCACACCTGCTGCATACCAGGCACTGTTCTAGGTGCTGGGGACACAGCTGTGAATGAGACCAAAGCCTCATCATCTGGAACTGACATTAGTGAAATGGGCAGACAACAAATACGTGAGTGAGATATATTAGATTGTTAGAGGCTGATAATACTATGGAGAAAAAAGTAAAGCAAGGAAGGGCAATAGGAAGTAGAGGTGTCTGGAAAAGGGGGGAGAGGTAATAAAGCAGGAAGCCAGAAAGGACCTGGATGAAAAGGAGACCTAAGAGTCAAAAGGGGCAGGGAGAAGCGAGTGAGCCACGGAAAAGGGAAAGCAGAATGGCAGGTGCAAAAGCTCAGGGTGGGAGAGTGCCTGGCGGGGCCCCAGGGCAGAGGGGGAGGCAGGAGATGAGATCCAAAAAGTAACGCGGCAAGGTGGGAGCATCACGTATCTTTTAAATCGATCATAATTTTTTACAGAGAAGGAAGAAAGGGATGGAAAGAGAGAGGGCTTTCCAACTTATTATCTGATTGAGTTCCAACAAAACTATGATTAGGAAATACAAATTTTAAAAGGGATAAATTGGGAGATTGGGATTGACATATACACATTATTATATATAAAATAGATAACTAATAAGGACCTGCTGTATATCACAGGGAACTCTTCTCAATACTCTGTAATGACCTCCTTTGCTGTAGACCTGAAACTAACACAACATTGTAAATCAATGACACTCCAATAAAAAAATTTTTTAAAAAACTTAGTGAACTCTTCAAAGCTTTGATGTACCACTGAGCACACTGAAGACTCAAGACAGGGAGAGAACAGAAGTCCCTACCCAGGAGCTTTAAAACGTCCATACGCCCAAGTGCAACCAGACCACTTAAGCCAGAATGTCTGGAGCTGGGGTCAAGCATAGATATACAGAAACGATCCCTTGGTGATCCCAGGGTGCTGCGAAGTTGGATTCCGCAGGGACAGAGTATGCAGGGTGTCCCTAACCTAGCTGACTATGGAGGCTTCCTATTTTTGTTTTATTTTTCACAGGTCAAATCACGAGACTAGGTTTCCCCACAGAGCATTGGTTTGTGAACTGTGACTCAGCTGTTTTTGTTTGTTTGTTTTTTTTAAAAAACCTGGTTTTAAAAAGCAGTGTATTCCCAGTCATTAAACAAAATACAGGTGAAGCGCTTAAAACAGTGCCTGGCACATCATAAGATTATAAATCTAATAGATAAAGATTACTATTAATTGTTGTTCTTGTTATTTATACCTTAAGATGAAGAAGTTTATCAGCTCTGTTCCTGAGAATAGGTCTTAATTAGGACATCAAAATATCTATTAAGAACATTTAATGCAGCCTTAGGCTATGCCAGGAACTTTATATGTTTGCAGGTCAAAATGCCCTGATGTTAAAGATGAGGAAACAAAAGTTCAGAAAGGTAAAGCAAACAGCCCAAGGTCACACAGCTATAGCAGTGGCAGAACCAAGGCAATTTGCATGGCTCTCACCCACCACTAAAATCCAACCTGACTTTATAAGATCTTTGTTTTTCTCTGATATGTAAAGGTTGCTTTGAATGTGATTCTTGCGTAAAGGAACACAGAAAGGAGAGAACTAGATGCTTCTCTGGGCTCCGCTGGGAGAACAAACCTCTCCCCTCTCTGGGCTTCCACGAGCCTTTGTACATCCCTCCATCGCAGCTCTTAGCATATTGCCTTACAGCTGGAGCTAAGATTCAGGTTAAAATCAGAGAATGAGGCAGTCTACCCGGACACCAAGAGCTACAGCACTGAATTGTGCTGTGTGTATGGGCTACAATGCACAGGCTGTGGATTTGCTGGGAATGCTACCCACCCTAGTGAAAGGGATGAGATCACAAAAAGGGAGTGCATATCTTTGGTTGAGATGGGGAGTCTGGAGACAGACTGTCAGGGTTCCAATCCAGGGTCTGACCCTTGATTGCTGTGTGACCTTGGATGACTCTCTGGACCTCTCTGTGCCTCCATTTTCTTATCTGTAAATTAGAGATGATTTTAAAAATCACAGGTAATAACAGTACCTTCTGCACCGGGTAGAGAGGATGAAAAGAATTCACATATGCAAAGTTCCCAGCACAATGCCCAGCATACAGGAAGCACTAAATAAATCCTAGCTATTAGTGTCATGTTATAATGAAAAACTGACCAGCCTAAATCCACAGAGACAGAACACAGATTCGTGGTTGCCGGGAGCTGGTGGGAGGGGCTGACAAAAATGTTTTGGAACTAGAAGGAGATTGTGATCGCACAACATTGTGAATGCATTAAATGTCACTGCAATGTTCCCTCTAAAAAGGCTAAGTTGACGTTATGTGAATTTCACCTCAATTAAAAAAAAAAAACCTGTATTCCCATCTCAATTCACCATGTGTTAGACAAATCTCTACCTTTCTCACCTGTCAGAAGTAATGATAGTACTATTTTGACCATAGGTCACACGTGAGAGTTAAATTAGGTGGTTACGTAAATTATTCCATGCATATAAAGCACATGGAACATAATAAATGCTGAAGAAATAACACCGATTATTCTTTGAGTTTAGTGCTCAAAGTAGTGAGCACTTTGGAAGTTACCCTCTCTGCCTTTTCATGAGATGGATTGATGCATGCCACCCCTTATTACAGCACTGTCAAGCACGCGTAGATCCTATAAAAATTAAGTAAGGAACGTTCTCCAAGATTAACCTTCTGAGATTCACCTGGGAAATTCATTCTCTGTAAGTCAAAAATTCTCACCTTAGCTCTTTTAGAATGAATATTAAGTTACTTAGCAAATATTTGAAATAAACCTGTCAATTACAATCAAACATATTAGTAAATGAGTTATTTCTGTCCACTTTTACTTAAATACCAGGAAATAGCTCCTAACTCCCACACAAAAAGTCACTGCTCCAACCAGTGACTTTGATGGAAGCCGTGGGCAGAAAGGATTCAGTTCTGTTTGGAAAGCAGTCACCCAGGAATTTCTATAACACCTGTTCCGGCCTGCGGGAGGGGAACAGTTTTCCTGAAAGGGATAAGTGTCTACACTGCCCTTCCATAATCTGGGCAAACAGCAACAGAAGGAGGGGAAGAAAAAAATGCACAGAGAGATTTGTCATAAGACCGAACAAAACAAGACAGAAATACAAATGGAAGACCAGGTGTGCTCTTTCCAAATTATTCTGAGTTGAGCCCAAATCCCTAACATCTCACTTGGTACCAGCTATTCAAACAGATGTCTTAGCCTTCGGGAAAACTGCTAAAAATGGAAGTGCAAATCTTCATTGGGCTTCTGCTTTGCCCAAACCTGCCACTGTGTTGATGCTGGTGGCATTAAAATTACCAGCAATAGAAGCATCGTGGTAAAACAGAATGCCAGGACGTGTCCTGAAACTTTTCTTGTTCACCTACTACATGACAGGAAACACACTAGAAAGGTTGGCATTTATTAGTTCGCTTCAATCCTTAAAATAACTCTGGGAGGAAGATTTATTAACTAGTTTTTTTTAATTTTTTAGATTTATCTTTTAGTGAGATAATATTGGTTTATAACATTATATGTTTCATGTGTGCAAAACTATATTTTGATTTTTGTATACAGCATGCTCACCCCCAAGTATATAATTTCCATCTGTCACCATACAGTTGACCCCCTTTACCCAATTCACCTTCTGCATCTCCCTCCCCCTCAGGTAACCACTATGCTGTTCTCTGTACCTACGTGTTTGTTTGGTTTGGTTTCCACAGTGGCTGCACCAGTTTACATTCCCACCAATGTGCATAAGTTTTCCCTTTTCTCCGCATCCTTGCCAAGACTTGTTCTTGCTTGCCTTTTTGATAATATCCATTCTGACAGGCATGAGGTGATATCTCAAGTTTTTTTTAACATACAAGAAAACAAGCTCAAAGCCAACAGCCAGAAATGGCCAGGCGGGTTTGTGACCTGTGCAGTCACATGAGTGCTGTATTTGGTTTCATGATCTGCCATTGCTGTTTTGAAATTCTTCATTTTTGAACAAAAACCTGCATTTGTATTTTGCACTGGGTCCTGCAACTTATGTATCAAGTCCTGCCAATAGCCATGGTGATGTTTCCCCAGGTTTACCTCCTCCTTATGCATCTCCAGAGGCAACAGAACCAATCCCCCTGGCTGTGACTCTCTTGTATCAGGGAGACTGGCTTGAAGAGACGAGAAAAGGAGATGACACACTGAGGAGGGGTCTTTACAAGATGTCTGGGACTTCCAGGGCGGTCCAGTGGTTAAGACTTCACCTGCCAGTGCAGGGGGTGCAAGTTCGATCGCTGGTCAGGGAGCTCAGATCCCACATGCCTCGCGGCCAAAAAACCAAAACATAACAGAAGCCATATTGTAACAAATTCAATAAAGACTTTAAAAATGGTCCACATCAAAAAAAAAAAAAAGATATCTGACAGTCTACAGTGTGGCAGGCACTCAGGAGCGACTCTAGACCAAGGGTACAGCCCAGAGGCCAAATTCGGCTCACCACCTGAGTTTTTCAACCCACAAGCCAAGAATGGTTTTTACCTCTTTAAATAATTGAAGAAAAAAATTTTAATATTTCATGACACTTGCACAATATACGACATTCAGATTTCAGTGTCCGTAAAGTTTTACTGGAATACAGCCACACCCATTTTTTCCATATCATCTAGACCTGCTTTCAACTGCTGTTGAGTAATTGCAACAGAAACCATAGGACCCAAAAGCCAACCATGGCAACCCATGCTCCAGGTCTTTGATGAGTGAATGAATGAACAAATGTTTTTAAAATAGCACTGTCAGTACTGGGTAGGCCAAAAAGTGTCTTTGGTTTTTTAAGTAAAAATAAAAGACACATTTTTCATTTCCACCAAGAACTTTATTGAACAACACATTCGTCCTTTTGTTCCACTACCTTCTGCCATTTTTCAGGCAACTTCATAATTCCATCTTCCCAAAACTTTTTATCTTTTTGAGCAAAGAACTGTTCCAGGTGCCTTTTACAGTCTTCCAGGGAACTGAAATTTCTTCCATTAAGAGAATTTTGTAAAGATCAAAATAAATGGAAATCCAAAGGTGCAACGTCTGGCGAATACAGCTGACGAATCAGAACTTCCCAGACAAGCTGTAACAGTTCTTGCCTGGTCATCGAAGAAACATGCAGTCTTGCGTCATCCTGATGGAAGATTATGTGTTTTCTGGTGACTAATTCTGTACGCTTTTCATCAAGTGCTGCTTTCAGTTGGTCTCATTGGGAGCAGTACTTGGAATTAATCGTTTTGTTTTCTGGAAGGAGCTCATAATAGAGGACTCCCTTCCAATCCCACCGTATATACAACATCCCATTCTTTGGATGAAGACCAGCTTTTGGTGTGGTTGTTGGTGGTTCATTTCACTTGCCCCACGATCTCTTCCGTTCCACATTGTTGTACAGTATCCACTTTTCATTGCCCGTCACAATTTGTTATAAAAACGGAACATTTTCATTATGCTTCAGTAAAGAATTGCATGCAAAGATATGGTCAAGAAGGTTTCTTTCGCTTAACTTATGTGGAACCCAAACATCAAAGCAATTCACATAACCAAGCTGGTGCAAATGATTTTCAACGCTTGAATGGATATTAAATGAGGAAGAGGAGGAGACATAAAGATGGAGAACAGGGTTGCAATTTAATGAACACCTTCTATGGGCCAGGCATTTATCAAGATTATCACACGTAATGATCACAACCACTTTATAAGGTTTCCCATCCTGTAGGTGAGAAAAACTGAGGCTCAGAGAAGTAAATTAATTTGCCCAAAGTAGCACAGCTAGTAGCACAGCTAGTAAGGTCCTCCCTGGCCTCAGAGCCTGTTCCCGTTGTTCTACATCCCACTGCTGTCGCCCTGTGGGTTTCTAGAATAGCACCTCATACTCTCAGATTAGCATCTACATCTCTTTTGACCTGGCTTCTCAGAAATCAGCCTGAGCAACTAGAAATCTCACCTTGGCTCTTACCTAACACCTTTAGAGACACAGGTCAGAGATATGTAACTCTTAGCAGCACCCATTGCTGGTAACAAACAAGTAAATCCAGGAGATAGAGGACCTGGGCTGGAATCCAGCCCTCCTGATTACTGACTGCATGGTCTTGAGCAAGTCACCTAACATTTCCATGCCTCAGTCTCCTCATACACAAAATGGGTATATGCATATACTTAAACTCATAGGGTTGCTAAGGAATTAAATGAGTTAATACGTGAGATGCACAAAAGTCTGACACATAGCAAGTGCTCAATAAAACTAAGCACAAGAATTATTATAGTTTAGCTTTAAACACCAGTGTCCTGATCCAGTTAAGTCAGGATGAAATGTAAGTAATTGGCCCAGATTATACAACAAAGCTAGGAGAAATGAAACTCCAACTTCACCCCATCCTGTTCATCTCACCCCAGACCCCAAATGGCCTCCCCAACAGCTCTTGCCCATCCCCTCCTGCACTCCCTCCCAAATCTTTAGCCAGTTTACTTAGCCTCACATTTCCAAGCTATCCTGAGTCATCCTTGAGGTCACAGCCAAGAGTTTTTGGGGGTTGTTCAGTGTTTGCTTCGAAAATGAGCCTTTTTCTAAGAGAGGAGCATGAAGCCAGAAGATGGAGTCCCACAGGTAGAGGGAAATTCAGCAGGACAGAAAAAAAAAACAGTAAGAGTATTTCCGGCAGAGCCCTGTCTGTCTCCATGAAACTCAGTATGTTCATTCCCCAGCACAAGACTTATTAGTTGCAGAACAGAATGGGGACTCCACAGTAAGGAGTCTTGAATTACAAAACTCTTTTACCTTATTGCTTTGCTGTGGTCCCAATGACAATGAGCAGTGGCAGTTTCTATTAGAAATGTTAATTACTTTCCTGGGTAATTAGACTCACTGTGTACTGCAAGCACCTGACCCTCCTTTCGTAACAGCAGAGATGGGAAGGAGGGAAAAAATTGGTTGGGGGGTGAGGGGGGGAGGTGGGAGGGGAAAGGAGAGTGTTTATAAACGCTGAGAAAAGCAAAATCATCCAAATTCGTTGAATGGAAAATGAAGTTACAGAGGCCGCGAGGGAAAGGCTGGGAGCACAGGAAATCTACTAGGAGGGGCTTTTGAACACGGGGTGGGGTGTGTGTAGGGGGGAATCTGTCATGAAAATGGAAACAGTGGCAAACTCCTCTCGAAATAATGGGTCTTCAGAGAGATTCCCACTCTTACAGATGAGGCTACTAAGGTGCCAGGCTGCTCAGAGACTTCCCGAGGTCACACAGCAGGTAGAGGCAGGGCTGGACCAGAGCCTGGTGAATATTTCCTCCTTCCTTCCTTCAAGCATTCATTGGCTACATGAGAAGGGCTACATTGGCACCTGGAGAACAGAACTGACACAGTTCTGGTTCTCAAGGAGTTTCAGGTCTGGGGGTGTAGACAGGTAATGGCAACATTGTTGTGAAGGAAGCATGTAGGAGGCTGTGATGAAGTATAATTGGGCCAGAGGCCCTCAGTGTAGGTGGAGTAGTCAGGGAGGGCTTCCCTGGGGAAGTGGCTTTTTCCCTGAGACCTGAAGGTTGGGAAGAGTCCTGCTATTTGGAGAGTTGGGGGTGAATGAGTGTATTAATTGGTGTTGTGGGTTGAATAGTGTCCCCCCCACCCCACCAAAGTCATGTCTACCCAGAACCCCAGAATATGACCTTATTGGAAATAAAGGTCTTTACAGATATGATTGGTTAAGATGAGGTCTTACTGGATCAGGGTGCGCCCTAAATCCAGTGATTAGTGGCTTTGTAAGAAGAGGAATATTGGGCACAGACACACAGGGAAGAGGTCCCGTGATGACAGAGGCAGAGATCAGAGGGAGGCAGCTGCAAGTCAAGGAGCACCGAGGATTGCCAGCCACCACAGAAGCTGCAAGAGGCAGGAAGGATTGCCCCCCCCCCCCGCCACCACAAGGGGCTTCAGAAGGAGCAGGGCCACGCTGAGACCTTGGTTTCAGACCTCTAGCCTCCAGAACCGAGAGAATAAACTGCTATTTGAAGCCACCCCGTTTGTGGTACTTTGCTACAGCATCCCTAGCAAACTAATGTACCTGGATCTCTGACATCACAGACTCAATTCCCAAAATAAGATAGGAGGAGGTCATCATGGGAGCCCTGGGTGAGGAGTCCAGCTTTCCTGCAAACCTGCCTTGTTACTCTGGGCAAGTCACTCCCCACTTTGAGCTTTTATCTAAGTCAGGAAGAACTTGGGGTTCCCAACCCATGGTTGGGAACAAGCTGAATCAGCATCGCCTTGGGGAGGTCGGTTTAGTATGCAGATCCCTGGGCCCATTCTCCCCACCTCCCCACCCTGAAAGCAGCATCTCTGGTGAGGCTCTGGAATCTGTATTTCTAACAAACTCCCCCGGAGAGGGAGCCTGATATATCACCAACTCCTTGGAATCTCTGGATTCCAACACCTACCCTAAGGGTCCTTCTAGAGCAGTTTGTGCATTGCTCTAAGGACTGTCCACTCGCCACGAGCCACGCATGCCCGTCCGTGCTGACTTAACACACTGCTGGTGTCTGTGAGAAAACCCAGGCATCCAAGATGCCAGCAGGTGCTTGCGCCAAAGGAGAGAGGCAGGCTTGGTCCTCAGGGTCATTAAAGAAGCTGTTTACAGAGCCTTGCTCCTCTTTTAATTTGTTTGCCTTTTCTATTGTGTCATTGAATCTCAGCCACGGGACTCAGCCGAGCCTTGGCAGGGAGGGCAGAAAGCCATCAATACCCAGGAGTTACTGACAGTCGTTTCCAAGGCGAGAGGCTCTGTGGGCAGACAGCAGAAAGGCTTGAAACCTGCCTGGCTTCAGAAGCAAGGCCATGTGGCGCAGGGGAGGGCACATGAACTTTCCCAATGAGACAAATCAAGGTTCAAATTCCAGCTCGGCCACAAGCCAGCTGTGTGACCTGGGGCAAATTTCTAAACCTCTCTGTTCCTCAAATTCCTAATCTATGAATCCAAGGGTAACATACCCACCTGGCAGCGTTGCTGGGAGAATTATAACAAGCCCATGGAGGACCCAACGAATTGTGGGTGCCTAGTAAACTATAAATTATTATTATCGTCATTATTATTATTATTGAACAGCAGAAGCCTTGTCCTGGAGAAGGCCAGTTGGTTTGGCAGGGGATGGTACACAACTGCTAGAGCTGGAAGAGGTTATGAAAAGAGCCCGGGATTTGGAATCAGAATTTCTAATTTTGAATTTCAGTTCTGCTGTATTTCCTCTGCGGCCCTGAGAAAGTCACTTAAACTCTCTGAACACCGATGTCCTCATCTCCCAAGTGCAGCCCAGAATCCCCATCCTCCCCACCTCTCCTTGTGACGATCAAATGAGACAACATTTGTGAAACTGGGTAAACTCCCAATCTTCTGACAAGTCCAAAACAGAGATTACTATTATCCAGCCCACTGGTTCGTAAGCCTGGCTGCCCACTGAAATCCCCCAAGGAGCTTCTAAAAAACTAGGTGTCCACACCTCCGCCCAGACCAAATGAACAGTGGTCTCCAGGTCTGGGGTCTCAGCAAGGCCGGCAGCCACTAGAAAGCCACGGATCTGGCCCAAAGCCGCCTTTCTGCAGAGGAGGAAGCAAGTCCTCCCCACCCCGACCCTAGGGTGGGGTCTTGCCCACTTTTACACAGCAGGTTATTAACCCTCTGGAGTGTCCCTCACTCCACCCTGCCCTCTGTCAGCATAAAATCCCACCAGACACATTCTCAGGGGCCCATCAGAAAGGATTCTTTGTGGGACTTCCTTGGTGGTCCAGTGGTTAAGACTCCCGCGCTTCCACTGCAGGGGGCGTGGGTTCAATTCCTGGTCCTGGAATTAAGATCCCACATGCTGCGCGGTGCGGCCCAAAACAAAAGAAAAAGAAAGGATTCTTTGTGTTGAATAGTGTCTAGGAATCTAAGGCGCACGTAGCCGGCATTCTCCAGGAGAGCTCTGCCCAGAAGCTCCTCAGTAGAGGGCACTGACCCAGCAGTGGTGTCCTGTTCCTGGGCCGTCGAGAGAGGCTGGGACTTTCCTGCAGGTGTCCTGCTGGGGACAGGGGGAAGGTGAACAAGCCTCAGCATCAAACCCGCCTGGTTCCAAGTCCCCCTTTGCCACTGACTAGCAGTGTGTACACCATTAGGCAGGCGGAATAAATGAGAATTTTGCTGTTTAAACACAGAGTTTCCCTGCCAGGCGGACTCTGGTTCCTGCACCTTAGAAATGCTTCCTTCAACCCTGGGGTTCAGCGCAGCCCTTTGGATGAATCAGCCCTTTGTGGGCAGGCTCTTTCATCTATAACAGAGCAGATGGGGAGTTAAAGAAGAAGGCTAGGGTGCCAGGAGAAGGCCAGGGAGCAGAGGCAGCGAGGCCTCGGTCTCTGAACGGCTGTGTAGGGAGGAGGCCCCAGGAGCAGAATTAGGTTGCTAGGAGAAAGGCCCAGGAAGGAGATTCAACCCAACAGAAAGAACTTTGTCAGAGTAAGTTGTGAAACAAAGGAGCCAGATGCCTGGTGAGGTAGTAAGCTCCCCGTCACACCAGAATTATGTCTGTGGACGTTGCCCAGCCACTGGTAAGGATGGACATGTGAACTCCAAGGGCCCTTCCATGCTCAGATTCTATGTGTTGATGACCTTGGAGTCCCAGTGACCAGATTTGCAAGAAAAGAGTCAGGCAGACATTCCAGTCCTCACTTCATCACTTGTTAGCTGTGTGACCTTGAGCAAGTTATTTGATCTCTCTAAGGCCGTTCCCTCATCTGCAATACAACAATCATCACATCCATTTTGAATGACTGGGGCGAGAATTGAACAGTGTACGGTACACAGAGCACTTGAATGGGCCTTGTACACAGTCGAGTCTGAAACAGCAAAGTGCCCCAGCCGCCCTCCTAATCGTGTTCACGGCCCTCCCAGCAGTTCCTAGGTCTTCCGGGAGATGTGCTGATTAAGCAGATCAGTGCACAAAACCAACCGTCACTCACATCCTTGGACGCCCAGGATTAAATGCTGGTCGCAGTCTCTTCCCATTAAACTCATGCCTCACAAAGCCCAGGCTGTTTCACAGGGAGAAAGGGCTTAAAGGCCATGCCTAAAAGGAAGCTGCTACTGAGAGGAGAGAAAAAACTAGGCCTAAAGGATCTTGAAGAATGCAGGCGTGGTGCTGGAGCTGAAAACCCACATCTCTGAGTTTGGGTCTGCACTGCTGGGCAGGAAGGCAAGTTCCTTCCTCGGTGCAGGTGCGAGAGCCAGACATTCTAATCCCCAGGGCGCCAGCTGGCTGTCTCCTCCACCGCCTCCCGCTGACCCCGGGCCCACCCTAAAGATGGGAGGTGAGCATCCACCTACTGGACAAAGGCCAGCCAGGGCCAGAGTGACACCACATGCCCTACCTTCTATGTGTGTGGTGTAAGCAGGGGCTTCCCACTAGGATTTGAGGGGACCATAGCATATTCCCACCTTGGTCTCCACAAAGCATCTCCCCTATTAATTTATCACCCAGGCTTGGAGCTTACGACTTTTCAGCTTTTAAAGTACCTTTACTTCTGTTTCCTAAAACTGCATTCCCAGCCGTCAGGAAATCAAAGAAGAAAATGGTCCAAACCATTTCCAACAACTAAGAATTCCTAGTTGGCTTGGAAGTCATCTCTGGGTTAAGCCACCTACCCTGAGCTCCTCTAGAAATGAATTTTAGAGCCAGCAATAGCACAGTAATAATGCTTTTTCATGTATATTTGTTCTCAATAGTAACTTTGTGCTTAAAACCACCATGATTTATTACTTCTGCAATTCTGGGGTCAACTGAGTTCTGCTGGGCGGTTCTTCTGCTTTACGTGGAGGAGCTGAGGTCTCTCTGTATTCAGTAGGAGCTTAGCTGGGAGCGATGCTGACCTGAGCGTCACTCTCATTGCCCTCATCCTCCAGGGCTCTGTCCACGTGGCCGCTCATCACGCACTAGTCTAACCAAGTTTCTTTCACAGTACAATGGCTGCCTTCCCAGAGTGAGGGTCTGAGAGGAGAAACCCCAGCGTGCACGTATGTGTCAATCCTTTAACTCGATTATGCTCGCTGATGGCCCATTGGCCTAAACAAGTCACAAGGACACAGGCTACACAGGGCATGAACACTAGGAAGTGAGGTCACGTGGGGAGCCACCAGTATGAAATCTACCACAATTAACTTATTTGATGATAAGCCCCTGAAAGACAGCTCGTCTATCCCATGCACTCTTGTATCCCCAGTCCTAGGAGACTGGTGAATACATCTGATCCTGCAAGCACCCTGAGATACAGTTAAATCAAAAAGATGATCTCCGTTTACAGACAGCTGTGAGAGCCTGCAGTCATGCAGCTAGTTAGCGGCTGGTGCCCAGGACATCAAGCCCAAGCCTTTCCTCTCCACTATTCCTGCTAATCTTGTCATATAAACTTTTTTCTGCCAGCCCCTCCTTACCCTGTATGTCTCTTCTCTCCAAACTTCCTGATGACATGGTTAATTATTTATAAATGAACATTTAAATGCACCAGAATATGTGTTATTTAAAGGAAGCCTGTGGTGACTGATAGAGTAATGAAAATAATCATTTATTCCACAAGCATTTATCGGGGCTTAGTTTGCACCAGGCACTGTGCGGGCAGTGGTGGAGGAACAATGGAGGGATTCGGGGTTAGAAGATGGGGCTGCTGCCCTCAGGGAGCTAAATCACTTATGCTTCCAGCAACAGATATTTGTCCGGCACCTCCTGTGTGTCTGACTAAGTACCAGGCAACAGGGGTGAACCCAGCACCATTTCTGCCCTCAAGATGCTCACGGACTGGCCGGGACGCCAGCCAGCACGCATCCCGCATCACGTGGGTGTAATGGGATAGCTGTGTTTGGGAAAGGTCCTCTGAGGGTGGAGAAGGGCCAAACTCTGCCTGGTGGAGAGACAGGGGTCAAAGAAAGCTTCCCAGGGACAGTGACCCACGAACTGTCCCTGGACACTGAAGAAGGTGACACAGTAGACGAGATCCCAGAGAGCCACGCAGGCTGGGACAAGAAGGCACTAAAGATAATCCAAGTCACTAAGTCGGGGACAGAGGGTCTCCTGCATCCTGTGTGCAGAGCCGGTCTCCTAAGATGCACAGCCCAAGGCTGCTCTACCCAGAGGTACCAGCTTGGCCAGAAGGTGCTTCCCTGCCCCATCCTGCAGATCCCGTCAAGGTCATGTGCTTGCACAGTCCTTCCCCGACGACCAGAGTGGTCCCTCCTTTGCTACCATTCCATGTTTATCTCCTTCATGGAGCTTGGCCCTGACATGGCCGACTTGCTCATTATCTGTCACCTCCACTCAAAATAGCTCCATGGGGGTAGGAACTTGGCTACTCTCTGACATCCCTATTAGAATGGAAGCTGCATAGGGACCAGGACTTTGTCTGGCTCATGTGTCAAGCACCTATAGGAATCTCTGGCACCTAGAATGTGATTAAAGAATGAATGAAGGCAAGGGTCCCTAGCGGGAGGAATGAGAGGCTGGGGAGTAGGGGGGGCACCAGGAGTAAGTCCTAGGAGTCCTATGACATTAGAACAAGCCCTATCTGAATGCCCATATTGCCTCTGTCCCTTACTCAATCACAGACTACTGGAAAGCAATCCCCCTCTTCAGACCCCCCAGATTCATCCCCATTGCCAGGCATCCTTTTCCAGATCAAATTTCAGAACAAGTACCAGGGTTCTATTTTTTTTTTTTTTTTTTTGCGGTATACGCGGGCCTCTCACTGTTGTGGCCTCTCCCGTTGCGGAGCACAGGCTCCGGACGCGCAGGCTCAGCGGCCATGGCTGACGGGCCCAGCCGCTCCGCAGCATGTGGGATCTTCCCGGACTAGGGCACGAACCCGTGTCCCCTGCATCGGCAGGCGGACTCTCAACCACTGCGCCACCAGGGAAGCCCCAAGGGTTCTATTTTTGACAGGTCTTGAGATTGTGGGGGCAGCCTTATGGGTCCACCAGGGAGGTCAGGCCTGGCAGGAGGCCAGCCAACATCGTATGATCAACATCGTGATGAGGTATGAAACTCAAAGCTCAGCTGTACTTGGTTCCAGAGAGAGGGCAAGAAGCAAGAGATTTCTTATGAACCTTTGTGTTTTCATACATGCTGATCCCTCTTTAGGAAAACCCTTCCCTCCCTTTACATGTGAATTCTTATCCATCCTTCAAAACCCCACTGAAATATGCCCCCTTCTCTGAAAACAGCTCTGACCCGCACTGCATTAGTCACTCTCTCTTCTGTACTCCCATCAGAGCTGGAACATGATTCTATGAATAGTTTATCATTTTTGCCGTTCAATGAGACCTTTCCTAGAGCAGAGGTGGCCTGATCTCTCTGTAGCTCCAATGCCCATCACAGAACCTCATACATACTACACTTAATAATAACCATTTGGTACGCACACACTCTATTTCCAGGCTCTATGCTAACAGTTTTATGTACATCATTTAACTGAATCCTCACAACAGCCCAGAGAGTTGGATTCTAATAGGATCCCATGTTGCAGGTGAGTAAACTGAAAGATGGAAGTAGAATCTACTACATGTCTGATGAGTGTGTGTTCAGTAAACGGGAAAATGAGGAAGTGACTGAGTGACAGAATTCAAAAATAGAGTCATTTGTTTTAATTTTAGCTGCCTTTGTCTTCTAGGGAGATGATCCCTGGGACATCCTCTTAGGCTTAAGTGTTCAACATCCAGTCCTTAGAATCCCTGGGTGCTCAGCATGGGAGGAAGGTTGAATAGAAAGTATAGAATAGGGAGACCTTCAAGATGGCAGAGGAGTAAGACGTGGAGATCACCTTCCTCCCCACAAATACATCAAAAATACATCTACACGTGGAACAACTCCTACAGAACACCTACTGAACGCTGACAGAAGACCTCAGACTTCCCAAAAGGCAAGAAAATCCCCACATACCTGGGCAGGGCAAAAGAAAAAAGAATAAACAGAGACAAAAGAATAGGGACAGGACCTGCACCTGTGGGAGGGAGCTGTGAAGGAGGAAAGGTGTCCACACACTAGAAGCCCCTTCGCGGGCGGAGGCTGCGGGTGGCGGAGGGGGAAAGCTTCGGGGCCGCGGAGGAGAGCACAGCAACAGGGGTGCGGAGGGCAAAGCGGGGAGAGATTCCCACACAGAGAATCAGGGCCGACCGGCACTCACCTGCTCGAGAGGCTTGTCTGCTCACCCGTCGGGGCGGGCGGGGCTGGGAGCTGAGGCTCGGGCTTCGGTCGGAGCGCAGGGAGAGGACTGGGGTTGGCGGCGTGAACACAGCCTGCAGGGGGTTAGTGCAACACGGCTAGCCGGGAGGGAGTCCGGGGAAAAGCCTGGACCTGCCGAAGAGGCAAGAGACTTTTTCTTCCCTCTTTGTTTCCTGGTGCGCGAGGAGAGGGGATTAAGAGCGCTGCCTGAAGGAGCTCCAGAGACGGGCGCGAGCCGCGGCTAAAAGCGCGGACCCCAGAGACGGGTGCGAGCCGCGGCTAAAAGCGCGGACCCCAGAGACGGGCATGAGACGCTCTGGCTGCTGCTGCCGCCACCAAGAAGCCTGTGTGCGAGCACAGGTCACTATCCACACCTCCCTTCCGGTGAGCCTTTGCAGCCTGCCACTGCCAGGGTCCCGGGATCCAGGAACAACTCCACGGGGAGAACGCCCGCACGGCGCACCTCAGGCTGGTGCAACGTCACGCCGGCGCAACGTCACGCCGGCCTCTGCCGCCACAGGCCCGCCCTGCACGCAGTGCCCCTCCACCCCCCCCACCCCCCACCCCCGGCCTGAGTGAGCCAGAGCCCGCGAATCAGCGGCTCCTTTAACCCCGTCCTGTCTGAGCAAGAAACAGACGCCCTCCAGCGACCTACACGCAGAGGCGGGGCCAAATCCAAAGCTGAGCCCCGGGGAGCTGTGAGAACAAAGAAGAGAAAGGGAAATCTCTCCCAGCAGCCTTAGAAGCAGCGGATTAAAGCTCCACAATCAACTTGATATGCCCTGCATCTGTGGAATACATGAATAGACAACGAACCATCCCAAATTGAGGAGGTGGATTTTGAGAGCAAGATTTATGATTTTTTCCCCTTTTCCTCTTTTTCTGAGTGTGTATGCTTCTGTGTGAGATTTTGTCTGTATAGCTTTGCTTCCACCATTTGTCCTAGGGTTCTATCTGTCCGGTTTTTTTTTAATTAAAAAAATTTTTTTCTTAATATTTTTTATTTTAATAATTTTATTTTATTTTATCGTACTTTATCTTCTTTCTTTCTTTCCTTCCTTCCCTCCATCCTTCCTTCCTCCCTCCCTCCCTCCCTCCCTCCCTGCCTCCTTTCTTTCTTTCTTTCTACTTCTACTAATTCGTTCTTTCTACTTTTTCTCCCTTTTATTCTGAGCCATGTGAATGAAAGGCTCTTGGTGCTGCAGCCAGGAGTCAGTGCTGTGCCTCTGAGGTGGGAGAGCCAACTTCAGGACACTGGTCCACAAGAGACCTCCCAGCTCCACGTAATATCAAACAGCGAAACTCTCCCAGAGATCTCCATCTCAACACCAACACCCAGCTTCACTCAACGACCAGCAAGCTACAGTGCTGGACACCCTAAGCCAAACAACTAGCAAGACAGGAACACAACCCCACCCATTAGCAAGAGGCTGCCTAAATCATAATAAGTCCACAGACACCCCAAAGCACACCACCAGATGTGGACCTGCCCACCAGAAAGAAAAGATCCACCCTCATCCACCAGAACACAGGCACTAGTCCCCTCCACCAGGAAGCCTACACAACACACTGAACCAATCTTAGCCACTGGGGACAGACACCAAAAACAAAGGGAACTACGAACCTGCAGCCTGCAAAAAGGAGACCCCCCAAACACAGTAAGATAAGCAAAATGAGAAGACAGAAAAACACACAGCAGATGAAGGAGCAAGATAAAAACCCACCACACCTAACAAATGAAGAGGAAATAGGCAGTTTACCTGAAAAAGAATTCAGAATAATGATAGTACAGATGATCCAAAATCTTGGAAATAGAATAGACAAAATGCAAGAAACATTTAACAAGGACCTAGAAGAACTAAAGAGCAAACAAGCAACAATGAACAACACAATAAATGAAATTAAAAATACTCTCGATGGGATCAATAGCAGAATAACTGAGGCAGAAGAATGGATAAGTGACCTGAAAGATAGAATAGTGGAAATAACTACTGCAGAGCAGAATAAAGAAAAAAGAATGAAAAGAACTGAGGACAGTCTCAGAGACCTATGGGACAACATTAAATGCACCAACATTCGAATTATAGGGGTTACAGAAGAAGAAGAGAAAAAGAAAGGGACTGAGAAAATATTTGAAGAGATTATAGTTGAAAACTTCCCTAATATGGGAAAGGAAATGGTTAATCAAGTCGAGGAAGCACAGAGAGTCCCATACAGGATAAATCCAAGGAGAAATACGCCAAGACACATATTAATCGAACTGTCAAAAATTAAATACAAAGAAAACATATTAAAAGCAGCAAGTGAAAAACAACAAATAACACACAAGGGAATCCCCATAAGGTTAACCGATAACCTTTCAGCAGAAACTCTGCAAGCCAGAAGGGACTGGCAGGACATATTTAAACTGATGGAGAAAAACCTGCAACCAATATTACTCTACCCAGCAAGGATCTCATTCAGATTTGATGGAGAAATTAAAATCTTTACAGACAAGCAAAAGCTGAGAGAGTTCAGCACCACCAAACCAGCTTTACAACAACTGCTAAAGGAACTTCTCTAGGGAAGAAACACAAGAGAATGAAAAGACCTACAATAACGAACCCAAAACAATTAAGAAAATGGGAATAGGAATATACATATCAATAATTACCGTAAATGTAAATGGACTAAATGCTCCCACCAAAAGACACAGACTGGCTGAATGGATACAAAGACAAGACCCATATATATGCTGTCTACAAGAGACCCACTTCAGAACTAGAGACACGTACAGACTGAAAGTAAGGGGATAGAAAAAGATATTCCATGCAAATGGAAACCAAAAGAAAGCTGGAGTAGCAATTCTCATATCAGACAAAATAGACTTTAAAATAAAGACTATTAGAAGAGACAAAGAAGGACACTACATAATAATCAAGGGATCGATCCAAGAAGAAGGTATAACAATGGTAAATATTTATGCACCCAACATAGGAGCACCTCAATACATAAGGCAAATACTAACAGCCATAAAAGGGGAAATCGACAGTAACACATTCATAGTAGGGGACTTTAACACCCCACCCTCACCAATGGACAGATCATGCAAAATGAAAATAAATAAGGAAACACAAGCTTTAAATGATACATTAAACGAGATGGAGTAATTGATATTTATAGGACATTCCATCCAAAAACAACAGAATACACATTTTTCTCAAGTGCTCATGGAACATTCTACAGGATAGATCATATCTTGGGTCACAAATCAAGCCTTGGTAAATTTAAGAAAATTGAAATCGTATCAAGTATCTTTTCTGACCACAACGCTATGAGACTAGATATCAATTACAGGAAAATATCTGTAAAAAATACAAACACATGGAGGCTAAACAATACACTACTTAATAACGAAGTGATCACTGAAGAAATCAAAAAATACCTAGAAACAAATGACAATGGAAACACAACGACCCAAAACCTATGGGATGCAGCAAAAGCAGTTCTAAGAGGGAATTTTATAGCAATATAATCCTACCTTAAGAAACAGGAAACATCTCGAATAAACAACCTAACCTTGCACCAAAAGGAATTAGAGAAAGAAGAATAAAAAAAACCCTCAAAGTTAGCAGAAGGAAAAAATTCATAAAAATCAGATCAGAAATAAATGAAAAAGAAATGAAGGAAACAGTAGCAAAGATCAATAAAACTAAAAGCTGTTTCTTTGAGAAGATAAACAAAATTGATAAACAATTAGCCAGACTCATCAAGAAAAAAAGGGAGAAGACTCAAA
Source organism: Pseudorca crassidens (assembly GCF_039906515.1). Classification (NCBI taxonomy): domain Eukaryota; kingdom Metazoa; phylum Chordata; class Mammalia; order Artiodactyla; family Delphinidae; genus Pseudorca; species Pseudorca crassidens. The sequence goes on from NC_090306.1 coordinate 93,763,305, forward strand.
TCAATAGAATTAGAAATGAAAAAGGAGAAGTAACAACTGACACTGCAGAAATACAAAAGATCATGAGAGATTACTACAAGCAACTCTATGCCAATAAAATGGACAACCTGGAAGAAATGGACAAATTCTTAGAAATGCACAACCTGCCAAGACTGAATCAGGAAGAAATCGAAAATATGAACAGACCAATCACAAGCACTGAAAAATGAAACTGTGATTAAAAATCTTCCAACAAACAAAAGCCCAGAACTAGATGGCTTCACAGGCGAATTCTATCAAACATTTAGAGAAGAGCTAACACCTATCCTTCTCAAACTCTTCCAAAATATAGCAGAGGGGGGAACACTCCCAAACTCATTCTACGAGGCCACCATCACCTTGATACCAAAACCAGACAAGGATGTAATAAAGAAAGAAAACTAGAGGCCAATATCACTGATGAACATAGATGCAAACACCCTCAACAAAATACTAGCAAACAGAATCCAACAGCACATTAAAAGTATCATACACCATGATCAAGTGGGGCTTATTCCAAGAATGCAAGGATTCTTCAATATATGCAAAACAATCAACGTGATAAACCATATTAACAAATTGAAGGTGAAAAACCATATGATCATCTCAATAGATGCAGAGTAAGCTTTCGACAAAATTCAACACCCATTTATGATAAAAACCCTGCAGAAAGTAGGCATAGAGGTAACTTTCCTCAACATAATAAAGGCCATATATGACAAACCCACAGCCAACGTCGTTCTCAATGGTGAAACACTGAAAGCATTTCCACTAAGATCAGGAACAAGACAAGGTTGCCCACTCTCACCACTCCTATTCAACATAGTTTTGGAAGTTTTAGCCACAGCCATCAGAGAAGAAAAGGAAATAAAAGGAATCCAAATCGGAAAAGAAGGAGTAAAGCTGTCACTGTTTGCAGATGACATGATACTATACATAGAGAGTCCTAAACATGCTACCAGAAACTACTAGAGCTAATCAATGAATTTGGTAAAGTAGCAGGATACAAAATTAATGCACAGAAATCTCTTGCAGTCCTATACACTAATGATGAAAAATCTGAAAGTGAGATCAAGAAAACACTCCTATTTACCATTGCAACAAAAAGAATAAAATATATTGGAATAAACCTACCTAAGGAGACAAAAGACCTTATGCAGAAAATTATAAGACACTGATGAAAGAAATTAAAGATGATACAAATAAATGGAGAGATATACCATGTTCTTGGATTGGAAGAATAAACATTGTGAAAATGACTCTACTACCCAAAGCAATCTACAGATTCAATGCAATCCCTATCAAACTACCAATGGCACTTTTCACAGAACTAGAACAAAAAATTTCACAATTTGTATGGAAACACAAAAGACCCCGAATAGCCAAAGCAATCTTGAGAACAAAAAACGGAGCTGGAGGAATCAGGCTCCCTGACTTCAGACTATATTACAAAGCTACAGTAATCAAGACAGTATGGTACTGGCACAAAAACAGAAACATAGATCAATGGAACAGGATAGAAAGCCCAGAGGTAAACCCACGTGCATATGGTCACCTTATCTTTGATAAAGAAGGTAGGAATGTACAGTGGAGAAAAAACAGCCTCTTCGATAAGTGGTGCTGGGAAAACTGGACAGGTACATATAAAAGTATGAGATTAGATCACTCCCTAACACCATACACAAAAATAAGCTCAAAATGGATTAAAGACCTAAATGTAAGGCCAGAGGAAAACATAGGCAGAACACTCTATGACATAAATCACAGCAAGATCCTTTTTGACCCACCTCCTAGAGAAATGGAAATAAAAACAAAGATAAACAAATGGGACCTAATGAAACTTCAAAGCTTTTGCACAGCAAAAGAAACCGTAAACAAGACCAAAAGACAACCCTCAAAAAAAAAAAAAAAAAAAAAGACAACCCTCAGAATGGGAGAAAGTATTTGCAAATGAAGCAACTGACAAAGGATTAATCTCCAAAATTTATAAGCAGCTCATACAGCTCAATAACAAAAAACCAAACAACCCAATCCAAAAATGGGCAGAAGACCTAAATAGACATTTCTCCAAAGAAGATATACAGATTGCCAACAAACACATGAAAGAATGCTCAACATCATTAATCATTAGAGAAATGCAAATCAAAACTACAATGAGATATCATCTCACACCAGTCAGAATGGCCATCATCAAAAAAATCTGGAAACAATAAATGCTGGAGAGGTTGTGGAGAAAAGGGAACAGTCTTGCACTGCTGGTGGGAATGTGAATTGGTACAGCCACTATGGAGAACAGTATGGAGGTTCCTTAAAAAACTACAAATAGAACTACCATATGACTCAGCAATCCCACTACTGGGCATATACCCTGAGAAAACCATAATTCAAAAAGAGTCATGTACCAGAATGTTCATTGCAGCTCTATTTACAATAGCCCAGAGATTGAAACAACCTAAGTGTCCATCATCGGATGAATGGATAAAGAATATGTGGCACATATATACAATGGAATATTACTCAGCCATAAAAAGAAACGAAATTGAGCTATTTGTAATGAGGTGGATAGACCTAGAGTCTGTCATACAGAGTGAAGTAAGTCAGAAAGAGAAAGTCAAAAACCATATGCTAACACATATATATGGAATTTAAGAAAAAAAAATGTCATGAAGAACCTAGGCGTAAGACAGGAATAAAGACACAGACCTACTAGAGAATGGACTTGAGGATATGGGGAGGGGGAAGGGTAAGCTGTGACAAAGCGAGAGAGAGGCATGGACATATATACACTACCAAACGTAAGGTAGATAGTCAGTGGAGAGCAGCCGCATAGCACAGCGAGATCAGCTCGGTGCTTTGTGACCACCTGTAGGGGTGGGATAGGGAGGGTGGGAGGGAGGGAGACGCAAGAGGGAAGAGATGTGGGAATATATGTATATGTATAACTGATTCATTTTGTTATAAAGCAGAAGCTAACACTCCATTGTAAAACAATTATACTCCAATAAAGATGTAAAAAAAAATTAATGCACAGAAATCTCTTTCATTCCTATATACTAACGATGAAAAATCTGAGAGAGAAATTTAGGAAACACTCCCATTTATCACTGCAACAAAATAAATTAAATATCTAGGAATAAACCTAACTAAGGAGACAAGAGCCCTGTATTCAGAAAACTATAAGACACTGATGAAAGAAATTAAAGATGATACAAACAGATGGAGAGATATACCATGTCCTTCGATTGGAAGAATCAACACTGTGAAAATGACTATACTACCCAAAGCAACCTATAGATTCAATGCAATCCCTATCAAACTACCAGTGGCATTTTTCACAGAACCAGTAAAAAAATTTTCACAATTTGTATGGAAACACAAAAGACCCCGAATAGCCAAAGCAATATTGAGAAAGAAAAACGGAGCTAGAGGAATCAGGTTCCCTGACTTCAGACTATACTACAAAGCTACAGTAATCAAGACAGTATGGTACTGGCACAAAAACAGAAATATAGATCAATGAAACAGGATAGAAAGCCCAGAGATAAACCCATGCACACATGGTCATCTTATCTTTGATAAAGGAGGCAAGAATATACAATGGAGAAAAGACAGCATCTTCAATAAGTGGTGCTGGGAAAACTGGGCAGCTACAAGTATAAGAATGAAATTAGAACACTTCCTAACACCATACACAAAAGTAAGCTCAAAATGGATTAAAGACCTAAATGTAAGGCCAGACACTATAAAACTCTTAGAGGAAAACACAGGCAAAATACTCTCTGACATAAATCACAGCAAGATCCTTTTTGACCCACCTCCTAGAGAAATGGAAATAAAAACAAAAATGAGCAAATGGGGCCTAATGAAACTTAGAAGCTTTTGCACAGCAAAGGAAACCATAAACAAGACGAAAAAACAACCCTCAGAATGGGAGAAAATATTTGCAAATGAAGCAACTGACCAAGGATTAATCTCCAAAATATACAGCTTATGCAGTTCAATATCAAAAAAACTAACAACTCAATCCAAAAATGGGCAGAAGACGTAGACATTTTTCCAAAGAAGATATGCAGATTGCCAACAAATACATGAAAGGATGCTAACATCACTAATCATTAGAGAAATGCAAATCAAAACCACAATGAGGAAATACCTCACACCTGTCAGAATGGCCATCATCAAAAATCTACAAACAATAAATGCTGGAGAGGGTGTGGAGAAAAGGGAACCCTCCTGCACTGTTGGTGGGAATGTAAACTGATATAGCCACTAAGGAGAACAGTATGGAGGTTCCTTAAAAAACTAAAAATAAAACTACCATATGACCCAGCAATCCTACTACTGGACATATACCCTGAGAAAACCATAATTCTTAAAGAGACATGTATCACAATGTTCATTGCAGCACTATTTACAATAGCCAGGACATGGAGGCAACCTAAGTGTCCATCATCGGATGAATGGATAAAGGAGATGTGGCTCATATATACAATGGAATATTACTCAGCCGTAAAAAGAAACAAAATTGAGTTATTTGTAGTGAGGTGGATGGACCTAGAGTCTGTCATACAGAGTGAAGTAAGTCAGAAAGAGAAAAACAAATACCGTATGCTAACGCATATATAAAGAATCTAAAAAAAAACTGGACTGATGAACCTAGAGGGAGGACAGGAATAAAGAAGCAGACATAGTGAATGGAGTTGAGGACACGCGGAAGGGGAAGGGTAAGCTGGGACGAAGTAAGAGAGTAGCACTGACATATCTCCACTACCAGATTTAAAATAGATAGTGGGAAGCAGCCGCATAGCACAGGGAGAGCAGCTTGGTGCTTTGTAACCACCTAGAGGGGTGGGATGGGGAGGAGAGGATAGGGAGACGTAAGAGGGAAGGGATATGGGGATATATGTATACATATAGCTGATTCACTTTGTAATACAGCAGAAACTAACACAACATTGTAAAGCAATTATGCTCCAATAAAGATGTTCAAAAATAATATAGTGGGCTTCCCTGGTGGCGCAGTGGTTGAGAGTCCACCTGCCGATGCAGGGGACACGGGTTCGTGCCCCATTCCGGGAAGATCCCACATGCCGCGGAGTGGCTGGGCCCGTAAGCCATGGCCGCTGAGCCTGAGCGTCCGGAGCCTGTGCTCCGCAACGGGAGAGGCCACAACAGTGAGAGGCCCACGTACAGCAAATAAATAAATAAATAAATAAATAAATAAATAAATAAATAAATAAATAAATAAAAATAACATAGAATAAAAATCCCTCGTTATAAAATATAATTTCCCAGGCCCCCTAGAATGAAGGACAGGTCCTAGAACTCTCAACGTGTGGGCAGATCATCACCTCTTAGAGGGCTGCTGGTTCTGGAATTTCTTTCCTTCCATAATGTCCCCCCAACCCCAGGCCACCTGCCTAATCCTCCATCCTGCTTGTGGATGGATTTGCCTGAGATTTGCATTTCTCAGGGCTTGAGTGATCTGTCTATCTGTGGGTGTTAATGCACACACATGTCCTCTCTGACTTTGGTTGGCAAGAGCCTTCAATCGGAGTGGTGTGGCCAGTGTCCCCACAGATGGAAATGTATCTCCTCTTTCACTGCTTCTCTCTGAAGCCTTGGGCTGGGAAACAGCATGCTCTTGTGATTACAGCAGATTCGTGGCTGGGGTGTGAGGATAAGAGCATCTGGACTCAGTCTCAAAACCACCGTTAGATGATGTTGTTGCTAGTTATGGACCAGAGATAAGAGGTAGGTGAGCTTTGGAGCCTTGCGGGAGCCCTGACCCCAAATAGATAACCCCTTCTCAGGTCCACCATCCAGACAGACTAAAGGTTTCCCCAACCTATCCCTTCCCCAAAGCTGCGTGTTAATTACCCCAAGAGGGCTGAAGAGGTGCTTCCTCACAGTTGCCAGCTGGAGCCACGGGAATCTTTTCAACATGAAAAAGTCAAGATGAAGGCATAACATGTTAAGCCCTGCAACTGATTTCTGCATTTGTTTCAGATCGAGATGGCATAACTTGTATAACAATCGGATTTTGGCATCTTGGGAAGTCTTGCCAATTAAATCACCTCTGAGAAGAGCTAACAGTTATTGGGCACTCATTGGAGTTAGGCTCTGTGCTAAACACTCCCATAGGCATAGTCTGATAGAAATCTTTCAACAACCCAAAGATGAAACAACTGTTAGTACTACTCTCATATTATAGGTGAGGAAACCGAGATTCAAACGGCTGGCCCATGGTTTCACAATCCACAGGTAGTGGACCACAGATCCGACCCCAGGTCTGTATGACTCCTGCGCCTCTATATTTTCCTGCCAGAGTAAGAGTGAAGCCCAGCTTTGGTTGGCCAGCCATCTGATTTGTGGAGCTTAAAAGCCAGGAATCTCGGAGTTACAGAAGTATACCAGGGATTCTTGGCAAGCTCTGAGAAAGCAGATGGCAGCCACCATCATGAGGGTAACCATCTACAACCAGTAGTCTGAGCACACAAACTACCTTCTTGTTCTGACCACCCAGAATGGCTACCTCTCCCAGCCCCATCTACACCCATTCTGACTCTCTAAGGATTCAGCAGGAGGGAACTCCCTCACCTTCCAGAAATAACCTGAGCTGCTGGACCCAACACCCAGAGTGTCTGTTGATCATTTAAGATCCTTAAGTCACTACCCGAGCACTTTACCACACTGGATCCCAGGACGATTGTATTTCTCTGGGCCTCACTTCCTTTCTCGGTTTCTCGGTGAAACTTGGAATCAGACTAGACGGATTATGATAACTTTGTTAGCTTTGGCGTTGTCAGGTCTTCTAGAACAGTACTGTTCAGTAGAAGTTTCTGCAATGATAGAAATATTGAAAATCTGTGCCATCCAATATGGCAGCCCCCAACCACATGTGGCTGTTGACACTTGAAATGTGGTGGAATGTGATAAGGAATTGAATTGTTAATTTTATATAAGTTCGATAGATTTCAATTTAAATGGCCACCTGTGGCTAGTAGCTATCATACTGGACACTGCAATTCTAGAATTAATATTAAGACTACTGCTGGGTCCCACAAGATATGGAAGCCCGTTCCATATTACCAGTAATATCACTATAATAACCAATAGGGCACCACAGGGTGGTGCTTGAGGGGCTTTTAACTCCCCTACAACCTCCATCAACCACCCAGAAAAGACACCAGAAAAAAAAAATGTGAATTTTCTGAAAAGAAAACTATTTCCTCTGCAAACAAGCTTCAAAACAATTTGCCCTGTTGCCCTGCATAATTACGCTGTGTCCCTAACTCTTCCTATACAGGTATTTTGGTGTCACCACAGCTTCTCACATTGGTTGAATATTTTTTTAAGTTTTCAGTCTTAACAAAGCCATTCTCTCTTTGATCTTCACGACAGCTCTCTGAAGCAAGTACCATTATTCTCATTTTGTAGCTCCAGAAACTGAAGTTTCCAGGATTCAAATGTCTTCTATATCAATGAAAAATTCCATCCCAGACAATGGGGCACAAGGCCCATTGGCCTATCCTCCCACAGTTGAAATTGATGGAAACCTGGATCTGGGATCATTTTCAATAGGTACCTGTGTGTATCTCTGTAGCCTGGAGGTGTTTACTGAATGTACAAAGCAGAGAGAAGAGCTTCAGGTCTGGACAAAGAACAGATGGAGCCTGGCTCAACAGAGGGAGGGAGGGGGCACATCACACTTGGTATTATAGGGACACTCTGTGGGGCTCTGTTCAACCTCAGTGCTCTGTGTGACCTCCAACGCATCTCTCCATCTCTCTGGCCTTGGTCACCTTCTCTGGACATCACGGGTGGGGGTTACACCAGATGATCTCTAAGGACTCAGACTCCTAGGACTCGAGGAATTGATGGAGTGCTCGCTGCTTGCCATCTGCAGCGTACTGTGCACCAGGGAGATACAGGGAAGAAGAAGGTAGGGCTGCAAGAAACTTTGCCAGTTGGTCCTCATCATCTGCAGAGTGACCTGACCTGCAGAGGTGTATTTGGAGGGGATAGTACAAAGACCTGTGCTCACCGTCCTGGCCCTGCCACTTTGAGCTATGTGACCTTAAGCAGGTCACATAACCTCTCTGAGCCTAAGTGAAGTCAACTGTAAAGCAGCACCACCACCTATCTCAGAGGTTGTGATGAGGACCACATGAGACAACCAAGAAGTGTCTATCAGTGGTACTTGTACCACAAATGTCACTTCCTTCCCCTTCCTTTTCTCAGCCAACTGAGAGAGAGTACCCACTGCCTGCCAAGAAGCTCCCATCACTGGTTGGATTCACTGCAGGTTCCCACTCCACCTGCTCTCCATCCCTAACCTGCTGGATGCCCGAAAATTATCAAACCCACCTGGCAAGGCAGGAGGCAGAGACAAGAAGAGAAACCCAGGTCTCCGTGATGGAGAGCAAGGGCTCCCTCCCCAGGATGGAATCTTTGGCCAAATCTTCCCGTGTCTTGGCCCAGACAGGCTGGAAAGTTGCTCTCCTGAAGGTCCCACCAGAAGATCCCACTCAGACATCATCCTCCGAGCAGGAACAGCTCCCACAGCTACAAGGAAGGGACATCTGTCCCTCTCCTTCCCACCAACCCCCAGAATAAGACTAATTAGATTGTATCTTCTTTCAGCTGCCACGATGGTCATGCCACCCAAGTGCAGCAACACGGCGGCTCCAGCCACAGATGTCCGAAATGCCACACGTTCACCAACCCCGGGCACAGGCGCTTGGCTGGTGTCGAGAGGCTGGAGTCTAACCACAGAGTCCTGCAGAGGGCACGATAGGATGAAGCCAGGATAGGAACTGGGTTTCTGGAAGGAAGTGAACATTTTCTCAAAATGGTCTCCGAGCCAAGCTAGCTTTTGAAATCTTATTCCTGAATTTTGGATCCCTCATGAGAAATTATATCAGTCAGCCTCTTGGCAGGAAACAGAAGCTCACTCAGCCGGTGTTCTGAAGAGATTTTTAATGAAGGGACTAGGGTGGGCATACAGGGGTGGGCAGGATTCAGAGAATCCAACAGAGAATGTTAAGCACCAAGGGACCAGCAACGGCAGGAAGCTGGGAGCACTCCTAAGCCCGAAAGGTCAAGGGGAGAGAAAGTTACTATCTGAGTCCGTTTGAGAACTGGAGCTGGAAAGGGGCCCACCTATATCGACTGCAAAACCACAGCAAAGCGGAGAGGAGCAGAAAGCATTCAGACACCAACCTCCCTTCCTCCCAGCCTCCAACGCCTACACTGGCTGAACCCAACCAGAAGTCAAAGGTCAAGAGCCCTGCAGGTGCAGACTCCTGGAGCATGAAGCAGCGCGGGGCAGGGATGCAGATGAATACGGGGAGATGAGACGCATCCAGGTCAGAGGGAAAAGCTCTTGGTTTTGATCACACTGACTCAGGATCAGATCTCAACTCCTGCACATATGATATGTGATAACAAATTCCTTACCTTTTCTGAACCTCAGTATCCTTGTCTATAATGGTATATTATCCAGTTTCAAGGATTAGAAATAATGTTGGTAAAGGGCATTGATAGGGGCTGGCACAGAAGAGGCAGACAATCAGTGACATGGAGGTGGCTGGAAAATCACAGGCTTTAGAATCAAATACCTGGGTTTCCTATCCTGGCTCCACCACTCCTTAGTTGTGTGATTTTGGCAAGCAATTTAACCCATCTGAACCCAAGCCTGTCACCTGCTACATAGGTATTTTAAGAACACCTGATTCAGAGAGTGATGTTAACAATATATGTGAAGTGTTTGGCACAGTGCCTAGAACAGAGAGTACCAAAAAATAGTTTCTGTTTTCTTCTTGTTGTTGATAAACATTGGGTAAAAACTCTCTCTCCTGGGTGCCTGAAGGTGTGTGCTTCCCTCATCTTGACTTTGTTTCCCCTAGCAGGGGCTCTTGAACTTGAATTTCAGTGGTCTCCACTCAGCAGAGCCTCTTCCATACTTATGATTCTCTCCAAGTTCAGACTCACAAGTTCTGGGAAAGACAGACCGTCTTCCCATAGACTTGCCTCCCATCCTCCATCATCAGGCTATTATTCCTCCATCCAGAGAGAAGAGCAGCCCTTAAGTGATGAATCAGAGAAGGAGGCCCAGATGGATGAAAGGATGTTTGGCCCCTCCATGTCCAATGACAAAGGTGATGGTTTCCCTAAATTGTAATGAAGCTGGAGACACAGCCCAGAAAACCTGGGCTTTGATGTTCCTTTTCCAGTTGAAGAAACGGGTGTGCTCTGACCCAGGCCCACACTCAACCATGAGCGCCTGGAGGCTCAGTATGCTCTTACGCAACTTACTGCCCCAGCATCTATCACAGTGATACACCTGAGCACCCCAATGTGTCAGGTACTAGGTGTATCTCACTGAAAAAATCGGATACAGTTCATGCCTTCATGATGCTTACAGACTGGCAGGGGAGCCAGGAATTTTATAAGTAATCACAAATGTTATAGCTGTTATAAAAGGTAACATAGGAGAGCCACTGCCAGCTAGGATGCACAAGGTGGCAAAGGATAATTGTTTCTATCATTAACAGAAGAAAACATCATATAAAGTCACCAAAGAGTGGTAGACGCAGAGAAGTTTAAATGAACCAAATTCCAGAGAGTAATAAGCCCCGCATTGGTGAGGAAAGATACCTGTGGTAGGTTATCTGATCTGGGTTCGTGCAGGCAGAAAAGTAGGCCTTGCATAGACAGAGGAACTTTGCTGAAACAAGGATAAACCAGCAAACTTTTAGTGACAATGTGGGCTGGCATGACAGATTGGAATCTAGAAGAGTCCAAATGCAATAGTAAATCTCTTGGCCAAACAGTTCTCCTCCGCAGGAATTGTGCTGAGTAAGCAGCTGTGGAGGCGGAGCTGTAAAGCAGAGATGGACCTTGCAGTTTTGTGCAGTGCTTAGATTGAATCCAGAGATGAATTAAAACTAACAAAAACTGCAAACCAAAGCCCTCCTAGCTCATATTCTGATAATATCAAAGGACCAGTCTCTCAACAGTGGCAGCATAGGAACCTGGATTTGGGGATGAAGGACAAAGAGAGATCTCTGTTATCTCATTTAAAACCAGAGGTAAAATAAAACTAATTAAAGTTTCACCTTAGTCCAGCTTAGCCTGGTCATGGTGGACTCTCAATCATCAGCCTCTCATCCTAGCTTCCTGATAGAGAAAAAGGTGTGCTCTCTCTTGAGTGGAGGGGAAAATAGATAGATAGATAGATAGATAGATAGATAGATAGATAGATAGATAGATAGATAGAAAAATAGATAGATAGATAGATAGATAGATTCTAGTTGTCTCTACTGTTCTTTTCATCAAGATATCCAACATACAATTAAAAATTAGAAGACATGCAAAGAAGCAAGAAAATATGACCCATAATCAGGAGAAAAGATAGCCAATATAGATAGACCCACAGATGACCCAGACATGAGAATGAGCAAATGAGGAATTTGAAATAATTATTATAAACATGTGAAAGAATTTTGGAAGAAAATATATGCAGAATAAGTGGACAGATAGGGAATATTAGAAAATAAAGGAAATATTGTTAAAAAAGAACTAACTGGAAATTCTAGCACCTGAAAATACAATGTTTGAAATGAAGAATTCAGTGAATGGACTTAACAATAAACTGGATTCAGTAGAAGAACAAATCAGTGAATTCAAAGAGTCATCAATATAAAATACCCAAACTGAAGCACTCAGAAAATAAAATATGGAGTGGGGGAGAGGGAGAGAGTAGGATAGAGTGGGAGAGGGATGGAGAGGGAGAGGGAGAGACTTGTAACATAAGATCTAATAATCTAACATACCTATGATTGCAAAAGTAAAGTATAATAACTATAGGAGTATGTAACCTCCAGTGTGTTTTCACCTAGGTCTTTAAAAATGCTGTTGCCTGTGCCTGGAACTCAGAGAGTCACCTGGATCATTTCCTCACAATCCTTCAGAGTTTTGCTCAAAGGTCTCCATCTCAGTGAGGTTGTCCCTGACCACACTGTACAAAATTTACATTGCCTACTCTCCCACTCAGAGCTGGAATTTCTTATCCCCCATGTGCTTATTTTTTCCTTAACCCTAGTGTTAATAAACTATATATTTTATTTATTTTTCTTGTTTGTTACTTCTCTCCTCTGCTAGAATGTATGTTCCTCGAGGGCAGGAATTTTTATTTTTTTATCTATTTGCTCACTGTTGAATCTCTAGTACCTAGAACTAGTAGGTATTGAGCCTAGTAGTCTCTCAGTAAATATCACTCACTGATTAACCAACAGTGATATTTAAACCTGCTCAAAAGTAAAAGAAGTCATGACCAGTGATCCTCGTTGATTTATCACCAGAATTTCCACCACCAAGATATCTCCATGAAATATATTTGAAGAGCAGAGTCTCCTGAAGTAAGAGAGGAGAGTGAGGGTCTGTGTGGGCATCAGGGAATACAGAAGGTCAGGTCAGAGAAGGAGGAGATCTCTGGGTATGATGGAAGGAGGACCAGACGCTAATGATCTGGATCTAGTTCTGATTCCATTCATCACAAGGTCAGGTCACCTTGAAGAAACAGACTTGTGAAGTTTGTCTGTAAATAAAGGAGAATTTCTTTAAAAGTAAAAGAAGGCATGAATAGAGAGCTTTCAGCTGTAACTGGAAAGATGCGTATATTAGGCAGGTCCCTTCTGAATGCAAGTGATTTCAAAATAGCCTAAGAAAAACAAATAGTGTATTGGTTCACGTAACTGAAAACTGTAGGGTTTCACGCTTCAGGCGTGTCTAGCTCTAGTTGCTGAAAAGACAGTGCAAGAAATGGTCCCTGTCTCTGGGTTCTATCTCCTGCATGAGCTGCATTCTCAAGCAGGCTTTCTCCAGGGGTTAGTAAAGAAGGACCCAGAATCTTCAGCTTTGTGTACTTTCAGCTTAGCCGCTCTGGGAGGAGAACCCCCAGTGCTATGCTCATTGGCCAGGCTCACAGACAATTCCTGAGTGGATCCACCGTAGCCGGGGAGATACAGAGCACTGACTGGTCAGGCCTGGGTCATGGGACCACCCTTGGAATTGAAGCGCAGGTTCACTCCTACCAAACCACATGGTCTGAGAGTGGGAGTTCCTCAATGGAAAATCAAGGTGCACTTTCTAGAAGAGGGAATACTGGACAGATAAAAACACACGTTTATTTAGGTAAGCCTCATCTGGAATGTAGAGACAGGGAAAGCAAGAGTTGTACCAAGTGAATGCTTGAGGCCAGGGAGAGCATGAAAAAAGAAGAAGTTCTATTCAGTTGGAAAGAGGAAGAAAGGAGTGATAAGAAACGGGGAGGTAAACAGAGGGCAAACCTTGCGAGCCTTATACATCATGTCTAGAATTTTGGATATAGTACTAAAAGCAAAGAGAAGGCTTTAAAACATTCCAAGCAGGAGATTTAAATGTTTAACCTGTTTTAAAGAGATTTTATTAACTACCTATTTAAAATGGATCAGACAAAAACAGGACTGGAGCTGGCTACCCATGAGGTTACAATTGTCCATAGGAGAGAGATGATGGAGGTCTATGAAGGTGACAGTGGGAGTGGAGAAAGTGAAAAGATTGGACAATTTGGAGACACAATTCAAGCATTCTCTAAACAGATCAGGATTTATCAATAGCTTTCAAAGCCTTGACCTGGAAGATCTCCAAGCTGTCTGCTACTTCTCTGCTCTTCCTCCTTGGGTTGTAAGAAGTCCTGGTAGGAAGGCAATGTTGTACTCACCTCTTGCCTTCCCCTTTCCTGGCCCAATCTTACTCCAGGGCAGATCCAGCCAAGCTTTTCCCAGTAGTGGGTCCCTGCTCTGAAATCTACATGTAGACAAGCAGTATAAATTTGTGCAGATAATAAAGGTAAGTGAAGAGAGCTCATGCTGGTGCCCTAGAGTCCACTAGAGCCAGGTTTTATTCCTGCCACTTATTAGCTGTGTGCCCTTGAGCAAGTTACTTAACCTCTCTGAACTTCCGTTTCCTCATTTGAAAAATGAATATATTACATTAGCTCACAGAGTGCTTATAAGATTTAAATGACTGTGCTTGTGAAGGCTGGGACCGTGCCTGGCACACAGAGTGAGCTTAACTGAGATGAGTTCCATTTTCCTCCCAATCCTTCTTCCATAGGTGCCTAAGGACATATTTGCACCTATTTTCCTTTTTGACAGCAATCCTTCATCATGCCCCAGTTTTTTGATATAATTTTGATAAATTAAATGCAAATAGTCAAGCTGTCTAATTCATTACATTTGGTTTCAGTGACAGTTACTAACTGTTCCATGCCTCCTGGCAGGACACCACAGTTGCCGGGTAGCCTCAGGCTACTGGTTAGGCCCTGCTGGGCCATGAGTTCATTTCTCTGGGCTAACAAGGAGGAAATGGCACTTATAGAAATTAGACATACCTCTTTAACAATTGAGACATTGGTTAGACCCCTAGACATTAGGAAGTTACTGTCATTCCCCAGAAACAGGCAATTCCCACCACCCATTTATTCTCACACATAGTACTTACTCAGGGATACTCAGCCCACTACAGCTAAGAATTACAAAGTATGGGGGAAATAAGAAAAAATAACTCAAGTGTGGCTGTAACCTGTGACTTGCTTCTAACCAACAGAATGCAACAAACGTGTTTGGATATACATGATTACACTTAAGTGATTATGTGATTGTGTGACATTAGGTTATAGCACCCCTCTTGGTGGGTGCTATAACAACCTAATTTCCTGACTGCCTATTTTTGATTCACCCAATAAATATTTATTGAGTGTTGACTATGTTCCGGGCACTGGGCCAGGCCCTGGGGACACAGCAGGGACAAGATAGTTCATGGAGAATAAATAATGAACATGTTTATAAAGAAATGAAAATAATTTCAGAAGCGACACATATGATAAGGAGGGTAATCTGATGGAGAGTAACTGGGAGATTAAGGAGGGCTAGTCTCCTTTAATCCTCTCTGAGAAGGCGACTTTTCAGCCAAGACCTTAAGGATGGAGTGGAGTCATCCATGTAGGGAGAAGAGAGAAGAGCATAGTCAGGTCAAAGGCTCCAAGGCAGGAAAGCTTGAGTTCGAGGAGTGGAAGGCCAGCAGGAAGCTAGGGCAAGTGTTGTTATCCCATTTGAAAGATGAGCAAAACGGAGACCTGGCCAGTTGGAGCAAATTGGCTAAGATCTCACAGAAATTTTTGAGTGTCTTACATTAAACGGACACCCCCAAATGCATTATGATGTAGTAAATGGTGTCCCAGGGTCTTGGTCAGAGGGCAGCCTTTTCTGCAGCTTAATATTCACCGCTCCTTCCTGTTCAGTCCCTGCTCAGGGTCCTAATCTTCCCAGAGTAGCATCACAGTCAACTCCCAGGCAACTGACCACAGTACCACCAGCTAGAGGTGATCATCTGAGCTGAGGCAAGGCTGCGAGAAAGGAGGGGAGATGCTCTCTGAACAGGGGAGCTCCTTTCTGCTTGGCAATGTCTGGAGAACAGCAGAGAAGGACATAGCACATCAAATGACATGATCAACGAGGCAGACAGCTGGTCTGTTTTTCCAAAAGCCTCAGCTACTCTCCAGAGCTAGGCTAGGATTCCAGTGTGTGATGTCTGTTGGGGGAAAGTCCTCTGTGTTCTCTTCATCTAAGTTCGGCAAACTATTTCATGAGCAATTATTTTATTCCTCACTCTGGGTTCGTCCCTCACCTCTAGAACAGAGCCTGCACCCATTAGACACCTACTAAGTAACCATGGAATGAATGAACAGGCAGTAAGAAAAGAATGCAAAAGTGTATAGGCCCATTCATTCATTTAGTTGTTGTTTATTAATAAACACTGTGTGCCTGACATATGTCTGGCATTCTGCTAGATAGGAGGTGGGAGGAGATAAAAGATGGAAAAGACAGGTTTGTTTGTTGATTGCCTCACTCACCTGTTTTGGGCACCTGGATTAGCATTTCACACCACTTTGCATTTACGTGGTTTCACTTTATAGCAGCCTTTTAAGAGTGAAGTCTTCGGAACCAACCACGAGTTCAAATCAGGCCGGACCATCGGTATAACCTTGAGCAAGTTACCTAACCTCTCTTTTTCCATCAGAAAAATGGGAATAATCATGATACATTTCTTCCTGTGTTATTGTAAGTCTTCATGCCATAATGTGAGGAAGGGGCTGAGCAGAGATCCCAGCCTATGGTACGTGCTCAGTGAGTAGTAGCCAGTCTCATTATTATATAACAGTTGTTATTTTTGATCCTCCTGTCAATATCTTGGAGTAGGTAATTTGTCCCCATTTTGCAGAGCTGAAAGTCAGAGAAAGTCACATGGCCAAGTACCTCGAGGAGCCAGAACTAAGTTTGAGCCTTGGCCATCCATGGCAACGATCCCCCAAACTCATGCCCTCTGCTTCCAAATAAAGCATTTGGAGGGCTTATTAGACACCAGAGTAGAAATTTTTCCATCTGATGCTCACTTTTTAGATGGGGTCACTGAGCCCATAGAGGTTAAGCAGATTGCCCAAGGTCAACAGTCTCGGTGGAGCTGGGATTCAAACCCAACTTTCTTGGGTTCTCACTCTACATCAGACAAGGTGCTTAATTCCAAAGATGTCAAGTTAAATAGGGCCCAGGCCCTGCCCTTGAAGACACTCAGCCTAGGGAAGGATGAGCAATTAGAATGGAGACGTATCTCCTGAGAAGAAAGACTCATGGGGAACTTGACTGCAGTCTTCCCAAACAGATGAAGGACTGTCCTTTGAAAAGGGAAGGCAGCACAATATATAAGGTAGCACAAAACGTGGACTTTAAAGTCAGGCAAACCCAGGTTCAAATCCATCTCCATCACACTCAAGCTTTGTGATCTTGGGGAAGTCATTTAATGGCTCTAAGGCTCAGTTTCCTTGTCTCTAAAATGGACATGATAACACTAACCTCCACAGGCTGCTCACAGCCAATCACAAATGGGCTCCATCCTTAGTCCTGCCCCTTCCTGGAGGATATAAGTCAAAGGAGACTAAGCTCTATGTTCCATTAGAGCGGGGCCTCTAATAGTCTTGTTTATTGTGGTATTCCTCACGGCTGGCACATGGCATAGGCACCACATGGACGGGGAGGAGGGACAGGGCAGGCACAGAGGAGAGCACGAGAAAAGTCATGGTGGCATAAAACAATGGGGAGCATTCAGAAAATTGGAAATAAAAAACCAATGTGTATGGTTGCATAAGAAGGTATATGGGGGGTAGGGGTAGGCAGGGGCATCAACAGAGGCAGAGACCTGTGGGCCATACTAAGGACCCACCCTTTCCCACCTGGTTCCTTACCTGGAGTTGGGTATCAAGTCTGCCCACCCCTGCATTTCTCACAAGGGGACTGGAATGGACACTGTGAATTAGCTACGCAATAGTTATTTATAACTGAGTTCTCCTTGTCTTTCTCTATTAGAAAGGTTGATCATCTAAAACAACCTCTTTGCCACCTGTCTGGGGAGCTTTTAAATGGTTCTGGCCAGTGAGAAGTAACAGAAGTACCAGGGGATCTTTTCCTTTCTAGGAGAAGTCATGTGTATACATGTGTGCGTGCATGTGATGGTGTGTATCCCTTTTTGCATTTGTCTCTTCCCCATTCTAACCTACAGAAGACTCCTGGGAATGCAGCAGCCACTGTGCAGCTATGAGGTGACAAGCATTAAGGTGTAAGGTCTACGTGGGAAGCAAGTTGGAGCACTTGTTCTCTTTGACAAATAATCCTTTATTTGTTTAAATCATTATAGAGGGTTTTCTATCCTGTATAGCCAAACGCAACCCCAGTATATGCAAAAGCTGTCTAGCCATCTTATCTAGGTAGCCCTGCACCCGACAGATCTTTGCTGATTTCCCTGCCTCTTCTTCTCCTTAGACCAATCTTCTAGATGTTTCCAACTGGAGTCATCAAGATGCCCCCCCAGTCTGCCCCCACGAGATTTAGACTTCTCTCCCAAACCGTGATCCTGGCCTAGTGACCAAGATATTTCCTTTTGCCTGGTGACTAGGGCACAAGGAACAATTTCCTTATCAGGCTGAGACTCGAGGTAGAAATGACTTACACATTGATGTGGCCCAGATTTTGCAGTTTCATCTAATGCTGCTTCCTGACAGCTCTGTCTGCCCCGTTGAAAACACCACAACTCCTGGAAGATCAAACTTCAATGGGACCTTCCTCGGAATCACGCTGTAGCAAGAACAGCTCTCAATATGTTAATCCTTACACTTTTTCTCTTCGGCATTGCCTGGAGAATAATTAAGATTATGATGATCTTTTTACTGTAGTCTTTTACTTCCTCAGTAAGCTCTTTAGAACCAAGGAGACAGACCCAAGAGAAGCTGGCAATGTTGCTTATACCATAATAATAAACCAGAAAAAAGAACAGAGCCAAAACACCCTGTCACCCGGGAGACCAGAAGAAGGCTCTCTCATGCCAGGAAATGAGCAAAGGATAGAAAACCCTCTATAATGATTTAAACAAATAAAATAAAATTTTGCAAAGCCTTGGAAATGAGCAAAGTCAAGTGTCCTGCCAGTGGAGTTCTGGGTTTTGTCTAGTAGATCTCAAGGGATTACATGCACCTACCAGGATGAACACCTTGGACAGATTTCAGTCAACGAGGCTATTTTTTAGTTCTATAGAAGTTGTAGGAAACATATTTATGCAAATGATTCTTGTCCGTGGCAATGAAAATGAATTTTATCTGGTAGAGATATAATTGATTCCCACCCAGTAAGGAAAAAATAACCTCAACCATTCCATTTTATTGCCCAATAGCAGTGAAGCTCACTCATGTGTCATTTGGGTCCATCTGTGGATTGCCTAAGATGCTTTCAGGGAGTCTGTTAGATCAAAACTATTTTCATAATAATATTATTTCCCTATTCTTCTCTCATTTTCTCACAGGTGTACAGTGGACTTTTGGGGGGAGCTATATGACTTGTGATGTTACTGTCATTGCCCTGACAGCTAATTGAATGTGTGCGTGTTGGTATGCTCCCGTGTTTTTAAATTTTCTCAGTCTTAATTTCTAATACAGCAAATATTGGTAGATCTAACCCACATAAACAAAAGCTCTTTGAGATCTTCCACAATTTTTAAGGGTGTAAAGCGATCCTGAGATCAAAAGTTTTGAGAACTGTTACCCTGTAGAATATTAACTAATTTTGCATCTATTAGCTATTTCATCGAGCATTCCTCTTTGGGGTGCGTGCTTGTGTGTGTGAACTGGTTTTAATATCTTACTGTCCCTATATTAATTGAGCTAAATAAAATCTTTGTTCATCTTATACCTGTATGAGTGTCATATCTTTAACTTTTAAAAATTGCAGGAGGGGACTTCCCTGGTGGCGCAGTGGTTAAGAATCCGCCTGCCAATGCAGGGGACACGGGTTCGAGTCCTGTTCCTGGAAGATCCCACATGCCGCAGAGCAAGTAAGCCCATGCGCCACGACCACTGAGCCTGTGCTCTGGAGTCTGCCAGCCACAACTACTGAAGCCTGCTTGCCTAGAGCCCGTGCTCTGCAACAAGAGAAGCCACCGCAATGAGAAGCCCGCGCACCGCAACGAAGAGTAGCCCCCGCTCACCGCAACTACAGAAAGCCCGTGTGCAGCAACGAAGACCCAACGCAGCCAAAAGTAAATACATTAATTTTTTTAAAAAAATTACAGGAGATGGTCAAGGGGCCTGGACTACATTGAGGACACCCGGGCAGCACTGAGACGGCTGCCATTCTCTCCCTATGCCCAGAGGCACAGAGCCTTGCAGGGGGTCAAGCCCAGACCATCCCTCATCCTTCAGTCACGGACAGCACATGGGCCCCACACAGCAGCAGGATGCCAGCGCATGCCCAGAGGCTTGGCTGAGCCCGTCCAGAGCTCCCGGCTTGGAAATCCCTCTTTTCAACAGCCCTGTGTTTTCGCAAGTCCCTCCAAAACAAACGTCGAGGTTCTTGACACCCAGAAGGGTGGTGGTGGTGTAGGAGAGAAAACTCTACTCCCAGTACTAAGGTGGGTGATGTCACGCCGTCCAGACTCATGGCTTAAACCCCCAGAGAAGCCATGAGACCTGCCGCGCGTGACACCGACTCACAGAGGAGGTGACAGAAATGGAATGTGGGACCCTCTCTCCCTCCCCAGGGCTCTTGCTACTGCTGTTATGCCTCATTATGTTAACAAATCCTGTGAATTCCTGTGCTCAGCTCTCCTGGGAATTTGTAGAGGCCTGCAGAGCGCCCAGGAGGAAGATGGGTGTGGATTTCATCTCCTTTGTCCCTGGCTCAGCTCTCACGGGCTGCTCACCCCCACTCAGCCTTGGTTTCCTGACCTGATTGTGGAGACAGTAAGAGAAATAAAATTAACTAGCCAGGCCTTGGGCCCATAAAGGGTGTGAGCAGATAATGCTGACTCAGAACCCTTTTCTCTTTAAATCAATCCCTACCTGTTGCTCTGAATGGAATCCCAGGGCTGGCCAGTGGAGGGGGTGGGGGGTAGGGAAGGAGGAGAAGAAAGGGGAGTCCCCTCCCAGTCAAACGCAGGTAGTTGCATAGCAGATTTTTGTAAGGTAATCTTTTAGAGTGTGTGTGTGTGTGTGTGTGTGTGTGTGTGAGTGTGTGTGTGTGTGTGTCAGTGTGTGTGTGAGCACACAATATCCGTTTAGTGTAGCAAATACACTATAAATGTATGAGTATTCCCATGGTCCCCCTCCGTCTGGATGCTGAGAGGGGAGGATTCTTGCCTGGAACCTCAACCTGCTACGACCCTCCTTCACCAGGAAGAATTTAGGATAATGGGTGAAGCACAGGGGATACTAATGACATCTGAGAAAGTAAAATCATCTACCTCAGGGGTCTCCAAACTGTGGCCTGTGGCTCCAATACAGCCCTCTGCCTGTTTTTTGTACAGTCCATGAGCTAAGAATGGTTTCTGAATGTTCAAATGGTTGAAACCAAATCGAAAAAGAATAATACTTCGTGACCCGTGAAAACTACATGAAATTCAAATTTCAGCGTCGGTAAACAGAGTTGCACTGAAACACAGCCATGCTCACTCATTTCCTTCTTGTCCAGAGCTGCTGCAGAGATACAATGGCAGAGCTGAGTCATTGTAACAAAAATGTATGGTTTGCAAAGTCTAAACTATTTCAACTCTAGCTCTTTACAGAAGTTTGCCTGATCTACATAATAAGTTAGAGAGGTAGTATAGAATTCAGGCAGGTTGAGTGTCAGGATGAATGTGAGGGGTAGGGGGCAAGTTAAGGGGGAGGAATATTCGTGCTCCGCGGAATAGAGTGGGGGCAGGGACATGATTACGAAAGATCTGAGCCTCTGGTCGGACTGCAGAGGTTAGCACAAAAAATCCATCCTGTTCAGAGGAAAGCCTGAGACTCAACCCAGCTCTTTCGTTGTCCCACCACCATGCGAGAAAACAGAAAACTGAGGGGACAGGCAGCTCCTGAAGCCAGATAAAGAGGTGCCATTCCCTTGATTTAAGTGTTTAGTTTAAGAACGTTGAATTCAGTTGAATTCATTACCCACTTGGGTAATGTATGGATTCTTTCATTCAACAGACATTTTTTCAGCAAGTGCTAGGCACTCTTCTAGGTACCTAAGATAGAGCCCTCTCTCCTGGTTCTCACATCCCCCCAGTTTAAACTCCACTTAAATGATCTCCCTTAATTCCCTCAAAAGTCCTATGAGGTAGGTACTGCTATCATCATAGCATGGTATACTATGTTACAGATGATGAAACCGAAGTTCAGAGAGCTTAAGTCAATTGCCCAAAGCTACCCAGCTAGTAAATAACAGAGCTGAGATTTGAACCCACAGCATCAATGCTCAGAGTCTATGCTCTGAACCACTCTTCTGGTCACTCCTCTAGATGGAAATGAAAATGAATGCCTGAACATTGTTCTACACTCTTAGAAGTCATAATGAAATAGGTGATAAAAGCCCGGTTTTTGCATATGATCCAGCAATCCCACTCCTGGGCATATATCTGGAAAAGATGAAAACTAATTCAAAAAGATACATGCACCTCAATGTTCATAGCAGTACTATTTACAACAGCCAAGACATGGAGGCAGCCTAAGTGTTCATCGACAGATGAATGGATAAAGATGTGGTTTATATGTATACAATGGAATACTACTCAGCCATAAAAAAGAATGAACTAATGCCATTTGCAGCAACATGGATGGACCTAGAGATTATCATACTGAGTGAAGTAAGTCAGAAAGAGAAAGATAAATACTACATGATATCACTTATATGTGGAATCTAAAAAAAAATGATACAGATGAACTTATTTACAGAACAGAAATAGATTCACAGACACAGAAAGCAAAGTTATGGTTACCAAAGGGGAAAGGGAGAGGGGGAGGGATAAATTAGGAGTTTGAGATTAACAGATACACACTACTATATAAAAAATAGATAAACAACTAGGACCTACTGTATAGCACAGGGGACTATATTCAGTATCTTTTAATAACCTATAATGGAAAAGAATCTGAAAAAGAATAGATATATATGTATAACTGAATCACTCCACTATATACCTGAAACTAACACAGCATTGTAAATCGACTATATTTTAATTTTTAAAAAACCCTGGGTTTCAGAAATCAGACAGGAGTTAGAATTCCTTCCCACTGCTGGCCTCTGTCTCCAGGAAGGCAGGGACCATGTTAGCCTGACACCTTTGGGTGCCCTAGCATCAAGCCTAAGACATAGTGGTACTCACTAAATATTTGCTGATTGAATGAATGAGTGAATTCATTTACCAACAAAAGGATCTTGGAAGAACCCCCTAATCTGTCTTCCCTCTGGGTCCTCCCACGTATCAGTTCCTCCTTACAGAGAAACTGCGAGGATGCAATGAAGTTAGGTATTTCAGAGGCATAACATATAGTTTTGCTCAGTAAATAAGTCTGACGCCCCTGCCGCGTGTCACATTCCTGGAGCACAGGCGGTTGCTGTTAAGGAACGTGGCACCTGGCTTTGGAAGACAAATAAGCATAGACGAGACATTTGTTATTCGGGGGCGAGAGCAGGGGAGTAAGAAGGGTGGTCCAGAATCCAACTCTTCTTCACATTAGTGCCCTCCAGTCCTTTCCAGCATGCCCCCATGGCGGGCAGCGTGGGTAGGCACTGGCACCTACCTGCCCCTGCCCCTGTGGAACTCTGAAGGACCCATCCTCACTCTCCCAGCCCCAGCTTCTTCAGGGGCCCAGAGATGTGACTCAGATTCAGCCCGCCAGGTACCTGCTCGTGGGGAGGGGTTAGCCAGAGATCAAGTCCACCGCCCTTCGCGTAGTGCGTCTGTGCTGTGGGTCCTACGTATGCTGTGGGTCTAGCCACCTGTTATTTACCCGATGCCTTCCCTAATATCTTTTCAACATTTCCCTTTGTACTGAGGCAGCTGTTAGGGGCTTAACTATGTCCCTGCAAAATTCCCATGTTGAAGTCCCTAGCCCCCAGGACCTCAGAGTGTGTCCGTATTTGGAGATAGAATCTTGAAAGAGGTAATTAAGTTAAAATGAGGTCGTTAGAGTGAGCCCTAATCCAGTATGACTGGTGTCCTTATAAGTACCAAGAGGAAATTAGAACATAGACATGCCCAGAAGGAAGAGACCATGTGAAGACACAGGGAGAAGATGGCCGTCTACAAGCCAAGGAGACACGGCTCAGAAGAAAACAAACTTGCCAACACCTCGATCTTGGACTGCCAGCCTCCGGGACTGTGAAAACATAAATGTCTGTTGCTTAAGCTCCCCGGCCACTCCCAGGCTGCGGTACTTTGTATGGCAGCCCTAGCTGACTAATACAGCTTCCGGGTCAGTTTCTATCATTTGCAGTCCTTCAGTGGCACAGCCCATGACTTTCTAATCTGAGAAGTGGATGAAAAACAGCACAGGATGGAAGTTAAGGCCTTCGACCTTGGGACCAGGCCACCTGGGTGCAAGCCCTCCCACTTCTACCTGCAGGACGCTGGGTGAGACACATGACCTCCCCATGAGTCTCATCTGAAAAAGGGGCTGATCGTTGTACTTTTCTGATGGGATTGCTACAAGTAGGACCAATATATGAAAAACACTTAGAACGGTGCTTGGCACAGAATAAGTGCTACATGGATGTTAGTTATTATTTCTATGGTCCTCTTCGTGGAAAGACACATGCTCTAAGAGAGCCAGAGGAGTCCTGTCCTAGAGATGGGCTTGGACCTGGGCTCTACCCAGCTTTCCACGAGGATCTTCTGTCTCTCCCAGGGCTACCCGCCATGTTTTAAGCCACGGAACCACAAAAAGGGAGCTGGAAGAACTCCACCACCTCACCCCTTTCTCCCCACCACCGCCACCCTCTTTACAGTGGAGCACAGTATGGAAACAACCATTTCTAGTCCAACCCACCTATTTTATGCAGGAGGGAACTGAGGCTCAGAGAGGAAACGCCCTGCCCCCAAGATCACACAGCCAGCTCCTAGCAAGGCTGAGAGCGGGAGTTTGGCCTCTGTTTTTGACGCAGGGAATAAAGAACCACCAAAAGAAACAGTTACGACCTCCAGAAGCCAGAGAAGGAAATGATGTGAAGAGAAGAGGAAATGGAATTTCCTGCTGCCTGGGACATCAGTCCTCGGAGGAAATTAGCAAACAACGGAGAGACTTGAAAGTTGGTTTGCCGGCCCCTCCCGCGCCCTTTCCATAGACAGCCCAGCCCTGGGGCTGCTGCGTGCCCTCGGGGCCAGTGTACCCTCCCTCGCCTCTCCAGCTGAATGTCTTCCATTATCTTTCCTCCCCCTCACCGTGGTTTGGCATGCTGTGGCCTCCTAAAAGAGACACTGAGCAAAACAGAGGAAGCTGGGTCCAGGGCGACATCTAAACTCTTCAATGAAGGGCACAGTACCGACCCTGGCCATCGGCCTGCCCACGGGCCAGAGGACTGGAGCAGGGCTCTGCCCTCTAGTCGATCTTGAAGTGGTCTGGGGGGTCTTGGGAGGAGGGTCCAGGGTGCCCAGCTGTGAGTGAGGGCAATATGGGTGCTTAGAATATCACTGGCTGTTTATGTACCACCAATATGGAACACTGCTTCAACCTTTTAATACCCAGTGTTGGCTGCAATTCAGCATTGACTAAACCCAGACAGCTGACTACCAACCAGCACCCAGCTGGACACCTCCAGGGCTCCAGCCGGCATTGAAGGCCCTCCGAGATCCATCTGACCCCTGGGTCACTTCCTAGGTCCATCTCCCACTTTCTCTCTCTGTGTGAGGTTGTGTGGTGTCATGGAAAAGGCAAGGGATGGGGAGTCGGAAAGATCTGGATTAAAATCCTTGCTCTGCCGCTTACAAGCTTACAAACTAAGGTGAACTCAGGAGAAAAAGTTCTCTGAGAATGATTCATAGCAAAGAACAGCCAGCCATCAATTCCTGGCTCTGTGCCAGGCATCCTAAGCGCTCATTGAATCCTCACAACCACCCTATAAAGAAGATCCCCTCTGGGGCTTCCCTGGTGGCGCAGTGGTTGAGAGTCCGCCTGCCGATGCAGGGGACGCGGGTTCGTGCCCCGGTCCGGGAAGATCCCACATGCCGCGGAGCGGCTGGGCCCGTGAGCCATGGCCGCTGAGCCTGCGCGTCCAGAGCCTGTGCTCTGCAACGGGAGAGGCCACAACAGTGAGAGGACCGCGTACCGCGCAAAAAAAAAAAAAAAAAAAAAAGAAGATTCCCTCTGTAGCCTTGTTTTACAGACAAGGAAACTGAGGCACCAGGGCCAGTTCAATAGCTCATCCAAGGTCATCAGCTTCCAAGTTGCAGGGTGAGAACCCTGCCCAAGGTCAAGCCTGTGCACCTGACTACACCATTATGCGTCCCTGTTAAGTGGGGTAGCTAAAATAACCTGCAAAACGGCACTGACCCCTCTAAAGCCTCCATGTGGGTGGATTCCCTCCCCTTCCCATCCCCCACAGGTTCTCACTGTCCCTGTGCTCAACCCCAAGACGCCAGGAGGAACCCCACCTATGCGCTTCCCTCACACAATCTCACCTGCCCGTGAAGCTGCCTCCTGGCTCACTCTCCACCCAAGCCCTGCTGTCTGCAAAGCAGCAAGAAACTGTTAGAAAAAGTCAGATGGGCGGTACTGATCAGAAGCAGACGGGGCGGGGGGGTGGGTGCTTTCTCCCCCACTGACCCGCTGCAAGGTCTTGGATGCACTGCCCCTCTCTGGGTCTCAGTTTCCTTGTCCATAAGGTCAGAAGCAACAGCACCTAACACACAAGGTTGTAGTAAAGGGTTAATGAAAGTCTGTGTGCAGTATGCCAGGCACACAGCAGCTGCTCAAGAAACTCTGCTGCTGTGGACGAGGCTCGCCTACGAGCCGGGGAGCTGGCTGGTGGAATCTCTAGTCGGCATTGATCTGAATCATTCCGGAAATGTTTCACTACAGGATCCACCTAAGCGGGGGACAGCAGCCTGCTTGTGATGGGGGTTCCATCTCCAGCTAGGAAGCGGGCAGCCTAGGTCTCTCAGGGAAGATCAAGGGCCCTCAAAGTACTTCTCCCAGCTCACCCAGCCTCCCCATCACCACTCCTTGGAATTCCCACCCACGCTTCATCATCACACACCGTGTGGCCTTAACCAAAGTCTGTACTAGAAGAGGCCACCCCGGACAATGGAGCCGACCCCAAGAGACAGACAGCTGTCCTCCCCAGCCACCCCAGCACTGCCTTCAGTGTCACTGACCAGTGCTTTCTAACCACAGCCCTACCGAAAGTGACTGAATCCAACCAGGTGGTCTTGGGGCCGCGTGCAGGACAGCTGCCCACTGAGATGGCAGTGCCCAGGTCTCAGCCTCACATCTCCACCTCAACGGCTCTATCAGCCACCTCGTTAATGGGAAGAGAGGCCTCTGACTCTGGATGCCAAACAGGTGTTGCCCGTCCACGTCTTCCCTGCATCCTTCCCCTCCTCCAGCCAGGCTTCCACCAATAGCATCCTGCTAGCCCCTTCCACAACCACCGGGCAAGGCCCACTCTGAGCAGAGAGGGAGGAGTGGGCAGGACAAGAAGACAGGAAACTGGCGGGGAAGGGGGTACTGTGAGATACTCATCTTGGACCTTATATCCATTCAAGAGGGAACCCAAGAGTTGGCACCATCATTTACAACGACCATCTCGTCTTTCGGGATGGAAAAGGGAGGTCCAGAGAGGAGGTGACTTGGCCAAAGGCTGGAATAAAACTCCTGCTGGAACCCAGCCTGGGTTCTAGAGCACTGCCTTCTACCAATCAGATCCATTCTCGCCCTCAGCCCTCAGACCCACCCAACACACACGCAGCCAGCACCCCCCGGGTGCCTGGAGGGCTCTAATTTGGACAGAGCCATGGTATTTCACACCTGAGATCTCCCCGAGTCCCAACAGCCACGCTCGGCATCCTCTGCAAATGCACATTTCTCCCCAGTGCCTGAGTCTGCGCTGTCTTTGAGAAACACGATGACGAGCTGACTCCAGCTTGGCAGAAAGACCCAACCTCTCAGCGATGCTACGTGGAGTCTCCAAGCTCAGCACCTCTGAAGCCACAAGCACAGAATGATGCCTGGCTAGACGGGTGGGTGGGCAGGTAGACGAACAGAAGAGATCATGTTCTTCCGTCACATCATCTGTGATTTTTTTAAGGACTGGAAGTGGGCAGTTTCCAGGCATGCGGCTGTTTTCTGCCTGGTGAGCACACAGCCCTCCCCCATGGGCTCTCTCATTAGAGCCGAGTCAAAGGTCATGGGCCCATGTCAATATCTGGAACTTCAAATCCATTTCCTCAGCTTCCAAACTCCTGGTCAGATCGGGGAAACAGAGGTAACACAAATCTCGCTTGGTTAAGACCACAGGCCCTGGAACAAGGCTGCCATTTCCTCTGTGTAAACTTGGGCAGGTTATTTAACTGCTAAATAATTCAGTTTCCTCCTCCGGGGACAAAAAATAACTTTTCAGAGGTTCTTTTGTGTATGTGTGTATATGAGTAGAGCAAAGCACTTGACTCCAGCCGAACCTGAAACTCTATGACCCCAGGCACCGGGGAAGGGGGGAGGCGTCACCCTGCACACAGCCAGGCTGCTTATTATGGGATATGGCTGTGACAATTACAAGGGGTGGGGCAGGATGAATTGGAGAGGGCTGTGAATGGGGTGACAATGTAGGAATGGTTTGGGGCTCTGTAACTTGGAGTAAAAGAAGATTCCCCACAGCAATGGCAAAATAATTGATCTGTATATCCCCTGAGGAGGTGAATACTGGTGACCCCTAGGGTCTTCCGTTCCTGAGCTGGGGAGAGTGTGCCTCCTAGGAGGAGGCAGTTAAGCTGAGCTTAACTGCTTTGCCGAGGCACAGAAGAGAGATGGTAAGGCCCCAGAGGAAACCTGGGAGAGGACAGCTGATTGAAGACACAGGGTCTGGAGCCAGACTCAGTTAACCTGGGGCAAGTCACTTCACTTCTCTGTGCCTCAGTTTCCTCCTCCGGAAATGGGGATGCTAATTGTTCCTTGATTCATTGAGTTGCAGTGGGAATTAATGGGTTCATATGCACCTGGAACACAACCTCCTCCGTGGCAAGGAGGCCTGAGGGTCTAGAATTCCCAGGGGGTATCATCTCAATTGAATGCTTCTTTCCCTAAAAGAATCCAAAGCCTTTTCAGAGGCTGCTCACTCGGTTTAAACAGCTCTCCACATGGCAGTTTCCTCCAAGCTCACTACCATTGTCTCTACCTCACTAGGGTGTCAGAGGTGTGGAGAAAGCGTCCTCCGAAAATATGGGGCATCACGCGAGGAGAGCGATGTCCGGGAGAGCGGCAGCCACCGGGAACGCGGGTCCGCACCCTCAAAGCCCGCTCGCATGATGGAGTGACCTTCCTCACCGGGGACCATGGGCCTTCACCAGAACCGGGAAAACATGAAATGAAACCAGACAATCCATAATTAGAATGGTAATAAAGGCAGGGGGAGGAGTAAGGCAGTGAACTCTATTAATAGCGCTGATAAATGTTCTGGGAAAGTACTGCTGTGTTCTGAACCTGCCCGTGGGAAGTGTTGCTTACACTTATTTGCATATTAATTTGGAAGGAAAATGCCGGGCTCTTTCTGCTGGGATGAATCAATTCCAGGGGAAGTTCTCAGATGGGAAGCTGCTAATTCTTCTTCTCTTTTCCACCCAGCACAAAGACACCCATTTGTTTCCAGGAAAATATTTTTAAGAGCCACCGCGGTGTGAGAAAAACCAGGCCAGAGAACTCCAGGCAAAGTGCAGAATTTGCCGATGGCTGGAGCCGCGATGGGCTTCGTAAGGCCCAGCTCAGTGGTGGCTCAGAAGCCTGACAGGTCCTGGCTTCTCTGAAACAACATATTTGGAGCAAGTATGCAAAGTAGGTTCACCTCGAATCCCAGGGTTTATAGACTGGTACTGGCTGTTAATGGAACATGGAGTTGAGAATTTTAAATCCAGGATTTGAGATCCTAGACCAGACTCAGAAGACAGAGTGCAGTGATGTATTAGTGATGTCTGCCCTGGGTGAGGGTCTGGTGGGAGGAGTCATGTCTGCCATGCTGCCTTAAGGAGAATCATGCTTCATATTCTGGAGCAGAACTTTATAAACAGGCCTTCTGCGGCACAGTGAGGCAGGCAGGGTTGAGAATGGGAATAAAACTGCAGAGCAGCCAAGCAGATAAGAGACAGTCCAAGGAATGGGGTGAGAGAGGACGTAATTGAATACCAACATTTTTTGAGCAACTACTGTGCGTTGGATACAGTGTCAGATCTGAGGAGTACAGAGATGACTAAGATTACATTTTCTTAGACAGATACCATATGACGTCACTTACATGTGGAATCTAAAATGTGACACAAATGAACTTATCTCTGAAACAGAAACAGACTCACAGACATAGAGACTTGTGGTTGCCAAGGGGCAGGGGTGGGGGAGGGATGGATTGGGAGTTTGCGGTTAGCAGATGCAAACTAGTAGGTAAAAGATGGATAAACAACAAGGTCCTACTGTATAGCACAGGGAACTATATTCAATATCCTGTGATAAACCATCATGGAAAAGAATATGAAATATAATATATATATATATAAAAATAACTGAGTCACTTTGCTGTAGAGCTGAAATTAACACAACATTGTAAATCAACTATACTCCAGTCAAATAAATTTTTTTAAAAGATAATGCTTTCTTTCAAGAAATTAAATCTAATGAAGGAGACACGCATGTAAACAGGACTTATCACGTAATGAGATATCACTCCTCTGCTTCTTCTAATGACTGGGCTGCCTCTTTCCACACCCTCCACAAGTCCTACTTCTCCACTTCTCCTCTTATTTACTAATATTCCCCAAGTTCCCTCCTTGGACCGTTTAGCTCCTCTCCTCACTGAACATACTCTGAAGGGACTCTCTTTTGTTCCCCAAGCTAGAGCTTCCTCCCCTGCACCAATGGCTCCGAAAAATCTGCCTCAAGGCACAGTTTTTCTCCCTAACACCATTCCCAGGTGCACACTGGACATCTCCACTATTACAATCCCATTTTACAGATGCGGAAACCGAGGCATGGAGGGATTCACATGATAACAGGTGGTAGAGTGAGGATTAGACTTGCTCTCCTTAGAGCATCCTCCCCTGCAGGGAGAGGGAGCATGGTGCAGGGGCAAAAGGCAAGGGGTCCAGGACCAGATGACTCGTGGTCCAATCCCAGCTGTTTCCTACTGGCCGGATGGTCACCTACTTCCCTGAGCCTCGACACCCTCACTAACATGGAGAAAGTCACAGCACCTGCCTCATGAGGATAACATGAGTTCAAAGATGTAAAGACAGAATGACACCCGGCACACAGCAAGAGTTGGTCCCCCTTCGATTCTTTTTTTTTTTTAAACAAGTTTCTTTTCTTTTTTAAAAAAATTTTATTTATTTATTTTTGGCTGTGTTGGGTCTTCGTTTCTGTGCGAGGGCTTTCTCTAGTTGTGGCGAGCGGGGGCCACTCTTCATTGCGGTGCGCGGGCCTCTCACTGTCGCGGCCTCTCTTGTTGCGGAGCACAAGCTCCAGACGCACAGGCTCAGTAGTTGTGGCTCACGGGCCTAGTTGCTCCGTGGCATGTGGGACCTTCCCAGACCAGGGCTCGAACCCGTGTCCCCTGCATCGGCAGGCAGATTCTCAACCACTGCGCCACCAGGGAAGCCCCCCCTTAGATTCTTATATGCTACTTTCTGTCTTCCCCACCGGCACCGAAAGCCCCCAGGACAGGGATGTTGTTCTGTTCACCACTGGATCCTTAGCATCTAGAATAGTTCCTGGCACTGATCTGAGGTCAATTTGTAGAATATTTGTTCAACCTGAGTTCTGCCGGGCACAAAACATGGCAGAGACGAAAGGATTCGGGAGGCGGTAGAAGGAAAGGATTTTTTCTACTAGGAAGAAATGTAAAGAGATTGTCAAAACGTGAAATGCTGAGATCTGTGCCCCAAAACCCTAGGCTTTGGGGTCAGATGAAACTGGGGTGCTGGTCAGGAGGTGGGCCATCATGCGGACCTTCACATATGGGAGCCTGCTTCCTCACCTGAAAAGTGGGAGTTCTCATCCCGCATGGAGGGGTATCAGGGGGCAGAAGAGATCACCTGCGTGTCTGCAGGTACTTAGTAAACTTCAGTCTCCTTCCCCCTCAGGGTCCCTGCAGAGCCCTCTCCCACCTCGTGCATCTCCTCGATCCTCCTGACGGAGTGGTGGCTGCCCGTACCAGCAGGGACCCCACCTTTATCCGCCAGACCTCACCTGCACTCCATGATAGAAGAGATGCGCTTTTTCTACTACGCTCTGCGCAGGAGGGGGGGGTGGTTAAGCTCCTGTTTTTGTGTTTACAATGCAAAATTTGTCAACTTGGCAAGTTGACAGGCTGCCTCTGTGCTCCTTTAATTGCCTTCCCTGCGCGAAAGCATCTGTATGTGTGCGCGCGTGTTTCCTGGGAAGGGCTTGCTGGCTGGCTTGGGCAGAAAAGGAGCTGATTTCAGAAGATGGGTCTGTCCCTTGGGATGTCTGCCCATGACCCCAACCTCGAGAGGCAGTGTGGGGTGGGATAAGGAACCCTCTCTGGGGGTCAGGAGCCTTGGACTCAGGTCCACTCTCAGCCCCTTGAATTATAGTCAATAGCAACAAAATCAATAATAATAGTGTGACAAGGACGAAAATGGGCTTTTTCTAGCTCAATGTCAGACCCCAAGACATTCTACATTTGAAGGTGAGTATTTGACCCCCGCCCCCTCCAGGAGGTAGGAAGCAGGAGGTGACTGAACATCTGCTTTGCAGTCATTGGCTGACCACCCCCTCTGACCTGTACAATGGCAGAACAGTCTCAGGAAGGTCTGGATACTGGGTGACTTTTTAAAATTTATTTTATTGAAGTAGAGTTGATTTACAGTGCTGTGTTAATTTCAGCTGTACAGCAAAGTGATTCGGTTATAAGGATATTGGGTGACTTTTATTTGGAGTGTTTGGGGTGCTGTGAACTGACCTCTATCGAAGATGATGGAATGGGGGTGAGGGTACATTCTTCTCCCCTCAAGCCCAGAGAGATGGGCTTCAAGGGGGCCAATGGGAGACTTTCTGCTGGTTTTGGGTGGTTTGTACACTGTGACTTCTATGTGTTGCTTGCCTAAGGAGCCTAGGGGTGAAGGGCTGCAGCTATGGGCCTGGACAGTGAGGCAGGAAAGAAAGATGCTACCTCAGGATCTTGATACACAGCCACGAGGTGTGGGCAAAGCTGGGCCAGATCTGGGCCACAGGGAGCGAGCCAGCCCAGAGCTCTCCCAAGGTGACCCCGAGATCAGGCTAAACAGCCAGATTCCCAGGTGTAAAGGAAGGAAATTTAAGTGGGCAGTAGGTCATCTTGTGGCCCTGAGGGGAGCTGAGACAAGCTAAAGATGGATGAAGGCCAGACAAAGAGAACCTGATGAGTCTCCGTGAGTCCGTGAGTCTCCGATGAGCTCACGGACCCACTGAATGAACCAACCTGGACCTCTCCAACCTCAGGACTTCGTATTGGGTGAGGTACCACGTTTTCCTCATTGCTTAGGTCACCAGAGCTTTCTGTCTCTTGAACCCAAGCCGAGTTGAGTAACTTGTCCTAAAGTTCTCAACTAGTAAGTAGAAGAGTTAAAACTTGGTGACGGATCTGTGAGCCCAGGGCTTGTCACGAGTCACTGTGCTGAGGCATCCGTGGGAAAAGTGCTATGTGAACCCAAGTCACACCTGAGACACAGGCAGCAGGAGAACCTGAAGACACAGACCTTAAGATGCTTTAAGAAGGCAAAAGTAGAGGCTCCAAGCACACATCAGGATGTAGGAAATTAACAGATACACACTACTATATACAAAATAGATAAACAACAGGACCTACTCTATAGCACAGGGAACTAGATTCAATATCTTGTAATACCCTATAATGGAAAAGAACCTGAAAAAGAATTTATATATATATATATATATATATATATATATATATATATATATCTATCTATATCTATCTCACTTTGCTGTACCCCTTAAACTAACACAGCATTGTAAATCAACTATAATTCAACTTTAAAAAAATGTTTTAAGGATATAGGAAGTACTATACTTACACTTAGTAAAAGTGTATTCTGAGAAACCATTAGATCAGAGGGAAATGGGGAGACACAATAGCTAGATGCAATATGGTAGCTGGGATTGGATCGTGGAAGAGAAAGAGGACATTAGTGGAAAACTGATGAACTCCAAATAAAGTCCGGAGTTCGGTTAAAAGCAATGTACCAATGTCAGTTTCTTGGCTTTGACAAATGTACCGCAGCAATGGGAGATGGTAACGGTGAAAGAAATGGGGGGATGGTACACGGGAACTCTCTGCACTGTCTTTGCAACTTTTCTATACTAAACCTAAAATGATTCTGAAATCTAAAGTTTCTTTTTAAAAAGTTTATTAAATGACTGATGAATGTGTAAGAAGTCTAGGTCCAGGGATTAACGGAATACCTACCTTTCATTATAGTTACTTAAGTAATTATACCTACAATTGGCCGTTCCCACATCTCTTTCAGTCCCTTCAATAGCCCTGTGAGGAGTGCAGCACACAATACTTGGCACATAGTAGGCTCTCAGTAAATATCCACTGACTGGATGAATTAATCCTCTTTGCACTTAAGGAATTTGAAGCTGAAAGAGGCCAAGTCCCTGTACCCATGACTCCAAGGCTCACGCTCCTTGACTCCACCACCCTCCCAGCATTAGGGTTAGAGCCATGTCAGAGCCTGGGATTCTCTCCGCCACCACTCTGGGCCACAGCTGCTCAACTTCACGGTTTATGCTTGAGAAACCTAAAAGCAAGAAGCTACAGCCTCTCCACGTCCCAGAAATCAGCACCATAAATCTCAATTCTGAAATTTAATAATGTCTGTTTTCGCATTTATGGCATCATTATTACAAGCCACTTGCTTGGGCTCAAGGTGGCTGTAGGCAATTATTTCATTTGACGGACTCAGCCCACCCGCCGCACCTGTGACCTGGCCTCCCCTAACGGAGGGACAAGCGGGCCAAGGTAATTCCGAATGGCATGGGGGGACAGAGTTCCAATTAATGGTGTTCAGGAGGTTGGGGGGGGCCCTTTTCCTGCAGATCATAAATACCTCCTGAGGCTTTCCATCGCTCTAGTGTTTAGGGACCCACCTGCCTTGGTGGCAAGAATTCTAACAAAAGAACTCAAAGGAAATTGAAGAGATACAGTGGAAAAGTGAAATTGGCTAATCCCCTTCCTGCCACTCACTCCTCCACTAGACATGACAATCCTATCCATCCTTCAGAGTCCAAGTCAGACTCCACCCCCAAGACACACACACACACACACACACACACACACAAACACTCACTCACTCACACACATTCCCAATGGCAATGAATCTTTCACTCTTCCAAGTGTCCTGTATTCCTATCATGGCACCAGTCAGAGTCAGCCTGGATTGGAGAACTCGTTTATTCATTGATTCACTCATTCACTTGATGAATATTTATTGAGAATTTACTATGTGCTATGTTCTATAGATATAACATTGACCATAACAGACACGAACCCTACCCTCACAGAGCCAGCCATCTAGTTGCTTATATGTGAGTCTGTCCCCACTCCCCATTGAATGGTGGGTTTCTGGAAGTAGGGATCTATATCTTCATCTCTGATCCCCAGTAGTTAGCACAACACCTGGCACACAGTAGGAGCTGTGAATGAATCACTCAACACTAAAACCCAGACTGCTTCTCATACTTAAAACTCTCAAGTGTCCCCCGCCCCCCATTGTCTGCAACAGGGCCAGCAAACTGCAGCCCGTGGGCCAAATCTGGCCTATCACCTGTCTTTGTAAATAAAGTTTTATTGAAACACAGCCACACTCATTTATTTATGTATTAACAATGGCTGCTTCCACATTACCAGGCAGCAGTGAGTAGTTGAGACAAAAACTGTATAACCCACAAAGCCGAAAAATACTACTGTCTGGTCCTTTGCCAAAAAAAAGGTTTGATGACCCTGGTCTGTAAGATAAAGCTTGAACTTCTTAGAGGAGCCCAGGGTCCTGTCTAGCACACATCTCTCCACTCTGTCCTGTGTTCTGGCCACACCAAATCACAGTCCCGGCGTGGATCCCGCCTGCTAGATCCTGATTCCCTGCTCTCTTTGCTTTGCTCAAAATAGTTGTATCTCCAAACCTTTCCACCCAGATGACTACAAGACTTTGCAGAGAATCTGTTCAAGCATCTGCTCAGGTTGTCTGCCTCATCTTCCTCCCCTCCCCGCATCCTCTGACCAGATTCAGGGCTTCTCCTAGGCTCCAACACAGCCGTATTTTTCTCTCTTATGGCTGTTATCACCCAAACTGGAATTACCTCTCTCCTAGTTTTTCTCCCCAACTGGTTCAAGTTTCCTGCAGGCAAGGACCTGTCATGGATGTG
Organism: Pseudorca crassidens; assembly: GCF_039906515.1. Lineage (NCBI taxonomy): Eukaryota > Metazoa > Chordata > Mammalia > Artiodactyla > Delphinidae > Pseudorca > Pseudorca crassidens. Next base: position 93,799,372 of record NC_090306.1, read on the forward strand.
ATTGTTTTGGTGATGTCTTGTGTGTCGGTGCCTTCCAGCAGCTAACCCAGGACTTGGCACAGGGTAAGTTCTCGGTGAATGAACTGCGTAGACCTGGATGCCTTTCTGTCACTTCTCTCATTTCCATGCTCCCCAGTCCCCACCCCGCAGTGCCCAGCCTCCCACCGACTCAAAGAAAACAGAAGCACAGAGGTCAAGGAGAAAATCCCAGTTATATAAATTGGGGATAATCTAGGGTCTGGTACCCGTAGACGAGAGCAGAGAACAATGGGTCTCCTGCATGTTCTTATAACACAGCAGAGGGCAGGAATGGGCAAGGGCAGAAACCCAGGAGTGACCCCGAAATCAGGTTCCAGTTGGCTGCCTCACTGGGAGACCACCTGGGGGTGCCTTCAGTGGCAGCTCAGAGCCAGAGGTGCCACCAGGGTCTGGCTAAAGGTGGGGAGAAGTGAGTGGGCCAAGCCCACTGGTTGGCACTGAGGTTGCTTAAGTGTTTTCTGCCTCCAGATTGGCTTTACCTGGAAAGCAAGGCAGTGGATGTGGCGACAGGAGTAGCGTGTAAGACACTGCAGAGGGAAAGGACAGATGGGTAGGGGAAGACAGCAATTCACCCTGTGGCATCAACTCAGCCTGTGGTTCCCTGTTATTGTGATATCATACAATGTCCCTCTATGTGCCCACGCCCATGCCCCTGCTCCCCACGCCACAATCTTTTTCTTTTAAGATTTATTGTTTATTTATTTATTTAATTTTTATTTTTGGCTGCATCGGGTCATAGTTGCGGCATGCAGGATCTTCCTTGAGGCATGCGGGATCTTTTGTTGTGGCACACGGGCTTCTCTCTAGTTGTGGCGCGCAGGCTCCAGGGCACGTGGGCTCTGTAGTTTGCAGCACGCAGGCTCTCTAGTTGAGGCCCGCAAGCTCAGTAGTTGTGGCGTGCGGGCTTAGTTGCCCCGCAGCATGTGGGATCTTCGTTCCCTGACCAGGGATCGAACCCACGTCCCTTGCATTGCAAGGCGAATTCTTTACCACTGGACCACCAGGGAAGTCCCCACACCACAATCTTGACATCTGTGACTTCAAAAAGCCATAGCAAGACTGAACCCAGGCAAAGATAGAGGGGATAACTTTCGAGGTTTGCAAAAAATGGAGACTGGCTACCTGATAGATGAACCAGGAGTCATCTGAGACGGCAGGACAGCAATCAGTCTCTGTCTCAAATTCCCAAGAGGTAAGAGCCCAGAAAGCATTGGTCTGACAAATCGTCTGGGCCTGACCCTCTCTGGATTCTCTCTTTCTTACAGTTCAAATTTTGTTCTCTGCCCAAGAAGTTGGGAGGCTTTTGGCTTGGACCTCTTGACTTATGTTTTGGAAAGTGATGACATGAACTTGGAATGTGTGTTTTGCCCCGGCACCAGGACTGCCCTCCGGGAAGCAGTGGCTTTTGAGATTCTGGGATAAATGGAAATGAGAGAAATACCATGACTAATAGGATCTTAGAAGATTTTCTAATTTCTTAAAGAATATTGGTATGATGGGAGCAAGGCATTGATGTTTCTCAGTGAACCAAGGTAGACCAAAGTTTCTGTGTCAATTAAAATGAAACTTTTTTAAAACCTTCTCTCCTTGCAAACATTCACAGTCCTCACACAGTTCTAGCCCCTTCCCCCATCTCTATTTCCCTGAAATGAGCTGCATCCCATAAGTGATGAGGGGTACATTACGAAGGAATGACCTTCACCCCAAGTCATCCTTTCAGGGTTCTCATTTTAGGGGGTAAATTCTCAGCCTATTATGCTGCTACTGTGGGCTCTGGAGAGTTTCCACGTGATCAAACATTCATTCAACTTCTTCACATAGAGATGACTTATGCCCCCTCCAGGTCCAACCCCAGGAGATCAGAACATCCCTGAATTATATGATTTCTCTGCATCATTTAGGACAGCGTTTCTGAATGTTTGGTCTCCAAGTCAGACACAACAGGATCTCCTAGGGTTCTTATTAAAAATGCTTGAACGGCCCTCAAAACCTACAAAATGGGAATCTGGGATGATGTTGACCATCTGCACTTTACATGTCCTGGGTGAGTCTGAGAACCGTAGGGAACCAAAAAAAAGATCACACCCAGAGATAAATGGAAATGCATGTTCACGCTGGAGACTATAAATGTCAACCAAAGCCAATGTGGCCCTCAATACCCACCATTTAACAAGATGCACTGAATCGGGCGCCCTCTAACCTCCATTCTCTACCTCCCTAGAGGAAGCGCCACGAGCTCCCGTTTGCAGTGGCCGCAGTGGTCTCCTGACTAGTGTCCGTACTTTGTCCCTCAGCCCCCATGATCTCTTCCCCCCAGAGCAGCGAGTGCCCGTCTTGTAAAGTAAGTTACATCATGTCACTTCTCCGTTCTCTACCCTCCAACGGCTTCCCAGCACACTTGGAACCCAACCAATCCCACGCTCTTACCATGGTCCACTGGGCTCTACATGACCTGGCCTTCACCTGCTGCTCTCCAAAAGGGTCCACTCTCCCCTCGCTTCTGTGCTCCAGGCACCCTGCCCCTGCTGTTCCTTTGAGCACATGGGCCATGTGCTGACCTCAGGCTCTTAGCATCTACTGGCCCCTCTGCCTGGAAGCCCTTCCCTCTGATACCCACTTGGCTCCCTCCCTCACTTCCTTGAGCTCAAGGTCACCTCCTCCACAAGGCTTTCCCTGTTCACCCCATCTACAAAAGCACCCCCATCACTTTCTATCTCTTTATCTTACTTTCTGTTTCCCTGCCGTGCCTGATATTATATTACACATTTATTTGTCTATCATGTATTGTTGCTCTTCTCCACTAGAATGGAATCTTCACAGAACAGTGTGTCAGTCAGGATAAGCCAGGTTCTGCTGCACAAACAAACAACTCCAAAAGCTCAAGGGCTTAGAAGCACAAGGGCAAGTTGTTTAACCTCTCTGTGTTTGAGTTTCCTCATTGCTAAGGTGGAGTAATACTGTTATTTTTCACTTCCTGTCCAACATGGATCAGCTGTGGGCTCTACTCCCATGTTACCATCATCCTCACTCAAAGACCTAGGCTGATGGACAAGCCAGTATATGGAAATTGCAGGTGACTTGCCAGATGGAAAAGAGAATGTGGCAAAGCATGACATGGCTGGTACACAACATCCCATTCAGATTTCGCTGGCCAAGGCTGAATTCAATGAGGTGGGGAAGTATAATCCTTCTCCAGGAAAGGAAGTAGAGTTTGGGGAACGGTAACAAGTCTGCTAAAGGCTAGGAAATTTGTTTTATTTGTTTCTCTGTCTCTAGTGCCCAAAACAGTGCCCGGTATGATTAGGTGCTCACTTATTGGATGGGTAGAGGTTTGGATCCTAACGTTGGATGGCAGCTTGACTTAATTCTAAGGTCGTGTGTGCTGGGGCTGATGCTGTCCCATATAAGATAGGCTCAGTGGTATCTGACGCATTCAAAGATCCAGCTACGGGAGCTGAAAAAAACATGGCAGCGCAACTGACAGCAGCCTTAGATGCCTAGAGCCAGAAGGAAACATCAAGACCACTACTCCAGTCTCCCTCCCGATGAAGGAGTTCTCCTGTCCTCCCCAGAGAATCCCACTGCAGGGAGGTGCTTAGGCAGGGCAGATGCCAAGGCACAGACCAGCAGCACATACACGCAGGAACGCAGGGTTCAAAGTTGGGGACTCAGATATCCAGGCCAAGTTGGGTCACTCAGGAGACCTGGGTCAAAGGCAGCTGGGAGGCCAGGACGTCAGAGCTTGGAAAACAGAAAAGCACCCCAAAAAGGGCTTCTTCAGGGAGAGATGATGATTCTGAGACCCAGAGAGGAGCAGTGACTTACCCCAGGTCACACAGCTAGGAAGTGGCAGAGGCAGGATTTGAACCCAGGATCCTCCTCTCCTAGCCCAGTGCAAACAGCAGGCTGGGAACAGCAATGATGATGATAACAGTATTAAGAGCTGTTAATACTGTCCTCTTACCATGTGCACTATTGTAAGCACTTTTCATGAATTTTCTCACATAATCCCCAAAATAAGCCTATGACGTAAGTAGTTATTCATTTCCATTTTATAGATGAGGAAACTGAGGCCCCAAAGTTTAAGGAATTGATCCAAAAAACACAGCTACTAAGTGGCAGAGCTAGAATTTGAGCTCAAGTCTCTCTGACTCCAGCCCCCATGCTCTTAATGGATAATATACTGATACTGTATTATACTCGTGACCAGCGCCCGCTATAGACCCAGCAGGAGAAAACAAAGTAAGCCAAAATTAGAATTGGAGACCCAGGCCTGGGGAACTAAAATAATCTGCAGCCAGGGAACAAGCCCAGTGAAACCTGAACCAAAGGTCAAAGTAAGGGCAGGGCCAAGGAACTGAGGGCTGGCGGGGGGCAGGGATGGGAGGACCCAAATGGAAAACGGAAATAACAACAGTGGCGCTCATGTAGCATTTTCCATGTTCCGGCAGCCCAGACTCTCACCAGGCACTAACTCATTTAATCCTCACAACAGCCATTTGAGGTGGAAACAGTATTACTCCACCTTAGCAATGAGGAAAGTAAAACACAGAGAGGTTAAACAACGTGCCCAAGATCACACAGCAAGTCACTGGGGAGCTGGGATTTGAAATGGGGTCTGGCCCCACTTTTCACTACTGCATTGGGGATCAGTGATGTCCTGGGCACAGAGCCATGTGGACACAGAGCCAGCTGGCCACCAGGGCCCTGCTCGGACATGTCTGGGGACAGCATCGGTCTGCTTCATTAGGTTGCCCAGTCCTCCAGGAAGTGTGCCAGTGCTTGGAAGTTTCTGGCTTATCTCAATCGATCTGAAGCCTGCCTATCCTTGTAAGTGTCCCTCACTGGCCCTAGCTCTGGCCGGTATGGCCACAGTGATGAACTCCACTCCATGATTGCTTTCTCCATTCTCAGCACTCCCTCCTGACCTTGGCTGGCCCTTCAAGCTCCTCACCTTCTCAGCCCCACCCTCTGGATGAAGGCTGGAGTGCCCGCATCCCATCCAATTCATCTGGCCCTGGTTCCCCAAATACTACTTCCCAGCACACAGAGCCCCCAGTGAGACACTGGCTGGTCAGTGTCTTCCAAATGTGCCCTGATTTGTTACAGACCTCCTGCCAGTTTTCCGTTAGGTCAGGCAAATTAGGCAAGAGCTCATTTTCCCAGCTCTTCCGAAGAATGTCCCTGGACATATGCTCTCTTGCTCTTTCCAGGGCTCATAAAATGTAATATTTACACAGGTGCAAGGGAGGCACTGCCCAGCTGAGCCTTCTCTCCCAGCTAGCAGGCAGCCAGGATGCAGACCCAGTGTCTCTGTCCCCATAGAACTGTTCTGGTTGGCAGTTCTGCCTCCACAACTTCGTCCCAAGTCTCGCTAACACTTCTCTTCAGAATCTTTGCCCTCAGATATCCCCTGGAGGAGACTGGAACAGAAGAGCGATTGACAGAGAGACTTCTGCAGGATGGGCTTAGTTGAGAGGGATGAAGGGAGAGAGGAAGCAGATTCCATGGTTAAGTAAGATGAGACACCCTGGGTAAGACAAAGGGCCACTGGCTTCTTTACTGTCAGACCTCTCAGGGCCTTGAGTGTGCTCCAGTGCATTAGAAATCGCCTTAAGGGGCATCATTTGATTCAACAGATATTTATTGAGGATCTATCAGGTACCTTCTTTAGGCACTAAGAATACACCAGTCAATAAGATAACCAAAAAAGAAAAAATTCTTTGTTGGAGACAGACAAGAAACAAGAAACATAAGAAATAAGTAACATACATAGGATGCTAGAGCATGGTATGTGTTACGGAATTTTTTTTTTTTTTTGAAAAAGCAGGATAAGAGGGATTAGGAAGGCCACAGAGGAGGGGCAGCGTTGCAACGTTAAACAAGGTGGTCCGACTGGGTCTATCGAGAAGATAGCATTTGAACAAAGATGTGAAAGGTTGGCCGGGGAGATGTGCAGGACCAAACCACCAAAGAACATACTGGAATGTTGGAGGAGCAGGGGAAATGGGCACCAGAAGCCTTGGCACTATGGGCATTTGGGACCAGATCATCCTTTGTCCTGCACACTGTAGGATGTTTAACAGCATCCCTGGCCTCAACTCACTAGATGATAGGTGCACCCCTTCACGCAGCTGTGATAACCAAAAATGTTTCCAGAAGCAACATAAATGTCCATTAACAGATGAATGGATAAAGAAGCTATGGTACATATATACAACGGAATACTACTCAGCCATAAAAAAGAATGACATTTTGCCATTTAAAGCAACATGGATGGACTTGGAGGCCATTATGCTAAGTGAAATAAGTCAGACAGAGAAAGACAAACCCTCTATGATATCACTTATATGTGGAATCTAAAAAGCACAACAAACTAGTGAATATGACAAAAAAGAAACAGACACATAGAGAACTAACTAGTTGTTACCAGTAGGAAGAGGGAAGGGGAAAGGGTAATACAGGGGGAGGAGAGTAAGAGGTACAAACTATTAGGCACAGAATAAGCTTCAAGGATATATTGTACAACAAGGGGAATATAGCCAATATTTTACAATAACTATAAATGGAGTAAAACCTTTGAAAATTGTGAATCACTATATTGTACACCTGTAACTTATATAATATTATACAGCAACTATACCTCAATTTTAAAAATCCTAAAAAATAAGAAAAATTTTTAAAAACCTCATCTCATGTAGATCTGTAAGCGGGCAGCTGGCCCAAGTGCAAAGCCTTGAAGTGCTGTAGTTGAGACCAGCCTGGATCACCCACCCAGCAAACTTCTATGTCGTCCTTGGTCTCATTACTCTCAAGGCAAGATCCCAGGAAACAGCTGGGCCATGGAGCCCAGAGGCAGGGAAGCTTCTGGATCGACAGCCGGGGATCCAGGCTGACCTGGGCTTGGATTTGGCTCTACCACTTCCCAGTTGCCTGACCCTGCAAAGTGGGGCCGTTGGCATTAACCTGCCTTATGTGGCCGTGGTGAGGCTTAGGTGAGAAGACGTTTGTGAACACACTCAGCAAACTCCCTGGCACGGAGCGGCCCCCCCCATGCTGCCTTCTGTCTTAACACCTTGTATTTGTTTTCTGTGGCCGCTGGATTCCCACAAACCTGGTTGGCTTAAAACCACAGGAATTTCTTCTCTCACAGTTCGGAGGCCAGACGTCTGAAATGGGGCTGTTGGCAAGGCCGTGCTCCCCCCAGAGGCTCTCAGGGAGAACGCTTCCTCACTTCTTCCAGTCTCTTGGGTTCCTTGGCTTGTGGCTGCCTCACTCCAATCTCGGCTTCTTGGCCTTCTTCCCTGTAGATGTGTGTCTCTCTGTGTTCTCTCCTTTTATAAGGACTCCAGTCATTGGATTTTGGGCCCATCTGGATGATTGCATCTTGAGATCCTTAACTAATGGCATGTGCAAATATCCTTTTCCCAGATTAGGTTATATTCTGAGGTTTTGTGTGGCCATAAATTTGGGGAGACACTATTCAACTCAGTGCACACCTCAAGGCCAAGGAACGCAGGCCAGGGCCTTTGCCCTGTACCTCTGCTCCCTTTCCCCAGCAAGAAAGGCCATCCTCGGGTCTTCTGTTCACACGGTCTGGTTGTTTTCTCTCCTGCAGAAGAGACCTTCCTGGGGTCTGGGTCCCATGGGTCCTGGTCACATCCCAAGGCTGACCCAGGGCAGGAGAAAGGAGCTCGCTTTCCCGACCTTTCCTGTTCTGGGTTAGCCCAGAAGTTCTCTGGGGACTTCAAGGACACAGTGGGTGCCCAAGTGGAAGAAGGCAAAGGGGGAGCTGGGGGGACGCTAGTAGAAGATGCCCATTTTAACTCTTTCCTTGCCGAAATCAGCTCTAAGCCTAAGCCTCCGGTTGCGGCCAAACCTGAGCCCACAGCGACCCCTGGCGGTCGTCTCGGGCACGCACTGCGGCTCCCCTGCGCTTACGCAGTCGCGCGCGGCGAAGGCGGCTGAAAGTGAATTTAGCATCCGCACAGTTATTTAAATTGTTTTAATTAATCACAGATTGAGCAGTAAATGAACCACTAAGTGGAGAGAGAGCGCGGAGTGAGCGAGAAAGAAGTGAGGGGAGAAAGGCGGCGCCTAGGTGAAGGCTTAGAGAAGCACAAATGGCTTCCGAAGGGGCAGGGGGAGAGGGCTGGAGGCGCAGATCGCTGAGCTTTTCCTCCCACTCCCGTCTCACCGCCACAGACCGGGTGCCACGCGGTGCGGCGGGAGGCGGCCCAGCCGGCCCGGTGGGCTTGGGAGGGGCGCACAGCCTTGGCAGGGCGGGCGGGGTGCCTACTCCCTTCACAAAGAAGGATAGAAATTTGCCTAAAAGGGAGAGCAAGCAGGAGGGCGGAGTAACACTTAAGTGTTTAAAACGTGCCTCGGCTGTGCTCAGCACTTTTACACCCATTTCTTGGATCTGAAAAGCACACACGGTTGAAAACACCAAGCAGCCTGACCCAGCAATGCCAAGGGCGCCCCGTGGGACCTCGAACGTGCATTCGGCGCCGGGATCTGCAGAATGGGAAAGGGGCCCAGTGGAACTGCAGAAGATAATGCCTAAGAGCTCCCAGATCTAGGATTCTTTGCCCTTGAACGAGACATTTCAGTGATGCTCTGGGCCAGCTTCCCCAGTAAAGCAGGTTTACCACCTTCTCCAGAATTTAATGCGGGATTGGACAACCCGCAGCCCGCAGGCCTGTTTTCGTACAGCCTGTGAGCTGAGAGTGGATTTTTTTTTTTTTTTACATTTTTATACGGTTAAAAAAAATCAAAAGAATAATATTTCATGACACGTGAAAATTATATTTAATCTAAATTTCATAAATAAATTCTATTGGAACGCAGCCATGCTTTTTCATTTTAAGGATTGTCTGACGCTGCTGGCACAACACAGAGGCAGTGAAGTAGCTGCAACAGAGACTGGATGGCCTGGGAAGCCTGAAACATCGACTAGCCGGCCATTTACGTCACAGGTTTGCCGATCCCTGATTTAACACCTCATGATTTGTCAGATGCGCGAGTTTTATGTATCACCACCAAGGAAGCACAGGACCAAATTAAACTATATGATGATGCTTTCACATGACTTAGATTTTATTATTTTACTTTGGCTGAAAGTTATTTAGACTATTTACACCTAGATTTGGATCACACTTGTGCAAACGTAAAAAGGAAAATGTATGCGAAATAAACTGGTTACAGTATTCCCCAGACATCTTCATATCCGGAGACCAACTCTTCTGCATCACTTTTTGACTCAGAATCACTTTTGTCCTTGTCTTGCACACAATCTCCTCCTCAGTGCCCCTGTGTGAGGTAGCTTTTTTTTTCCTCTTCTTTTTTATTTGTTTTAATTGAGGTAACAGTGGTTTATAACATTACCTGAGTTTCATGTGTACAACGTTATATTTCAACTTCTGTATACACTACAGCACGCTCACCATCAAAAGTTTAGTTTCCGTTCATCACCCTACAGTGGACCGCCTTTCTTCATTTTGCCCTTCACCCTTCCCCTCTGGTAACCACTACCCTGTTCTCTGTCTCTGTGTGTTGGTTCTGGTTTAATTTGGTTTGGTTTGTTCTTTTGTTTTATTTTAATTCCACTTATGAGTGAAATCCTAAAGTATTTGTCTCTCTCCATCTGACTTATTTCGTTTAGAATAATACCCTCATTTCGTTTAGAATAATACCCTCCATCCATGTTGGTGCAAATGGCAAGATTTCATATTTTTGTGGCTGAGTAGTATTCCATTGTATATATACAACACAACATCTTTATGCATTCATCTGCTGATAGGCACTTAGGTTGTTTCCATATTTTGGCTATTGTAAATAATGCTGTGATGAACCTAGGGTGCATCACCTCAGGATTTTCCTCCTAGCTGCTGACACCCGATCTGGAAGTTTTGAGTCCAGTGTACAGGCTGTGACAACTACATTGTGACTGCTGCCTGACATCCCAATTTCAGAGATGTTAGACTGCTTGTGGAGGGGGTGACATCAATAACAAACTTTTTCAAAACTGTAGCAATTGTCGTCTGACTGGACTATAATAGGAAACAAATCAGATCAAAATTCGGTCCTCAAGGAGCTGCAGTCTAATGGGTTAAGAAACCAAGAAACAGAACAATATGGGTTGTGTCCGTGGCTGATGAGTGCTCTGAAGTGAAATAAGTGGAATAGGAGGAGAAGGAGGAGAAGTACGTGACAGGAAGGTGCTATGGAGGCAGGTTATATCCTGGAAGTCCTGGAGGAGGTGGTATTTGAGCAGAGACCCGATAGGGTAAAGGAATGAGACATGGAGAGACGTGGGGTGGGGGGGAGTGCTCCAGGTGGATGGACGGCAGGTGTGACCCTGGTGGGAGGGCCATAAGGTGGGGGGAGGGAGGTGGAGCCCCATGAAGCATGAGAGAATTCTGGATTTTATTGCAAATCTGATAGAAAGCCACCGGGTGGTTTTGAGGAGAGGCATGGCACAATCTATCACGTATTTTTAAAGGCTGGCTCTGGTTTCTCTGGTGTAGAATGTAGGGGCTGGGCAAAAGCAGAAGCAAGGAGACCAGCTCAGAGCGGAGAGGTGAAGGCAGCTTGGACCAGGGTGGCTGTGATGGAACCAGTGGGAAGTGGTCAAAATGTATCTATAATTTGAAAGTAGAGCCGACAAGATTGCTGATGACTAGGAAGTGGGTGTGAGGGATGGAGGGACACCGGGGATGGCTCTGAGGGTTTAGTCCTCGGACTGGAGGTAGAAGTCCCCACTCTCTGGGAAGGGAAAGACTACAGAGGATGAAAACGTCCAGAATTCCATTTAGAACTTGCCCGGTGTGAAACGTCTATGAGATGGCCAAGTGAAGACCCAAGGAGGCCGTGGCAAGGACAGCTCTGCGTTTCAGTGGAAGGAACCTCTGGGAGAGAAGCCCTGGGAGACATCAGGGCATAGATGGCGGCCAAAGCCATGAGCCTAGATGGATCGCAAAGGGGGTGGGTATCAGTGGAGAGGACACTCCTCCAAGGGCTGGGCCCTGGGACCCTCCACGAAGAATCCCGAGAGATGAGAAGGAAGCAGCAAAAAAGAGAGAAGGAGCCACCAGTGAACAGGACAGCTACGTCATTCGGGGGACCCAGTGCAAAATGAAGAAGAGGGGCCCCTTGCTCAAAATTATTAAGAATTTCAAGATGGCAGCAGCAGAGGTTTTTATTGAAGTATAGTTGATTTACAATGTTGTGATAGTTTCGAGTGTACAACAAAGTGATTCAGATATAGAGATATAGAGATAGATAGATAGATAGACAGATAGATAGATAGATAGACAGATAGATAGATAGATAGTTCTTTTTCAGATTCTTTTCCATTATAGGTTATTACAAGATGAATATAGTTCCCTGTGCTATACAGTAGGTCCTTGCTGTTTACCCATTTTATCTATAGCAGTGTGTCTATTAATCCCAAGCTCCCAATTTATCCCTCTCCCCTCCTTTCCCTTCTGGTAACCATAACTTTGTTTTCTGTGTCTGTGGGTCTATTTCTGTTTTGTAAATAAGTTTATTTGTATCCGTTTTTTAGATTCCACATATAAGTGACATCATGTGGTGTGTCTTCCTCTGTCTGACTTCCTTCCCTTAGTATGATAACCTCTAGGTCCATCCATGTTGCTGCAAATGGCATTATTTCATTCTCTTTTATGGCTGAGTAATATTCCACTGTATATATGTACCACGTCTTCTTTATCCATTCATCTATCAATGGACACGTAGGTTGCTTCCGTGTTTTTGCTATTGCAAATAGTGCCGCTATGAACACTGGGTTGCGCGTATCTTTTCAAATTAGAGTTAAAGCTCAAGGCTCTTCTGAGCATTAGTCGCTAAGCAAATGCATAGGACACACATCCATGAAGCAGGTGAGATTGGACACCAGGGGAGTGTGGGGTCCCAGAAGCCAAGTGAAAAAGAAAAAGAGCATTTCAAGGGGAAGAGTATGGCTGGTTAACTGGGTCACAGACATGAAGAATGAGGACCGACCACCAGGTATGGCAAGATCGATGCCACTGGCAGCCTCAGTCAGAGCAGCTCCTAGGGTGGGGTGGGGACAAAAGCCTGATTGGATGGGTTCAAGCAGAAAGAGAGAGAAGATACAGAGTTGGCAGGTAGACAGCTTTGCTGTCTTGTTGGCGGGAGGGGTTTTGCTATAAAGAGGAGGAGAAAAGTCAAGCAAGATCTAGAGGCCATTACGGAATCAAGGCAGTATTATTATTATTCATTATCGTTATCACCTATTTGTACACTGATGAAATTATTCTGTAGAGAATAGAAAGTTGATAAGGCAAGAAAGAAAGGGGAGAAGTGTCCTTGAGGGTTGGAGGAGTTGACCTTCTGTGGGAGAACAGTTTGCTGACGGTGTGAGGAAGGAAGGCCGGCCTAGGAGTGGGCGTGACCATGTGGTATTGTGGTATTGTTGTCATGACAACTACTGTCTCAGTGAAATGGGAAGCAATGCCAGGGCATCCTTGAGACGCGGGAGAAAAAGGGACACTTTTGAAGCTAAAGAATTGTTGGTGAATTATTAGTGAAAAGCAAGTCTGAAATAGTCATCTAGGAAAGGGTGGGGGAATAAGCCCAGTTCTGTACCCAGACCTCTTTGGACCACTCCCCACAGTAAGAAATTCATTTACATCCAGACCCAGTAGACAATGCATTTCACAAAACAGCATTTAACCTTATTATATCTGGGGGGCTCTGACCTTTTCTATTTTATCTCACTTTCTTAATGCTTGTTGGACCCACTAAATCGGCTTGACCCATGAGTGAATCTTGACCTGTGGTTTGTAAAACGCTAGGGAGCTAGGGAAACAGAGTTGGCCAACAGACCCCCTGGGGGTTTGCTGAAAGGAGTGGTCATCGAGGTAAAGGAACACCTGGGTCCAGGTGTGGAGTAGAGAGAAAGTTGGATTTAACCTAGACCGTGTTTTGCCAAGTAGGTACCACCCAGTGAGAAGTGATGGGTCATAGGCTCTAAGGAGGGAGTCGAGGGCATGAGGGGTGAGAGGCAGTAAAAGGATGCTAGTGAGGGTGGCAAGGAGAGTGAGGTCTAAGAGCATGGAGACAGGGAACCGCAAGGAGTGATGGGGAATGACAGGGGGTGTTGGTTAAGGCATGGAATTGGGTGGGCGGTAGGGAGAAGCAGATAGCAAATATTGGTAGAAACAAGGTCCACAGTGTAACCATGGGCGTGACGGACTGAGACAGGGTGAGGAGAGGAGTCTAACGAACAAAGAGGCTGGGTATTGGAGGGATCCTCTCTGCAGGTACTAAACCCCCCCTAGATTAGGACCCCACAAGTCCAGGTTCGTATCTTGGCAGGGGCTAAAGGCTTCAGTCTATGAGACACAAACTCAGGCCCTAGAGGTGATGGCAAGGAAGAAGGGGTGGCAGGAGGCTTGAATCTCAGTCTGTGGCTGACCCTGGGCAGCAAGGATGGGCAAGGAGTCCCCGCAGTATGGAGTATGGGAGAGGAAGAAAAGTCTACCTGAAAGGCTGCTGGGGCCTCGGGTGCCCAGGGGAGATCCGGGCGTCCCCCAGAACAAGAGGACACAGGGAAGGCCCCAGGGAGGAGGCCGAGTGCGTAGGGAATCTTGCAGACAGCGCTGCTACGTTCTAGAGGGCACGCCCCAAGGGTCTGGGCAGTGGCGTCCCTGGCGGGGGGCGGTGGGGGGGACTTCCTGCCAGGGAGGGAGGAATATTTTATCGCTGACATTGTTTAGAATTGTGGGTGCATGGTGATCATGGAAAGCAGATTGACCTTGATCGGTTTCATTCTTGTTTTAAATTCTCTACAGCCCTTCCTGCCTGAACCGGACTGCTGGCTGGGGGAGTTGGGAGACACATGAAATTGAGTCAGTCAGGGATGAACCGAGAACAATAGAAGATGAGATTTGGGAGTTGGGGGTTGAAACAGCTAACGCCCCATGTGTGCCGCCCTCTTCTAAGGGCTTCCTCACACAAAGCCACTCATTGAATCCTCACAACCACCCGTGAGCTGGGCTCTGTAATTAGCCCCATATTACGGAGGAGGAAACTGAGGCACTGAGAGGTACCTGACTGGCTGGAGGGTCTAGAGATTCCAAGTGGAAGAGCCGAGGCTCCCACCGAGGCCGGCTGGCTCCAGACTCTGGGCTCTGGACCCCTGTGTGCCCTTGCCTCATGCTGGGCCCCATCGTGTTGACCTGGGGTCCTAGTTTCTCGTGGCGGCTGTGAGCGTGTTGGGTTCATCCTGGTCGTCCCTCAGGCTGTGAGGGTTGAAAGCAGGGTGTTTCCTGGGCTCCCGAATCTCCCTTCCCCTATCCTCCACTCAATCACTCCAGTGGCTGTGACCTTGGGCAGAGGGCCGGTCCCTTGGGCCCCAGGACCTCAGCTGCCCCCGTCTCTGTCTAATAAGGACGGGGATGACCAGATTTCTGGATGCAGCAGTGACTATTAGAGGCAGGGAGATGCAGGACTCCACACCTGTTACTGGAGATAAGAAAATTTCTTTATCTTTTTTTCACACATCTTTATTGGAGTATAATTGCTTCACAATACTGTGTTAGTTTGTGTTGTGCACCAAAGTGAATCAGCCATAGGCATACCTATGTCCCCATATCCCCTCCCTCTTGAGCCTCCCTCCCACCCTCCCTATCCCACCCCTCTAGGTCCTCACAAAGCACCGAGCTGATCTCCCTGTGCTATGCAGCTGCTTCCCACTAGCTAACTCTTTTATCGACAGACGAGTGGATAAAGAAGATGTGGCACATATATACAACAAAAATTTCTTTTTTAAGGCAGGTCAGGTTGGAGTTTCCCTCCCTTGCAACCACAGCACCATAAGTGAATTACAACGAGAGTCTGCCACACAAGAGGTCCAGGACAGCACAGTGCAGAATCTAGGGAAAGCCAAGACTTGGAGATTCGAGCTTCAAAGAGGACTGGCAACCAGGCTGTTCCCACCAGGAAGGCCTTCATGATCCCTGAATAGGGGGGCCCGGAAAAGTAGTGAGGGGCCCTATGGGAGAACTGGATGTCAAGCAAGGACCCAAGATGTACCATCAGGCCACTTCCTGGCATGCAACATGGCAGGAGAGGTAAGAATACCAGCCGGAGAGTGGAACTGCCCCTCCTGGAGCCTGACCCCCACCCTGTATTAGCTGTGTTCCCTCAGACACACGACGGAACCTCTCTCTGTATCAGTTCCCGTCTCTGCCGAGTGAGGATAGTGAAGTACCTGCCTCCAGGGTTGCCAGCTGGGCAGATGAGACCATCCTTGCCAGGTGTTGAACATGATGCCTGGCGTTGCTGAGAAAGTGCCGTCGATGAATATTATTCCCCTTCCTCTTCTCCCCTAGGTTAGCTGCCTTGTGGCCATGTCCTCCCACGCTGCACTCCCCTCCATTTCTGCCTGTCTGACTTGTGCACATCCTTGAAGAGGCAAACTTAGGCGTCACCTCCTCCAGGAAGCCCTCCCTGCTTTCCTCCTACTCCAGGTCTGGGTAGATGCCTTCGCTGTGCATCTCCCTGTTGAGTTTTGAAATCTTCCTCCCAGCATCTATTATAGCAGGTGGTACATTATAGGTTCTTGGTGATTGTTTAACAAATAAGGGGGTGAACAAACAAGCTGGGAAAGTGGGGACTGGGTTTCAGGAACAAGGTAGAGGTTTATTTATCAAAACTGGGAATCAAGGGACAAGTGATGAGAAGGGCTCATACTGAATGTCCTGATGCCTCCTCCTACACACATTCTAGGTCCTGTTGGTCTCAGAGCCATTTTTCATTCATGCAACAAATATTACTGAGCTCCTGTTATATTCTATACCCAGTTCTTGGCACTAAAGATAGAGAAGTAAACAAGATATTCATCATTCCTCATCTGTTTGTGCCTGTTATGTTCTAGTAATAGAAACAGACACACAAGGAAATGCATAAAATACAAGATAATTTCAGATCAAGGTAAGTATTAGGGAGAAAATGAAAGCAGGTGGGGGCAGGGCGGGGGGAACCAAGGCAGAAAGTTCCTCTAAATGAGGTAGTCAGGGAAGATATTTAAACAGAGATAGGAATGAATGATGAGAGGGAGGAAGCCAGGCCAAGTCCTGAGGAAAGACTGTCCACACAGGGGGAACAGGCAGCAAGTGCAAAGGTCCTGAGGCAGGGCCAGGCTTGGTGTGTCGGAGGAACTGAAAGAAACAGGGAGGTGGTGCTTGGGAAGCCAGATGCAAGAGGAAAATGTAGGTAAAGGTAACACAAGTGCAATAGGAAGCTTTTAGAGGGTTAAGCAGGTTTTAAGCATGATCTGACATGATTTTAAAGGAGCAATGTGGGTGCTACATTAAGAAATGACTGTGGGGGGCAGGGGCAAAGGGAGTAGCAGGGAGCCAGTGAGGAGGCTTTCTTGGTTGTCCAGGTAAGAAGCAATGGTGGTTTGAGAAAGAGCAGTGGTGGCAGAAGTCGAAGGAAGTGTGGATTGGGATATAATTTGGAAGAGGAGGCAGTAGGGCACTGCGAGCATACCAGGTAATCAAGCGGCCCCAGCTGCTTGAGTACTCGGGCCCGAGAGGTGGCTATTTCCTCTCCAGCTTTACCCCGGCTTGGCCCTGAGCTGCCCACGCTCTGAGGCCTGCTGCCAGTGTGTCCGCCGTTCACCCCGCAGCCGGCCACCAACAGTGGGCGGACACCTCCTGCCCTGGAACAGTCTTCCTCCCTTCCCCACCTGCTGTAGCTAACACCTGCTTGCAGAGTTCTTTATCTCCATTCTCTTCCCTAAGGATTTCTGCCTCTGTCTGAAGACACCTTCTATTAATATAAAGGAAATACCATGGCCAGCCCCAGCTCTGCCCAGTGTTCTGTCATCTGCAAAGAAACTCTGTGTGTCGTGTCTCCTATGAGGCTCAGAAGTCATAATAATGGCTAATATCGATTGAGCACTTACGAGGCACTGGACCAAGCTAAGTGCTTTCCTTACTGGTATGGGTTTAATTGTGTCCCCACAAGACATGTGGAACCCCCAGTACCTGTGAACGTGCCCTCATTTAGGGTCTTTGCAGGTGTCATCAAGTTAAGATGAGGTCATTAGGGCGGTCCTAATCCAGTCCGACTGGTGACCTTATAATAAGAGAAGGGACAGAGAGACGTGCGGGATTTCAAGCCTCATCCTCTCCGCCCCGCCCCGGAGCCCCGCCCCTGCCGTTTGAGGGCCGCCACCTTGCGGCAGAGCTCGGTGCCCACCTGGCTCTAGGAAGGGTGCACCGCTGGATTCCGTCCAGGTGTGCTGGCCTGCGGAGCTCTGCTCGTCACCACTTTCCCACCCCAGTCATACCCGCTCCTGTGTTGTTCTTGCCCAAGACTGGGACACGGCTCGTTCAACAGCCCAGCACGACGCAGGGGATTGAGGACCGGCCGCCAGTGATTGAAAGACCCGTTTTCAGTATCACGGCATTCCAGATTTTGGAAAAATACAAAATCTGAATCATGTACATCTTGAGACATACCGGAAAGTTATACGCTGAATAAAAAAATCAAAATGAACCAAAGTGACTGCTTCCGAAAGCATTCCTATCCCATCCCTCCCTCATATAAAACAATTTCCAGGCTGTCATCTAAATTCCCAGGACTTAACCACTGGTGGTCCAGTGGTTAAGACTCCACGCTTCCACCTCAGGGGGCACGGGTTCGAGCCCCGGTTGGGGAACTAAGATCCCACATGCTGCGAGACGTGGCCAAAATAATAAATAAATAAAAATTTTAAAAACTAATCCTCATCTCCCGGGTTATTGATGAGATGTAGCCCTTCTCCCTACGTTAATAATCATTTAGTAATCTTAAAGCGTTAATAATAATCAATGCCATTTCCTCCAGAGTCTGTCTGAACCCCGAGACTATTTCCCAGAGTCTTCATGGAGGAGTCACGTTAGCCTAGGGTGGGGAGATTGGAGGGCGATGAGAAGGGAAACTGAGGAAGTTATCCTATGGGGAATGAGGAAAGAGGGAGGGAGGGAGGCAAGGGAGGTCCCAAGTCCAGCGCAGCCTCTGAATCCTGACCACTTCCCTTCCTGCGGGGCGAATCCCTCTGCCCCCCTCTCCACCCCATCACCACCACCATCAGGGCCCTGACTACCTGTGATTGCCTAGGTTGTACCTACACACGAACTCCAGCTGGGAGGGCTGGGAGACCCCAGCTCTCACTGTTTACCAGGTTCTACCCCCTCCCGCATCTGCCGCAAGGAGAGCATCTTCATAACCGGCCCCAGGTCCTGTACTGGCCGACAGCAGCTCTGGCACTACAGAGGATGGAGGGTGCAAGGGGGCCCAGCTTCCCTTTCTTCAGCCAAAGACCCTACTCAATGCATCTGGACCAAAAGGATGCTGTTGACCCTCAACCATCTAGGGAGACGGAAGGGAGAGAAAGGAGGCCTCCCAGCCTACACACACTGACTGTGAGATGTGTGTGGCCCCCCTCTCCAATGATTCCTGGGTGTGCCAAAAATATCGTCCACTCCATCAGCCTCCAGGCCGGGAGGTGGCCGGCCGGAGCTGGGCTCAGGCACAGAGAGATGCTCCTCTGCTTTATTTCCTCTTAGCCTCGTAATACACTGAGTGTAACTGGTGCGTGAATCAATAGACACGCTCCCTTTTATGTTCTCTGTGGAGACCGCCCTGTGTCCCTCTGCCTCACTCTGGCACTGTCCAGCTGGTCACCCTGACGTTTCTGGAGCTGGCAGAGAAGATACTTTGTTGCAGCCCCTAAACTGGGGAGTGACATATTCTCAGGCTCTTGTAAGTGGCAGCTATCACATCATGGGAGGACCAGCCTCCCTTTTCATTCCTGGAGAAAGAGTTTGTTTCTAAATATAAGGAATTGGTGAGGCCAGGTGGCAGCCAGTGGGAACCGATGCTGGTGAGCGGGCCCCGCCGTGTTTGTCCAGGGCTACAGCTTCCTGCAAGCCCCGCTTCTCACTTCCTGCCACCACTGCCACCCTGACTACCTCCCAGCCCCATTCTGCCAGCGATCCCCAAGGTCCCCCGCACAGCTAATCTTTCTGGACTAGCGAGGAGGCAGTGCCATGGGAAAAGTCTGGCTTTGGGAGACCCACAAACCCAAAATTGAATCCAGATCTGAGTATCCAGGCCAGGTGACTTCACCTCCCCGCGCCTCGGTTTCTTCATCTGTAAAATGGGCAGGTCATACCTTTCTCCCTGGCTTTTGGGAAGGATTCATGAAATCTCCCAGAAGCTCTGGCACAGCATTGGTGTCCAACAAATGTTAGTTTGAAGCCCCCTTATATCCTCCCTCCAGTCCTGCCTCCCCTATCAGATTGTCATGAAGGGCTTTTCATTATGCCAAAGAATGAATTCAGGAAATAGTGTGGGGAAGGCCCGGGCTCTTCACTCTAAACACACAGCTGCGGGTTTAATTATCCCTAGAGCGGTTCTCATGCAGTTCCTTCCGTGGCCAAACATAAAAATCATCAATGAACTGGCCACTTATATACACATCCTTGCCTGAATGTCCCATTTTAACACCAGTGTCCCTGGTGGCTCATCACACCATCTGGTCAGTGGGGAGTCAACCTCACAGACTGGTCTCGGCATCCCATGATGCTGTGCCCCTGAAATTCAGATTCATTTCATTTGAAAATGCAAATCTCACAAACGAGGCAGGATTTCACGAGCTCAATGAAAGTGATATCAGAGCATGGTTCCAATCACACACAAAGCCTTTGACCAGTGAGCAGCTAAGCAGCAGCCTTGTGGAGTAAGCCCCTCCTCCTCCCCTTACTCAGTACACACCCCTCAGCAAGTTGCTTAACCCCTCCATGTTTCAATTTCCTCGTAAAACACACCGAATATGTCCTACCATGTTGAGTTGCGGTAAAAATAAATCCATTCATATACACAAAGAGCCTGGCACATGGTAAGCACTCAGAAAATGCTGGTTATCAGTACAATGTAGAAGGGTGAGACCAGTTAATAATTAACAAGGAGGAAATCAATGAGGATAATGAATAAGTACGTCCAAAGAGAGTAATTTAAATATCAAAGTACTAAGAGAGGCCCTTAGGAAAACTTGGGAAGCCCTCAAGCATTTTTGCAAAAAAAGACCCTCTTTACAGCGGAGTTGTGAAAATCTAATAACAAGTGAAGGTTGTCCTAACACACAATCAGACTGTCTTGTCAGAAAAATTCCACCAAAAGGAGAAAAATGTGATTCATTCTTTGTTCATTCTAAAAATTCGAGGGACTCGTTTAATTATAGTACAATAGTGTTTGACGTAACTTACAATTTACTTACTTTCATAAATTTTGCTTTATGTTTAGTGACAAGTTGGTCTCATCCAAAGAGATGGCACACGGGCTGACACTGGGCTGACATGACACTGATGTCCTTGCCCTTGTGTGACATAAATACTTGTGTGGCCGGAGAGAGGGTTCAAGCCAGAGGAAATGGAAACAGGAGATTGTCTTTCTTTCTTTGGATCAGTAAGTATTTACTGTGCCAGTTACTGTTCTAGATCCTTGGGATACAGTCATGAACAAACAGACAAAAAGTCCCAACTCTCAATTATAATCTAACTGGCAATCTCATTGGCAAGAGGGACAGAGAGTAAGCTCTAAGCCATAGACACACTTATTTAAGTTACTTAAATAAGTAACTTATATAGCGCGTAAGTGCTGTAGAAAAGGAAAGGAGGATCAGGGTGCCAGAGCAGGGGTAAGCAGGGAGGGACTGGCTGAGAAGGTGGTGCTTGAGCAGACTAGAAGGAATGAAAGAGTGAGCCATGGGATTGTGCAGGGAAAAGCATTTCAGGCAGAGGGAACAGCAAATACAAAGAGGGAAGTGTGTCTGGTGTGTTCAAAGGAGCTGCCAGGAGGTCTGTGTAACTGGAGCACACAGAGGCCACGGGCCAGATTTCACAAGGCCTCATAGGCTATTGGTTCTCCTCTGGATTCAGGGAAGGGGCTTGAGCAGAAGAGGCCAGATATGTCAGCTGTATGGAGCAGAGACTGGAGGGGAAAGGAGAAAAACAGGGAACCAAATGCAGCTGTCCAAGGTGGGGACACAGCTGGCTCACCCCAGGGGCAGCGGAGGTGGGGTGGGAAGTGGTGGGATTCCAGACACATCCGAAAGATGCAACCAACACGAGTTGCTGATGGATTAAGATGTAGGATGAGAGGAAAAGGTGTGGGATAATTCCTAGGTTTTCGATTTTGGCCCATGTGGGCCCAGGTCTGGGACCTAGGTCAGCTCCCCATCCAACAGTTCAAGGCTGCGGTGAGTGATGGAGAGTCAGACACAGCCTCCCACAATACAGCCACCGCCATGTGCAGCCTTGGAAATAGTAATAACGGCACGCATCAAGGGGGGACTTAGGGTGCTCTGCTCCTATCATCTCATTTAAGCTCACAACAAGCCTGTGACATGGGCATCATTAGTTCCGCTTAAGAGATGAAGGACCCTGAGCCCAGAGACGGCACTAAAGTTCACAAAGGTAGGAAGTGACACGACTGAGATGAACCTGGGATTGTCTGACTTGATAGCTTGGGTCCCTAACCACTGTGTGACCCTGCCCCACCCCCATGCCAGGCAGGTCATTTCCCCTCCCTGACCATCTCGCATATGGGAGGGATGACCTCTAGCGGTCTCCCAGCTCTGGTATATTTTGTGCTACAAAATCAAGAGTCAAGAGACCCACATGCCATCTGTCTTGGCTTTCCCACTAACCGAACCAGTGACCCTGGGAAAGTCGCTCCCCTGATGGGTCTCACCTGGGCTTGATGATCCCTCCAAACCTTTTCTGCTCAAAACCCTCTGTCTATATGAATACCACGATTTCCAGAAAGTTCTGGTGGGCACCAGTGGACCTTTTTAGAATGAGTGATGGATTATACTGCCCTCTACACAGAAGACTTCCCAGAGAAGCCCCGGCAAGCCGCCCATCACCCCGGCCTGGCCTGTCAGCATCCCCGCTCTGGCCGGCTGCCCCTCCGAGAAGGTGGAGGATGGGGCGGGCAGCTGGGGTCCTGCCCAGGCCTGGTCCCTCAGAGGTCCATCCACACCCACCTTCCTCCTGAGCTCCCAACCTTCCACCTGTCCTCCCTTTCTCTCTTTCATTCCCTTAATCAAAACAAGAACTGTTCAAAGTCAGGGCTTCGTTTCAACTGAGATAAGGGCTCTAAATGCAAGTCAACATTCACTGCACCCCTGAGACACTGACCCTGTCAACAACCAGGGAGGGAGACAGTTTTATCCCCACCTGTGTTAGTGAGGCGGGGGCCTGGCACAGGAGGGTGGGTCCTCGCCTCCCTCCACCCCGTCCCCTGCTCTGGGCAAACCCTGCCGTGACTCTTCTCTGGGCAAGTCCCACCCCCTAGGTTAACATCCCCATCTCCACAGCACCTCCTCCTCCCCTTCCTCTCAGAGATGCCTCGAGTGCCACCTCCTTCAAGAAGTCCTCCGTGGTTCCCGCTGCCCACACCCCCCCCACCCTCCGCCCTGGGTGTGTGGGTGCTCAACCTTCCAATGAAACTGCATAGACAGTTTCATCTTCTTTCTTTCATTTTATTTGTTAATTAAAATTGTATATATTCAAGGTGTACAACATGATGATATACATATACACAGTGAAATGATTACTACAGTCAAGCTAATTAACATATCACCTCCTCACACAGTTACCGTGTGTGTGTGATGAGAGCACCTGAAATCTACTCTTAGCAGATTTCCAGTATTCATTACGTTGCCCCTAACCATGGTCCTCATGCTGCATGTTAGATCCCTAGACTTCTTTATCCTCTATAAGTGCAAGATTGTTCCCTCCACCAGCGAAACTCCACTTCCCCACCCCCCTGCCCCTGGTGACCACCATTCTACTCTCTGCTTCTACGGAGACAACTTTTTGAGATTCCATATAGAAGTAAGATCACGCAGTTTTTTCCCTTCTGTATCTGCTGAACGTGACTTCTTGGTTATTAGGATGAGCTGGAAAATAAAGTGCTTTCTGAGTGTAGAGGCTCTAAGGGAGGACAGATCTGGGTTCAAATTCCACTCCTCCTGTTTCTTCCCTCGGCAGCCTTGGGCAAGATACTCTCTGGGCCCCCCTTTCCTCATGAGGCTTCTAGGATATTTCAACTGAACGATCAATTTTAGGCACAGGACTGATAGCAGTACTTTCTGAAGACCGGGCACTGTTTAAAGCCCTTTATGGTCAATTCTCACGGCAGCCCTGTGACATGGGTTCTATCAATAAACCCATTTTACAGAAGAAGAGACTGAGGCACAGAGTGTTGAAGTAACTTGCCCAAAGTTCCCTGGCTCCTCTCCTTCTCTGCTGTGTGGCTTTGGGCAAGTCACTTCACCTCTCTCATCTTGGACAAGTTATTTTACTGTTTGTGTGCCCCGGTTACCTTCTCTGGAAAATGGAGTATCTGGCATGTGTTAATAGTCAAAGACAGATGGGGTGTTTTTTTAAAATCCTTACCATCTTCATCATCACTACTGATACAGTTACAGGTTTATCCAAAGAGATACTCAGGAAGCATTCAACAAAGGGAGGAGGGAAGGCGGGCAAGAAGGAAGGAGTAAGTGAATGAAGAATGAATGAACATATGAATAAATGAATGTTATCACCCACCCAGAGAAAGCTCTGGAATGCAGAAGGGGGGCAAGAGGGTGTGAAGCATATTTAAGTGATAAGTGAATTTAAGTGATAAGTGATAAGTGAATTGATGGACCCTGTGGGTGCAGAACAAACAAGGACCCACATCACTGTAGCTAAGTAACCCTCCACCCCTCAGCGGATATCTCCCTTCAACCCCCAGGGCACAAGTCAGGAAGCATTTGCACCCTGATGGATGGTGATACAGATGGAAACATCAATTGATCGTAACTGGTCCATGAATGGACCCCACAACCCAAGTTATCAGTTTAAGACCCCAGGGATGCTTTATTAATATTTCTAATTTATAGGCTCATTTGAGAAGTCATTAGGGACGACAAACCCAATAAATCATGGGTTAAAAGGACTCCAGACAGCAGCGCACAGGGTGGGTGGTAGCCATTGAACTTTTGAGATGGTCATAGCAACTGTCGCCAGGGAAACGGGCTGCCAAAGGGAGTCTGGAGTTGGCGGTGGTGACAGCTGGAAGCAGATTATCAAGAAGACAGCATTTTCTGGTCCAGCAGGGTAGGCAGGGGAAGAAACTGCTATCAATTGTTCAGCGCTTTGTGCAGGCACTGTATTTGCATTGCCTCGTTGAAGCCTCCTCGAGTCACATCTGTGTAATTGCTGTCCTGATTCCCACCTACAGGCGAAGCAACCGAGGCTCAGGGAGACTAGGTCACTGGCTCAGTTAAGAGTTAAGCTGGGATTTAAAGGCAGGAGGTACCCACCCAATGATCCATGCTCTTAATCACTGAACTTTTCTGGCCACCAGCCCAATGTCCCCATTCTACAGAGCTGGAGACTGAGACCCAGTGATGGAGATACACACACAAGTCAACAGCAGAGCTGGGATGAGGACTCAAGCATCTCGACATCTATTGTCTCATTCTTTCTGGAGTTCTTCCCTGACTCTCTGTCATTCTCGTCTCCTTACTCTGTTGTTTTGTGTTTGTTTTTTTCATTCCTTCATAGTATTTATCACCTGCCATGTTATAGATTTATTTCTTTGGATCCCAGCATGCTCATTTGTGAGGGGAGGGTTGGGGCTGTTTAATCTTATAACAACTTGTACCCCAAGTGTTACAACTGTTGCACACCCATCTCAAGCATAGGATCTTCCCGGTGGTACCAACATAACCAAAGTCCACTTTCTAAAATTCTCCCTTTGGTTACACTCCCTGCTGCCAATGGTCAGGAAGAAATGGGGCCTCCTACGTTTGCCCCTTTGAGGGTTTTCTCTGTGCCCTGGGGAGTGGACCAGCCCCTTTCACATTGACACGTTTCTTCACAGGTTCCAGCTTTTTTGTCTCCTTAAGTTGCCTTTACACTTCTCTGTTTCAGCGTTTTATTTGTTCATGATTAAGTTTGTCACCAGAAAGGCCATCTCACTTCCTTTTCTAAGTTTTTAAGGGATTTTTTCCTTGTAGCTCCAAACTACAAGCTGTAGTCAGGCAATATTCTTGCTTCCCTTCTTGTTAACAATAGAACCCCAATCTTATTCATGGTGGCAGTGTTCCCAGGTTCTAGATTACATTCCCTAGTCCCACCTTCAGCTAAGAGAGGAGGCTTAATGAGATGAAAGAGAAAGTCATTGGATGAGTTTCCTTCCAGAAAGTCTCTTGACAGGGGGCTGACCAAGCTAAGAGACCGGTCCTTCTTCCCTTCTACCTGGAATGTGAACTTGATGTCCGGAGCCCCAGCAGCCAGCTTGGACTCTGGGGCAAGCTCGAGGATGGAAGCTGACACTAAGGTACGTAGACCCTAATGATAGTGAATCTGCCAGCCCAGCCCTGACCTGACACTCCTGGCTCCATTTACACGACAGAAAAAATAAATAAATACACTATGATCCCTCTTGTGTGTGAAATTTGTGGTTATTTTTATCCAGGATTTCCACCGGTTGGAGGAGGAATGGGTTGCTTCCACAAAAGCTAAACTCTTCTTGTTAAACTCATGTGCCCAGATCATGGTCTGACAGGAGAACACCAGTGAGGCAGTCAGGAGACCTGGGATCCAGTCCTCAATACTCAGGATTTGTTCTAGGATGACAGATGGATTGTTCCCGTCTTCACACTAGTGTTTATTTACATCTCTGCCTCATTGTGGAAAAGAGTTGAGAAGGTTTATTTGAGTACGGAACAACCCAGCACATATTTTCAAGGAATGAATTGATGAAGAAACCAGGGTGAAGAAAAGGAAGTCCAACACACTCTAAGGTCCAAGAGGTCAAATGAGGTGTTTAACTTAGCTTCCCAGGAGCCACAGAGAGAACAGAAACACGACTACCTACAAGTGGTCAGGATGACAGTGATTCTGAAAATTAGATAGCTGCTCAGGTGCTCAAGAGAAGCAGGCTTTTCTCCTGGCTTGGTGGTCTGAGAAGAATGTAACTGTGTGTTCTCATCAAGGAAATATCATGTGAGCCTCAGCCAGAGCCAGTTCCTCCGGGGAATTCCCAGGACTTCTCCCTCCATCTCTGTAGAGATGAAATGTGGAGAGCAGACAAGTCTGAAGGTACAATCTGGAGTAAGAACTGACCTGTGGCATGGGTATACTGTGCTGCCAGTTAAGGGAAGATCTACGTGCATTAACAATCAAGTGGACCTACCTCGACACAGAGAGAGGCCAAAGGAATACCTGTGGGAATACCTCTGAGAATACTGGTGGGAATACTTGAGGGAATACCTACAGAAATACCTGTGAGAGTACATGTGGGAATACATGTGGGAATACCTGTGGGA
Source organism: Pseudorca crassidens (assembly GCF_039906515.1). Lineage (NCBI taxonomy): Eukaryota > Metazoa > Chordata > Mammalia > Artiodactyla > Delphinidae > Pseudorca > Pseudorca crassidens. Next base: position 93,825,842 of record NC_090306.1, read on the forward strand.
ATACTTGTGGGACTACCTATGGGAATACATATGGGAACACTCTGGTAATACCTGGGAGAGTACCTGTTGTAATACCTGTGGGAATACTTGTGGGAATACCTGGGAGAATACATGTGGGAATACCCGAAGGAAAGCTTGTGGGGATGCCTGTGGAAAGCTGTAATCCTTAAGAGAGCAGCTCTGGATCTATTCCCACACCAAGAAATAATGTCCAAGTCCATCAAGCTGAGCCATAATAATTTTAGCTTAAGTTTTTTTTCAAAGTACATTTTACAAATCACCCAAGAAGGCATTAGAGAAATCCTAACACTGCATCCACAGACACCTAATGTTAAGCAAGTGTCACCTCCTGGTGAGTCCCGCAAACGGCTGAGTACGAAAATGTAGCCCTCAGTGACTACATGAGTGAATGCAATTCACAGGTTGTTGAATAAAAGCCAACTCGATGTTGGAGGACATCTGCCAACAGTGACAATTGGGGGTTGGAGCAGTTCATCCTGAGCCAGTTTTTTCTGACAGTAATGAGGCCATTCCTGGTTTCTGACAATAAAACCATGTCATTTGCATAGAAAAGACTTTCAACTTTCTGTTCCTCATAGCAAAGGGCAACTCATTCAGCTCATCCAAAAATTCTTTCAAGTCACAAAGCACCCGTTAGAGGGAGCGGGGACCAGAGCACACGGCTCTTGTGCCCTGTTTGAAACCGTGGTCTGCTTCGTCAGGACACGATTCCTCCCAACGCCAGCCCTCAGGCGGTGCTAAGGGGCACATTCTGTCTCAGGGCCCGTGGCAGGGTGGGGATGAATACCAGCACTTCTAGGTTAGCCCATAATTGGTTTCTCTCCACATAATTAGTTTCTCTCCACTGAGTCAAAGGTCAAAATCAGTCATTGCTCCTGCAATTCTTATATTGTTCCTGACAGATTTTTGCACCAGTGGCATAAGAAAAGTCAATCGTGTGGAATAAATAGGCTGAAAACCCAAGGGCTTCTTCATACAAAGCATCAGCCAGAGAAACCCAGACTTGCCATTTCTAAAAGGGGAAATTGACAGGTGATTTAGTTAGAATAGCAAGTGAACCAATAGGTCTGTCATTTGGGGGGAAATAGAGGATGAGCCTTTACGAAGTGGGATAATCTACCCTCTGGGTCCATCCAGACAAGGCTACCTGTAGAATTAAGGAAAATATGCGACTGGCTAATGAACGCTTGAGACAGGGCAAGTCCTAATAGAGATGAGGGGTAAATGTAACGTATACATCAGAATTCCAACTTAGTATAAAAAAGAATGCAAAATAATGTTATATTGATTATATTGATATTATTATAATATTTGGATACGTTGGGCAAATAAAACGTATCATTAAAATTAATGCCACCTTTTCTTTTTTAAATTTTTTTATGTGACGCTAAAACGTTTTAAATTACTTGCATGCACACTGTGGTAGCCGTCTGCAAGATGACCCCCAGTGATTCCCTCTTCCTGATAAGTCACACCCTCTTGTGACCCCCTCCCACACTGTATCAGGGTTGGTCTGTGTGACCCACGGAATATGTTTGTTTAAGTCCATTTACCATTATGATGTCAATGTTTATGTAACTTTTTGTGTGCATCTCTAAATGTGAACACCACATGCCTGTCTATGACCAGTTTACAGAACGCAAGGCGTCTTCTAGGTTCAAGTAATTCACAAGTTGGTGAACGTCACCTTACCACATGCCCCGTATGGCTTCCTTAAAGAAACACTACGGTATTATTTTAGTAGAATATATCAGAAGCAATGGTATGTCACTCAAAATTAGGTTACAAAAGACACTGCTGCTTCTGCCTTGGTCTCTTTCTCAATCTCTCCATCTCTCTCTCTTTCTCTCTCGTCACTTACTCTAAAGGAAGTTAGCTGCTAATTTGTGAGCAGCCCTATGGAGGATCCTGCATAGCGAGAAACCAAGGCCTCCAGGCAACACCCATGTGGATGAACCTTCTTAGAAGCAGGTCCTCTGACCACAGTCCAACCTTCATAGAACGGCAGCCAAATGGACATCTTGACTACAGCCTCACGAAAGACCCTGTGTTAGAATCACCCAGCTAAGCCACTCCTGGATTTCTGGTCCTCAGTAACCGTGTGACGTCACAGACATTGTCTAGGGTAACTTACTGCACAGCAAGAGATACTAACACGCGCGCTTTTCATTTCTATTAAGCGGCACTTCCCTGGCGGTCCTGTGGTTAAGACGCCGCGTTTCCACTGTGAGGGGCACGGACTGAATCGCCGGTCGGGGAACTAAGATCCCGCATGCCGTGCACGGCCAAAAAAAAAAGAGAATCCTCTAGAGCAGAGGCTCCTACACCTAGCTGTACATTAAAATCACTTGGAAAACATTTAAAAATAGCTGATGCCCAGCCCCATCCCCCAACAGTTGAATGATTCTCTAGGGGTAGAGCCCCAGCATGGGTATTTTATAAAACTCACCCAGGTGACATGAATATTCAGCCGAGGTTGAGAGCCCTGCTCTAAGGAAATGCTTCTCCAGTGTCATGGTACTTAATTCCACGTATCATCTAGGGCTTGGCTACCCCAGGTGTGCATCTGAATCCACCTGGGAGCTGTTAGAAAGGCCAAGGCTTGGGCTCCAGCCCAGGTGGAACAAATCAGAATCTGCATTTTAATAAGATTCCCAGGGAATGTGGACGCACACTGAGCTTTGAGAAGCACTGATTTAGGGCATCAATTCAGAACTGGTCTTCAGAACCCACACTCCAGATCCCTGCTAAGGGGAACCGTATCCCAGCATCTCTTCTCCCATAAGCATTTATTAAGATTGAATTGTAGGGGCTTCCATGGTGGCCCAGTGGTTAAGAATCCACCTGCCAATGCAGGGGACACAGGTTCAAGCCGTGGCCCGGGAAGATCCCACATGCCACGGAGCAACTAAGCCCGTGCGCCACAACTACTGAGCCTGCAAGCCACAACCACTGAAGCCCGTGCCTAGAGCCCGTGCTCCACAAGAGAAGCCACCGCAATGAGAAGCCTGCGCACCACAACGAAGAGTTACCCCCGCTCGCCACAACTAGAGAAAGCTTGCGCACAGCAACGAAGACCCAACACAGGCAAAAATAAATTAATAAATTAATAAATAAGATTGAGTTGTACACGATCTTCCTCGCCAAGGGATTCTGACATACTGGTGTGGGTGGGGCTGAGCCATGGAGAATTTTGTGAAAGCTCCCCCCAGGGGGTTCTAAGCTGTAGCCTGGGTGGTGAGATGGGTCTCAATCTGTCCTTTCCCTGAGTCTTTCATCTCACCACGACAGTGGGAGTCAAGAGTTTAAACATGTCTTATTTCCATACAACATAAACCCTACAAGCCAACCGCCCCATCTAGAACTTACCTAAAGAAACAGTCATTTCGGGCTTCCCTGGTGGCGCAGTGGTTGAGAGTCCGCCTGCCGATGCAGGGGACGCGGGTTCGTGCCCCAGTCCGGGAAGATCCCACATGCCGCGGAGCGGCTGGGCCCGTGAGCCATGGCCGCTGAGCCTGTGCGTCCGGAGCCTGTGCTCCGCGGCGGGAGAGGCCGCGGCAGTGAGAGGCCCGCGTAACGCAAAAAAAAAAAAAAAAAGAAACAGTCATTTCTTCCAATTCTAGAGAGGGAAAACTTTCCACATAGGATTTACCCAGTGCTAACGTGTTCATTTCGATGCTGAGGTTCAGTCGTCATCCCCTGAATCACATCCTTGGGGACGATGCCCCAGCGAGATGCGCTACCACGGCACAGCAAGATTTAAATTTCATTATAACTCGAATAAGCCTCCCAACTCCTCTTCATACATCAACTCACTTCTGTGGTCACAGTTTAAGAATTGTTTTTATTTCTTAGTTCATTTATTTTCTTTTTCCTTTCTGACAGCCTTTATCAAACCAAGAACTACAATGACAAAATCCACATGGAGCCAGCAAAGCCAGTTTTCATTTACCGGCAACTCCGTCGATAATGGGTGAAGGGGTAAAACCCAAGGCATTTCACGGCATTTCAAGAGATTCTCAGAAAAGCGACTTCAACCAATTTGAAAATTCCATTCCTCTCTTTGAAATGCCCCCATCCCTTGAGGTATAACCATGAGTTCTAACGGGCCTGGCCATACCTGTGGTTGAGGTGGGATGGATATTATCACTTTGTCCCCGTCTGAACATCACCTTCCTAAACATTGTAAAAAAAATAAGACTGGCTCACGGTAATACAATTGACGGCACTCTCGCCTTCAAACTGTTTACCGTAATTTGCAGTATCTATTTGGCTGCTTGCTTATCATGTCCCCTCTCTGATCATAACCCTATCTGGACAGGCGTCACGTTGGTCTTAATATATCCCTCCTCCTTAGCCTAGTATCTGACACAGAGTAGGTACCAGATGAATGTTTGCTGAATGAAGCCCTGAGTGGAAAATTGCCCAGATCCATGCCGTGCACTAACACTCAGGAACACTAGACCCTATAAATCCGTTGGTGACGAACTGCTTGATACAGCCGTCTACAGGAGATACGATCTATAGATAATCAAGGTGGTTCAAGCTGACCCCTGCAAGCCCTGTGCCGATATTGATATACTGGTCTTCTGAGGTTATTATGACTGACTCTGTTTTCTTCAATATAGAAAATTTTTTATATTGTTATATATATGAACAACAAACATTTGGAAAGTGAAATGAACAAAACAATTCCACTTACAGTGGAGGCTAAAAGTAACATAGACCACTTAGAAATAAATACAACAAAAGATGTAGAAAAACCTCTACCCTGAAAACTATAATACATGACTAAAGGTAATTAAAGAAGATTTTTTTAAATTTTTATTTTATATTGGGATAGAGTTGATTTACAGTGTTGTGTTAGTTTCAGGTGTACAGCAAAGGGATTCAGTTATACATATACATGTATCTATTCTTTTTCAAATTCTTTTCCAATTTAGGTGATTACAGAACACTGAGCAGAGTTCTCTGTGCTACACAGTAGGTCCTTGTTGGTCATCTATTTTAAATATAGTAGTATGTATATGTCAATCCCAAACTCCCAATTTTTCCCTCCCCTCCACCTTTCCCCTTTGGTACCCATAAGCTTGTTTTCTACGTATGACTGACTTTAAATACATGATGGAAACAGAGGATTTTGACCATCACACACAACCCAAGGTCCAAGCAGACTGTACATACCTGACCAGAGAGATATGAATCAACTTTAAACCAGGTCCAGCCCCTCTGGTTACCAAATGCAGAAAGGAAAGAGCCTTGTGTTCTGTCCTGTGCACTGAGTATCTCCACTCTCCATTTTAAGGCACCTATAGCATATGCCCAGCCTGCCTGGAAGGACAAGTTCTCATTCCCAAGTAAGGGAACATAAAGACCCGGCAGACTACCGAAGGGCTTTGAATGCTCTCAACAGAATCCAGGGTGAACAAGAATCAAACACAAGCTCAAAATGTCAGTTCTAAGCATCTCAGTTCCCCCAAGAGACCACGTCAAATGCCAAGTCTCAAGTACAAATAGTGCAAGGACAGGGGTCCACTGAGAACTCCTGATCTTCTCACCAGGCCATCCCATGATGGGCCATCTTTATATTCTTGTCCCGATCCCTCAGCCCATATAAAGTAGCCCACAGAATCCCTGATGCACAGAAGTCTAGACCCTGAAAAATTGCTCTGGAGAGAATAGAATAGGAACCCCCCACCTCCAACCTCAAACCTCTCAGCCACCAACCCATTGAGGTCTCCATACAGAAACTTTCTGGGGAGTTCCTTCTTAAAACCCAGAATTTTGAAATAACTCAAAGAGGCAGCATGGGGGTGCAGGGGTCAAACAGGTTAGGATGGGTCATAGAAAGATTGGGTTCAAGCTGGGACTCTGCCTCGCTGGTAACTACCAGACAGACCTTGGGTGAGTCCCTTCCCTCCTCAGGCTTCAGTCCCTTTGACTGCACAACAGGGAGAGTAACTTCCACCTTCTGGGGAGGCTGCAAACATCAGACACACCAATACGAAGAGGACTTAGGAAATGGTCCAGCTATGAGCAGTGTGAGTACATTCAAGGGTAACCAGGAGGGGAGGACCGGAGGAGTGCTGTTTCCTCCTGCCTTCCTCTCTTCCTTCTTTCCCCGCATCTTAGGAGGGAATTAGTCAACGTGCACGTCGCTGAGGACAGCCCCCATCCCCAGAACACATGGTCACACAACTTTCCGGACACAACGTCCCAAAGCAAAACCCACTAGATCTGCCACACACGCACTGCGGCTCATCCCCGCTACAGCGATAAATGAGCTGCCTTCTTTCTGCCCAACGGGCCCCTGGTTTTATCCAGAAACGGAGCAGCAGAGGGATGACAGCAGGCGGCCCCACTGCCGCGTCCCAGGGAGCGAACGGTGAATGAGATCCCCATGGCTGGTTCACTCTTTCTGCTAGCGATGGGTTTAAGTGTGAGCACGTGTCACAGTCCTGGCCAAGGGAAATAAAGGAAATCCACTTGGAGGTTTCTGGAAAATGTCTTCCTCTGTGATGAAAAGAGAAAAGGCCAGTCTTCCCCTGCAGCCTTGGGATGAGTGTGTGAAGCCATAAAGCCTGGAGCTGCAGAGACCATCCCCAGCCACGCGGGGACAAGCTCAAAGACAAAACCAATGCACTGGGGATGGCAGAGGAGAAAGATGGAAAGTGCCCGCCCTCGGCATTGTTGCTGCGCCCAAATGAACGAGCTCTGGAGCCTCCAACCTACAAATATTCTCCTGTGAGCTAACAGACCCCTACCGTTTAAGCCACTTCAAGTTGGGTGTTTGGTTACTTGCAACAGAGCCCATCCTGATACACACTTCCCCCCAGACACCAACACACACAGCCTGTAACTCATCTCTGACTTATTCAAATCCCCGGTGGATGCTCCCCTTAGCCCTACAGTCGGGTTCATGAACCATCGCTCACAGAAACACCCACGGCTCTGTGTCACCTGTGGGATAAAAGTCAAATCTGAAAAAACTAAAGTACCTTCCCTCACCCGCTCGCTCTCCAGCTCAACATCCTGTTTTGTTTTCTTTACAACATGGTCACAAATGGAAAATACATCATTGGACATTTATTCATTACCTGTTTACTATCTACTTCCAATGTAAGCTCCATGAGCAGAGGGGGGCTGGTCTGTTTTGATCACAGCTGTCTTTCCAGCACTGCAATCATAGTGTGGCACATCATTGTGGGTGCTTTAAAAATATTTTTTTATTGAGTTCTAGTCGATGTACAATATTCTATGCTTCATAGTCATTCACAATGTTTTAAAGTTCTGTTCCATTTATAGTTATTATTAAATATTGGCAGTATCCCCCGTGTTGTACAATACATCCTTGTAGCTTATTTATTTTATATATAGTAGTTTGTACCTCTTAATCCCCTTCCCCTATCTTGCCCCTCTCCCCTGCCCTCTCCCCACTGGTAACCTTTAGTTTGTTCTCTATATCTGTGAGCCTGTGTCTTTTTTGTTATATTCACTAGTTAGTTTTATTTTGTAGATTCTGCCCATAAGTGATAATCATACAGTATTTGACTTTCTCTGTCTGATTTATTTTGCTTCACGTACTACCCTCCAAGATCAGCCTTGTTGTTGAAAATGGCAAATGGATGGACACATAAATGAACAGATGGCTCCAACATACCTTTCCAGCATGTTCTTCCTAAATGCCGCTTCATAAAATAAAATCTCTCTCCCATCAATGAACTAGCAATAGTGCACCGTGCAGCCAGGTGTCTTTCCTTGCGTGTTTTAGGGTTAGACTGAGGGAACTTGTGCGACGGCTCCCCTCCTCTCCTTCCTCCACGTCAAAGCTTTCTTTGATCCAAAGAGCTGCACAGAGTTACTCCTCTGAACTCCTCTGACACTGACCACGGACCACTTTCCACCAGAGTGACCACTTGGCCACTCACTGGCCTGTCTGCCCTCTTCTCCCCTCCCCGACACACTCCCCACCCTAGAGTGTGTGTCCCTCAGGGCAGGGTCTGTGGCTCATTCATCTGCATCTCTATGTGCCATCTAGTGAGTGGCACATAGTAGATGCTCAAGAAACATCTGTGGGGATGAACACACGTGGGAATGCCCAGGCTGTGGCTCACCATGGGGGTGATGGTCTGGAAGGAGAGCGAGTGTCCAGGTCCACACCACAAGAGCCCAGGGTGAGGCTCACCCCAGAGAGAGAGAGAGAATACAAGGAACTCTAATGAGGTGCCGAAAAGAACAGGTGTGACTCTGGAAACTTCTCTCTCTGAGATGTGGTTCTTCATCTGCACGGTGAGAAGTTTGGACCGGATGGTCTCTGGGGATTATGGCAAAGGGAGTTGAGTGTGGGTTTCAGAGCTGGACTCACCTGGGTCTGACTGCTGCTTCTTCTACGGGTTAGCTGCGTAGCCCTGTAAGCCGCCACTCACCTCTGGGCGCATCTCCTCAGCTGTAAAATTGCATGAGCGACCGCAGTTCATAGGGCTGTTGGGTGGATTAGATGAGGCAGTGCGTGCACAGCGCCTGACTCCAGGCCCTCCCTCCCCTCTGCTGCTTCAGCCCCTGGAGTCCCTGTCCCCCCTCCTCACCGGCCGCCGCAAGTGTCCATCACACCTTCTCCGCCCCAAGCAGAAGGAGACCCACCCTCCCAATGCAACAACTCCTTTGGCCGCCAACAGGGGGCTTGACTCCTGTGGGACTCGGGCCACCTGGCCGTAAAGGAGGCATTTCCCTGTGCACCAACCCAGCTGGGCTACTTTCCCCCTGGCCCAGACGAGAAGTCCCCTTCCCAGCACCTAGACAAGGCCTTATGACTCATTCTGGTCACAGAACATGAACAGAAGTCACTCAGCCACTTCCACTGCTGACTCATTACCATTCCCTCCTCTGCTCTCTCCACTTCCCTGGAAATCCTGAATCCGGGTAGCATCACAGTCTGGAAGGAGCCTGGGTTCCCAAAGGGATGTACAACTACACTGACTGTGACATGAGTAAGCAGTGAAGCTCCCAAGATTTGGGCGTTTACCTGTGACTGCAGTGGTGGCAGTCTCCCCGAGCTAGACCAGCAGCGGTGGCAGCCTCCCCGAGCTAGACCAGCAGCGGTGGCAGCCTCCCCGAGCTAGACCAGCAGCGGTGGCAGCCTCCCCGAGCTAGACCAGCAGCGGTGGCAGCCTCCCCGAGCTAGACCAGCAGCGGTGGCAGCCTCCCCGAGCTAGACCTGCAGCGGTGGCAGCCTCCCCGAACTAGACCAGCAGCGGTGGCAGCCTCCCCGAGCTAGACCAGACCACCTGAGCCTTCCCAGGGCCACGGCTCCTGAAACAGGACAGATGCTCTTTGCTCTGACTCGCCCTCCTCAGGGAGTAAGGATCGGCCTTCCCCTTCCCCCTCCCTCCGAGAGAAGGTCTGGATTCTAATGCCCCATTCACGCTCCCAGTCTCTCCCAGGGTATCCATCACCCTCATTCAGATGGCACCTTGTGGCCAGCCTGGCACCCTGGAGCTCCCCAAAGGCCTGCTTAGATGAGACTGTGCCATGGTCTGGGCCTCAGTTTCCCCACACACCCCATGAGGACCTCAGGAGACCCCTCTCGCTCTGATATTTGCAAGCCCAGGACAGCACATCTTAGAGGGACTGCCCTCGGCCAGCACCAAGCAGACCACACCCTGGCCCAGCCTCCAGCCTACGTGTGACCCATAAATTCTCCCTGCTGAGTAAACACATGTTATGGGGCCTGGGGACACTTCCTGGCCATGCTGTTCCCACCTTCCCTTGTCCTGCTCCGGCCTGGCCAGCTCCCCTGCACACACCTCCCCGGGACCCCCAATCCCCACCCTTCAGTTTCCCTCTGCTTCTTACCCCTTTCCCCCAACACTTGCATCCCCGGCCGTAAAGAGGGTGGAGAGTTTCCTCTCTTATCAGCCGTCTTCTCCTCCTCCCTGGTTACACAGTAATTGCGAACAGAACTCCTGGCAAGGACAGGTTGGTGCCTATCAGCTCCCCGGGGACAGTTTCCTGGACAAAGAGAAGGTGCCCCTTCAGTGCAGTCTCAGGAGGCAAGTAAGAGGCATGCAAATAGGAGGGGGGGGAAGAAAGGACCCCAAAAGGAAGGGAGAGGCACCCCGGGCCCGGAGCCGATGGACAGGCTTGTGCAGTGAAGTCAGGGAGAGAACGGAAGAAAGCGATGGTCGGACCAGAGACGCCAGGGGAGACTCAGACACCAGTACTCAGCGCAACCCCGTCACAGAGAGCCAGCCTGGCAGTGGTGACCCAGTGACCCCCTTCCAAAGCCTCCATCTGCAGGGCAGCCAAAGCACGGCTATTCTGGAAGGTCTACTCTGGAGTCTGGGAGCAGCGGAAGCAAGAGAAACCCAGGAGGGTTTCTGGGAGCGCCCCTCCAGCTGCACTGTGGCCCAGGACTGAGTTGGGCACCTGGGCCAGTGGCACCCCAGCCTTCCAGAGGCCTGGCTGGAGCCAGCGGAAAGGGCGAAGGTGGACACCCCACCTCCAGATCTCCCTGGGGCGAAGGTGGACACCCCAGCCTTCCAGAGGCCTGGCTGGAGCCAGCGGAAAGGGCGAAGGTGGCCACCCCACCTCCAGATCTCCCTGGGGCAGGCTCCCTCCTCCCTCCAGCTCTTTGCCGTGTTCCCCACTGTCCGTGACCTCGGGGTCCCCGGCCTACGCTGGGGATTGTGCAGGTGACCACCCTGGAGAAGACTCGCTGCAGTAGGACTGAACCCAGTTTGGCAATGGTGACTCCCTCGACGTGGAGCTGGCGAGGGCTCTGAGCCCCTGGGCACGGGGTTCAGCCCCTTCCAGTGTTCCCGACGTGACCTGCCTCCTTGATCCCAGGGTGTTCTGAGGTGACCCATGGAAGTCCCCGTGGAGACATAACCCTGCTTGGACAATCCCACACGAGGATCCACCTCTGCTCACTCTCTTGATTCCAGGAGCTTCGGGAAAGGAAGAACGCCACCCTCCACTGGCATAGGCCCCTCTGCCCCCCTTGCAGCTGCCCGCGGAGGGTGCCAAGGCCGGCCCGGCTCTCCATGGGGGGATGGAGAAGAAGAGCTCGGGGTGCTGTGAGGCCCCAAAGAAGCGGGGCCTGTCCTTCTCCATCGAGGAGATCTTAAAGAGGCCGGCTGAGAGGAGTGATGCAGTCAGGCCAGAAGGGGCAGGTGGACAGGGCACCGGGCAAGCAGCAGCTGCAGACTCTGGGCCGGAGAGACCCCCGCATAACCAGCCCCAGGGTAAGTGTCTTCTGGCCATTTCTTATCTGTTCCTGGGTCTCCAAGACCCAGCTGCACTCAGGCAGAGAGGAAGCTGCTCCCAACAGGAGAGAAGCCTTCAAAATTCAGAGAGATGTTAGGCACTGGGCTGTCAGCCGTAAATACTCTTCTCCCGGGGCTTCCCTGGTGGCGCAGTGGTTGAGAGTCCGCCTGCCGATGCAGGGGACGCGGGTTCGTGCCCCGGTCCGGGAAGATCCCACATGCCGCGGAGCGGCTGGGCCCGTGAGCCATGGCCGCTGAGCCTGTGCGTCCGGAGCCTGTGCTCCACAACGGGAGAGGCCACAACAGTGAGAGGCCCGCGTACCACAAAAAAAAAAAAAAAAAAAAAACTCTTCTCCCCAGCCCGGCACTGCGGCTGTTCCAACGTGGACCAAGCCTCGGTTCACTGCAGGATGCAGGGACCTGGGGCTCGTTCCTGTAACCAGGCCACAGCTAAGAGTTATCGTTCATTTATCCAGCATTTACAGTGTGGTCGGCACTGCCCCAGAGGCTGTGCACGTCTCTTCTTTAACTTCAGTAGAAAAGCATAATTATCATAACTTGACAGATGTGAAACTCACCTGTAAAGGGAAGAGGTGGGTGATGCCCCCAAGTCACAAAGCAGAGGACCCGAGACCCAGCCGCCCCCAAACACCTGCCCGGTCTGTCGTGTTCTTTCCCTACGTAAGCAGAGTTCAGCCTGCACGGCCTCTAGTGGGTGAAGCCGTGGCCCGGATCTGCCCACCCTGATCACACCCCAGGCCAGTGCCCACCCCAGGGCTTGCCCCCAAATAACAATGACCAGATCCCAGGCCCCTGCTTGAGAGCCAGCTGGAGGAGGGCTGGAGGAGGGCACACACACGCTAAGAGTCAGGAGTCAGCAGTCAGTGTCACCTCTCCCCCGGCCTGCTGAGCCACCTTGGCGAAGTGCCTTTCCACCCTGGCCTCAGCTTCACCCTTGGTGAGACGGCTGAGTGACGGAGGAAATGGAGCTGGTGATGTCTTGAGGGCCCACTGGAGTCTGATAGGAGATGAGCCTGGAGCATCTCACAAAAGGGTCCCAGTCCTCTTTCCTTTCCACCCCTTTAATCTAAGGAAAGGAAGCTCGGGGGGGCCCGTGATGTCTTCTCCTACCAAGCATGGAGCTCCAATCCCTCCAACCAATTCAAGTCTCCCAAGATGGAGATTGTGCTCAGAGGCGGGCCAAGAGAAAGACCCTGGCGGGCAACACGTCCCCGGGGAGCTGGCAGCTTTCCCAGTAGCTCAGCCTATCAATAGGAAAGGGCCCCAGCTTAATGTTGAGAAGTTCATTAGTATCTTCCAGTGAATTGAATGAGCCATGAGCATTCACAGAAACCGTTCTTCTAAGGGTCTAACCAGAGTCTCTCCTGCTGCAGCTACATAACATCCATGTCTGTCCTCTCTGCTGTGGAGAAAAAGAGAGATCTTATTTCCCCTCCCAGAGCAGCTTGCCTTCTCCTAGCCTGACATTGGCTGATGGCAAAAAGGAGGCCAGTCATTCTAAACCCCCCCCGAAGCTGCTGGCATGTTTCACGCCAGCTATCCCGCTGGACCCAGAGGAGACCCCCCAGTGAGCGCTTACGAAAATAGCAGTTGTAAGATTGGACGGTACTCCACGGCTCTCATGGCAATCTCACGGCCGTTGTTCTATCCATATCCAGTTGTGAGCCCTGCCTTAGAGCTGATGAAACCAGGAAGACAAATCACCTGCAAAAACCGCAGAGTGGGTAGCATTAGAACTGAACCCTGGTGGTCTGAGACCATCCACTCTAGAGTATTCCTGAATGTGGCCTAAATCCATCCATCTCCCCACTGGGCTGGAATTCAGCACGTCCAAGATTCCTAAGGGTCGCCGTGGTGGTTTTCAAGATGACTTCGAGGGGCAGGCAGACAAAGATTTTTTTTTTAACATCTTTATTGGAGCATAATTGCTTTACAGTGGTGTGTTAGTTTCTGCTGTATAACAAAGTGAATCAGCTACGTGTATACATACATCCCCATATCCCCTACCTCTTGCGTCTCCCTCCCGCCCTCCCTATCCCACCCCTCTAGGTGGTCACAAAGCACCGAGCTGATCTCCCTGTGCTATGCGGCTGCTTCCCACTAGCTATCTATTTTACATTTGGTAGTGGATATATGTCCATGCCACTCTCACTTCGTCCCAGCTTACCCTTCCCCCTCCCCGTGTCCTCAAGTCCATTCTCTACATCTGCATCTTTATTCCCGTCTACAAAGATTATTTATGTCAATCATTCTGTAATGATTTCTACACTAACCTTCTATTTATGACACATGATACCATTTACCCACTTATGGTCATGATGTGAGGTTTTCTTTTAAAATAAATGTATTTATTTAGGTAAAACAAAAAAACAGTCTGTTTAAATGTGAAGTAAGTAATAATGCAGGTGAGATGCCAGCATGTCAGAAACTATAAAGGTAACTTGCACAAACTGCAAAGAGTTGGAGTCTGTGAGATGCTAGGCTGGGCGGGGAGGGCAGGAAGCTGGGATTCCAGAAACCTGGCCTCTAAGACCTGGTCTGGCACCGATGCACTGGAGGACCTCAGGCAAGCCGCTGCCCTGGCTGGGCCTTCGTTTCCTCATCTGGAACACGAAAGAGCAGAGCTAGAAAATTCCTACGGGCCCTCCCCGCTCCGACATGCCACGACCGATTCCACGAGAAGCTGCTTGCGCAAAAGCCTCGGTGGTGTCACTCGTGGGCATTTTCCATGGCAGAAGCTTCTTCCCTGCAGAGGGGTGTCCGTGCCAGGCGGGGCAGGACCTACTCACCACCTCCACCTCTCACTGCCCCCCAGGAAGCCCCAGCTCCGCCAGTGCTGGTGGCCCAGCTGATGCCTCTCCACCTCTGTCCTGTTCCCCACCAAACACACACACACACACACACACGCACACACACACACACACACACACACACACACACAGCATGCAGGAGCCCTCAGGGAATGGGCAACAGGACAGAAGAGGTGCATCCAGGGCCCTCCCCTGTCCCAATAATAACAACAGAGGAATAAACTCCTCTTTGTCTCCACTTAAAGGGCTTCACAGAGGGGCTCCTGGAGGTTGACTGCAAAGCGTTACCTCAGGATCCCAATCCCCTAGGGAGCTTGTGAAGAGGCAGAATTCCAGGCCTGGCACCTAAGACTCTGCCTCCAGTCTAGGGTGGAGGCCAGGAATCTATCTTAGCAAAGCTCTCCCAAGTGAGTCTGACGCAGGTGGTCCAAGGACCGTCTTTTTGAGGAGGCTGGAGTCCAGAGAGGCAAACTGGCTTGTTCGGTGCTACAGAGCAATACGGGCCAGATCCGGGGCCAGGTCGGCGATCCAGACCAAGGCCAGTGCTGGGCCTCCCTCATTTCTCATGGCAGAGACCCAGGTCCCTCCCCACAGCTTCCCACTCTCACAGGGACCCTCATAATCTAAGGCTTGGACCTTCCCCAGCCTCCGTGGAAAAATCCAAGAGGGTCTCCCAATTTGAAGGGATGCTAAGCCCAGCTGCCCGCTCACTCCTCCTGAGAGAGGAAAGCCCCCCAGAGCTCGGGGGTCCTCAAAGTCCAGGGAGACCCAGTCAGGAGGAAGTGACTTTGTACTGGAGGATCAGACCCTGGAAAGAAAGAGATCATCTCTGCACCTGTCCCACTGATGACCCTCTGCAGGGAAATTACGAGTCCCGGCGGGGAAAGGGGAGAGGAAGATGGGCAAAGAAGGGGCCACTTCAGTGGGTAAACCAGTGTGGATCTTCTGGCCTGGGAAGGACACAGATATCTTCCCTTGTCCATTCATGGGCCATTCAGTCCCTCAGTGAATCATTGCTGAGTGCTTACTCTGGGCCAGGCGGCAGGCTGGGGAGGCAAAGGTGAATAAAACCAGAAGTAGTGGCCACCCACCTGGAGCAGAAGTGGGGTCAGCAATGAGAGTCCTGGTAACACCATCTTAGGGCGGTGCTAACTTCCGCCCCTCTTATCTGGTGGAGGTGGCCGGGGGCACCGTGGAATTCTTGAGCCTGGAAGAATATCTTCTTGCCGTAGTCAGCAGCGTTTCTACAAAGGGCCTCACATTAAGTTTTGATAGCTAGATGGTCTCTGTGGCAATTACTCAACTCTATCATCACAGCTGAAAAGGAGACAAGGTATAAATGAACGGGTATGTCTACCTTCCAATAAAACTTTATTTACAATAACAGGCAGAGGGCCAGATCCGGCCTCAGGCTGTACTTCATCAGCCCCTAACCCACTGGTGTGACATTCAAAGTCCTTCACAGACTGGCCCTGCCGATCCCCAGGTTCATCCCCCACCACGGCCTCCTGTCCCTCACTTTCCAGGCACATGGAGCATCTCTCCCACTTCAGTCTTTCTTGCCCTTTCAATGCCTCCAGACTTTGCCCCTTAGAAGCCTCTGCGGCCCTCCCCCTTCTTCCTCCTCTTCCTCTTCTTTCCCTCATCCTCTCCCTCTGTCTGAGCTTCCTGTGGCCATTGTACCAAATTACCACGAACTGAATGGCTTAAAACAACAGAAATGTATTATCTTAGAAGTTCAGAACCAGAATTCCAAAACCAAGGTGTTGGTAGGGTTGATTCCTTGCAGAGGCCCTGAGGGAAAACCTGCTCAAATGGCTCTCTCCCAGCTTCCGGTGGTTGCTGACCATCTACAGCCGTCTTCGGCTTGTAGACGCGTCTACAGGCCTCTGGGTCTGTGTGGAACCCTCCTCTCCTTTCTCTCATAAAGACACCTGCCATCGGATTTAAGGCCCACCCTAAATCCAGGAGAATCGCATCTCAAGATCCTTAGCAGGGCTTTCCCTGGTGGCGCAGCGGTTGAGAGTCCGCCTGCCGACGCAGGGGACACGGGTTCATGACCCGGTCCGGGAAGATCCTACATGCCGCGGAGCGGCTGGGCCCGTGAGCCATGGCCGCTGAGCCTGCGCGTCCGGAGCCTGTGCTCCGCAACGGGAGAGGCCACAGCAGTGAGAGGCCCGCGTACCGCAAAACAAAACAAAACAAAACAAAACTTTAGCCTAATCATATCTGCAAAGACCCTATTTCCACATAAGGTCACATTCACAGGGACCAGGGATTAGAACTTAGACATTTCTTCTTGAGGGGAACACGGTTCAACCCACTCCCCCTTTCCTCACTTCTTCGTCCCCCTCATTTTCCTCTTTCCCCCCTCTCTTCCCTGTCCCCTTCCTCTTTCTTTTCTCTTCTCCCCCTCCCCTCCCTCCTTCCCCTGCCCTCCCTCCTCAGCCCCCAGCTGCCTAGAACTAAAGGCAGTGGCTCTGCTCTGCTCTGGGCCCTGGGAGGGGGAGCCCTGGCTCAGGGCTGGGGCCAAGCCTTCTTCTCGCTGTTCCTCTTCTTGTCCTCACACTCTTCCACACTGGGTTGATGGTTTCTTATTCCTTATGACCCCTCATAGGTCACTTTCGGTCTCCATATATAGAACTCTCAAAGTTCCTTTTTTCCTTTCTTTTAATCAATGCTTGTTGCCACAGAGGTTTACTCCTCCAAATACTCCTTGTACTGTAGCAGTTGTTAAGCATTTTTTGGCCAGAAATGGCTCTTCTCCCTGTTTACAGGGCCTGGGGCCTTGGATACCTCTAATCTGGGTACTCTGCACACCTGCACTTGGGCTGGCCTTCTGCATGTATTTTCACAGAGATAAGAGCTAGCTAACTTCCTCCTCAGTTCTCGGCAGGAAGGGTAACTGAATATGCATTCCCGCACTGAATAGAAACAAGTTCTGTGACACTTCCTGTGTCACATCAGAAAACATCCTCTAGCTTCACAGCTTGTGTCGTCTGTCTGTTCCCCTGCATTGTCACAAGTATAGAATGGAAAGGAATAAGGGCAGGAGGGAAGCAAGCACACACACACACACCCACACACCACCCCTTCTCATAACTGTTGAAATATGATGCCACCTTGAAAGCACGTGTAATCAGCCCATGTTGCAGTACCCTGTGCCCAAACCCAAGCACACTGTCTCGGGAGCTGCACTGTAACAACACAGAGAAACACACAACCCTGACACAGTGCTTTGAGAACGCAGAGGAGACAGCAACAAACCCTGCTTGAAGGAAGACTTCAGAAGGAGGTGGCATCTGAGACAGCAGCCAGGCAGAGGAGGGGAGAGAGCACGCCAGGCAGAGGGAAGCAGGTGAAGCAGCCCAGAGGAATAAAAAGGAATATTTCTTTTGAGAAACAAAGAAACTCAGGGTGGCTGGAGTTGAGAAATCATGGACCAATGTCAGCGGAGATGAGAGGCATGAGGTAGGCTGAGGTCACGTGTGCCAAGCTAAGCACCTTGGCCTTTATCTATGTCCATCAGCATCTTTAAAACCTACGTTTGGGGAATTTCAGGCTTCGGCTGAGTTGCACAGTCAGAGAGACCTTGGATGAATGGGGGACGGAGCAGGCTACACTCTGGTGCCCTCACAAGGTGTCAAGAGAGGAGCCCTCGTGCTATTTGTTTTGTAGCTTTCCCGCACAAAATCCTTTAAACAAAGGTAAAACCTCTATTTTAAAAAGAAAAAACACATATGAAAAGTGTGGTAGAGTATGAGGGGACATATATGCTGAGAGCCATATATAAAAAATATTATGAAAGGGAGACCATACATGTGGAAAATAACCATCTTCACGCTGCTGAGGGGCGGATGGGCACTGACCCAGTCACCCCTGGGAACAGGGCGCAAATCCATGGCTGGTGAGCTTTCCAATGGTCTCTCAGCTGTTTCTTTTAGCAATTTCTTTATCCTCATCTCTTTCCACTCTAGCTGTATTCGCTGGGTTGTTGTTTATTTATACAAGTAATCCACATTTATTATAGAAAAATTAAAAATACAGATAAACAGAAAGAAGATAAAAGAAAATGTAGCTATAACTCTACCATCTCCTATGCAGTAGTAAGTACCATTAACACTTTGATACATGGATACATGAAGATTGAGAGAGATTTTTTTGTACAAATATGGAGGCTGGTTTCTTGCACACTGAAATTTAGCACTCTTTACTTATCGATTAAACAAAAAACCTGTTGTGTTTCCACATGGAGATTCACAACAGACCTTGGAGAGAAGGAAATCTTTGACTGATCTGGGTTTTGATGGATGAGTAAGAGTTTACTAGGCAAAGGAGGAGGACAGGCTTGCAGATGTAGGGGGTAGTGAGAGCAAGTCCCTGGAGGATAAAAAGGCATGGCCGATCTGGGGAATCTAGAAGCCATCAGGTGGCGCAGAAATAATGGAAGTGATGATTGGGTAGAAAGCAGATGACCCTGGGAAGCGGGGAGCCTGAAGAGCTTGAATGCTGGGCCAAGGAGCGTGCCTTGCACGCTGTGGGCACAGGGAACTGTAGAAGTCCAGGACCACACCCGGAGGGAAGAGGCCAGAGCATCTCTGCCCTGGGAGGCACCTCCCTGCACCCCACCTGTCCTGTTCAGGTGTCCTCACCCTGCAGGAGGGCCCCAAAGGGAGCCTGGATCTCCATCCTGCCGAACCCGCTGCCTTGGGAAGACAAGGACAAGGCCCGTTTCCGGAGTCTCAGCCCAGCAGCAAAGCCCCCGGGGCCTTAGCTGAGCGGCCAATTAGCAGACGGCAGAGAAGGAGCAATCAGGGGAGGGAGCCATGCACGGAAAACCATCCGTTTATAATTAGGTGACCTAATCACCTGTGTAAATTGTGTATTTCTTATGATCAATGTGCTAAACATCTCAGGTTCAATTAAGTTCTGCTGACTCGTTCTCTTTGAAGACCCACTGAAGTGGGATTCACAGCTCCAACAATTAATAACCGGGTGAGGGGCAACTTGAAAGGGGCGGCAGTTCCCTGCCCGCTTCCTGCCCCGTCTCCCCACCCTCTCCCGGGTGCCCTTGGATGGGGCTCCACACTCCCCATCGTCCTCTCTGAGCCGGGGCCCAGAACATCCCAGCCCTTCCCCATGATTAAGAATCATCCCATGCAATGGGCGCTCCAACCATGAACTGGTACTTCCAGCTTCCTGTTTAATGAGGTTCCTTCTGGTTCCAAAATTCTACCTGCAGAGTCCTGTGTTCTGCCTTCTTCTCGGTTCCACATTCCATTTATGCTGTTCTGCCTCCCTCCCCTGCTTCATCTCTCTCATCGCCTACTGTGGTCTGTAACCCAAGCCTCAGGCTTCCTGGTCCCCTCACTCCTTTCCTAGAGCAGCCTCCTCCTGCATTTGATGGGAAAACTGAAGTGTTGACCTTCATACTTCCTGAGCCAGCCCCTCAGATTCTGCTCTCCCCCATCCTCCCTGCCCTGTGGACCATGGGCAGGTCACTGTGCTCTGAGTCACCACCCGGAGCTCCAGGGCACCATCCTCTCCACTGGACACGTTCCTTCTCCCCAGTCACCAGCAGAGAGACGGGCCTGGGCCAGTCTTCCCTTCCTCTCACTTTCCCTGTACTTCCAGTTTTCCCAGCACCATCAAAGTCAGCTCTATGACTGATGGATACTCTCCTTCCTAGACAAACGTGGCAATTAGAGGAAACTGCAACACGAGAAGAGACGTAAAGTGAGACCCAGAGTATGACTTGTTCAAGAACCCAATGAGAAAACCAGTAAGGTAGCACTCACTATCCAATAGAACTTTCTCTGATAATGGAAATGTTCTATATCTGTGCTGTCCAATATGGTAGCCACTGGCCACATGTGGCTATTGACCTATGCCTAGTGTGACTAAGGAACTGTATTTTTTATTTTATTTTAACAGCCACAAGTAGATAGTGGCTACCATATTGAATGAGGCAGACCTAAGGAGTTAAAATTTTAACAAGGTCCAGCCTTAGATCCTAACCTTGTTCCCCTAGCTCCAGGCTCAAGTCTATCTGTCTCCCAAAATGGCTCTTCTGGTGGGGTGTCACTAGTCATATTTCAGGGACCCCCACTCACTGGGGGTGATCTCAACTCCAGGACCCCTCTCCCTACCACTCCTTTTTATAGTTCTCCAATTTAGGGATATTCAGTCCCAGATAACATCCCAAGAAGAGTTGGACGGGGATAATCAGTGTTTGACTATTGACACCCCAAGAACCCATGCTCAGTCTTAGGGGAGGGGCTTTGGCCCTTGAGTCCTGCAGCCCGGTCCACTTGGGGCTCAGCCTCCATCTCGCCAACCATGTGAATTTTAGACACCCCTCTTTCTTCACAAGAGAAGTCACTACAGCTGTTGGGCACATACACATAGATCCCATCACCATCATTATCATCGTCTCTCAAGAATAAACATTTATCCTGAGAATGTATAGTTCAAAGCTAATGAGAACAATATTTTTCTTACTGGCCCATAACTTGCCAAGCAGCCCCTCCCCAATTATTTTGCAGGGTAGGGTTCAGATCTTTTCCTCTTCACCTTATCTCCAAACGATGCCCTTCTGGTCCTACAGGAAATACGGGAAAGCCATATATATCCTAATAGCTGCTCCCTTAATTACACAAACGGAAACTTGAAATAATCATTTTATTAAGGCTCATGCTTAGTCATGAGCCCTTGTTTGCCTAACTTTCCTTCTGGGGAAAAAGGAGGAGATGGCTTATTTCTACTACAATCTACATTCTGTTTCTAATCCTCTGTTCTCCACTTTGCCTACTTTCCTGTATTCCGGTTCAGCACCCTACGTTTTCTGTTCAGTATCCTCTATTCCAAAGCTCTGTATTCCCAGAAGGATCCCAGATCCATGCTGTCCTTGACCTCAGTTTGCCCGTCCAACCTGGAATCTTCCATTCTGTGAAATTTTTTTGCAATTTTCTATAGTACTGCCCTGTATCACTAATATCATCTAACATGCTGACCTCGTGAATAAATGAATGAATGAATGAATGAATACTTTCAGCATGGCTTGTCATTTCTCTCTACATCAGTTCTGGCTGGGTTTGGCTCTATCCCTTAAATACATCACCAGCTCTAAACATAGAATAAATATCTCTTTTTTTAAATTTAAAAAGTAGGGTGGACTTGAGGAGGGAAAAGGGGATAGAGAAGGAGAGAAATCAGATCACATCAGCTGGTTCACAATCCAATAGCTTACTCTAGGGGGTAATCATGTTTGAAACCTCGCTGTCCGGAACTCCCAAGAAGCTTCCAAGAGTCAGAAAAATGAGTAAAAGTACTTTGAGGGGAAAAAAAATGGACTAACAAAAATGAGGGGTAGTCAGGAGGGGTGAGACCAAAGGCAGACTATGAAATGCACTTGTTGATTCTCAGAGATGCAGGAGCAATTCAGCCGGGAGAGTTATCCTCAGCAGAAATCTCTCCTCTCTGGCCCTCTCCTTTCACCCACCAGGCAAGCCCAAGGCCAGGCCTTTTAAGCCATTCAGCCTCCAACTGAAGAGAAAAAGAATTACAGCGTGTCAGGGCCTTAGCGATTTGATCATTCAAACCCTCTCTCCTCGCCCATTTCTACAGATGGGGAGACTGAGGCCCAGAGAGTAAACAAAACATGGCCCAAGCTGTAGACTGGAGCCAGGAACAGAGCTCAGGGCTTCTGACATCCAGCTTAGTGGGTTTTCTACTGTCCAATGATAGCAGGACGGATAATAAGCACACACACACACATAAAAGTTAATTGATCTCTTCAGCTGTTAAACCACCACAAGTGAAATCCATTTTTCACCGTGTCTACTCCAGCTCATAGTTTGTGGTCGTTTTACCTCTTTTGGGGGGAAAAAGAAAGCGGACTGAGTGGAAGTAAGGAGACCTCAACAAGAGTTTAGATCCCCACCCCTCCTTTCCAGCTAATTCTGCTCTCTCCCGACCTGTGACATCTGACAGTGCACAAGAGTCCACACAAATCATTCCGCGTCGTTTCTTGTGACAGTGTCTTGTCTGCCGAATGGGTTGAGAACAGAGCCTAAACTTCACCTTTATTCATTTAGAGCAAATAATTATGAAGCTCCCGATAGGTGCCAGTTACTCAGCAAGTCCAATGTATAGTCCCTGCCCTCCAGGAGCTCACAGTGGAGAGACACAGACACAGACACAGAGAACAGCAGGCTTCTTTCCCCAGAGGGTTTGAGTCTTGCCAATGTGCGTGAGGGATGCTAGGACAGGACGTACCTAGATTCACCATCATTTCTGAGAGCAGACTTTTCTTACAGGAGTGAGAAAGAAATCAGGAGCCATGGTGGTCAACTAGAATGGTAGGAATTGGCCCCAAAAGTGAAGGTGATCTGTGTGTGGGGGGGTGGGGGGGTACCTTTCCTACTATTCCTAAAATTGCATCATGTGGTCTTTGTTGCAAGTCAGACTAGAATTGTAACCCTGGCCTCAGAAGTCCATGGTCAGAGAGACAAACCTGCCCCACCTGGTTTGGTGCTTCCTCCAATGTTCACCGTCCCTTGGTTTCATCAGGAGGTACAGCAAGGCTGGTTGAATCTCCATCCTCCCTACTCTCCTAGCTTCTCTCACCCTTCTCCAGAGCAGCTTTCCAAATCCCTTCTTCATTCCTCCAGCCTCTAATCCCTCCCACCTCCTTCACTCTCTGCTGATGACCTGAGCTCCCGTTGTCCTGTCCTGAACAACTCAATGCCAGGTATAATGAGCACCTCTGACCAGCCCCGCAGCCCTGCTCCATCAAGCATCCGCCAAAGCCCTCACTCTTCTTCCTCAGTTTCTCCTCCTGAGAGGCTTTAGATATATGCTCCAGGCCGCACTCCAGACTTTTCCCCAACCTCCCTCTAGCCTTTTTCGCACCTTCTCGACATAAAAGTTCTTGTTTTCCTCACCACCTTGACTTCACCCCAACCACTCACACCGCATCCAATTTAATACAACATATACTTGTTGAAGTTCCTACCCAGTATCAGAGACACTGTATTTAGTGTGTTTGTGGATAACACAAAATTGTTCTTTTTCGCTTGGCTTTGACCATCCTAATTCAACCCAAGTAGTCTTCCTGTGGACCTCAATGATGTCCTGAATGCCAAATTCGGGACCACATGCCTCACAAATCCATGTTGGAACAAGGCAAGCTAAATATACATACACACAGGCCAAGGTCAGGGTTTAGCACTGTACCTGGTACTTAACAGGTGTTGAATAAACACACTGATTGCTTCTTATTTTTCTTCCCCTTCATCTTCTCTAATTTAAAGTCTGTGATCACTCCCTTCTTTCCAAACCTCTCTTCCCCCACGTTTTCTGTGGAATTTTATGGATCTGAGCTCCCTCTGTCTTAGGTAGGGTTCCCCCAAAAATAGACTGAGAGAGAGATTGGCTAGAGAGATTACGTGATGTTATACTGTTAATTTGTTTTAAATCCCTGGGACCACATGATCATGGTCTCTCCAGCTGTCAACTGCAATATTTCCTCCACATCCCAGCAAACCTTTCTGAAGATGTACACAGTTGTTGTCTCCTCCAATTCCCCTCCCCTTCTCTCCTCTGCCCACTGCCCCTGAGCCCTTGCTGCCGCTATTCTGTGGGAACTGCTAACGTTAAGGTCCTCACGCAGCCAGGTTCAAGGACCCCCTCTCTGTCCTCATTGCAATTAATCCAGTCACAGCATGGACACAGCTGAGCCTTCTTTCTTAAAAGAGTTTCTTCGCTAGGTGTCCATGTCACTGCACTTGTCGCCTACCACAGAGACCTGTCCTTCTTGGCCTCCCTCATTGATTTCTCCTGGGTCCCCCGTTGGTTCCTGAGCCTCTAAATAGTGGACGGACCCAGGCTCACTCCTAGACCCTCCACTTTTCTCCTCCTGCCTAAGTGATCTCACCCACTCTCATGAGATCAAAGGCCAAATATACGCTGATGAGTCCCCAGTGTGAACCTCAGTCCCGAGATCCCCTTTGAGCTCCAAACACATAAGCATCTGCCTATTTGATCATTTGTTTGAATAGCCAACAGGCATCTCAAATTTAACACGTCCAAACTGAATACCTGATTTCCCGTCTCTCTCTCACAAGCACCCACACACACACACGGGCACGCAGGCCTAGCTTCATGGGCCTGTGTGTGACCAGTGCAGTTGCACAGGGCCCTGCGCTCAGAAGGAGGCCTGGCACTTGCGGGTTAAAGCTCATGGTCACCCTCTTGAAATTCTTCACCATTTTATGTTTGAATCTGTGTTTCGCAAGCGCGATCCAGTGGGACCACGAAGCACGCACCAGGGGCCTGGAGCCTCAGCTCAGGCTCAGCGCCCCTCTCACCGCCTCCCTGCTTCCCTGGGATGGGCTCTCAGCCACCTGTTTCCCCGCCCCTACCCAGTGACTGCTGCCTCCTCTGTCGTCTGTGTTGGGGGTATTGGGGAGGGAAGGGCACGGATGTGAGGAGGGTCAAGGTCAGGCACAGGCACCCCGGCACCAAGTTGAAGGGTGGGCCCTGTGAGGGTCCACACTCATGCTATTAGTATCCCTGTGCCC
This sequence comes from Pseudorca crassidens, assembly GCF_039906515.1. Lineage (NCBI taxonomy): Eukaryota > Metazoa > Chordata > Mammalia > Artiodactyla > Delphinidae > Pseudorca > Pseudorca crassidens. Next base: position 93,850,541 of record NC_090306.1, read on the forward strand.
AAGGGAGCAGGGCCTTAAGTAGCAAATAAAAAACCACCCTGACAAGTCAAGAGAGAGAGAGGAAGAAAGGAAAAAGCTTTCTTTCTGAACCCACATTTTCCTTTTGCACTAGGACCCCACCTATGATGCAGCGGCTCTGAGTGGGCACGAGACTAGTTATGTGGTTGGAAACAGGCTGTCAGGGGCTGACTGCTGTGCTTTTTCTGTAAAGGGCTGGATGGTAATTATTTTAGCTTTTGCCGTCTCTGTTTCGACGACTCAACTCTGCCATATAAAGTCGCCTAGGGCTGCCCAAAGCAGTCATAGACAATACATAAACCCATGGGTCAGGCTGTGTTCCAATAAAACTTTATTTCTAAAAACAAACAGTGGCCCAGATGTGGCCCCCAAGCTGTGGTTTACCATTCCTTGTTACAGACAAGGGAAATTTGTCTGAAGGCATCTGAGCAGCAGAAAGGACAATCAAAGAAGTTTCTAGAAGGTCATCTTGGCCACACTGTCCAGGATGGATGGGAGAGTGGGGTCAGCCTAGGAGCAGAGTTTCTAGGAAAGAGAACCTTGTAAAACTCCAAACCTAAGGAGCTAGAGGCCAAGTAGTGGCAACAGGGGTTGAACAGGTAGAACAAGACAGCACAAAAGCTTCACTGAGACCAAGGTCACTAACCCAACTTGGACCCTCTTCCATCCAGAGGAGAGGAAGGGCAAGCGGAGGATCCGAACCACCTTCACCACAGAGCAGCTGCATGAGCTGGAGAAGATCTTCCACTTTACCCACTACCCTGATGCCTACGTCCGCAACCAGCTGGCAGCCAGGATCAACCTCCCAGAAGCTCGGGTACAGGTACAGCCATCCCCGCCCTCGGCCCCCCACCTCAGTGCACTTGGGGCCATGGGTAAGATCCCATGTATCCTGCACCCTCTAGGGCTGTCCCATCAGAAATTTTCCATTGGCTTTATCCCATGAGTACAGTTATACTGGCCAAATATCATCTTCCAGGAAATGAGGCCACCATAGTTATAAGATGGTTTCTCACCTTGGGGGATGGACACGGAGGTAGCATAGATATCTGCTTCCAATCCCTCCTTCTGTACTTGGCTGTAGCTCCAGAACCTCGTCCACCACACAGCCTCATTCACAAAATAGGTCTTGACAATCTAGACCGGGGCTCAACAGACTTTTCCTGTAAGGGACAAGATGCTAATTAAGTTAGGCTTTGGGGGGCCATAACGTCACTGTCACAACTATTCAACTCTACCTTTGTAGCACAAAAGCAGCCGTAGTTTACAGTATGTAACAACTGAGCATGTTCCAATAAAACTGTAGTGGTGAACACCAAAATTTGAATTTTGTATCATTTGCATGTGTTACCAAATATTATTCTCATTTAGATTTTTTTCCCAACCATTTAAAAATGTGTAAACCATTCTTAGCACAAGGGTTGTACAAATACAGGTAGGAGGCCAGAGAAAGCCCAAGGCTCTAGTTTGCCAACCCCTGACCTAGAACACATGGGCATCACTTTGGAGGCAGCACAGAGAGGTGGCAAGGACCCTCCATGGTCAGAGACCTAATCTGTGATCTGGCATTTTTTTCCCCCCAAGTGCCTATGGCTTCCTCTGTGGTTAGAGATACAGTAGCCCCTTGTCACTCACTAGGGGTATGCCTCGCCCTCTGCATATCCCCAGTCCTGCAAGAACCGCTCTAGCAAATCCAACTGTTACATGTTGGCACTCTCTCTAAAACAGTTTTCTAAATCACTCTTCATTTTTTTTTAACAAATATAATGGGGGAACTATACTCAATATCTTTTTTTTTATAATTTCACTTTTAATGAATAAACAAAAAAGCAATCCTTGAAAAACAGAACAATATAATTTTTTTAATTTTATATTGGAGTATATTTGATATACAATGTTGTGTTAGTTTCAGGTGTACAGCAAAGTGGTTTAATTGTACATAAACATATATCTATTCTTTTTTCAGATTCTTTTCCCATATAGGTTATTACAGAGTATCGAGTAGAGTTCCCTGCGCTACACAGTAGGCCCTTGTTGATTATCTACTTTATACATAGTAGTGTGTATATGTTAATCACAACCTCCTAATTTATCCCTCCCCCCATCCACCTTTCAATATCTTATAACCTATAATGGAAGAGAACGTTAAAAAAGAATATATATATTTATATGTATATGTATAACTGAATCACTTTGCTGTACATCTGAAACTAACACAACATTGTAAATCAACTATATTTCAATAAAAATTTAAAAAAATATATGATGGACTCATTCGAATTCAAAATCTGCTCCAGGGTCTATGTCAACATTCCACCCTTCATTTCACTGGAACCTACTGTTCTTCTGGTGAACGACCGCCCCTGTCTGGACTTCTCCCCTTTTTCTTCCTATTTGAAAACAGTCACCAGCTAGGTGGGTAGCATCTGCACCTAGTGTAATGCCCAGAATTCAGCATCTGCCTCGGCAGTATGACCAAGTGCAGATGGCAGCATGTCATGGACAATCAGGGCACTTGTGAACACAGGGAACCACCAATATTCAACCAACTTACAGATGCCACGGGGCCCAACGGGGCTGCAAACCAGTGGCCCACCAGCAGGAAAGAACCTAGATGGGTTTTATATGAACTGCACGGTATCTTAAATCTCAGCGCTTTCACATAAAAATCAAGATTTCTGCCTTAGAAGTTGGATGAGCTTGCAACGCTGGCCTCACATTTCCACATGGTGACTGTTGGCTAAAGCTGAGAAGCTGCCCCCTTTAGCCACTGTTCACCGCAGACTCCACCACTCCCAGTTACATGGCACCCAGCTGCTTCACCCCATCCCATGAGCCCACACTTCTGCAGGTATTGAAGGTTGTGATCCCCGGCCCCCTCTCTCAAGGCAGATCAGATCCAAAGAAATCCTGGATGCCATGGAGCTTCCTACTGTAAAGTGTTGGTCCCTTGGAAGGCGCCGTCATTATGCATTTTGGAGGGAGGAACTAGATGGAGAAAATCCCTTTTGCTTATCTCCATCCTCTCTCGCCTTCATCTCAGATCTGGTTCCAGAATCAGCGAGCCAAATGGCGGAAGCAGAAGACCAGCAGCCTTGGGGCTTCGCCGCAGCCGAGCGAGGCCGACTTGGCCCCGCCCACAAACCCAGACGTGGTCGTGAGTGGCTGAGGCGGACGGCGGGGGGCGGTCGCGGGCGGGAGAGGGGGTGTGGCTGGGGACCTCCGGAGCTCTGTCTACAGTAAAAAGTGCAACAATTCTTATAGAAAGATAGTAGGCCCGGATGCTGGAGAAGTCGCTGCCTCTGTCCCCGTGTCCTCCTCCACTGAGTGCCAATCACACTCCTCTCCCTCCTCCGGGGACCCACGTGTATTACTTATGCAAAACTTCCCAGTTTATGGAGCAGGATCACAGAGTAAAGGGCGGTGCGTGGAGGTCGAGCCCACTGGCTGGGGAGTCAGGTGGCCCCGGTTCGAATCCCAGCTCTGCGCTTAGCAGCAGTGTGGCCTGGAAGAGTCACTGTGCCCCTCAGAGGACAGTCATAGATTTGATGAGGATGAAACGACCGCTCATCACCTAGGAAATGCTCCCTAAGGTTTAGCTGTCCACTGAGTCAACACAGATTTGGAATGTGTACCAGATGCCAAACAGAGGGGCGGCAGCAGTACACGACACTCCTATGGGTAACGGTTTGTACAAAGCCATGAGTGACCCTATGAGGTAAGATTTTTAATTTATCCATTTTTTGCTAATGCAGAAACTCGACTCTGAGAAGCAAAGTGACTTTTCCACAACAAACAGTTGCTGTAAATGACGGGCTGGGGACGATGTTTCCTGGCCCCCCTGGGCACACATTTCTCCCCAAGTTGGTCCCCCTACCCACTCCGAGCTGCCCGAGAGTAACGGGGAAAGGTTGGGAAGCCGAGGGACAGCCCAGGGTAAAGTTCAGGGCTCACTTCTCTCTCCTGGCCTCTCCTTGTGACAGGGCCCCATGCTGCTGCCCCCTGCACGGCCCAGGCTGGCTCCTCCCACAGGTTGCTATTTACCGGCTCAAGGTCAGCTGGCCTCTGCCTGGCTCCCCACCCGGATCGCCCTCCTGCCATGCCACCCGTGGGAGACACAGCCTCTCCCGGGCCCTCTCATCATCCAGCAGACCTGCATCCCTGCACTTTGCTTTTTTTGCACCTCCGCACCCCAAATGGGGCAACATCTGTGCCACTTCCACACAGGGACCAGACATCCTCTCCTTAGTGGAGCTGCTCTCTTCTCCAGGTGAAGGCAGGTGGCGGGAAGGTGCTCAGGTCTCTGGGGGAATCAATCTCACGATCCAAAGACAACCCACAGCCCAGGAAGCCACCCTGAGGTTGTCCCTTGGAAGGTTGCATCGGACTTAGCAGCAAGGTGACCAATAAAGGAAGCTCTCATCTCTCCTGGCCAATGTCACCCTCCTGCTTCAGGCGACAGACACTGTGGGAGGTCTCAGGATGATCTCTGGAAGGAAGAGGTCGTCCTCTTGCACCTGTACTTCCTCTAATTTGCTGTGTGACCTCCAGCCAGTCACTCACCCCCTCTGGGCCTCATTTGTAAAACAGGCAGTTGGACAAGGTGACTTCTGAGGGTCCTTCTGGCCCTTACTTTGGTGAGATGAACTATGGTGAGAACAGAGGCACAGAGGAGACTAAGGAGAGGTTTGTTCATTCATTCATAAGGGCTCACCTACTGAGCACTTCATAAATGGAACTGGATATTGACATGAACAGCTGAGGCTCTGTGCCCTGAAGCTCAGTCCAGGTTGGTGGAAGGAATGGTACTGACCTCCCCCTGCAAGCAGAACATTCGCTCAATGACCTTGCAAGAGGCCCATGTCTAACACATTCTGTTTGGCTTTGATATGAATGTCCTAAAGAGGGAAGGAAATATAGAAACATTTCTTTAAAAATTTAAACAGAATTTAGTGTCTTTGGTTATTCTGCTGGCTTGGGGAGAGATGTTGTCATTTCTAGTTTGAATGAAGGGTTAGAGAGTAAGCTCTTTTCAGAGTTTAACTCCCCAGGATTTGTGCAAGGGGCCTAGTTAGAAGGCCAGCCTCACTCTGTGCTGAAAAGCCTAAGAAAGAGGGAGAGAGAAACTAGGGTGGTTAACTTTTATGGGCTGGGTAATTTCATAGGCTAATGAGTGGAAGGATTATTCCAACTACTTTGGAGAAGGGGTGGGGATTTCCAGGAATTGGGCCACTGCCCACTTTTTGGCCTTCTATGTAATGGCACTGGTGGGAGTCTCGTTTAGCGTATGCTAATGTATTACAATGAGCGTATAATGAGGCTCAAGGTCTACCGGAAGTCGAATCTTCCACCACTTTGGACCTAATTGGTTCTAACCAGTTTATGTCGTATCCTCAACGGCTATCTCATTCTTTTAAAGGTTGTGCCCTGCCCCCTGCCCCCCTGGTTTCAGTACGATCATATAAATATAAAATGAACACGTGCCAACGTTTTATCTAACTCACTAATTAATGGGGGAACCAGTAAGACATCATAACAGTTCAAAGGAGAATTCAAAGAACAGACACAAGCAGAGGCAATCAGGAATGCTGAAATGAATTACAGAGACAGAAAGGGTCAATGGCCACAGGGAAGTAATCAATGGCATCTCCACCAGGCACAATTCATTTGCATTTCTATAGACAAGTATCATTTGCATTAGTGCCAGTTTCCAACAATTATACAGAGTGGAAAAATAGCTCACAGACAATGAAAGGGGCAGAAATTCTGGAAGAGTGCGCTAGACAGAACAATCTTTTTATGCTTATTTCAAAGTTTTTCACAATTTTTCCTGACCTAAAAGTTACTTAATCTCTCTGGGGATACCAGGACCTGCCTCAGAAGTTAGCTATGAGATTATATTAGATGATATAGCCAAGTGTTTTGTACTTGTAAAACACCATGATGTTAGGAAATGATTATTTATTGCCTTTCAAACTCCTCTAGAACTCAAGTTTAAAAGTCTACATCTAGAAAGTGTTTAGAAATACAGTAACATTTCTTTAATATTCATTGACCTTTGATGGTTCAGTTTTTTAAAAGGCTAAACAAGACACAAAATGGGCAAAGAGCAGAAATAAGAGATTCCCAGGAAAAACATATAAATAGATACTAAACATACAAAAATAGTCTCAACCTCATCCATCATTTAAAAATGTAAGTAGGGCTTCCCTGGTGGCGCAGTGGTTGAGAGTCCGCCTGCCGATGCAGGGGACACGGGTTCGTGCCCCGGTCCGGGAAGATCCCACGTGCCCTGGAGCGGCTGGGTCCGTGAGCCATGGCCGCTGAGCCTGCGCGTCCGGAGCCCGTGCTCCGCAACGGGAGAGGCCACAACAGTGAGAGGCCCGCGTACCACACACAAAAAAAGTAAGTAAAACAGTAATGCAATACATTTTTTTTAACTTTCAGGCTGGCAAATATTTCAAAGTGTTGGTAAGGGCTTGATGAAAGTCACTCTCATATAGAAGGAAACATAAATTAATAAATTATTTTGGACGATAACTTCACAACTACTCATATTCTAAATGCACATCTCTTTGACTCATTGTTTTTGCAAGAACTTATCTGATAAATACACATGGATATAAATACCGTCTATAAGAATGTTCACCAAGGCTTTGTGACAGCAAACCCTGGAAACCACCAAAATAAGACACTGGTTGAGACAACTGATTATAGCATATTCATCCAGCTGTTAAAAATAATGAGAGAGGGGCTTCCCTGGTGGCACAGTGGTTGAGAATCTGCCTGCTAATGCAGGGGACACGGGTTCGAGCCCTGGTCTGGGAGGATCCCACATGCCGCGGAGCAACTAGGTCCGTGAGCCACAACTACTGAGCCTCCGCGTCTGGAGGCTATGCTCCGCAACAAGAGAGGCCACGATAGTGAGAGGCCCACGCACTGCGATGAAGAGTGGCCCCCGCTTGCCACAACTAGAGAAAGCCCTCGCACAGAAATGAAGACCCAACACAGCTCAAAATAGATAAATAAATAAGTTTAAAAAAAAAGAAAAAAGAAAAACATAATGAGAGAGACTGAAATACACCTCATGGGAAACTGTCATTAGACACATCACTGAATGGAAAAGGCATGTTTCAGAACAATATCATGGGCTCAGTTGAGTAAGAAACAGATCAGATATCCTGATATTTAAACACATCATCAGAATGTGATGGTTTCTGCACCGTAATAAATCCCACCAACACTTAGTTGCTTGAAATAATGATCTCTTTGGCTCAGGCTTGACCGGGCTCCCGGTCTAGTCGGTGCTGACTTAGCTGATCTCGGCTGGGCCTGCTCCTGTGTCTGTGGTCAGCTAGTCGGTCAGTGGCCACCGGGGGAATCTCAGGTGGCCTTACTCACAGACAGGCCTGGGTCTGGTAGGCTGTTAGCTGAGGCCACAGGGTGACTGGGCCTCAGTAGGCTTCCTCGTAGTGTGGTCACAGGATTCCAACAGCACAAAGGCAGAAGGTACAAGGGCTCTTGAGGCTTGGCCTGAGAATTCACTTCTCACTTCCACTGCGTCCACTGCTGAAAGCAAGTCATAAGGCCAGCCCGGATTCAAGGGGTGGGAAAACAGTCCTCCTCTTGACAGGAAGAGCTACAAAGTGCATGCCCTGCTTACCATCCACCGTAACACCCAAATGAATTTCTCATCTAGACTTCTTCCTTGAGTGCTCCTGACACCTCCACTTGACTGTCTAATGTCATCTTGAGGCAGAAGATAGGTGGGCCCCCGGGGCAAACAGTTGGAGTTCGTTCTCTGTGGACCGATACTCCAAGACGAAAACAGCCGGACAATCGAGGGAGGATGCTGGGCCCTGCCCAGATAGAACATGAGACCACATATTCCTCATTCTCAAAGTCAGGAGACCTCCCCGACTACACATGCACAGAAAAGCTCCTTGGAGGTCAAACGCGAGGGGGCGCCACCCCAGAGTAAGTGATGCTAGCTACCCATAGGCCTCTTCAGTAGACTCCATCTTGGCTAAGAGATGCGCACACACCCGGGAGGATCCTGAGATGTACCAAATACGGACTCTGAACCAGGCAAATCGAAAGGATTGGCCAAAGAAAACCTAGAAGAAATGACCCAAATAAGTGATTTAAACTACCACGAGAGCGCGACTCTCTCCCTCTCTGAGCCCCCCCGTGTGTCTATCCCCACGTACTGTACTCTGTTTTCTTCTAATAAACACTTTACTTGTTTCACTACTTTCCGTCTTTGTGGGAATTCTTTTCTGCAAAGCCGAAGGGCCAGGGCCTTGTCACTGGCCACTGGTCGAGTGGCTAGCATTTGGTGCTCTCACCGTGGCGACCCGACCTCAATCTCTGGCTGGGAACCGAAACCCTGCTTCAGGCTGCTGCAGGCCACGGCCACCTGACATCACTCTCAAATTTAACACGTCTGAAAACAAACTCTATTCACTCCCCACCCCAAACGTGCTTCTTCCTCGGCCTTTCTCCTCAGCACATGGCAATGCCTTTCTTCCAGTTGCTCAGGCTCAGATCTTTACAGCAATTTTGATGACTATCTTTTCTTTATAAATATATATTTTTAATTGAAGTATAGTTGATTTACAAAGTTGTATTAGTTTCAGGTATATAGTAAAGTGATTCAGCTATAAATATATTTTCTTTTTCCAATTCTTTTCCATTATAGGTTATTATGAATATAGTTCCCTGTGCTAAACAGTGGGTCCTCGTTGTTTATCTATTTTATATATAGTAGTGTGTATATGTTAATCCCAAACTCCCAATTTATCCCTCCCCCTCCCTTTCCCCTTTGGTAACCGTAACTTTGTTTTCTGTGTCTGTGAGTCTATTTTTGTTTTGTAAATAAGTTCATTGGTATCATTTTTTTAGATTCCACATATAAGTGATATCATATGATATTTGTCTGATGACTATCTTTTCTAATCAAGCAGCAAACCCAGCATCCAACTCCACCTCCTTGATGCCAGCCACGAGCATCTCCTCACTGTTTCCTTGTGCTCACCTTGCCCCATCTGGGCTCTATTCTTCACTCCGCAGCCAGAGGGATGCTGGGAGAATGTGAGTCAGATCATGACTCAAACCCTCAAGTTCTTCCCTGCCTCACGTGGAATAAAGTCAAAAAGTCCTTCCCGTGGCCAACACGGAAGTTTCCGTGGCTCCCATCATCTTCCCCAGGGCTCCCTGCTCCGGCGTTGCTGGCCTCCTACCAGCTACTGCTCCACAGTGCTGAATACAATCCTACCCCAGGGCTTTTGCACTTCCTGTCACTGCCTGAAACATCCTTTTCTAGCTATTTGCCTGGCTCACTCCCTCAATCAAATAGTACTCAGACAGCCCCCCTCAGGCCATCCTACCTAAGAGAGCACGCACATACACACCTTGTCATTCCCTACCCCTTGCCCAATTTTTTAATTTTTACAGTGCTTATCAATACCTGACATATTATGCATTTCTTTATTTATTGTCTATCTCCCAACAGTAGAATGAAAGTTCTACTGTTCAAGGATATTATCTGATTTGTACACTGCTGTATTCCCCAAACAGTGAACAAAACAGGGCCTGGCACATAGTAGACACTCAATATTTGTTATGTGTGTGTGCGTACTCACATCTATATATCTAGAAAGTTCCTAGACAAAAACAAAAAAAACCCTGACAGCAATTACTTCCAGAGAGTGGGCTGATGGTCTCACATGATGGAGAGAGGAATATTTGTTTTCCCTGATGCCTGGCAGTGTTTGAATTTTTTGCCCTAAGTATATACTTTTAGAAATTAAATGTTAACAAATAACAGGACAATGGTTGCTTTTTCTCACTTCTCTTGTGCTTTACAACATGCCCTCTTGCTATCAAAGAAAATGCTTTTCTGCCTCTTCTGGTGCTGGAGGGGTCCCATGTGGGCACAGGGGGATCACCCAATAAGCCACTGCAGAGAATCATAGGAGGGGATGGAGGTCTGGAAAGCGTCCTCTGGAGGCGGGGAGGGCAGACTCAGGGCACAAGGAGAAGTGGACCAGGAGCTCTGGGACAAAATCCAACGGAGATCAAGTTCATTCACAGAATAAAAGAACACGGAGCAGGCAGGCTCGGAATCTGAGAACAGAAGGTGCCGGGCCAAGAGCTCTTGGCTGTAGGATGGAATTTTAATGTAATCTCAGGGAAATAAATGCAGAAGATGGTCAGGTGGAAAAGACCTTTTATGGCCATCAGACCAAGAAGCTGATTTGCTGCATGGTGGTCTAATAAGAGGGCAGATCCGCATAGGAACAGCGGCGATGGCTTGACAGAAATCCTCTAGTAAATTTCTGAGCAAGATGTTAACAGGGCAAATAAGGAAGAGGAGCCCAGGGACTGCGTTCTGGCTCGTAAGCAGATCATCTGCAGAATTCGGCAAAACATGGATTCACTTTCGACAAGGATCTGAGCCCCTGCTCTGGTGACAACTATTGTTTAAAGCTAAGTGGCCCCACCTCGTCACTAAGTCTGGACTCCTGAAACGGAAGAGTCAGCTCAAGTAACTGAAGAGTGTGAGTGGGGCTGCATCTAAAATCCAGTTATGTCTCCACCTCATTCCCATCTCTCCGCTCTGCTTTCCTCTGCGTCAGCCAGCCTCTCAGGTCTGAGGGGAAGAGTCTCCCTTTCCCAGGATTATCAGAAAGGTCCTGGCATTGGGTGCCACTAGCCACTCCCAAGGCACAAAGCATCCCTCAATCTGTCTATCCCGAAGGTTGAGGGGAGGGTGTGAACCGTTCTGACGGACCCTAGGGTACAGCCAGAGGTGAAGTCAGCTCCACCCCCAACCATGTGGATTGACAGTAGAGGAACAGGGGATCCCCTGGGAAAACTGGGATGCTGCTACCAGAAGAAAGGGAAATGGATTCTGGGTTGACAAATAATAGTCATTCACTAGAGATAACCTAAAAGTTTATCTATTTTATACCACATAAGAATGCTTTCAGCTACAAGAAACCAACAGTAACTTATACCAATGTGAATTTGGGTTTCTCATCTAACAAGAAACCTGGAGGTATGGCCAGCATGTGTACGATTCACTTGACCTTTCTCCCATGGACACACAGTGACTGCTTCAGCTCCAGCCATCACATCTGCACTCAATTAGGAAGAAGCAAAGAAAGCAGCGTCAGTGATGTCTGTCTCTTCTATCAGGAAAAACAAAAAGACTCACAGACATAGAGAACAAACTTGTGGTTGCCAAGGGGGAGGGGAGGTGGGGGAGGGATGGAGTGGGAGTTTGGAGTTAGTAGATGCAAACTAGTATATATAGAATGGATAAACAACAAGGTCCTACTGTATAGCACAAGGAACTATATTCAATATCCTGGGATAAACCATAACGGAAAAGAATATTAAAAAGAATGTACATATGTGTATACCTGAGTCACTTTGCTGTACAGCAGAAATTAACACAACACTGTAAATCAACTATACTTCAATTTAAAAAAATAGATTAAAAAAAAGCCCTCCCAGAAACCCCCCAGCAGACTTCCACTTAAGACTGTGTAGCCAAAACTTTGCAAAAAGCCACACCTAGATGCGAGGGAAGGTGAGAGAACAAATATTTAGATTCTCCAAGCATGTTTGTTTGATGGAGGCTGGCGATGGAGGAGAAGGTTGGAAATGGGTGTCTGATCATTCAAAACAACTGTGGCTACCACACAGGCAGTGACTTGCCAGGGCGACAAGGTCAGAAAGCACAGAGCTGGGTCTTGAACTCAGGCCTTCTGAATCCAGAATTATGGCCCTATCTCCTTTGCCATGATTTCTCTAAAAACCAGGCTGGGAGTCAAGAGCAACCAAATAAACAAATTCTTTTTCTTGTACACAAAGGAGGAGAATCATTTAGTTAAAACATAACAAGCCCCCGAAGACGGAGACAATGAGTGGCAGGTCATCTGCCTCTTCCTCCTTCTCCCCTCCCAGGGCGCTGGTTAGGCTTAACATCTTCCACAGCGGGTCTCTAGGTGCTCTTTATCCAGACTTTCATGGTATAAAACAAACTTCTGACTTGGGATTCAGGAAGCCTCAGCTCTGGTCCCGTCCCCATCATGAGCAGCAGTGGCCAATTTGCTCCCCGTCTGGACAGCTCAGCTTCCTCCACTCTAAAATAACATTGGTCAAGATGTGGCTCCTGGGGCCCCTTCCAGTTCTGATGGTCTTTGTTCCTCAGAAAGCCAAGGTCTGAGCCCAACTCGTCACCTGAGCTCCCAGGAGACACTGACTCACTTTCTCTCTGGTCCCCGGGATTCTAGCCGGAAATTGGCTCGAATAAGCACTGACCCCTTCCCCTACCCCCACAAAGGTTCAGTGTTAACGAAAAGATCAGGGTTAATGAAAGTGTTTGCCATGAGCCTCAGGCTCTGCAAAGAAAGGTTCTAAATGGAAGCTGTTGCTAATCTTTCTCTGGGGTCTCAGCTAAAAAAATTGGTCCCCCTCAGGGCTAAGTCACTCCAGCTAATCGTCTGGTTCCTTGACCTGGAGTTAAATGCAGTGGATGGGCAGAAAGAACTCGCTGCATCACACGAAAGGACTTTTCTACTTCTTACAACAGAGCCCTGCCCTTTGGTAGCACCTTGGGAAGCTGTGAATCTGTGTGTGTGTGTGTGTGTGTGTGTGTGTGCGCGCGCGCGCGTGTGTGTAGTAAAGACCTCTGACCACAGTTTACCTTCACTGTTTCTCCTCCATGCTGGGCGTGTTCCAGCTTTATCAAGCCAGTAGTTGACCTTGAGTCTTACAAAGGAATGGGTAGTCTCCAGGATTCGACAAGGGCTTATCCATCCCATAAACACTTACAGAGTCCTCTTCTGGGTCCTAGAGAAACAAAAACAAGAAGACACAGTCCCTGGCGTCAAGAGTGGATCTGGCAGGAGAGGACAGACACTTAGGTTAGACAGAACATTAGGATCTGGGGGGATATGAGTTAAATGGAGCGGTGTGGGAGCACCGTATTGAGGTGATTCAATCTGCCTAGGGAAACCAGAGGCTTCCAGAGAAGGGAACGTTTTACTTATACTTCAAGTATTAGTAGGAGTGTGAGAGGTAAAGAAGTAGGAGAAAGAACGCTTTGGCTGAAGGAATTGTTACATAAATGGGAGCAGAGGTGGATTTACTGAAAAGCTATGAAACTTCATTCTGGAGGTTCCTCCTTTGTACGGGTCCCTTCCAAGATCTTGGACTGAATTTGATACTTGTAATATTGCATTCTCCTGCTTTGAAAAGGTCCCCTGAATTGCATAAAACTTAGGCTCCATAAAACATGAATCAAGCTAGATTCCAACATCTTCCTTGGTGCAATTAGATAGAGGAGTCACCTACCCAATCCAGGTACCTGTTCAGACAGTACCTGAATGGATGCTGTAATCCCAGCATTATTGCATAAAGACAACAAAAGGATGGGCTGCAGATGGCTGAACCCACAAGCAACCTGGAAGGAGAACTCAGTGGAGCTTTCTCTGCAGACTTCAACTCAGCAAACTATCAAGGGCAGGCTCTGTTTCCTAATAGCAATGCCCAGCTATTTATACTAAAGCCCTCGTGAAGATCCTCAAAGCACCGTGACCAAGGAATGGATCTGGTTGTGGTTTTGAGCACCCTGTGTGTCCCACGCCATGCTCAAACCATGCTACTGCATCTGGGGTCTCTAGTCCTCACTTCCAGGCCCTCAAGAGCATGTCTTGATCTTTGTTGGTTCATTTGCTTGAAGTCGAGGTTGAAGCCTTGAGTTTATACTTATATCATTAGGTATTTGAAGCTTTCAGATGCTCCAGAGAAGCTCAACCCTCTGCTGTCCTTCTTCATGGAGCAGCAGGTTGTGGACAGCTACCTGGGTGTCTCTCTAGCCCCATCACCCTGTGCTCTCAGCCACTGGAGGTCCCTCCCCATTGGCATCGCCAGAGTGACCCTTCCAAGAAGACATGCACCAGTACCTAAGTGCTCACGGAGCCTCTGCTAACATTGCTTGCTAATGTCTCATTGGCCGGAGAGTCACATGACCACTCCCCCATGTGGGCGGAGGCTACATAATCGAGTGACCACCCAGAAGTGTGGTTCAGCAGGGGTCACCAGCATAACTGTCTGCCCCACGGTGCGTGACCCTGAGCAACTTAATTCAAGAAAGGGAATTTCTCTATACTTCATTTTCTTCATCTATAAAGTGAAGGAGCTAAAATCAAGGCTCTCAGCAGTCCCTTCTCCTATCAGCCTTCCTATAATGACAAAATCACAATGGAAACGAACCTTGAAGAGTTGGCTGAGACAAAACAAAACTTCACTTTGAATAATATAATACATATATAAATGTTATATATGTAGAAGATATATAAGGTTTATTTGTATAAATATAAGATTTACTTCAGACCAAAAAACCAAATGGGAAAGTTCCTGAAGAAAGAGAGGTGGCTTATCAGTAACCCATGAAAAAGAGGCTTAGGGGATTTACTCAAAGTGAGCTTAGGGCTTCCCTGGTGGCGCAGTGATTAAGAATCTGCCTACCAATGCAGGGGACCCAGGTTCGAGCCCTGGTCCAGGAAGATCCCACATGCCGTGGAGCAACTAAGCCCGTGTGCCACAGCTACTGAGCCTGCGCTCTAGAACCTGCGAGCCACAACTACTGAGCCCACGTGCCACAACTACTGAAGCCCATGTGCCTAGAGCCCATGTTCTGCAACAAGAGAAGCCACCACAATGAGAAGCCTGAACACCCCAACGAAGAGTAGCCTCTGCTCGCCACAACTAGAGAAAGCCCATGCGCAGCAACGAAGACCCAACGCAGCCAACGGTGAATAAATAAATAGATTTTTTTTTTTTTAAAGTGAGCTTAGTGGGAGTTAGCCGTGTGCTGCAGCCCCAGAGTGAGTTAAGGGAGGCTTTCGCTGCATGAACAGAAGTATGAGGTACAGAATTAGGGGTGTGGGTGATACTTCTTTTCTATAATCCAACAACAGCTGGACTGATGCAGCCCTTTCTTGGTGCCTCTTTTTTTTTAGACGTTGGGGGTAGGAGTTTATTAATTAATTAATTTATTTTTGCTGTGTTGGGTCTTCGTTTCTGTGCGAGGGCTTTCTCTAGTTGTGGCAAGCAGGGGCCACTCTTCATCGCGGTGCACGGGCCTGTCACTATCACGGCCTCTCTTGTTGCGGAGCCCAGGCTCCAGACGCACAGGCTCAGTAGTTGTGGCTCACGGGCCTAGTTGCTCCGCGGCATGTGGGATCCTCCCAGACCAGGGCTCGAACCCCTGTCCCCTGCATTAGCAGGCAGATTCTCAACCACTGCACCACCAGGGAAGCCCCTCGGTGCCTCTTTTTAAGAGAGAAGGGTAGACAGAAGAGATGTCTAGAAGAGACGACCTATAGAGAGATCAGACTGACACCATCTAAACCCCCATCAGTTTCCACCTCATTTAACAGTGGAACAACACTCCTTGTGTGACCCCTAAACATCAGGCAGTGGGGAACACACGCCACCATCTGTGAATTGTTCTCCCCTAAAAAAGAAAAAAAAAAAAAAAAGAACTTGACTCCAATTATGCTGTAGACTTAACTACCTGTTTCAGGAAGTATAGACAATAGAAGAATAAATTAAATTAAATACCAGGAAGAAGCAATTAGTCATATTCAGAATATGGGATAGTCAACAGAACAAGTGATTGTGTTTCTCCAACAAATCTGTAACATGGAAGAGACGGGAGGAATTGTTAATGAGTAAAAGAAACAGGAGATATCATAAGCAAAGGCAATATATGAATCCTTTCTGGACCTTGATTTTTTTAATCATAAAATCTCGAATACAATCAAGGAACTCTGAACATGAGTAATAGAGGATACTGAAATTTTCTGTTGTGTTGACTGTCAAAATAACATGGTCAGGTTTTTAACATCCTTCCTTTGTTAGTGATGCATACTAAAATCTTATGCATCAAAAGATGTAATGTTTGGGATTTGCTTCAAACTACTTCAGAAAACAAAACAGAGGAGGAGAGAACAGAGAAAACGACTGGCAAAAATGATCATAGTTGTGGAAAATTATTGATGAGCGTGTGGGAGTTCATAAGCTATCGTCTCTAGTTTTGTATATGCTAGAAATGTTTCCTAATAAAGAAATTTTAATCCAGAAGCCATTCATTTAAAAGAGGGAGTGCAGAGCAGAAAAAAAAAATGACCTGGAAGGAACAGGAGCACAGGTTCTAAAAGTCAGGTCTCCTGAGGGTCACATGAAAGCACCGGGTATGTTTGGGACACAGGTGAGGGATTCCAGGAAATCCAAGGTTTGAAGGGCTTGTCAGGAGAAAGAGGGAGGACTCGCTCTGTGCAAGCACCCCAGAGGGCAGCAGCAGGACCAATACAGGAATTACAGGAAGAGAAGTTTAAGGCCAATGCAAAGAACACAGGAACTAGGTTTTCCAAAGGTCCCTTCTCCCTCACCTCTCTGACTCCCTCTTCTCCTGCAGCCCTTGGTGAGCCCCGCATTCCAACCACACTAAATCATCTGAGGGTCCTGGAACACATCAGGTACATTCCTATCTCACACCCTTTGCCCTGCATTTTCCTTGGCTAGGAATGCCCTCCCCTCTACCCAGCTATTGGAATTCTACTCATGCTTCAAGGCCCCACTCAAACGCTGCCCTGCCCGCCTTGCTCTTGATCTCTCTTTTGAAGTAATTGCTCAGAATCTGCTGGTGGCTGTTACATGCATATCTCTCTAGATAGATATCAAAGATAAGTTATAAATTACCTTTTAAAATGATTCCTCCTTTTCACTCCCACAACTCTGTGTACCTTTATTGTGATAATAGTGGCCTCCATGTATGGAGGGTCCTATATGAGCCAAATGCTTTAATTCTCACCCCAGTCCTATGACACAGGCACCATAAGTGTCAGAGGGGGATGCAACTGAATGTCACACAGCAAAGGTCTGATTTCAACTCAGACTTGCCCGATGTCAAAGCTTTAAACAAATGTATATGTTATATATGTTTATAACATATACAGTATACATATGTACATATATGTGCATATGTATATATACTATTCTTTATACTATGAATGTATAAAGGGTGTATGTGTATACACTACTCCCCTTATTCATAGAGTCTGTTTTCCTTTCTAGTACACTGTCTGGCATAAGGTACATGCCCCATAAATATTTGACGAAGGATGGATAGATGAACGAATAAATCCAGCATTATGACTAGTTATACAGACGCTTTTCCCCACAAAGCCCCACCGTGGTAAACTCTGGACAACAGAATAAAGAAATGGGACTAGGCGCCAGGATTCCACACGGAATAGAAGGGCAGTCCAAGTGGCAAGAGTGGCAGGGGCCTGCCAAGGTCCCCAGGAAGTCGAGGGGGTGACAGAGGGAGGGGAGTTGCCGACAGGGTCCCTGTGGGACCACCACCCGGGCTGTCATCAGCCCAGGCTGCTCCTAGCCGTTCCTGGAGCCAGCGGCGGGGTGGGGGGGAAGAAAGCCTCTCTCTTCTTCCCCAGCTGCCAGGGCCCTGACCGGTGTGTGACCCCTGGGGTGGGGACCTGTACTCCCCAGGGGAGGAAGGTTACAGCCCTGTTATCGGCAGGAGGCAATGAAGCCATTTCGTGATAATTAGAATCCTAACCAATTTAAGTCATTTACAGCTCTCAAACAATTCCCTGGTGATCCTTATCTCCCCAAGAATCCTGAGATGTTATTCCAAAGGGGTTATAAACTAAGAACCTGGTTGGGGGTGGGGAATGAAAACAGAGGAGAAGGAGGAAAGATGGCCTCCCAGGGTGATGGGAAAAGAGGAAAATTTTTAGGGCCCCATTCGCGTGCCTGGTCCTTCATCCGATGTGGGCAAGGCAGGCCTATCCTTGTAGATTTTGTAAGAGAAAAGTGTTCTGTCTCTAGAAGGTTCCTCTTTAGAATCATGAGATCTTGGCTAGAAAAGCGGAAGAAACAGCTAGGAAAGTATTTCCAAAATCAGAAACCCTGGACATCTGTGGTTCGTGAGATGTTCATGGGTGTTGAATGAAAATATTCCCAAGGTGAATGGGTTTGGGCAATTCATAAACTGTGACTCCCTCGTAGAAATCACAGGCCCCACTGCATCTCAAAGATTCTGGCAAGAGTTATAGGAAAGAATCCAAGATCTACAGGAAAGTTTAACTCAGTGAAACCCAGTGTGTTCAGACTTTGACCACTGAACCTATTCACCCCCACAGGAAATCTATTAATAACAACACAAGAAGCCTCTAGAAATATGGATCTTTTTATCCTAGTTTCCTTCTCATTCTTGGACTGAAGTTAAACTGAGTGGCTTTCTGTTCTATAACACACCCCTAGTTAGGACAAGTATTTGCATTCAACAGTGGGCAGTCAGCCATCTGTGGATACCTTTGGAAGATAATGGGGGACAACCTCCATTTTTTTTGGTCTTACCTGAGAGGCCATGTGAAAGAGGAAAAGGAAAGGAAAAAGAGAATCTTCTGACAAACCAAAAATCGGATCACCAACTGGCCTCACCTCCAAAGGTGACAGAAAGAGACTTAGTCTGTGCATACCAAAAGGGCAGAATTGATCCAGTTAAAGAAGGAACTTTCTAACAGTCAAAGCCGCAGACAGCAGAACAGATGGCCTCAGGAAGGAATGAGCTCCCTGACAACATGTGCGTATGAGCCAAAGCTGAACAGCCCTTAGGGGTGTAGTACTCAGTCAACTAGTAAATACCTGAGAATCTGTATTGTTCAAAGCACTGACTGAAGGCAGAAAAATAGTGATGAGCAAAGTCCCTGCTGTATGTGAGCTTATATTCTGATGGGGAGGGAAGAGAAACAGGTAAGAGCCAAGTAAACAAAAATAAATGTAATAAGATATTAAAATGGTGATGTCCTAGTAGTGGGAGAGAGGCTAGTGAAGTTATGGTGGCCAGGCAAAGCCTCCATGGGATCAAGACACCTGAGCTGAGAGCTAAGCTCTAGGAGCACTGAACCAAGCATACAGTTCAACATGTCCAAAGGCTCTGCAGTGGAAATACTTTGAATGTATTCAAAGAACCAAGGGGAGGCCAGTGTGGTGAGTGGGGCTGGGAGAACACTGTGGATGAGGGCGGGAAGGTACAGCACAGTCTAGCATCGGTGGCCTAGACAACCCCATGCATCCTTCTGGTTCTGAGGATCTTTGACGGCGCCCCTGACTGATCAGACTGAGATCGTAGAGTCCCTCTCCCTTGACAAATGTCAACAATCTCAGGCTCAAGCCTCAGTTTCCTCATCTGACAACTGGAAGCTGTAAACTTTGCAAAAATGCTACCCAGGTAAGGGACTATGTACTTACTTAGCAAGCACAGAATCAGTAATATGTGCCATTCTAAACACTTTCTAATATTACTCATTGACCCTTCCTAATATCCCTAGGAGGTAGACACTGGTAGTATTCCTATTTTATCAAGGGGAAACTGAGGCACAGAGAGGCACTTGGCACATTTAATCCTAGTAGATGCTAAGAACATCATAGCTACTGTATGCTTAGACGTAAAAGTTTCTAGGAGATGTAAATAAAATATTTCCCATGATCTTTGTGCTTCCCCACCCCCACTTTCGGAGCTCCCAATCTGGAGCATATACATGTCCTTATAGATTCTCAGTAAAGAATTATTCAATTGAGTCATGTGGCACCAATAAATACAACCCACCTCCAGAGCGTGAGGATAACTAAGAGTCTTGCAGTCATCCCTATCAAAATTCTAACAGCATATTTCACAGAAATAGAAAAAGCAATCCCCAAATTCTTATAAAACCACAAAAGACCCAAATAGCTA
The DNA here is from genome assembly GCF_039906515.1 of Pseudorca crassidens. Lineage (NCBI taxonomy): Eukaryota > Metazoa > Chordata > Mammalia > Artiodactyla > Delphinidae > Pseudorca > Pseudorca crassidens. The sequence continues at coordinate 93,870,402 of NC_090306.1, forward strand.
AAGAAATCTTGAGAAAGAAGATTGTAAACTATATTACAAAGCTATGGTAATCAAAACAGTATAGTACTGGCATAAAAACAGACACATAGACCAATGGAATAGAATAGAGTACCCAGATAAAACCCAAATAAAACCACACATATATGGTCAACTAATCTAATCCTTGACAAGGATGCCAAGAATACACAATGGCTAAGGGATAAATAAATGGTGTTTGAAAAATTGGCTATCCAATGCAAAAGAATAAAACTGAACTCTTACACCACTCACAGAAATCAACTCAAAATGGATTAAAGACAAATATAAGACCTGAAACCATAAAACTCCTAGAAGAAAACATAGGGGAAAGCTCCCTGGCATTGATCTTGGCATTGATTTTTTTGGATATAACACCAAAAGCACAGGCAACAAAAGCAAAAATAAACAAATGGGATTACATCAAACCAAAAGGCTTCTGCACAGCAAAGGAAACCATCAACAAAACTAAAAGGCAACCTGCAGAATGTGAGAAAATATTTGCAAACCATATATCCAATAAATGGTTAACATTCAAAATATACAAGGAACTTTCACAACTCTATAGCAAAAAAATAAACAAACAATAAGAAAAACCCCAAATAACCCATTTTTAAAATGGGCAAAGGACCTCAAAAGACATTTTTCCAAAGACAACATACAAATGGGCAACAAGTACATGAAAAGGGGCTTAACATCACTAATCATCAGGGAAATGCAAGTCAAAAGCAGAATGAGATATCACCTCACACCTGTTAGGATGGCTATTGTCAAAATGACAACAGATACGTATTGACAAGGGTGTAGAGAAAAGGGAACTCTTGTGCACTGTTGGTGGGAATGTAAATTGGTACAGCCATTATGGAAAACATTATGGGGGTTCCTCAAAAAACTAAAAAGTAGAACTACCACGTGATCCAACAATCCCACTACCAGGTATATATCCAAATGAAATGAAATCAGTATCTCAAAGAGATATCTGCACTCCACGTTCATTGCAGTGTTATTCATAATAGCCAAGATATGGAAACAACATAAATGTCCCTCTATAGATGGATGGATAAAGAAGATACGGTATGTGCATGCACATAATGGAATATTATTCAGCCATAAAAAAGGAGGATTACCTGCCATTTGGAACAACATGGATGAATCTGGCGGACATTATGCTAAGTGAAATTAGCCAGACAGAGAAAGATAAATACTGAATGATCTCACTTACATGTGAAATATTAAAAAGTTGAACTCATAGAACCAGAGAGTAGAACCATGATTACCAGGGGCTGGGGGCTGGGGGAAATGGGGAGAGGTTGGTCAAAGGGTACAAACTTTCAGTTATAAGATGAATAAGTTCTGGGGATGTAATGTGCAGCTTGGCAACTATAGTTAATAATACTCCATTGCAGTCTTGAAATTTGCTAAGAGAATAGACCCTCAGTGTTCTCACCACATGGAAAAAAAGAAATAACAATGTGAGGTGATAGACGTGTCAATTAATTTGACTGTGGTAATCACTTCACAATGTATACATATATCAAACCATCACGTTGTACACGTTAAATACATACAATTTTTATTTGCCAATTATACCTTGGTAAAGCTGGGGGTCGGGGGGAGTCTTGCAGTTAAAGGAGAGGGCACTGCACAGCTACAGGACCACAAGGGAACTCGTATTTGTCTAGCCTCTACTCCACATCACATCCCCGTGGGGTTTGGATTACAATCCCCACTCTATAGCTTGTGAAAAATGAGGCTCAAGTGAAATCTATGGTCACCCATAATAAGTAGTAGAGCTTCATACTCCAAAGAGTTTCCCCCAGATCCAGTCCACGTGGACTCTGGGTGGGGGGAGGAGCATCTAGCCTTCAAGAGATCATTTCCTTATGGGGGGGGGGGTGTCTCTCCCACCTGGGATATAATAGGTCCAATTCATGAGAACCAAACAGTACACTTACACCTCAGCTGTGGCTTAACAGAGGGAAAAATAAGTATAATTTCCCTCCTATGCTGAAAAATAAAATTAAATTAAAAGGGGGCTTCCCTGGTGGCACAGTGGTTGAGTGAGAGTCCGCCTGCCGATGCAGGGGACGCGGGTTCGTGCCCCGGTCCGGGAAGATCTCACGTGCCGCGGAGCGGCTGGGCCCGTGAGCCATGGCCGCTGAGCCTGCGCGTCCGGAGCCTGTGCTCCGCAACGGGAGAGGCCACAGCGGTGAGAGGCCTGCGTACCGCAAAAAAAAATTTTAAATAAAAATAAATAAATAAAAAGGTATCTTTATTACAAACTATATATTTAACACATTTTACCGTGTTAAAACGTTTTTTTTTTGCGGTACGCGGGCCTCTCACTATTGTGGCCTCTCCCATTGCGGAGCACAGGCTCCAGACGCGCAGGCTCAGTGGCCATGGCTCACGGGCCCAGCCGCTCCGCGGCATGTGGGATCTTCCCGGACCGGGGCACGAACCCGTGTCCCCTGCATCGGCAGGCAGACTCTCAACCACTGCGCCACCAGGGAAGCCCTAAAACGTTTTTAAAAGACCGAGAAAAAAAGATCTCATAAAGCAAACAAGGGTATTATTTATCTTTCCATTTAACCTTACTGCAATCAATTTATTCAAAACACTAACCTTTTCTGAGACTTTGGCTCAGACTATTTTCTTATTATACATCCACCTCCGTGGGCGTGTGCATCTGTATTTTCATGAACCTCTAACTAAGATGCAGCATTTCCTTCCATTAAGACTGCAGACAAAAAATTACACGGTGGTGTATTCACAGTACCTATGACCTGCAGATACCTCAAAATATCTAATGTATTAATAAAGAAGCACATGTATGCCACAGTATCACAACTGTTTTACTATTTTGACAGCTGGATTTCAGTATAATTAATTACCTCTAAAATCTGTGTTTTATGTCATCAATTCATTATTCAGAGAAACGGTCATGAGTTTTGCCAGACAGCCAGAAGATTCTACGGTTTCAAAAAGCTAAGAACCCCACCTCCACATGAAGTCTTCCTTCTCTGCCAGGGGCTTCCAAAGAGGAGACCCCAAAAGACTTTTGTGACTTATTTTTTTTAACATCTTTATTAGAGTATAATTGCTTTACAATGTTGTGTTAGTTTCTGCTGTATAACGAAGTGAATCAGCTATACATATACATATATCCCCATATCCCCTCCCTCTTGCGTCTCCCTCCCACCCTCCCTATGCCACCCCTCTAGGTGGTCACAAAGCACCGAGCTGATCTCCCTGTGCTATGCAGCTGCTTCCCACTAGCTATCTGTTTTACATTTGGTAGCATACATATGTGTCAATGTTACTCTCTCACTTCGTCCCAGCGTATCCTTCTCCCTCCCCATGTCCTCAAGTCCATTCTCTGTGTCTGTGTCTTTATTCCTGTCCTGCTCCTAGGTTCTTCAGAACCATTTTCTTTTTTTAGATCCCATATATATGCTTTAGTATATTGTATTTGTCTTTCTCTTTCTGACTTACTTCACTCTGTATGACAGACTCTAGATCCATCCAAAACAAATAACTCAATTTTGTTTCTTTTTGTGGCTGAGTAATATTCCATTGTATATATGTGTCACATCTTCTTTATCCATTCATCTGTTGATGGGCACTTACGTTGCTTCCATGTCCTGGCTATTGTAAATAGCGCTGCAGTGAGCATTGTGGTACATGACTCTTTTTGAATTATGGTTTTCTCAGGGTATATGCCCAGTGGTGGGATTGCTGGGTCATATCATAGTTCTGTTTTTAGTTTTTTAAGGAACCTGCATACTGTTCTCCATAGTGGTTGTATCAATTTATATTCCCACCAACAGTGCACGAGGGTTCCCTTTTCTCCACACCCTCTCCAGCATTTATTGTTTATAGATTTTTTGATGCAGGCCATTCTGACTGGTGTGAGGTGACACCGCATTGTGGTTTTGATTTGCATTTCTCTAACGATTAGTGATGTTGAGCATCCTTTCATGTATTTGCTGGCAATCTGTATCAAATCGGAAAAGAAGTAAAACTGTCACTGTTTGTAGATGACATGATACTATACACAGAGAATCCTAGAGATGCTACCAGAAAACTCCTAGCGCTAATCAATGAATCTGGTAAAGTTGCAGGATACAAAATTAATGCACAGAAATCTCTGGCATTCCTATACACTAATGACGAAAAATCTGAAAGAGAAATTAAGAAAACACTCCCATTTACCACTGCATCAAAAAGAATAAAATACCTAGGAATAAACCTACCTAAGGAGACAAAAGACCTGTATGCAGAAAACTTTTGTGACTCTTTAGGCTAATCGGAGGCCCAGCGTCTCTCAGCTTCTGTCCTGCCCCCTCTCCACCTGCATCATTCATGCTGAAAGAAATTGCAGTCGCACTGGGCTTGCATCCTGCCCACCACATTAATCTCCGGAACCAATTTTCCCCCATCAGACTTGCTCCACCCACTTACCTTTTGAAGACCAGGGAAAGCGCCAGCCTCTTCAGTCTTTCAAAGGGAGGCTTTGAGTTGACGAACTGGAATTTTATACTCAAAGGGAAGATCAGATTTCATCTGCAGAGTCCCTGGGCAGCAAGGAGCACAGCTCACAAAGTCCCCTGGCAGCAAAGTGTTTTCTGTAGATGGGCTCACATTCCCCTCCATATAGCAGTGGGAAATGCCGCCCCAGCACACTTCTGATGAGTTTAAACCCAGACTTAAAGTTTGTTCCATCACAGGCACGGAAATCTTCCTTCCTTGAATCACCTGACCCAGATCTTCGAGTAACCTGCCCTCCAGGGAACTTTGGTGTGATGCTTCCACAACCTGGGATGCTCGCTAGGGGCTGGAGGGTCACAAGACTCAGGGTGGGGGGTGGGCAACCACTTAGCCAGTTTTGTTCTCTATGTCACCACCCCCACGGCTCATTCTCCAGGGTGTTTCCAAAGCCCTCTGGGAAGATGCAACCAGGGCAGAGGACAGAGGGTCCTGGGTTAGCAATGGGAAGATTCTGGTTCAAGTCCAAGCTCTCCTCACGGCTGGATGCATCTGGACAGCGGCCCCAACACCTCTGGGTCTCAGTGTCCCCATCTGTAGAAGGAGGAGGGAAGATTGGATAATCCGTCTCTGGAGGCCTTGGGTACCACATCAACACCACTCAGTGAACGGCACCTGGGAGGTGCCGCCCACCACCAGCGCTGCCTGGCCTCATTTCTGGCTTTGCTTGATCAAACAGGTAGCCCCATTCGGGCCCCAGAGTCCACAGCCTTCTGCCATGAAAAGGAGCCCCTCCATGGAGGCAGGATGTCCAGGGGTCCTCAGCCAAAAGGGCCAGGAAGTGCTGGGGGTCCAGGGCTATGCTCAGTGACAGGCGTTGCTTCTCGCTGGTGTCTTACACTCCCTCATCAACATGCCTCCTTCAGGGTCCTTCTGAGTCAAGGCCATGCTGGCCCAGGCAAAGAAGTCTGGCCAAGGAGCCCTCTGAGAGCAGCAAATGGGGGAGAGTGGCATGTTAGTCCTGCGTCCCCCGGGAGGATCCTGGGACTAAGCACACTGGGATACCCTTTGAGGATAACAGTATATGGGGAATCATGGCCCTTAGAGATCCCTCATGCAAATGCCTTAGTTTTCAGCAGAGAAGGAGGCAGAGAGGCGAAGGGCCTTGCACGGGGTCACACGGTACTGTCAATAGCACAAGAACCTAGTCTTTCTCTCCCTTCCTTTTTTTTTTTTGCAGTACGCGGGCCTCTCACCACTGCGGCCTCTCCCGTTGCGCAGCACAGGCTCCGGACGCGCAGGCTCAGCGGCCATGGCTCACGGGCCCAGCTGCTCCGCGGCATGTGGGATCTTCCCGGACCAGGGCACGAACCCGTGTCCCCTGCATCGGCAGGCGGACTCTCAACCACTGCGCCACCAGGGAAGCCCTGCATCAGCTCTTAGTTGCAGCACCTGGGATCTTTTAGTTGCAGTATGCGGACTCTTTAGTTGCGGCATGTATGTAGGATCTAGTTCCCCAACCAGGGATCGAACCCAGGCCCCCTGCATTGGGAGCATGGAGTCTTACCCACTGGACCACAGGAAAGTCCCTATTTATTTACTTATTTATTTATTCTTTTTCATTATAGGCTATTACAGTATATTGAATTTAGTTCCCTGCGCTATACAGTAGGTCCTTGTTGTTTATCTATTTTATATATTGTAGTGTGTATCTATTAATCCCAAACTCCAAATTTATCCCTCTCCCCCTCTTTCCCCTTTGGTAACCATACGTTTGTTTTCTATGTCTATGAGTCTGTTTCTATTTTGTAAATAACTTCATTTATATCATTTTTTTAATTCCACATATAAGTGATACCATATGATATTTGTCTTTCTCTGTCTGACTTACTTCACTTAGTATGATAATCTCTAGTTGCTGCAAATGGCACTATTTCATTCTTTTTATGGCTGAGTAGTATTCCATTGTGTATATATATAATCTTTTCAAATTAGAGTTTTCATCTTTTCTAGATTTATGCCCAGGAGTGGGATTCTGGATCATACGGTAACTCTGTTTTCAGTTTCTTAAGGAACCTCCATACCGTTCTCCTTAGTGGCTGTACCAGTTTACATTCCCACCAACAGTGTAGTAGGGCTCCCTTCTCTACACCCTCTCCAGCATTTATTATTTGTAGACTTTTTAATGATGGTCGTTCTGACCGATGGGTGTTGTCGCTATTTTTAATTTTAGCCACTGTGATAGGTATGTAGTGATATCTCATTGTGATTTAAATTTGCGTTTCTCTAATGGCTGATGATGTTGAATCTATTTTCATGTGTTTATTTTTCCACCTTTCTATCTTCTTCAGTGAAATCTCTCCAAGTTTTTTTCAGTTTTTCCTGAAAACTCTGATTGGAATAGAGAGGTTTATTCAAAAAGTCTCTGTGATGCTTGGATCCCCCTTTTCTGGCCCTTTGGCTAGAAAGAGCAGGCTTTTGTGGGGCTTTCTGTCTATTTTCTTGGTGGGTCCAGGTTTCTAGCTTCAACTCCAATTCTTGGAAATATGAGGCAAAGAGAAAACCCTGGGAACTCCCCACCAGTCCTTCCTTGGGTCCCAAGATCCCAAGCGAGTCTCCTTCTTCTCTCCACCTTTCAGAGTCTTTTCGTGTTTGTTTTACATACAGGGTGTTTAATTGTACTTAGTGGAAGTCACTGGGAAAATGCAACAACTAATCTACTTTCCAGAAGCAGACGCTTCTCTGGATTATGCTTTTCACATCTCTGTGCCTTTGCATATGCTGTTCCCTCTGTCAAGAACAACCCTTCCCTTCCTTTCTTTGAATAGTTATCTCCAACTTCACAGCTCAGCTCCTGCCCTCTCCACCAGGGTCCCTGACGCCACAGACCAGGTGAGGTGACCAATAGCATCCCAGTGCCTGGAGCACCGTAGTGACCAGACTATGTTAAGATTTTCTTTTTGTCCTTCTTGCTTTCTAGGCCATCAGCCCCTGGAGGGAAGGACTAAGTCCTGATGGACTGTGTGCATCTAGCTCACACCACAGTGCCTGGTGCATAGTAGGCACTTGATAAATGTTTGTTGAGTGAATGAATAACATTCACTGAGGTCTTCCCTTTTGCCTTTGGGTGGTGCACAGGAATGAAGACAATGCACTTGACGCCGACCCCTCCTAGACTTTTGTGGGTGATCTTGGGCAAATAGCCTGACCTCTGCTGACATCAGTTTCTTCCACATTGACTAATTAGCATGAAAATGGGAATAACTATTATTATCAAAACCAACTATTTTTATCACTCAGTATGTGCTAGGCACTATGTTAATTGCTTCATCTTCATTATCTCATTTAAGTCTTAAAATAACTCAATGAATGCTAAGTGTAGTAAGTCAGAGAGACAAATACGTTATGTTCTCACTTATAGGTGAAACCTAAAAAAACCGAAGTCAGAGAAACAGAGAGTAGAATGGTGGTTGCTAGGAGCTGAGGGTGAAGGAATTAGGGAGATGTTGGTCAAAGGGTACAAACTACCAGTCATAAGATAAATAAGTTCTGGGGATGTAATATACAGCATAATGACTATAGCTAACAAAGCTGTAATACATACTGAAAGTCCCTAAGAGTAAATCTTCTTTTTAATGTATACTTATTATAGTTGATTTACCATGTTGTGTTAGTTTCTGCTGTACAGCAAAGTGATTCAGTTACACACATATATATATACATTCTTTCTCATATTCTTTTCCATGATGGTTTATCACAGGATATTGAATATAGTTCCCTGTGCTCTACAGTAGGACCTTGTTGTTTATCCATTCTCTATATAATAGTTTGCATCTGCTGATCCCAAACCCCCAGTCCATCCCTCCCCCACCCCCTCTCCTGCTTGGCAACCACAAGTCTGTCCTCTATGCCTGTGAGTCTGTTTCTGTTTCGTAGATAGGCTCATTTGTGTTGTATTTCAGATTTCACACATAAGTGATATCATATGGTGTTTGTCTTTCTCTTTCTGACTTACTTCACTTAGTATGATAATCTCTAGGTCCATCCATGTTGCTGCAAATGGCATTATTTCATTCTTTTTTATGGCTGAGTAGTATTCCATTGTACACACACACACACACACACACACACACACACACACACCCACATCTTCTTTATCCATTCACCTGTCAGTGGACACTTAGTTTGTTTCCATGTCTTGGCTATTGTGAATAGTGCTGCTATGAACATAGGAGTGCATGTATATTTTTGAATTATAATTTTCTCTGGATATATGCCCAGGAGTGGGATTGCTGGACCATATGACAACTCTATTTTTGGTTTTTTGAGGAAGCTCCATACTGTTTTCCACAGTGGCTGCACCAGTTTACATTCCCACCAACGGTGTTAGAGGGTTCTCTTTACGAGAGTGAATCTTAAACATTCTCAACACAAGAAAAAAAATGGTAATGATGTGAGGTGATGAAAGTGTTAACTAACTTTATCGTGGCGATCATTTTGCAATATACGTATGTGTCCAGTCATCCTGCTGTACACCTTAAGCTTACACAATGTTATGTGTCAATTATATCTCAATAAAGCTGGGGGAAAAGAAAGAAAGAAAGGGGCAAAGATAAGCCAAGGAGTTGAGTTCTAGTACCTCCACTGCGCGTGTAAAGAGCCCTAGGCTCCGTGAGGCTGATGAACTACCCTTAGGCACAGAGTAAGTGTAAGACAAATGTAGGCTAGGAGTCAACCCTGGATCTCTCGGCCTCTGTGTTCAGATGAAATTCCACAAGATGCTTCTCCTGAACGTAAATTGGATCAATTCACACACCGTCGTGGGATGCTTGCCGTATGCTAGGAGTTGGAGATTTGCTTAAATCTCCAAAGTTACAAAGATTGCAATCAAAATCAGATAAAGATTTCAGAGGTGCTTAAAGCATTAAAAGGGAGGGGATGGGAAGGAGAATAACTGCCTCTCATAGAGTGTCTCCCTCTCGATCCTCTCCACGGCCCTGCGGGGGTGTTCTTGCTGTCTTCACTCTCCAGAAGAGGAACTGTGCTCTTAGGGAGGGGAAACAGCAGGCCAGAGGCCAAAGGACAGTAAGCATTGCAACCAGGTCCGGAACCCAGGACCATCTGTCTCCAACAGATACATGTACCATATTGTGATAGTGGCCTTAGTCCAAGAAATGAAGAAACCAGAGGTCAGGCCTCTCATCTTGAGGTCCCTGTAGATTTAAACCTATGGAGTGTGATGAGTTAAGTATCCAGATTCTGGAAGTCCTGGGCTTGCGTCCCAGCTCTACAGGCTGTGCTATAGCTTCTGTAACGTCCCAATGTCCTCATCTATACGATGCGATGACAAGAGAACCGTTGGTTCAAGAAGGCAATGTGTGAGGCCATCTGGCATATCCCTGGCACACAGCAAGCTGTCCATCAATGGTATTGAGGGTATCCTGCTCGGCCCCATTGGGCCCAGTGCTGTGCCACAGCCCTCCCAGTCTAGAAGGCGTGACATGTGGCTCCAGGAAATATGACATCTGGTTGGAGAAACAGGCAATGAAACAGTTAAACTCCCAAGGTAAGGTTCAAAACTGTGGCAAAATTAATTCTGCCGAAGGAGTTCAGTAAAGGATGGGAGATGAGTGAATGCTTCGAGGGGTCTGAAAAGGCTTCATGAAGGTGGGGTGGATTCCTAAATGCCAAGAGAAAGACAGAGACAGAGACACAGAGAGAGACAGAGAGACACGGAGGTCTAGTTCTCCAGGAGGCGAAACAGCATGAACAAAATCCCGGAGGCAGGAAGAGAAGGCCAGCGGGAAGGCAGCAAGTGACCTTGACTGGAACAAAGAATCGAGAAGCCCTTGGGTGTGAAATTCTCCAGGCTTGGGTCCTTCCTTGAACATTTCTTGAACATTCCTTGATGCAGTCAAGCCCAGGACAAAGTTGTCTTCTTATCCAGCATGTGATCTCTGAAATTGCATTTATGGCCCTAAAGCAAAGTTCAGTTTCAACTTTCAGATGACCAGCAGGAAAGAGATATTCATTCATTCAGCAGCGTTTGCTGGGGATTCAGGAGCAAACTAGTCGAACACGCTCTCTGAGTTTGCTTTCCAGGAGGGCAGCCAGATCATAAGCAATTTCCTACACAGTCCTAGTAATTCCTTTACTGTCACTGTGCTACGTGCACACAGGTAGAGGTGGGACAGGGGATGACCCTCCCCGGGGGCTCAGGGCAATCAGATGGGCTATGAAGCCTCTGGTAAAACCAGGGCAGAATTGACAGCAGGGAGCTGATCTTCACCCCAAGGGGCTGAATGCCTTTCTAAAGGTCAAGGACAGGACAGCAGGACATTCCTCCGACACCCAGGGGTCACCATCTCTCATAGGAACCAGTAAGAGAAGCCAGATCAGGTCTGATTTGACAGGTTATAAATGCAGGCCTTCTTGGGGATGACAGGGTTTTGGAAAGGAAAGCTCACAGGCCCAGGAGCTTCTGCAAGGGTGTGGGTTTCAGTGTGACGCGGATCACCAACTTAAACAGGTCATCTAACCGCAGCTTGGAAATGTAGAGCCTGCCAAGAGGTGGGACTTCTCCTAGACCCATGTTTTTAGAGTATATTCTGTTGAACACTGTTGCCCTGCAATATCTGAAGAGGGACGGACTCTAACAACAAAAGAAAATTAAAGTTCCTTGGCTATTTTTTTTTCTCAGAGCCTTGAATTTGCTGATGTGCATGTGATTTTTTAAGATGGGCCACAGTATACAGCACTTTCCAACTTCATTTAACTGAGAACATTTTTTAGGGACAGCTTAATATGTTCCCTCAAACGGTTAGGAGAACACCCTCCTAGGGTTATCGTCTGCGGCTGCACAAGACGATAAGACTTAGGGGGCTCATTTTCAAGCTGGAAGTTACTTTGGGTATGGTCTAGTGCAGCCTCCTCTCACTAACGGGTTTCTTTCATCCCATCCTGAGAAACGATCCCTCAGCCCCTGCTTGAATGCCTCCATTCACAGGGCACTCATTACCTGATGGGGCAGCCCACCCCCACGGTTGGAAGTGGAATTCTATCCAGAGCCCTTCATTAAGCTGAACTGAAATTCACCTCCTTGACCTATTCATCTATTGATACAAGTAATAATTATGGCTACCGTTTATTGAACACCTACTATGTGCCTGGCTCTGTGCTAAGTATTTTCCATATGTGATCTCAAAGAAACCTCTCAAGCTCTCTGAAATCAGCATGTGACTCTTCTACAGCTGAGGAATGTGATTTAAGAGAAGTTCCGTTACTTTTCCATGCTTATCCAGCTAGGGAGGCACAGATCGAGGACTCAAACTCTGACGGTCCAACCCAAAGGCCAAGAACATCAATGTACCTAACCACTGTACTTCCCTGCCCTCCACTCAAAGCTCTGCCCTTGGAACTCTAGAATAATAACACCCACACCTGTGGGCCATTCCCACATACCAGGCTCCATTCTGACGGCTGAACGCATCTAACCCTGACGGCACCCATGAACTAGGGTCTGTGACTATCCCCGGTGCACAGACGAGACCCTGGTCAATCACCCGCATGGAGTGCACAGACCCAGGTGGCAGATGGGAGTTTGGAACCCAAGCCATCGGGCACTAGAGCCCACCACATTGGCCACCACTCTGGCCCTGTCTCTGCCCTTTTCCAGACCCCCTCCTGCACACTGGCTGAAGGGACTGTGTCCACGTGAGCCTCATCTTCCCCATCTCATTGGTCCCTGATCCCTCCCAGGGCAGGGTGTCTAGACCCCTGTCCATCCTCGCCATTCTCCCACAGCCCCATCCTGCATTCTGTGCAAACAGCCAGGTCATCTCCACGGCCCCAGAGAAGCGAAAGGTCAAGAAGCCAGGACTGAAGCCGAGAACAAGAAGAATACAAATGGCCATCCCATGGGGCCTTGCTGGGTCCCTGTCCTTCAGGGCAATTACTGCCTTTAACCCACGTGGCAGCTGCTGGGATCTGGAAGGAACTCTTGTACACATCAGCTGAATCAACGGAGGAATCCTCACTGTCTTCATTTACAGATGAAGAAAGGGGTGCCCAGAGGTCTCAGAACAGGCTCAAAACCACACAGCTAGTGGCCAGTTCAGAATTCAAACCCAAGTCCATCAGGCTCCGTAGCGTTTGCCCTCTCTTCCGCCCGACACGGCAACCCTGCTCCACAGAGGGCGTCCACAGAAAGGGACGCTCGCTCCAGCTGTGTCTTGGACCGCTCTGCTGGCCTCGGGGCATCCAGGAGGTCTCCGAGGCCCCCCCGCCAACCCAGGACGAGGAGCCTCCTGAGTCTGGTGGGCATGGGAGGAAGGAGGGAGAGGTGCCATCACCCGGAGCTCCAGATCACGCGGCCAGCGCCGGCACGCCACCAACACAACTTTCTGACAGGAACACACTCTCTCCAATGACTCACTCAAAGAGGCGTCCCTAAAGAGTTCTGTAAAGCTCTGCATTTCGGTGTATGCCTAGTGGATTAAGCCAGTGTGGGCATGATGCGCCTACAACATAAACAGCGGGGAACGTTAGGCAGAGAGCTCGGGGTGGTGGATTAGATTACAGGCTGGGGTCCTGAGCACTCTCCGACGTGCCCAGCTGGCCCTGCCTGTGTCTCCAATGCAGAGGGAGGCTGAAGGCTCTGAACTTAATAGAGGAGCCAGGCAGGAGCAGGCACGGCTCTGAGTTCAGAATCTGCCGATGTTGGTCATGGGAATTTCAATGATCCCTCTAAAACATACAAGGATTCCCTTGTATATTCGTTCATTTCCACGGTCCCCAGTGTGACCCCTGGGTGAGAACGGGACTGAGCTCGCCACATTGTACTGTGACCCTCAGAGGCCATCCCACCGTCGCATGGCATTGGACGAGTCACTGACCTTCAGCTTCCTCTCCTGTAAAATGAAGGGCGGGCAGCGGATTCAAGCACAGATCCCAGCCTCAGATCCCCAGCCGCCAGGGTGGGGGTTGCAAATGTGTTCTATAAAGGGCCAGGTAGCAAGTATTTTAGGTTTTACAAGCCTTATGGTCTCTGTAGCAGCTACTCAACTCTGCACTTGTAGCTCATAAGCAGCCAGAGGCAATATGCAAATATATGGGTGTGGCTGTGTTCCAATAAAACTTTATTTACGAAACAGTCAATGGGCCGGATTTTTCCCACAAGCCATCACTTTCTAACTCCTGCCCTAAAGGGTCCCCAAAATGCTGCTGGACTCTTGTGGAGATAAAGAAGATTTGAACACTAAGGTTTCTGTGGCCAGCCACATTGACCACTTCACCAAATCTGTCTTGCCATTGATACGAGACTCTGTCTTTTAAAACCTGAGTAACCCCAATTAGGACATGTAAGAAGCACCTTCCTTCTTCTGGTGCTGGGAAGTCCCCCTACCTCCCTGGGCCCCTAAAAATGTATATATTGAAGGCTCTTCTAGGACAGATTCAGCAGCCAGTGGGGTGTCCAGATGAACAGCCTCAGAACATCAGTACCAAAATCTGCTTCCTATGAAGGTAGAAACTGGGACTCAGAGAGGTTAAGAAACTTGCCTGAGGTCACAGAGCTAGGAAGGATCCAGGCTGGAACCAGAATTTAGTTCTTTGGGCTCCTGACTCTACCTCTCACCTCTTCCCGGGAATGATTCCAAGACCCCTTCTGGTCCACTTCTCTGAGTCCTAGGAAGGTGGAGGGCCCCACAGGAAAGAAGAGAAGGATGGCAAAGGGAAGACCAAGGAGCTTCTTCCATCACCCAACTGTGTGCCAGGCTATGACCTCAGTTACAGGAGGTGTTGCCCTCCCTGTGGACAGATGAGGAATCAGGCCCAGAGAGGTGGAGGGACTTGCCCAAGGTCACACAGCCAGTAAGTGGGAGTCAGGAGAGGAACCTAGGCCTGTCAGACCCCGTATGGCAGGGCACGGTTGATTTCTCTGGCCATGCTCTGCCCCTCGATTTACATGCTCAGAGTAGGGCAGGAGCCCTGCTGGCATCTCCCCAGGTGGCATACAGGAGAAAGATGGGGAAGACGGCACCCCACCCCCAGTGCCTGTCTTGGGGCACCACCTGAGCCAACAGGTGTCTGTCAGTCCAAGCCCAGAACCATGAACACTGGCCCCCCTTATTCAGTCTTCAAGAAACCTCTGTGTCTGGGACACCAGCTGGTTTCAGCGCCCAGGGAGGTTATCAGTCACCAGGAAATGCCTGGAGGTCTTGAACTTTTGAACCCCTCACTCACCTCCACTTGAACCCAACGAAATAGCCTCTCTGCTGTTATAACTTTATAGCCCTGATTGTAAATTCTTCCCCAATCCTACTTTATGGCTGCAGGATAAAAACCTGTGCCTGGGGTGTAGCTCTGGTGGAGGGTGCCCGCAGGCTTTATAAAGTGGTGCTGCCACAGCCAGGAGGAGGGGTGTGGCTAGGTGGGCCCAGGCCAGAGCATCCCAGGGCTCACTCAGGCGGGAACCCTCTGGGCTCCAAGGAGGGAAAGCCGACCAGACGACCAGAAGCTGCCACAGCAGCGAGCGGGGCAGTGCAGAGCCCTGAAATCTAAGCAGCAGCCCCGAACCCTTCCTGAGGATTGCGGCATCCGTGGCAGGTCCCCCGCCATTGGTTCATGCATCCCTGGGACCATATATTATGATTGTCTTCATTCTGCAGATGAGGGGACAGAGGCTCAGAGAGGTGGCACGTCCCAGGCCACACACAAAGCCCAGCTAGGACCAGAACACAGGTCCAGAGCTCTGTCCCCACAAACTCTCCTAATAAAGTGTCTGCAGGGCAGCGTATTTTAGCCGAATTGGTTCAGCCTCCGGGAATCCTCAGCCAGCGTAGGAGAGCAAGCATCACCCTCTCCGATTTGCAGACACACGCTCATCACACAGATGTTTACTAAGCGCTCCACACGCTCCGTTAATGAAGGACGCGTTAGACTCACCTCACTCCTGCTACTGACTTCCATGTGGGAGACACAGACCAGCACCCACCAGCCCCCGCTGCCCCTCATGCCTGCGGACAGGTGGGCCTGTGCAGCCCGGCCCCTCCTCTTCCCAGTTTCTCGGGAGCCACAAGCTCACAAGCCCCCTCCATGGGGACCCCTGCTCGTGGAGGGATGCAGGGAAGGAAGGAGACAGCACCCCTTGTGGGCTGTCAGATTCTGGCCCCCGGATCTAAGCCACATCCTCTATGTCCTGCTCCATCAGTAATAAAGATGCTATTTCGGCCCCCATTTGCCCCCTTCCTCCTTTGTCTCACTTCACGGTACAGGCAAAGGCTGGCAGGTGGCAAATGCTAGTGTGTTTGGGGGACAGTAGGGCCCCCCTCACTGCGATGACTGTCCCTCCCTGTGCCTCTTTTTGCCACTGGGAATGGAGCCATGATAAGACAAAGGAACCTGTGGCAGAGACTGACTAATTGTTCAGCGTGGCTGGACATAAATACATCCCCATGGAGTTCTTTTTCTCTTTCCTCACAAATCAATAACTGCTTACCTTGGAGGAGTTTTCATTAGTTAATGCCTGCTGAGTACTCTGCTGATAAACTAGCCTGCTAATAATGCCTTGCGGTTGCTACTTTTATTATTATATATTGTTGCTGTTTTGAAATCCTCATTTCCTGAGCCACACAGCTGGCTTTTACTCAAAAGACCTGGGGCTTGAGCCGCCTGCCCTGAACCCTGAGGAAAGGGGCGCTTGTGGACAGCCCAGTTCGTCCCTCCCTCCTCAACCTCTTTATACCCTCAACACAACAGCCTCAAAAGAAGCTTCCTTGAGTCCCAGAAAACCACCACTGTACTGGGCCTCTGGCTTCTGAAGCAATGGAGTCGTCTGCACTCTCTGAGCCCCACCCCCTGAAATCAGCCACCAGCGGGAAGAGCGGTAGAGAACATTTATTAAGCACCGACCGTGTACCAGCAATGGCGCCATGTGCTCACTGCTGGGACCTCATCTGGTCTTCAGTGCCCCTGCCCCCCAGGTGCCAAAGCAGGCCCTGCTTCCCAATGAAGTGACTGGGACTCAGGTTAGGCCGCTTGTTCAAGGTCACAGCATCAGCAAATAGGGAGAGGTGGATCTAAGCGCGGGTCTGTCTTTCTGGCTCACACCTGATAAGCCCCTCGGGGATCTTTTCTAGCCTTGACCAACTTCTCTCGCTCTTTTTACATCCCTTGTCACGGGATCCAGGACCCCAGCCTGCCTACTTGTCTTGCCTTCTTTCAGATTGCCCACACCTACTCCAACTTTTGGGTTTCTGGCCGGCTGGAGGGGTAGGACGGGGTCACAGGGCATGGCCTCTCCCTGACAAAGGCAAACGCCAGAGACCTTTGTGGTCATCACTTAAGGGATGAAAAGAGGGACACAAATAAGAAAAATAACTTCTTCTTGGAGGAAGAACCACTATCTGGGCTTCTGTGGCCCAGTGGTTCAGAACCTGGGCAGAGGAGCAAGGAGGCCTGGGTTCAAAGCATACATGTGCCTCCCGTTAGCTGTGTGACCCTGGGCAACTTATTGAAGCTCCAGTCTTCCCATCTGGGAAATGGCCATTCAGGTAGCATCTGCCTCCCAGATTGTTGTAAGCGGAGAGAAACCATGTGAAGGGCTTGACTGCTGCCCAGAGCAAGGTGGTTCTTTATATTGGTAGCGCTAATTATGGGTAACATATGACAAGAAAAGACTACACGTCAGGTGCTGTTCTAGGGAGTTGTTTTAGCTAATTTAGTCACCACAACCACACTCTGATGTTCTATTTTACATGTGGGGATCCTCCTATGATCTCCATTTCACAGATAGGAAAACCTGAGGCTGAGAGAAGTGAGTAGTTGGCTGAAGGTCATTCATTTTTAATTAAAATTTTTTATATTGAGACAATTGGAGTTTTACATGCAGCTCTAAGAAATACTACAGAGAGACCCTAAGTGCCCTTTATCTTGTTTCCCCCAATGATAACATCTTGCAAAACTGTAGTACGATATATACAATGTATACCATCAGGATAATGACAGTGATACACTCAGGACACAGAACATTTCATACATGAACCCCAATGTTTAGAGCAGCATTATTTACAATTCCCAAGATTTGGAAGCAACCTAAGTGTCCATCAACAGAAGAATGGATAAAGAAGATGTGAGATGATGATAGATAGATACATAGAGAGATACACACAATGGAATATTACTCAGCCACGAAAAGAATGAACTTCTGCCACTTGCAGCAACATGGATGGACCTGGATGGTAGTATATAGTGAAATAAGTCCAATAGAGAAACACAAATACTCTATGTTATCACTTATATGTGGAATCTAAAAAATAAAACAAATGAATGAATATAACAAAACAGAAATGGACTCTCAGACAAAGACAACAAACTAGTGGTTACCAGAGGGGAGAGGAAAGGGGAGAGGGGCAATATAGGGGTAGGGGATTAAGAGATACAAACTACTATGTATAAAATAAATGAGCAACAAGGATATATTGTACACCACAGGGAAATATAGCCACTATTCTGTAATAACTTTAAATGGAGTATAATCTATAAAAACATTGAATCGTGTTGTAGCCTGAAACTAATATAATTTTGTAAATCAACTATACTTCAATTTAAAAAAGGAACGCAGAACATTTCCATCATCACAAAGATCCCTCAGGTTGCCCTTTTAAATGACACCCACTTCTCTCCGATCCCTAACCCCTCCTTAAACACTGTCTGGAGAACTTTCCTTATCCATTCTTTTAGGTTAGGTCTTTTGGGGGCAAATTCTCTTCGTTTTCCTTCATCTGAGACTGTCTTGGTTTCCCCTTCATTCCCGAAGGATATTTTCACTGGGTTCAGGAATCTGGATTGATACTACCCAGGGAGCTCTTCATCATATCGTTCCAAAGCCCCCATCCAGGCTGGCTTCTTCTCTCCGCCTTCCAGAACCTTCTTACATTTCTTTTCTATTTAATGCCCAGGGTTTTGGGTTGTGCTTTGTAGGAGGAATAGGGAAAAGTCTGTCTACTCCATCTTCCTGGAAGCAGATGTCCCACACAGACATTTTAATTAGTGATAGAATCTGGGTTCAAAGCCAGGCAGTGGGGGCTCAGAGCCCTTGGATGTAATCACTAGGCGGATTGCCCCAGACCAGGTTATTCAGGGTGCTGCTCTCTGGGGACTGTCCCCCTACCTTGTCCTTCCTTACCACTGTGAAGTCCTCGGAGGTTCACAGGCCAAAATCTCTTCTCAAGAATGACAGTTTCAGGACTTCCCTGGCGGTCCAGTGGTTGAGACTCCGCACTTCCACTGCAGTGGGTGCGGTTCTATCACTGGTTGGGGAACTGAGATCCCACATGATGCGTGGTACGGCCAAAAAAAGAAGAAGAATGACAGTTTCAAGTCCTGTTGGTCCAGCTCAGACATCTTTGCAGGAGGTAGACAGAGACCTCTCAGGGGTCCTAGTTCATGTTCTGTTAGACTGTGAGCCTCGCCATTTAAATATGCATGAGGCCTACTTACAGAAGACCAGATACTTGTTCTTTCTTTGCATTCATCCATTATTTAGTAAATGTAGGTTACCAGGAATACAAAACCATAAATGCCTTTTAAAGTGTGCTCTAACTTTGTACCAGGCACTTTGCCTGGCACTTTACACATTGGCCACGTCTTGGGTGACATTTCTAATCTTCTCCGCCTCATGTCTTATTCTAGCCCCTGCTGGGGGAGGGGGAGGGTGTAGGCTTCCATCAGTCTCATGCACATGTACCCTGATGGTGCCCTACCTCAGGCCCCATGCGCATTTCTCACTTCCTGTCCCCAGGTGCCTGGGGGACACCCACTCAGCACCCATTAAGATGAGAACTGGAAGTGTAGGGCAGCTAGCTCCCGTGGGGCAATTCTTGGTGGGGCAACTTCTGTCCTGTTTTTATTTCCCTTGATCCTCCCTCTTCCTTCCCTTTTTTTTTTTTTTTTTTCGGTACGCGGGCCTCTCACTGTTGTGGCCTCTCCCGTTGCGGAGCACAGGCTCCGGACACGCGGGCTCAGCGGCCATGGCTCACGGGCCCAGCCGCTCCGCAGCATGTGGGATCTTCCCAGACCGGGGCACGAACCCGTGTCCCCTGCATCGGCAGGCGGACTCTCTACCTCTGCGCCACCAGGGAAGCCCTTCCTCACTCTTGAGTAGACATCACGCTTCCATCACCAGCTCTGCCTCCTTGTCAGGTGGGGGAGTTTTCTTGTCCCTCCATGGTCGAGCTGGGACTGTCATGGTGCAATGGAAATGAGCGAAAGGTGGTAACATATACTAAACTAGGTAAATCATCTCAGGTTTCAGTATAATGTCACCTTTTCCTTATATTTTTGATTTTCGTGTGCACAGAGAAGCATGTCCTAGGAATCATTAACTTACTGAGCTCACTGGGCAGGATGTGGGCCTCATGCCACCAGCGTTTTATTGTTTGGGGGCATGTCTCATGCTTTTTTGCATGGTTTTGTTGCTAAGCAAGCCTGCTTGGTTTTGTGGTTAAGCAAACCTGCTTTCTTGAGTGATCATTAACTTATAGGGGTCTCCCATACCTTTTTTTTTCTACTTACAATTCCCTAGTGGGATTAACTATTTAATCACCTACTTTGTCCATTTACTCTGTCCGTATCACTGACTCGGTGGCAGCATTAAGGATACCCCCCCTTACCTCCTGCAGCTGCCCAGTGGTGGAGTGTGCTGAAAAGCCAGCCTGGGATCTAATTCTGGGGTAGAAGGACTACAGGGAAAACTGAATGCATAGCTGCAGGGGGGCCTCCTGCAGGGGCAAAGGGCAGGACCCTGAGGCCCAGAATGAGGACAGTTGGATGAACTGACCTGAGAACACTGAACCCAGATTCCTCTAAACCACCAGGTTGGCAGACACAGCCCTCTCCCCTCTTTTAGAAAGAGGAGCTCCCCTTTGCCTAGAGACCCTGCCAAGCCCTTTCCTGAGGCCCAGAAGTTGAGCCCCTCGAGCTCCACATTGCCTGCAGGATGACATCAGGTCTCAGCCCAGCCCAAGCAGGAAAGTACCACTGCTGCTCTGGGTAGAGGCAGTTTTCACTCCAAAGGAGTCTGAAGACCCAGCTAAGAAGCAGTCCTGTGTGGGTTTTCACCAGTGAAATATAAAGATGGGCAGGGAAGAACTCGCTGACGTGGCGGCACCCACGTGTCACCTGGCAGTTAGCACCTGGTAAGGATACTTGGAGCAACCCTAACACTCTGCTGGGACGGCTCCTTGAAGCTCAAACACAATGATGTTCTCTAACAAATATGGCGGAGATGCTGGAAATGTTTGGGCATAGTGCTGAGAAAGGGGCCGGGAGACTTGAGGGCAAGAAGGCTAACTGGGTTTATTATGTGAGATGGGTGAATCCATCCTTCACTGAGGCTGTACGTGAACACTGGGGGTGGAGGCGGGGGCGGGGTTCAGTTAGGACGGAAGGAGAGTAAACCGGCATCTTTGAGGAATATGGGGGCAGCTGTCCTCTGCAGGCTACAGTCATCCTGAGGACTGCTTTCTAGGGCCAGTCCTTTCTTTTTGGCTGAGCCACTGTGCGGCAGGATCTTCGTTCCCTGACCAGGGATCAAAGCCGAGCCCTCAGCAGTGAAAGTGCAGAGGCCCAACCACTGGACCACCAGGGAATTCCCCACTAGGGCCATTTCTGGTACCCAGTGTCTGTGCCTGGGTTCCCCCAAAGGTTTGCGTGTGGATGGTTTATTTGGAAATGTGATCCAAGAAGGAGTGAGGACCAAGAGAAATAAACACCGGATGGGAGGGAAACCAATACAAGGACCTGTTATCCTTCTGATAAGGGTGGGAGATGCTGCCCCAGAACCACAGTGTCCAGTATCGATGGAGATGATGGATTCCGGCCACGTGGCTGTGCCTCGTCTGCGAAGGTCAAGTTGATGAGTTTACCCAGATAGACAGCAAGGCCGAGTGCCAAGCTGGGGACGCCCTCATCAGCCTCTGCCTCAGGCTCCGCTCGGGGGGGATCCCCGACTCAGGTGTGAACATGACCTAATCCCAGTATCACTGATGCCCCTGCCCCTTTACAGGTGAGGAAACGCAAGCTCTGAGAAGTCACCTGACGGAGGGGTGAAGACAAGCCCCCTGGCCACATTCTGACCTTTCTCACCCCAAGGTTTTGCAGGACGAGGCCAGGGGAGTAGCAGCCCAAGCAGGAAAGTACCATTGAGGGGATCCTCTCTCACCCCCTACCTATGTGGCTCCTCTGTGGTTTCAAATTCCACCGCTCGACAACAGACTTGTCACCTGTCATAGTGCAGAATCCATTATTATCAATAGCGGTAACGGATCATTAAACAACAAATGCACTAATCTCATTAAGTCATTTATTTAATTAACTTATTTTAATTCATGTAATTAGTTAATATGATAATGCTTTCTTTCATCCAAAGACAGCCTGCAGACTCTCCGAGCTCCCTGTATTACTAGTAATGGATTTTCACACGTTGAGAAGGAAGAAGTTTGGGGAGTTGCTCAAAGTCACAGAGTGGCCTGGTGGGGGGTCATTTAGCCTACGGGGAAGCCCAGGGCCCTTTATCTCCTTTTATCCCTCAATGTCAATGCCACCCATCCTTCAGGACTCGGCTTAGGGGTCACCTCCAGCAGGAAGCCCCCCACCCCACCCCACTGTCTCCTGGCTGGGTTAGATGGCTGTCTGTGCAGCATGTGTCACAACTGCAGGCTGATGCCCCTCCCCATTAGAACGCACGTCCTTTCAGAGAAAGGGATAGATTATCACAACAGCAACAACCACAAACACAGCGACTACCTTCCTTCACTGAGCACCTACTCTGTGCCAAGCATCTTCCCAAGCATATTGCAAAGATAGTCACTTCTTTTTAAATTGTATTGAAGTAGAGTTGACTTACCATGTGTTAATTTCTGCTGTACAACAAAGTGACTCAACTATATGTATATATATTGTTTTCCATTATGGTTTATCCCAGGATATCAAATATAGTTCCCTGTGCTATACAGTAGGACCTTGTTGTTTATCCGTTCTCTATGTAATAATTTGCATTTGCTAATCCCAAACTCCTAATCCAACACTCCTCTACCCACTCTCCCTCTTGGCAGCCACAAGTCTGTTCTCTATATCTGTGAGTCTGCTTCTGTTTCATAAACATGCTCATTTGTGTCGTATTTTAGATTTCAATTCCACATACATATCAGTGATATCATATGGTATTTGTCCTTCTCTGACTTACTTCACTTAGTATGATAATCTCTAGACCTATCCATGTTGCTGCAAACAGCATTATTTCATTCTTTTTTATGGCTGAGAAATATCCCATTGTATATATACACTACATCTTCCTTATCCATTCATCTCTCGACAGACATTAAGTTGCTTCCGTGTCTAAGCTATTGTAAACAGTGCTGCTATGAACATAGGGGTGCATGTACAAGATAGTCACCTTTGACCCTCACTCCAACCCTGAGAGGTGGAAATGGTTTCCTTTTTGGGTTTTTGTTTTTGGGTTTTTTGGTGTTTCTTGGAGGGGGGGTTGGATTAAGGAAGTGGAAACTTAAAGACAGTAAGAAAACTTGCCCAGGGACACCCCTCGGAACTGGGATTCAAGCTCATGTCCAGATGACCCCAAAGCCAGCTCCCTTAACTACCATGCTAGGCTGTCTTATTCATTCTGGAAGTCTCCACCTCTAACATGAGGTCTATTTACTAAATGCTTGTATAATGAGCGAATGCCTCAAATGCTCCCTTGACAAATTTAGATCTCATAACAAGAGAAACACAAAGACCCCGTGGTTGAAGGAGAAGTGACAATGACAGGTTTAGAGGAGTTCTGTTATTATATTGATCATTTACGATAATGTTGAAGGACATTAAAAATTTCAGTACTGTTGATGGGATTACATTTTATTCTAAGGCTTAAAACCACACTCAAAAACAATAATTCTATTAGTTGCTGAAAACGGTAATAATCCCAGTGAGTATGAATTTTATTGCTATGGTAACTGTAAAGCCCAGAGATAATAAACAAAAAGTTCCTGCATGTTGTGGGGAGTATATTTTGTTGCCCATACTCCATCAGGCATCATAATTCCATTAATAGTTAAAAATTGTAATAATGCCCTTGACAATAATTTTTATTGCTATACCTGTAAAATACAGAGATAAGAAATAATTTTGTCAACTGGAAAGTGGTGATAATAACTCAGTTGTGTTAGTGAGAAGCCTGTGGTTTGGTTTCAGTGTGACTAGCATCTTGACTGGGGGGAGGAAGCTAACATCTGAAAGAGTCACTCAAAAGCTGTTTGGAATAAGTCCTTCCTTCCGTTTCTAGTGCCTCACGGTAGGGAAAGAATGTACTCAGAAACAGGTTGATGGCGGCCCTGCCACTATCTTGTGATCTATCCTGGGGCTCAGTCTTCCAATCTGTTAAATGGGACTATGTGGATTCTATTTCAGTTCAGACTGATATCTGGGGATACAGCCACACATCATGTTGGCTCTGACCACATGGGGCTTATGGTTTGGGAGGAAGACAGATATTAACACTATTCACACACATGATTTTTTTATCAGTGAGGAATCTGTCAAGAAAACAGAAGCCACTCTGTGTATTCCAAGTATGAAGGGATTCAGGGTAGGAAATCTGAGGTTTGCATGATGCTGGAAGGCAGGGAGCCACCCCTGATGAGCTGGTTTTCAAGAGCTCACCCAGAGGCCACTGGGAAGCTCCCATGAGCCACCTCAGCCTGCAGCCTTGATGTAGGTGCCCCTCAAGAAGCCCACCTGGGCGCTGCTTCCAGCCTCACGTCTGCACACCTGTCGGCTGCAGTGCCTCTGGAGAAAAATGGCTCTGTTTCTCTTCCACGGTCACATGTCCCCCAAGTGCCTTGTTGGCCAACTCTAACCCAGAACCATCCTGGGAAGGGGATTCTGGGAAATGGCAGCCCCAGGCTTCACTCCACACTGAAAGGGTGACAGTGATGCTGAGCTGGCCGCAGGCAAGCCCATATAATAGGTAAGTTATCACTTGATTAGAGCCTGGAAGGGCAAGCTCAAGGACCAGGAGGGATGTGTCAGGGTGGGACCTGGGGGACATTAAGGATTCTGGGAAGGCTTCCTGGAAGAAGTGTCATTTAACTTGAGAACCAGAGGATGAGTAAGACTAGGTCGAGTGAAGGGAATAGTGACAGGTTGAAGAGGGGAGAGAATTAGGGAACAGAATTCCAGGCAGTGGGAACAGCATGTGCCAAGTAGGGCTTTGCTTTCACTGGCAACCTCTGGGGAGCTTCTCCTGCAAGTCAGCAGCAGAGTCCCCTTCAGTGAGCTGGGAGTGGGGTAGGGGGATGACACAGAGGCTTCTCGAATGCGATGATAGAGTTTGCTCATGTCACCAAGTGTTATCATCCACAGACTTCACCATAGCACGTAATTTTTTTGATGAAAAGTTTTTCATGAATATAGCATCTCAGAGTGACTAGAATGCTGACTCATGTTTCACAACGTATATGCCTCGTTTAATTTATTTTTGACAGTGTTGTCATGTTTTTGACAATTAAATAATTTCCTTCCCCTGCTTAGGACTAAAGGTCACAGAGCCCTCCATGACTCCTCCCACCTAGACACACCTACCTTCTTCCACATAATCCAGGTCTCAGTTAGGAAAACACTGAAAAGGCAAAACAAACAGGACCAGATATTTGGGGGTGATGTGGAGGGGGAGACAGGGAGAGCTTGAGTTCAGTTTTAAACATGTGGATTTCATGGTACGCTGGAGACATCCAGATGGAGGTGACAAGTGACCATTTCTGTACTGGTCTGGAACCCTGCAGAGAGGGCTGGGCTACAGATAGAGATTTTGAAGACGTGGGATACAGGTGGTAACTGAAGGCATGACGGCGGATGGGAAGAGCAGAGCAGTTAGGAGGGAGCTTTGGGGAACACTGACACTTAATGCCAGATAAGGGACAAAGGACAAGTGTCCAGGGAAGTGGGAGGACGGCCAAGACACTACTGCATCGAATAAGCCAACAGAGATGGGCTTTTCAGGAAGAAGAGAGATAACGAAAAATATCTGCACATTTAGCAGCGTGGAGAACACTGGCGACCACAGTGAGAGCGGCTTGTTGGGGGAACCCAGACCGGCGTGGGCCAAGGAGGGAGGAGAAAGAGGACATATAGGCACCCAAGAGGAGGAGAGAGGCAGGGTGGCAGCTGGAGGGGAGCGTGGGGTCAAGGTCGAAGTGGAGGTGTTTGTTTTCCAAAACAGGGGTGGGATTTGAGCACATTTAAAGGATCCAAGAGAGCAAAGGGCAGGAGAGAAAAAAGGCAGCCAAAGCAGAAATGGGAACTACGCTAAGGCAAGCAGGATGCGGGGCGCATTTCCAGCAGCGTGGATGGACCTAGAGATGATTCTACTAAGTGAAGTAAGTCAGACAGAGAAAGACAAGCACCATGTGAAATCACTTACACGTGGAATCTAAAATACGACACAAACGAACTTATTTACAAAACAGACACAGAAAACAGAACTGTGATTGTCAAGGGGGAGGAGAGGTGGGGGAGGGATGGATTTGGAGTTGGGGGATAGCAGGTGCAAACTAGTATATATAGAATGGATAAACAACAAGGTCCTACCGTCCTATGATAAATTACAATGGAAACGAATATGAAAAAGCATGTGTACATATATGTATAACTGAATCACTTTGCTGCACAGCAGAAATTAACACAAATTGTAAATCAACTATATTTCAATAAAATAAATTTTACAAAAAAGATGCAGGGCACAAACTTAAGGGGGCACTCCCTCCTTAAAGTGCAGGGGCATTGCCCAGCCCTGAGAGCACGCACCTCCTTAATTTTGTACCCAAGGAGCCTGGCTGGCTTCACCCTGAACTGAAAGATCTTGGGGTCCTGGAAGTGACAGGCTGTGGAGCACAGGGGTGACTCTGAATCCTGCTCCTTCCCAAAGGGGACGTTATCGTCAAACTTTCAGGACTTGAGAGATCTGTAGAGCCCATCTACTTCTACGGCTTTTCAGACTGTCCTTAGGTGGGAAATCTTCCTTCCTCCGGTGGGAACTGGGAGCCAGGAGCATTGAGCTACAGATGCTGCAGCACCAGGGAGCACAGAAGCCTGGAGCCTCCACGGGTCACTCTGCAAACCTCTGGTCTAGTTCAAGGGAATTCGTCTGTGAATTCACTGCAAATTTCAGTCCAGTCTCTAAGGGCAGGAGGGAAGCCGAGTGGGGGAGCAGCGGGAAGCCCACGCAGCTGCGGAATCTTCTCTCAGTTGCAAAGGTGAACTTTGCTTTCACCTAACCTGGCACATTTAAATTCAATGTATTTATCTCTGCCCTGCCTTGTTCTGTTCCCCAGAGGTTTCAAGGCAGTGTACGGAGATATATGTGACACAACAAGATAAAAGCTAATGGTGTATACAAGTAGATAAGAAAATAGCAGAGGGGAGTGAATGGGAGAAAGGTTTGGATCTGAGGTGTGCTCACTGTCTCAGCCGCTGGCCGAAAAGGGGTCACAAACAGACAGATAGAGGGAAAGAGAGGGATAGGGACATAGAGACAGACAGAGAGAAACAGAGACAGAGACAGACAGAAAAAAGAGAGAGAAACGGACACAGAGAGACAGGCACAAAGAGAGAAAGAGAGAGAGAAGGAGAGGGAAGAGGCTGGGGGGAGAGGAGAGGAGGTTAGAGTGAGGCTGAGATGCAGACTGGACAGGACACACTGGGACTCAGGAGCCTCTCAGATCCCAGCTCCGCTGCTCGGCTGTGCCATCGTGGGCAGGTCCCTTACCATCCCTTGCCTCAGTTTCCTCATCTGGGAAGTGTGGGTAGTAATCTTTGCTTTTCCTGGCCGTCCCCCATCCCACCCACTCCTGGGCTGTTGGCGGCACCGGGAGATGACAGATGTCAGCCTTTGGAGTTTGGAGGACGGGAGGGGTGCCGTGATGTTGATGACAGCAGTGAGTTTTTCTACTCCACACAGCAGGCTTCGCATAGCTCCCCCATTTGGCTGGGCTCAGAACCCAGTGCCCACCATCAGGCCTGGCAGGAGGACTAGCAAGATGGGGGGCTTTGACTGGCTCTGGGGGAGCCCTCTGCCTCTTTTCACCAAGTGGAAAGGCCAATTCTGAGATGTTTTCTCTCCACCACTCTGAAGTCTTCTGGGGACTCGGGAGGGGTTGACACGGAGGCAACGGTAGAATAGAAACCCCGTGTGGCTGGCGTTTCTCCCCCTCTTCTCTGGGCGTGAAAAGCCCATAAAACAATTAGAGCCCATGTTGCCTTCCTGCCAGAGCAGGACGGGCGTTTGTGCTTTGTCAAGTGTAATCAGTGCAAGCTCGCCTTGCAGCTGTGGGAGAAGATAGGCAGCTCCATAAACCTGGGTCACCAGCAGGGCACAGTGGTGAAAAGGTAAAGGGAGGAGAGGGCAGCACCCCACCCCATCCCAGAGAAAGTTTCCAGCTGGAATTCTGACCTGGTCAGCGGGCAACTTCTCTGATTCCACTGGGCGTGGCCCAGACTTGGGGAAAGTGGCTGGTGGGGGTGGAATCAGAGCTCAAGCACTTTTCACCAACAACCAGGGGTGACAGTAAGCCTAGAGGCACGGGTACAGGAAGGCCATGTGCCAAATATCGAGTCATTTCTCTTCTGAGCCCGCAACCCTGCCCCTTGCCTCTGCCCTAGGACTACCCACCATGCGGCCTCAGGGAGCCGCAGGGGTCCCCAGGACCCTGCCTAGCTACAGCCTGCATCAGTCCTGATTAGACAGTGCCAGGAACTGCCAGGGCTTAAACCCTCTGAATATCTCCGCTGCCAACAACCCTGGTCTCTGAATATCTTGAAGAATGGCCCCTCCTGTATTTGAAAGCAGCAGGACCAGGGAGAGGACAGAGGGAGGGAACAGCCCTTCCGTGCACTTGGGAACCGATGTGCCTGCCATCAAATGCTTTCTTTCATTTAATTCTAACCACAGTGAGGGGGCTCTACCCCTCGAGAGTAACATACAGGAAAAAAGCCACTCACCAAATTTCCACCAGTGTGTCCTCAGGAGAGACATTTTGGCAAAATCCTCAGGGTGATGGGTGAAGGCCCAAACTCTTGGTCGTCCTGAAAAGGAAAGGAAATTGATCAGTGCCAGGCGTCGGGGCCTGGCAGTGACCTGGATGGTCTTATGGTTTGGGATAAAATTCCCAGAACTGAGGACAGGTGGTCTGAGGTCAAGCCCCTTCCTGGGGGAGAGGGGAACTGGGAGGGGAGGCTGGTGAGCTAGCGGTTTCTCTTCGTGATTCAAGATGTGTCCTCAGCAGTCACTTCTACCCTCTGGTTGTCAGTTTCCTCATCTGGAAAATGAGGGACTAGGATTTGATGACCTCAGTTCTACTCCTTCTGTGATTCTATGTTTCTCGTCCAACCACTACATGGAAGGAATGTCTATGGAGGAGGCAATTCCACCCAGCTGAGAGGTGGCACGACGTGACTTGAAGAGCACACGGTTAGGAGGCAGACTCAGGCAGGGCTGCCATGTACGTTTGTTGAGGTCACGCACTGCACAAACGTGCGCAGCTGAGGGAGTGAGGAGGTCTGCTGGAATACCGCCTGGTCCCATTCATGAAGCAGTGCATCCTGGTACAGGGCTTCATCTGCCTGGAGGATGGACCTTCTTCTAACGTGCATAATGAGCTTCATAATGCCATATGAGCTAGTGGAAGCCTTGAACTTGAGTTCTAATCCCAGTTTTGATAGTTTCTAGCTCTATGGCCTCAGGCAATTCAGAGAACTTGAACTTGAGTGTTGTCATCATAGAAATTGGGATTGTCCTTGTCTCCTGGCAGAAATAACGTGAGGCTGAACTGAGAATGTATCTCCAGTATCCAGCAGAGCACCTGACCCATAGCAGGTGGTCAGCTGAAAGGGTTTCCTTCTCACCTCTTCCCTTCCTGGGTTTCTCTTGGAGAATGTTCACTGGTGTTCTGGTGTTAGAAATAACTGCCCGTAATGCAAATCAAAACTACAATGAGACACCACCTCACACCACCATCATTAAAGAGTCTACAAATGACAAATGCCGGAGAGGGTGTGGAGAAAGGGAACCCTCCTACACTGTTGGTGGAAATGTAAATTGGTGCAGCCGCTATGGAGAACAGTATGGAGATTCCTTAAAAAACTAAAAATAGAGTTACCATATGATCCTGCAATACCCCTCCTGGGCATATATCCAGAGAAAACTCTAATTAGAAAAGATACATGCACCCCAGTGTTCATTGCAGCACTATTTACAATAGCCAAGACATGGAAGGAACCTAAATGTTCACTGACAGATGAATGGATAAAGAAGATGTGATACACACACACACACACACACACACACACACACACACACACACACACACACAATGGAATACTACTCAGTCATAAAGAAGAATGAAATAATGCCATTTGCAGCAATATGGATGGACCTAGAGATTATCATACTAAGTGAAGTAAGTCAGACAGAGAAAGGCAAATTATGATATCACTTAAATGTGGAAGCTAAAAAGATGATACAAATGAACTTATTTACAAAATAGAAACAGACTCACAGACTTCGACAACAAACATGGTTACCAATGGGGAAAGGTCAGGGAGGGATAAATTAGGAGTTTGGGATCAGCAGATACAAACTACTATATATAAAACACATAAACAACGAGGTCCTACTGTATAGCACAGGGAACTATATTCAATGTCCTGTAATAAACCATAATGGAAAAGAATATGAAAAAGATACATATCTATATAATTGAGTCACTTTGCTGTACACCAGAAATTAACACAACATTGTAAATCAACTATACATCAATTAAAAAAAAGGTAAAGTTTGGCCAAAGGTTTGGTCAGCTGACTGCTCAGTCTCTCCTGACCCCAGAACTGGAGGGTCGGTGGGTCCAGGCTCCCAGCAGCTGAGAAGAAAAAGCACAGCGGGATTCCCACAAGTCCTTGCCTTTGCTGTCACCTGCATGACAGTGGGCAAGTCCCCTCACCTCCATAAGTCTCGGTTTCCCCATCTGTAAAGTGGGAGTGGTACTGACTCAGGGTTTACGGGAGGGGTTTGATGAGATGATGCACAGTCTGGGACAGCACATGGTGGATGGCATCACACTGGCACATTTCAACCATCAAACATCTCCATCCAGGACCCCCAAATCACAGCCAATGACTTGGGGAGACCAGCAGGGCTGGAGCCGCCAGGAATGAATGACTGTGGCTGCCGTAACTGGGCCTTTGAAAGCCATTTGCCTCATTTTCCCCGCATCTCCCAAGAGGTGGTGAGGCTGAATGCAGCAGTCGGGATGTGCAGAAAACCCCAAACGGGACTGTTTAGGAGACAGGCCGGGCCAGCTAATTAAAATGGGTGCATCTGTACGCGGGGTCTCTCCCGCGAGGCCTGGAATTCTGGGAATCAACACAACCATCAGCAAACAGCCGCTCTGCTAGGCACTGGGACTCGAGGAATACTGAGTCACAACCCTGCCTCCAGAGGCCCCGTGCTCGAGGCCCTCGGTCTACTGGGGAAGAAGGCGAGCAGGTAAACAAAACACCATAGCCCACAGCAATAGATGTCACGAGAGTGGGGATGCCAGGGTCTATGGCGGTGCCGAGGGAGCTCACGGAGACACAAGGGGTCACCTGAGCCACGTACTGAAGGGTGAGTAAGAGTGATACTGAGCAGGACTCTGTGGGGCACCTGGGCACAAAAGCCTTTGTGTCCCCCGTTTCCTGATTACAGGAAATAGGCTTCGTTCAGCCTCCATGCCTTTCCCTGAGTTCCAAGGGGCAGGTTCAAACAGATGCTAAGTAGGAAAGGGAGGGGATGTGGACACAAGGGAGGAGCAGTGAAGAAACAATAGTGCAAGGCCAGGCTCTAGGAGTTCTGTGTCATCTTACCCCTAGGTTCTTCATACGGGAAGGAGGAAGGGTGAGCTGGGACGAAGTGAGAGAGTGGCGTGGACATATATCCACTACCAAACGTAAAATAGCTAGCTAGTGAGAAGCAGCCGCATAGCACAGGGAGATCAGCTCGGTGCTTTGTGACCACCTGGAGGGGTGGGATAGGAAGGGTGGGAGGGAGGGAGACGCAAGAGGGAAGAGATATGGGAACATATGTATATGCATAACTGATTCACTTTGTTATAAAGCAGAAACTAACACACCATTGTAAAGCAATTATAGTCCAATAAAGATGTTAAAAAAAAAAAAGAAAGAAACAATAGTGCAGTCCTCTTTGAACCATGACTATAGAACTTCTCAGGACCCTCTCCAGGTTGGGACACACAGTT
The DNA here is from genome assembly GCF_039906515.1 of Pseudorca crassidens. NCBI lineage: Eukaryota > Metazoa > Chordata > Mammalia > Artiodactyla > Delphinidae > Pseudorca > Pseudorca crassidens. Next base: position 93,902,252 of record NC_090306.1, read on the forward strand.
TTGAGGGCATTAGCCCGCTGTGGCCCCCTTTGCCTGGCAAAGCAATAAAGCTATTCTTTCCTACTTCACCCAAAACTCTGTTTCTGAGACTTAATTCGGTGTCGGGGTGCAGAGGCCAGATTCAGCTTCAAGAGTCCACCAGGAGGGGAACGGGCATTCCAAGCAGAGGAACGTGCCCGAATCAGGTCCCAGAGAGGGAGGCGAGGAGAGAGAACATGAGCCCCCTCGGCTCTCCCACAAGGAGGGCTCCCCACGGCCACTGGCGTCACAAGATGACCAGGCCAGAGTCAACTCAAGGCCCTCGCCTGCGACAGCAGCCTAACGGTTACCTGACTGTCCAGTTGGCTCCAGGCATCTTATACCAGACATCAGGCATCACCCAGCTCGACCCCCTCACTTTGGAGATGTATGCTCCCCACCTGCCCACCACCCTGCCCTTCCTTCCAGGTGAGCCCAAGGGACACCTCCTCCTGTGAGGCCTTCCCTGAGTCCGCCGGCAGACAAGCTCAAACCTCTATTGTGGAACTTTCGCAGTTTATTCGAATTACCTATCTGCTTCTACACCCAACTTGTGAGCTCCTTGAGAGCAGGGGCTGTGCCACCTGTGTGCGTTCATCGCAGCAGGGTGTAGAGGACCAGGAAGGTAGACAATTAACAGCCAGGATAACAGTAACCACTAACAGTTATTGAACATTTACTAGTGCCAGATATTAGGCTTACGGCCAGGCTCTAAGTGTCCTCATCACCTTCGTTAGTTCACTGAATCCTCAACTTATGGTCACCAGGGGGCACGGGAGTGGGGGAGGGATAGGGAGTTTGGGATTGACATGTACATACTGCTGTATTTAAAACAGATAACCACAAGGACCTTCTGTATAGCGCAGGGAACTCTGCTCAATATTATGTAACAACCTAAATAGGAAAAGAATTTGAAAAAGAATAGATACATGTATATGTATAACTGAATCACTTTGCTATACACCTGAAACTAACACCACACTGTTAATCAACTATACTCCAATATAAAATAAAGAGTTAAAAAAACAACCCTGTGAGGTAGTGCTACTATTATCCCCATTTTACAGATGAAGGAACTGAGGCTCAGAGAGAGGAGGTAGATTACCCGAGGTTAGACGGCGAGTACATGTCAGGGCTGGGACTCAAACTGTCTGACCCCAAAGCCTGGGTCTTCACCAGTGAGTATCTTTGATATGTGATATGTGATAAATTTGAATTGGATTGGACGTGACATCTGGAGGAGGAGGAGGGCTGCTGGGAAGATCCTTCTAAAAAGAGGGAATTACAGGAGCCTAAGGTCAGAAACCACTGCCTGGGAGTTTTATTAGTTAATACTCAGCCCAGCGCTCAGCACCAGGTAATTGCTCATTCAATTTAAATTGAACTGGAATTAAAAGATCATCCCAGTAGCTAGAGGCAATTGCACAGGGAGAGTAGCAGGAGAAAAGCCTGGAAAGGCTCATTGGGCCAGCTCAATGAAGGGAGCTGGAATGTCAGGCTAGGGCCTTGACTCTAACCTGAGAGCAGGAAGAAAGTCATCAGAGGCTTCTGAGAAAAGATGCTCTTTGGGAAAGGAGGACACTTCCAGTATCCGAGCTGGCTCACGGGGAATGGGAAGCCCACTCCTAAGGAGAGGGAGTCTGGGCAGAGAGCATCCACATATGGGGGACCTGCTGCTCATCTAGGAAATACTAGACTGAGACCTAGCTGGGCCACACTGTGTCCTGGGCAGGATCAGGTCCACTCCCAACATCTGTGGGGAGACGAAATGGAGGCCCATGTGACGTGCGCAGTACTGCCCTGAGACGGGCCCAGGCCCAGGGGCCCCACGTTTAGCGTGCCTTCTCGAAAGTTCTAACCCTCCTCCAGGGCCTCTGACCAGCAACAGCCAGCAATGCCAGCCTGGAGTGATGCTGCAAGTGCAGGCTGGGTCCTCCGTGGGCCACAGTTCCCGCTTCTCCTCTTTGTGGCGCTCTCCGACCCTCTCCCTCCCACCCCCAGCCCCCTTCTCTGGCCCATGACCCAACTCCGGTTCCAGGAAGGGGGCTGAGCAAGCAAACTGTCCCCACTGGCCGGCGTGGTACTTCTTTCCTGAGATGATTCGGGACTGGGCCACAGAATGAGGCTGGCATGCTGATCTGGCGTGGCTCAGGGCTGTTCACGTAAACAGGGACCCACAAGTATTTGCCCCAGCTCCCATATACCCGAGAAGCAGCCATAACCATACATCTAAATATTTAAAAATTATCACTCAAACTACATACTGTTACATAAAATATGTTCTATCCCCCTTCCTTGACAAGTAGATCTTCATCGCAGTGAAAAGTGGGGAAACCAAGGCTAGCGTTGTCAAAGAGCCGAGCTAGGGTTTGACCCCAATCAATCTGTCTGCAGGGCCCCGGCTTTGTCCCCTACACGAGGCTGCTTCTACTGCCTCACCAATGGTCCCCTCGCCAAGCATCCTTTAATTTACAGTGGATGCTCTCCTCCATCTCATTTCCCAAAGATACTGTGGGCCCCTTACCCAACCACTGGCAAATAGGGTCCTCTTTTTAGAGAAAGCAAAGAAAGAGGCAGGTTTCAGAAGGAGCAAAATCATTTGAAACCCATGCCCATTGTCTTGTTTCCAGCCCACTCCCTCACTCCTTCCTTCTACGATCTCTGCATTACAGAGGACAACGTGGGAATCACACTTTACAGAACCTCCTGGCCTATATGACTCTGGGGTAGAGTCTGTCACTGAAAGGAGCTGGCATGAGATTTGGAAGGCGGAAGAGAACGGGAAGCATCATTCTCAAGAAGTAGCAGATCTTGAGAACCACTGGCTTCACTGCGACCAACCAAGGTGGTTGGAAGGAGGTTCTAGAGATCCCCAGGCATTGCAGCTGTTTCTTGGCAGACTTTTGAGAACCACCTGCTTCAGGCCAGGTCAACACCCATGGATTTGGGGAGCAGTTCCTCTGACCTCTGTCCCCCCACTTTTCCAACTGTTACGTAGGCCCCTGCTTCTGTAGTAAACCTTCCTGCTTGGAACACATAGGGAGGCTTCCATTTTCCTGACCAAACTAAGGCCGATATAAAAGTCAATGCCATAAAAGAACATTGACTTTTGAGTGGACTACTGATTCATGAAAAGTGTCGAAATTTTAGAACGAGATTTCTTTTGGTTCCATTAATTTCCCAGAAGGGCCATGATCCAGAAATGAGCTGAATTTGTAACTCATGTCAAAAAAGAAGCTGAGCTGGGCTTCCCTGGTGGCGCAGTGGTTGAGAGTCCGCCTGCCGATGCAGGGGACACGGGTTCGTGCCCCGGTCCGGGAAGATCCCACATGCCGGGGAGCGGCTGGGCCCGTGAGCCATGGCCGCTGAGCCTGAGCGTCCGGAGCCTGTGCTCCGCAACGGGAGAGTCCACAGCAGTGAGAGGCCCGCGTACCACACACACACACAAAAAAAGCAGCTGAGCTTTGGGGACAGACTTACAAGGGGCCCTGACAGGTGGGCCAGTGGTGGTCCACAACTGTGCTTCCTCTCACCAGGACGTCTCCAGACCATTTTGTCCTTGGAATCCCATTTGGGGGGTGGGGGGGGGCAGCAGTGGAGAGAAATACAACACAGGTCCTGTTCAGAGAAGGCAGCAGAGGGGAGGGCAGTGAGAAGGCAGGGAAAGAAAAGGAGACTCGCCCTGACCGGACAGCTGACCTCCTCGGCTCTCATGCTGGTTTGGCCCGGGAGGCCCTGACAATAGACTGTACCTCCTACAAACACCCACTCCTTCCATCCCTAGCAGGCACAGCAGGCCAGGAAATGGTCCCCAAAATATCCGCATCAAAACCCCGAAACCTGCGAGTGCTACCTTATCTGGAAAAAGGATCTTCGCAGACAGTACTAAGGATCTTGAGAAGAAGAATTTACCCTGGATTATCCTGGTGGGTCCTAAATCCAATGCCAAGTGTCCTGATTAGAGACAGGCAGAGGGCCAGCTTCACAGCACCAAGGACCGAGAGCTGGGAGGCACTGCAGGAGGTGACATCATCTGATTAGATGGTTGGAAGGCTGTCACTAGGTGAGAAGGGACAGTGGCACCTACTGATTAGCTGGCCCTTCCCAGCAAGCACGGCCTCTCCTCTCGACAGGCTGTGAACCCAGAGGATCAGCTTCGCTCAAAGGCAGGGGAGCAAGACACGTGGGAACTGAGGAGACCCAGGTCACTGACATGCATGGGTCCGCTCTGGACTCACACCCTCCTTAGGTTGGGTTCACTAGAAACCGACTCTGAGATGGAGATGTGTCTGCAGGCTGTTTCTTGGCGGGGGTGGGGTAGGCGGGGACCTTTCCAGCACCTCTGAGAAAGCACAGGTTGCAGGACTGGGCAGAGGGAAAAGTTGGGCTCAGACGCAGTGATTACAGAAGCTCAGCTGCTCCTACGAACGGTTCCAGAGCTGGGATGGCCTTTCAAAGTTGTCCCGAATGATATTCCTCAAGGGACCAGTCACTGCATACAGCGGGCTCCTGGCAGGGGGCTGGGAGATTATCTAGGACAAAGTCACTCTCTTCAACCGAGCGCAATGCCTAGAAAGGGACTCAGCCGTGAGCCACCAGCAGCCTCCGATCCCAGCAACTGAGGGAAGGAAATGGGTGCTCCAGCCTGAGAGCTGCGTAGCAAACCACAGGACCACCGCATACACTCCTCACCACCAACATCTGATAGAAAATGATGTCTAAAGGACCTAGTAAGAAGCCACAGTAAGAATATTATGGATGTTTTGCTCATGGGATGAATATCAGATACCAGAGTTGGAATGAGCCTTAGAGTTCATTTGGTCCAGGGGTGATAAGCGAGTAGCATTTATACTCTCCTAGTCTGGGCCATGGCAGACATCACTAATCAATCATAGCCTTCTGTCTTTGAGGAGCCCGATGGATGTGGCCTTCACGTGCTTCTCAGCGAGACATTCAGGCAGCCAGGACCAATCAAATAATGTTGACCTGCAGGATGGAACCTACTCTCCACATTTTCTGAGAAGGTGCTGTGCAGAGGAGTGGCTAACTCTCCAGCGCACAGTATCTAGAGGCAGAACTGGGTGGGAACCAGTGGGGCGTCTCCCCCCAGGGCTCCTTCCAACGGTGCCCGTCTCATAGAGCATCTGCCAAGACAGCAGCGCTGCCTGGTGCACAATAAGCACCCAGCCCCCTCTCCTGGTTGAATCCCTGTCTCAGGAAGCCAGGCCACAGCCTCAGGGTCAAGGTCTCACACCCCCTCCTCCGACAGCCCTGTCAGCACTGAGGGGACAGGTTTGCACCAGTGCTGATTTCTATCATCCTCGCAGCGGGTTAGCAAGGGCTTAGAGTAATCTGCGCCCCGGCACCAGGAGACCTTCATTAAGCATTATGGGATAATCCTGATTGTATCAAGGACTCTTCCCCTACCTTGGGAGAAAAGAAATTCACATGCTCAAAAACGGGAGGGAGAGAACCCCCCGAAACGTTGCCATCATTATGCTGCTATTTTTAATCCTGCGTGACAGCTGGAGATGGCAGCCAGATGTGGAGCTCAGCATCCCCCTCGCCGAACGCCAGGACCGGGAGGAGGCTGGAGAGTGGGGAGGACAGCCACTCGGTGCTACGAATGGGGCGTCCCAGAGCCGACGAGTGACAAGCCCAAGGACGCCCACCGAGTCCCCCACCCAACCTGGGATTCGTGACACGCGGGCCAGGGCTTTTGCTATCACACTCCGCTGCCTCGTAACCGGGTCGGCAGCAGGACACCGGTGACCAGGTGATACCACCAGCTGGTTTGCCCCTGCGGGTCTGGCTCCCAGCCGTGGAGCGGGCGCTAGGTGCTCTGTCTCCCCCTGGTGGCCGGACCAGAGATGTGCCCCGAATGACGCTGTCCATTGTCAGCTGGAAGAGGGCAGCCAGGAGGGGGAAGGAGATGCCCACCACCCACACCCTGCAACCCGAGTCACCGTCAATTTTCTCATTAGAGTCTCTTGGTCCAGTTTTCACCTCCTTAAGAGTAACAAACGTGACGGCCTGCCAGTCTATGGTCCTTTGTGACAGCAGCCCTAGCAAACGAATACAGACCCCCATCCTCCTTCCTCCTCTGGCCCCCCGTGACTCCCCCTACCCGAGTCTCTCCCCTTCTCCATCTGAAGATAAACCCTTGGTCATTCATTCTACAAATGTTTCCCAAGCATGACCATGAACTAGTTCCTGGAGAGAGAGAAATGAATAAGAACTTTAATTCATCCAACAAATATTCACTGAGCAGCTATTAAGTGCCAGGTTCTGTTCTAGGCATTGGGATATGATGATACACAAGAAAGGAATGATCCTGCATCCAAGGCGCAGACAGCCTGGTGGGGGAGACTCACATGCAAACCTCTAACACATCTTCCACCAAGTTCTAGGTGCAAATTCAATATGGAGTTTGCACTGGGTGCCCAGCTGCTCAGAGGAAGCAGTAACAAACTCCCAGGAGAGTGGAGAGGAAAGGGCCCAGGAAGCCAGAGGGAGAGGTGATGCTTGCTTGCGCTAAGCCTTGCAGGATGAAGAGGAATTCGCTCTCCTTCTCCTTCTCCAGAAACGTGCCCATCCCCCAGCAGTGCTTGGTGGACATTTGCTGGCCACGTGAGCAAAGAAATTAAAGGACACAAGTCTAGACGGATGGAGAGAAGGGGGGACAGAGGCAAGGGATGGGCAGGCAGTGGCAGAAAGAAGGCAAAGAAAAAACACTTGCCCCAGAGCTGCTAGCCCTCCCCAAGCTGACATCTGTTCTGATCTGAAAGTTAGTTATGGTATTTGGATGCTTTATTTTCCATCCTGCTTAATAATTACAACAGAACCCAAAGTGTGAGATAACACTGCATCATTATAAAATGAGATTTCACTATTCTCCCAACTCGTGAGAATTAACGGGCTTCGGAGAAAACCCATGCTTTCATGGAGCGATTTGGCCAAGCAGGTGTCTCCCTCCTAATTCCTCCAATCCCTCGGAGGCAGGGTGCAAAGGGGCAGAGATGGCGGCTTCTCCCCCATGCCCGCGGGTGTGAGCACGCCGAGGCACAGCTACACGGGGCCACAAGCCCACGAAAGTATCTGGCTTTTCCTCCTGGGTTGGGCGCATTCCCAGGAGTCAGGACTGAATTTATTCATTCAGCAGAGATTTGTGGAGTGCCTACTGTGCGCCAGCCATCAACTGTCCTAGGTCCTGGGGAGACAAGGTGAGCAAAGCAGGCAAGATCCCTTCTGAAACACTGATTACACTTTAGCCAGGGAGACTACACTCGTAGACAAGCAGAACGTCAGACAGTGAGGATGCTGTGCAGAGAATTTAAATCAGAGGTGGTCCCAAGAGAGGGGCTAGATGGCCACTTGGACCTGGTGGGCTGAGACAGACTCTCTGAGCAAGTGACATTGAAATTGAGGTCTGAATGAAAAAAGAAAGAGGTAGCCACCCCAAAGTGGGCTCAGGGAAGAGCAAATGCAAAGATCCCAGGGTGGGAGTGAGGGACAGACAGCAAGAAGGGGTGGAGGGAATGAGAGCGAGTAGGATGCGCTGAGGGGGGAACACGGCAGCGGAGGAGTCTTGTAGATCAGAGTAAGGAACTGGATTTCATTTTAAGGCCAAAGGGAAACTACTGAAGGGTTTTAAGGGGTGGGCGGGATCATAAACTATTTTTTTAACATTTATCTTATTGAAGTATAGTTGATTTACAATGTTGTGTTAACTCCTGCTGTACAGGAAAGTGATTCAGTTATACATACATGTCCATTCTTTTTCATATTCTTTTCCATGATGGTTTATCACAGGATAATGAATATAGTCCCCTGTGCTCCACAGTAGGACCTTGTTGTTTATCCATTCTCTATATAATAGTTTGCATCTTATTTTTGGTTTTATCACATCACCCTGGCTGCTGTGTAGAGGCTGGATTGTGAGAATGATGGAAGATGGGGAACAGTGAGGGGACCTCTGCAGCCAGGATGACATTGGTACAATAGTGTCTGTCCTGCTCCTCAGCTCCAGTCACATCTCACTTGGTACAGTGCTCTGCAGCTGAGAAGGCACCTTCACTTGATAATGACATTGGATTGTAATCCTCACAACAAACACAAGAGACAGTACTATCATCCCCACCTCAGAGATGAGGAAACCACAGCTCAGAGAGGTTGAGTGACCTGTCTGCCACAGCTAGTTAGTGGCAGAGCCAGGGACTGGAGGAATATCACTCCCTGATGAAAAAGATGGTAAACACACACACACACACACACACACACACACACAGAGCTTTGAGAGAGTGACATGTAGACCCACAGTGCCCAGTGACAAGTTTTTTTGGACAAAAGGCCCGGACTTACACAGCCTGATGGCCTTCCTGCCCACATCCTTCAAAGACGTCCCCAATGTGAACAGACATTCATTCCAACAAGGCGCTTGGTGTTCAGGGTATTACCGGGGCCAGTGCGGAGGGACAGATGGGCGTCGGCTTTGGAGCCAAGGCCCTCAAATGGGACTCCAACTTAGCCGCTTCCCAGCTGGGCCACCTGGACCCTCTTGTCTCCTCAACGACACATGGAATTAACCCAGCTTTGAGGGGGGCTATAGAGCCTGGGGCACTTTCTCTGATTCGTCTACGTGGGGGAAATCTTTCTCCTTAGGGCTAGTTTGTATATCTTGAAACATCCCAAGATTGCTGGGAGTTGGGGGACACATGGGTGCGGACGGTGGGGACACTTTGAAGCCTGAGACATTTGTTCGGTTGCAGCCCAGAGCCTGGCTGGCTCTGCCTCTGCTCCGCTCAGCCTGGCGATCCTGCAGCTCCATTCTGGCCTCTGCCCAGGCAACACCCCCACCTAGTGGTGACGCTGCCCTCTCTCCAGGAGAGCAAAGAGCCTGGGAGACGAGGAGGCTTCACATAGGAATCGCCGGTTCAGATTCAGACAGCAGGTTGGGGACGGGGCCTGAGACGCTGAATTTCTAAGGCGCTCCCAGGAGAGGCTGGTACTGGTGGTCCTCAGACCCCACTTCGAGTGGCAGGGAAAATGGCATTCCTGAGCAGTGCCGACCAGAGGCAAACGTGCAGGGGCTTATCCACGAGGCTTGTAGGTTGTCCGTGGCCCCAGTGGGCACACCCTGCCGGTGATCGGAACAGAAGAAATGGAGTTGGACTGGGTCACACATAAGGAAACGCTTTCTGGTGTTACCCCAAAGCACTCATACGTAGAGAGTGTCCACAAGCACCAGACCACAGGGCCAGGTGCTGGGGATGCCAAGACAAGGGCTCACAGCCTGCAGTCCAGCTGATTTCTTCACAATCTTAGGAAGAGTGACTATTTCCAGAGAACCCAGCAGGGGGCAGGAGAGGGACAGTGTCGCAGAAAGGGCACTAGATTCAGCGTTCAAAGACCAACATTTAATCGTGTGTGTTATCATAGCAGGGGACTTTAACACCCCACTTTCACCAATGGACAGATCATCCAAAATGAAAATAAATAAGGAAATACAAGCTTTAAATGACACATTAAACAAGATGGACTTAATTGATATTTATAGGACATTCCATCCAAAAACAACAGAATACACTTTCTTCTCAAGTGCTCATGGAACATTCTCCAAGGTAGATCATATCTTGGGTCACAAATCAAGCCTTGGTAAATTTAAGAAAATTGAAATTGTATCAAGTATCTTTTCCGACCACAACGCTATGAGACTAGATATCAATTACAGGAAAAAATCTGTAAAAAATACAAACACGTGGAGGCTAAACACTACACTACTAAATAACCAAGAGATCACTGAAGAGATCAAAGACAAAATAAAAAAATACCTAGAAACAAATGACAATGAAAACACGACGACCCAAAACCTATGGGATGCAGCAAAAGCAGTTCTAAGAGGGAACTTTATAGCAATACAATCCTACCTTAAGAAACAAGAAACAACTCAAATAAACAACCTAACATAACACCTAAAGCAATTAAAGAAAGAACAAACAAACCCTGAGGTTAGCAGAAGGAAAGAAATCATAAAGATCAGATCAGAAATAAATGAAAAAGAAATGAAGGAAACAATAGCAAAGATCAATAAAACTAAAAGCCGGTTCTTTGAGAAGATAAGCAAAATTGATAAACCATTAGCCAGACTCATAAAGGAAAAAAAGGGAGAAGACTCAAATCAATAGAATTAGAAATGAAAGAGGAGAAATAACAACTGACACTGAAGAAATACAAAGGATCATGAGAGATTACTACACGCAACTATATGCCAATAAAATGAACAACGTGGAAGAAATGGACAAATTCTTAGAAAAGCACAACCTTCGGAGACTGAACCAGGAAGAAATAGAAAATATAAACAGACCAATCACAAGCATGGAAATTGAGACTGTGATTAAAAGTCTTCCAGCAAACAAAAGCCCAGGAGCAGATGGCTTCACAAGTGAATTCTATCAAACATTTAGAGAAGAACTATCACTACCCTTCTCAAACTCTTCCAAAATATAGCAGAGGGAGGAACACTCCCAAACTCATTCTATGAGGCCACCATCACCCTGAGACCAAAATCAAAGATGTCACAAAAAAAGAAAACTACAGGCCAATATCACTGATGAACACAGATGCAAAAATCCACAAAAAAATACTAGCAAAAAGGATCCAACAGCACATTAAAAGGATCATACACCATGATCAAGTGGGGCTTATCCCAGAAATGCAAGGATTTTTCAATATATGCAAATAGATCAATGTGATAAACCATATTAACAAATTGAAGGAGAAAAATCATAAGATCACCTCAATAGATGCAGAAAAAACTTTCGACAAAATTCAACACCCATTTATGATAAAAACCCTCCAGAAAACAGGCATAGAGGGAACTTACCTCAACATAATAAAGCCCATATATGACAAACCCACAGCCAATGTTGTTCTCAATGGTGAAAAACTGAAACCACTTCCTCTAAGATTAGGAACAAGACTAGGTTGTCCACTCTCACCACTATTATTCAACATAGTTTTGGAAGTTTTAGCCACAGCAATCAGGGAAGAAAATGGAATAAAAGGAATAAATCGGAAAAGAAGAAGTAAAACTGTCACTGTTTGTAGATGACACAATACTATACATAGAGAATCCTAGAGATGCTACCAGAAAACTACTAGAGCTAATCAATGAATTTCATAAAGTAGCAGGATACAAAATTAATGCACAGAAATCTCTTGCATTCCTATACACTAATGAAGAAAAATCTGAAAGAGAAATTAAGAAACACTCCCATTTACCATTGCAACAAAAAGAATAAACTACCTAGGAATAAACCTACCTAAGGAGACAAAAGACCTGTATGCAGAAAACTATAAGACACTGATGAAAGAAATTAAAGATGATACAAGCAGTTGGAGAGATATACCATGTTTTTGGATTGGAAGAATTAACATTGTGAAAATGACTCTACTCCCCAAAGCAATCTACAGATTCAATGCAATCCCTATCAAACTACCAATGGCATTTTTCACAGAACTAGAACAAAAAATTTCACAATTTATATGGAAACACAAAAGACCCCCGAATAGCCAAAGCAATCTTGAGAAAAAAAAAACAGAGCTGGAGGAATCAGGTTCCCGGACTTCAGACGATACTACAAAGCTACAGTAATCAAGACAGTATGGTACTGGCACAACAACAGAAATATCGATCAATGGAACAGGATACAAAGCCCAGAGATAAAGCCACGCACATATGGTCACCTTATTTTGATAAAGGAGGCAAGAATACACAATGGAGAAAGACAGCCTCTTCAATAAGTGGTGCTGGGAAAACTGGACAGCTACATGTAAAAGAATGAAATTAGAACACTTCTTAACACCATACACAAAAACAAAATCAAAATGGATTAAAGACCTAAATGGAAGGCCAGACAGTATAAAACTCTTGTAGGAAAACGTAGGCAGAACACTCTATGACATAAATCACAGCAAGATTCTTTTTAACCCACCTCCTAGAGTAATGGAAATAAAAACAAAAATAAACAAATGGGACCTAATGAAACTTAAAAGCTTTTGTACAACAAAGGAAAACATAAACAAGATGAAAAGACAACCCTCCGAATGGGAGAAAATATTTGCAAATGAAACAACTGACAAAGGATTAATCTCCAAAATATACAAGCAGCTCATGCAGTGCAATATCAAAAAACAAACAACCCAACCCCAAAATGGGCAGAAGACCTAAATAGATATTTCTCCAAAGAAGATATACAGAGTGCCAACAAACACATGAAAGGATGCTCAACATAACTAATCATTAGAGAAATGCAAATCAAAACTATAATGAGGTATCACCTCACACCGGTCAGAATGGCCATCATCAAAAAATTTACAAACAATAAATGCTGGAGAGGGTGTGGAGAAAAGGGAACCATCTTGCACTGTTGGTGGGAATGTAAATTGATACAGCCACTATGGAGAACAGTATGCAGGTTCCTTAAAAAACTAAAAATAGAACTACCATATGACCCAGCAATCCCACTACTGGGCATATACCCTGAGAAAACTATAATTCAAAAAGAGTCATGTACCACAGTGTTCACTGCAGCACTATTTACAATAGCCAGGACATGGAAGCAACCTAAGTGTCCATTGACAGATGAATGGGTAAAGAAGATGTGGCACATATATACAATGGAGTATTACTCAGCCATAAAAAGAAACAAAATTGAGTTATTTGTAGTGAGGTGGATGGACCTAGAGTCTGTCATATAGAGTGAAGTAAGTCAGAAAGAGAAAAACAAATACAATATGCTAACGCATATATATGGAATCTAAAAAAAAAAAAAAGATTCTTAAGAACCTAGGTCCAAGACATGAATAAAGATGAAGACGTAGAGAATGGACTTGAGGACACGGGGAGGGGGAAGGGTAAGCTGGGACGAAGTGAGAGAGTGGCACTGACATATATACACTACCAAATGTAAAACAGATAGCTAGTGGGAAGCAGCCACATAGCACAGGGAGATCAGCTTGGTGCTTTTTTTTTTTTTTATTCTTTTTGCGGTACGCAGGCCTCTCACTGTTGTGGCCTCTCCCGCTGTGGAGCACAGGCTCGGGACACGCAGGCTCAGCGGCCATGGCTTATGGGCCCAGCCGCTCCGCAGCATGTGGGATCTTCCCGGACCAGGGCACGAACCCATGTCCCCTGCATCGGCAGGCGGACTCTCAATCACTGCGCCATCAGGGAAGCCCAGCTTGGTGCTTTGTGACCACCTAGAGGGGCGGGATAGGGAGGGTGGGAGGGAGAGGCAAGAGGGAGGAGATATGGGATATATGCATATGTATAGTTGATTCACTTTGTTTTAAACAGAGACTAACGCCACTGTAAAGCAATTATACTCCAATAAAGATGTTAAAAAAGCAAACAAACAAAATCCTGTGTGTTACCGGGTTGCATAACCACAGGCAAATGAATCCTCCTCTCTAGGCCTCAAGTTTGAAAAAAAAAAAGGGGGGGGATGGGGTAAGGAGATGGGGGAGTGCCACTGGTTGAGATCATCTCTAAGAAATTTTTCAGTAATAAGATTTCAAGATTTGCAAGATGGTGTACATAGCAGTTAGGCACACAGACAACTAGACTGCCTGGGTTTGCAGTTTGTCTCGGCCAATCACTAGCTCTGTGACACTGGGCAAGTTACTTAACCTCTCTGTGCCTCAGTTTCCTCATCTGTACGAAAAGAAATAAGAATAGTGCCTACTTATTGAAAAGAATAAGTAAAATTGATATATAAAACACCACCTGCCCCTTTGTGTCATGTGAATGCTCGGTACTATGATAATATGAGGTGCTCTGAAGTGCTTATCAGCCCTTTAAAAACCTCATTGAGCCAGGCAGACTGAGAGGAATCCTAAAATGATGAAGACACCAGATTAGAAATCCTTTGAAAGCAAGGCAATTTGTAAATGCCAGACATCCTTTCCCTGCCCCCATTTTTCTGGCCATAGAGCAGCTTTCCAGGGGAAACTCTCAACAATTCTTCCCACACTCTCTTTTTTAAGTCTCCATATGACCAAGTTTTGGCCAATCACAGCTCTCCGTCCCCAGGCTCAGTGATTGGTTCAGGATGGGCACATGACCCAGGCCAGGCCAATCAAAGGAATCTCTGGGGCTTTTGCCAGAGATATTGGGAGAGACAACCTCTTTCCTCTGGGATCAATAAAATCCTGGTGCTACCTAGATCATCAAAGCTGCTACAGGGAGAGAGCCAACCTGACAGTGGGGCCAATACAGAAGAAATCTGAGCCAAAAGAAGGAAAGAGAGCTCTGAGAGCATCATTTGAATTCCTGATCCAGGCATTCCTGACTCCAGACACCTACACTTCTGAGTTATATATGCCAATAATTTTTTTTTATTTCTTAAGCTAGATTAAATTGGGTTACACTTGAGAGTTTACAAAAGAGTCCTATGATGGGTATTATGGACTGTCTGTCTTCTATCCTGTGATGCCCAGATCTGAAGTCCCTTTCTTTGTGGAGGAGACGGAAATGCCTATTACCACAATGCATGATGGGTGTGACTGTGCCCATTCTACAGATGGGGAAAGTGAAAGCAGCATCACATAAAGGTCACACAGGTGGCAGAACTTGATTAAACCTGGTCTATCCAGCTCTAAAGGCCATGCTTTCTACATTAATCCATACTGTCTTCTCTGGACCCACCCACTCCCCTCCCCCTAGAGGAATGAATCACTTATCTGAAAACAACGATGTTGAATGTTGACTGTCCCTTCTCAAAGGGTGGTTCCTAGATCAGCAGCACAGCCTCGCCTGGGAACTTGTTAGAAATGCAAATTCTGGGCCCCAACCCAGACCTACTGCTTTAGAAACTCTGAGGGTGAGGGCCTTGAACCTGCTTTAACAAGTCCACCAGGAGATTCTGATGTACACTAAAGCATGAGCACTTCTGCCCAAAGTGAACAAATCAGCTTCATTCTGGCTTAATTAGGTATTTGCTGAGCAGTCTGCCAGGGCTGGGGGTGCAGAGATAGGCCAGACGAGGCCTTTGACCTCAAAAAACTCCCAGGCTGGTGGTAACAGCCAAAGCAACACTCCACATCCACCGAACCAACATGCTGGTTTCCTTGGTCTTAGCAAATATTCTCAAACCTCCAGGCCTCCGGATATTCACCCTGCCTGCCTCCACCTTCTGCATCTCAAAGGCTCCTATCTCGCTTCAATATCCGGCTTCAGTGTCACCTCCCTGAGGCCTCCCAGCAGAATTATTAGCCCCTCACCTAGGAGGTGGTCCCCCAGCAGGACTCAAGACCGAATCACACTGCACTAGCAGTGCTTATGAAACAGTGGTCTCTCCCATCCAACTGTGGGTAATTTGAGGGCAGGCACTGTGTTCCATCCCTTGTCTGCCCCCAGCGCCCAGCACAGGGCCTGGCACAAAGCAGAAGCTCATATATGTTCGATGAATGGGTTAAGAAGGGAATTAAAGGCAGCCCTAAGGAGCAAAGGCTCGCAAGCACGGCCTGAGAGGGTGCCGGGTCTACCCTCGGCTATTCAGATCCAGCAACGTCAGCACCAGCATCTCCTGGGAGCTCGTAAGCAACGCACAATCTCAGGACCATCCAGACCCGCTGAGTCAGAGACAGCATTGTATTAACAAGATGCCCAGGTAACTTACACATTTAAAGTTTGAGAAACCCTGCAAGGGGCTATCTCACCCCCTCTGCGTTCATGCACAAGGAATTATCATTGGGGTTGATTTTATGAATATAGAACACATCTATAGATGCCATCAGCGGAAGCCACTTTCTTCTCCCCTGAGGAAACTCGCGACCTTGACACCTCCTGGAAGACTGAGGAGTCCACGGACAGACACACCTCTAATTTCCCCCAGCCCAGGACACAGCCACCGGGCAGCATCCCGAGAAGGGAACAGAGACACAGCTTCCTCTCTCAGCCAAGCTCTCCGCACTGCAAAGACTTCCAAGAAAGATACACAGAGCTTGGTTCTGGTCGAAAAGTCTCCACTCATCTAAGAATACAATCAATAATGGCCAGGGGAAATCAGCAGCGCCTGGAGATCGATCTTTCTGTGTATTTATGGAGCTCGGATCCCAGGGTGGCAGGGGGGCTGCGGCGGGCCGGACAGCGTCTGTGCCGCTTTCCAGAGATCCTGATTCCCTTCCCAAGAATTATGGGGTGTCCGTTGTCTCTGCTCGATAACACCCTGGAGTTACAGAGCCATTTAGAAACGAACTGGCTCATTTTTCTCCCTCCACCTTACTCATGGTGACAGGTCACCCTGGCCTAGGCCAAGGTTTCGCTCCTTGTCAGAGATATAACATTTTAGAGAAAAAAAAATATTGAAAAATTGAGAGGTAGGCATTTTATTTTATTCCAAGTATTTTTTTTTTCCCTTGGATGGAGAACATAGCATTTCTTTTCTGCAAACTTTCCCATTTTTCCCCCCTCTAAATATGCCAGACCGCATAATCCCATGAGCAGACAGTGACAATACTGGGTTTATTTTTCCCCAAAGCTGCAAAACCATGTGCTAAAATTAAACTGACGGCAAGAGTAGGATTGAGACAAAGCATTTAACCTCCCTAGATCTGTTTCCCCATCCATGAGGATGATAATCCCAACTGCTAAGGTCACTTCAAGGAAAGTGCTTCCTACAGTTCCAGTAGTTATTCGTTCATATCCGTCTACAAAGTGTTTTTGTAAGAATATTAAGTGCCACGTTCTGAGCTTAGGTATCTCAGGCGCTCCATGAAGTTGGTACCACTTGTCACAGGGGGTGTGGCCTGCGCGGTGGCCAAGGCTTTGGGGCCACTGCTTATTCGCCGGGATGGCAAATCATCTGCGCTCGCTGAGCATCCTCGTCTGTGAAATAAAGATGCTAATATGATACCACACAGGGATGGAGGGGAGCTTACAAGAGGATATATTTAGACACCCATGAGGAACAGGGCTTGGAAGGGGTGAGCCGCCGTCACAGTTAGTCTTCACTGGAATCCTGGTTGTAGTGTCACTGTCCCCACTATACCAGCAAGGACCCTGAGACTCACCTACGGCATCTGCTTAAAGTCACACAGCCAGCAAGTGGCAGAGCCAGGAACTAAACTCAGGGGTCTGATGCCACTGGGCCACACTGATTTCTTGCCCCTGACCCTCTGGCTCCCTGTGGGGAGCACCAATGGTAGGCAGCAGAAGGAGACTGGAGGGTGGGAGGAGAGAGGGGCTGGAGTATTTATGCCCCAGCTCCCTCCTTCCTCAACCCAAAGCCCCTGGTCTCCTGGCCTCTCCTATGGCTACAACTCTCTCCAGATCCTGAGCAGCTGCACCCTTTGCAACTTCAGGTGGAGGACTGATGGTGCCTCCAGATGCTTCCAGGCCCGGGAAGCTTCACCAGCACTTGAAGGTTTCCTAGTTCCACCTGCACCTTGTAAACAGTCCCTTGAGTACACTCTGTCCAGTTTGAGGGAGGCATCTGTCTCCTGCAGGGCTGCCTGCATAGAGGAGGGCGTTGGACTGACTTTCCTCTGAGGTCCCCTGGGGCTCTGGGGATAGGTCCAGGTGGGCAGGTAAAACACATCACCTGGCCTTCCTCATGCCCTCTGAGGTCCCTCTGGTCTCCGGCACAGCTAACCACACAGCTCTCAGGCCAAAGGCAGGAGGGTAGGCCAAGGCTGAAGTTTCCTCGGGCAACGCTGGCCGGGCCTGGCCTTCGCCCCAGTGGCTGAGGGCCCCACCTGGAGCAGGCCCCGACCGCCTTCCCCATTTCTCCCTACTCACCCCCTCCCTAGAGAGGGAATCCTAAGGCAGAGGGCCTGTGAACAGGACTCAGACAAGAGCACAACCCAGATGGGTCTTGCTCCCGAGGAGAGGACCAGAGTCAGAGAAATCTCCCCACACACACAGACGGAGCCCCTGGAAAGGGGGTCCCCTTGGCAAATCCAACGGGCTTCTGGCTCATCCTGAAATGTACCCCCACCCCTGTGTTTGAGTCATGGGTGCCAACTAACTTCTGGGGTAACCAGCAGAGTGGGTTAAGAGTGAGCCCATTCTCATGCCAGAGGTCTCTGGGTTTGAATCCTGGTTCTGCCTTTTACTCGTCTGGATAAGTTAATTTTTCTGTGCCTCAATTTCCTCGCCTATAAAATGGAAATAGTAACAGCACCTCACGCAAAGGCTTTCTGCGAAGATGAAGTAAAAATATTCCATGAAAGGCTCTGGCGCGTATTAAGGGCTCGGTGAGTATCAGCTATTATGGTTCCTGAGCGCGATCCCCCGCCCACAGGCCCTCTTGTGCTTCTGTATCTTTGCACGTGCTGCTGCCTCTATTTAAAATGACGTTTCTCTCCTTCTCTGCCTGGTGAACTCCTGTTTATCCATCAAGACCCAACTTAAATATCACCTCTTTCAGGAAAGCCACAGGCAAAGATAGTTGTCCCCTCCTCCCTCCTCTATAGCGGCAGCTGCCAACCTGGGGGCATCACATCCGAGGAGAAGTGGAGTGAGGGCAAGGGTTCCTGATTCAAGCACACACCTATCACCCTCTAAAGGCTGAATAAGTAAAATGCCCCATAACGTGTGAACAATTGTTTGGGGCATGGCTGCTGTCGCTGTCTCCCCACCCAGGCTAAGTTAAGGCTCACTAGACGGAAGGTTTTTAAAACTTCCTAATCGAGTCATCTCCTGATCGCCCAGCGCATCCCTGTAAGAACGGGAAGCCTTCCTGAGTATATGATCTGAGCATTTGCACTCACCCCTGAATGTGGGATATGTAATGTCCAGAAGCCCCCAAATCTGAAATGCTCACCCTCAAAACAATTACAGCAGAGTTCCATGTCTGTGATAAACCAGTTGCTTTAAAAGCCCTAATTCTTCACCCCTCCCTGTGTCCGTGACCTTTGCCGTGTAACTGCCCACACCCTTGACTCGACTCTGGGCTCAGCCATGGGGTTTTCTTGCCTGCAAAGAGGTGTTAGCAAATGGAGCTGAAGCAGAGGTACGACAAAGCACTTGCTTGTTTCTGCTCTCGCTCTTGCATTTGCCATCACCACAAACATGCCTGGATGGCTTCCAGTGAGAGACATGTGACCTGTCCCCAACCGAGGCCATCCCGGCGCAGCCACACCTGCCAAACCCTAGACATGAGACGGCAGCCTAGACCAGCAGAGCCACTCAGGTGACCAGCAGTTGTCCCCAGACACCTCAGTGACCACAGCTGAAATCAGCCAAGCCTGGCCCAGATCAGCTGAGCCCTGCAGACTCCTGAGCTAAATAAATGCTTATTGTTGTAAGTCATTGGATTGGGGGCTGTTTGTTATACAGCATTACTGTGGCTATAGTAACTGATGCAATGTCTTATTCTACCATATTCCATAATTCCTCCACTAACACTATGAAGGGTTAGTGATAAACATACATGACCACCATTTGATGTCTGGACACACCTCCTGCTCAAGCCAGCTGTGCCCTGGTGGCAGGAAGCAGCAAAAGTCAGGTAGCAAAAGAGTTTAAGCTTCAGACCTGGGGTTTCCAGCCCACTAGCTCTCAGGTCCTTCCCTTAAAATCCCCATCAGTGGGTGTACACTACAGGATTTTGCATAAATCTAAGTATCTAAGTCTAGTATCTAAGTTTCTATCACCTATACTCAGACTTTGGTGGTGGAGACAAAGCCTCAAGCAGCAGGAAGGATTACCCATGGGCTCAGGCTCTGCCAGAGGGACCCCCGTATAGAGTTGTCCCTTGGTATTTGTGGGGGATTGGTCCAAAGCCAATGATGGTAACACCAGGGCACACACTTCTGCCCTGGATGGACGACCACAGAATAGCAAACTCCTGAAATGTTTAGGTCCCATCAGTTCATAGAGGAGGATTCTGAGACCCAGAGAGGATGGGGGTCCTGCTCCGGTAGACCTGTGACTACAACATGCCACCCTGGTGAGAACATGCTTCTCAAGGCAGTTTCTGGGTATGTCATACCCTTAGCCTACTGCCTCTCCAGGCAAGGCTGTCTCAGTCTGTTCAGGCTGCTGTTACAAAAATATCACAGACGGAGTGGCTTATAGACAACAGAAATGTGTTCCTCACCGTTCTGGAGGCTGGGAAATCCAAGATCAAGGTGCCAGCAGATTTGGTGTCAATAAGGGCCAAGTTCTTGGCTCAGGGTCCATTTTCTCAGCATAACCTCACATGGTGGAGGCAAGGGAGCTCTCTGGAACCTCTGTAATAAGGGCACTAATCCCACTCATGAGGGTTCTGCCCTCATGACCTAAGCACCTCCCAAAGGCCCCACCTCCTAAAACCATCACCTGGCGGCGGTGGCGGGGGGCGGGGGGGCGGGGGGGCGTTAGCATTTCAACATATGGATTTGGGGGCTGGGCACAAACATTCAGTCCACGGCAGAGGGACTGTCTATTTCCTTCAGTCCTCACTTAATGCAGCTCATCTTCATCATCACGTATCCGTGAGGCCCTGAGGGACCCCCACACCCTCTGGGCCTTTATTTCCCTTATTGAACTGCCTGGATCCAGACTGGGTGATGGGCGCTGTCCAGGATCTTCACCCCTCCTAAGAATTGTCATTCTGTTAGAAAGATGCCTACAGCTCAGAATTTCCCAAGGAGGCAAAAGAAGGAGGAAAAGATTCTGCTTTCTCTGATGAACAGAAAAGGACCGTTAAGCACTCAAAAGTATAAAGCCACACAAAGATGCTTAACAGCCGCCAGAGATAATTTGTGAGGAACAGCAGAGAGAAAAGAAATGGGGGAAATGAATGATTTCAAGCCTGCAAAGTGGTTTCGTCCCAGAGGACCTAAGAAAGATGCTTCAAGTTCAACTCCCTTTGAAGACAAAATGAAAGATTCTGAAGTCAGGGGCTGGGAGCCCTGTCGCCTTCACTGGAGACGGAGGTAGGCCAATGTCGTTCCCTAAGGAAAGCGGGCGGGGACACGCTGAATGATCCCAGCCCCCAGCTCCTATCTGAAAAGAGACTTTTAAATAACAAAGTGAGGCAAATGTTTACCAGAAATATTACAGCACAGGGATTAATAGCATTATATTCAGAGATATATAAATAGATAACAAAAAAAAACCATTCACACCTAGTGGAAAGATGAGCAAAGAACAGGAAGTTTATAAAAGGGAAAAAAAAAAGGTTAATAAACAGCAAAATACAAACCCTCACTAACATAGACATGTACATTAAAATGACAATTAGACACAATTTTTTGCTCATGAAATATGCAAAGTTGTTTCCTGTTAAGAAACATTCATTAGAACATGTCAAAAGTTGAGCTGATATATTTCATGATAGGTATAAATTTGTCCAACCTTCTTTGAAATAGTCATTAAAAGTACACATCCGGGCTTCCCTGGTGGCACAGTGGTTAAGAGTCCACCTGCCGATGCAGGGGACACGGGTTCATGCCCTGGTCCGGGAAGATCCCACATGCCGCGGAGCGGCTGGGCCCGTGAGCCATGGCCGCTGAGCCTGCGCGTCCGGAGCCTGTGCTCTGCAACGGGAGAGGCCACAACAGTGAAAGGCCCACGTACCACAAAAAAAAAAAAAAAAAAAAGTATACATCCTTTTGCCATATAATTCTGGCCCTAGAAATTTAACCCAAGGAAATAATTAAAGATATAAACAAAGATTCATATATAGGGACAGTCATCACAAGATTAATTGCAATAGAGACCCAGACATTGAACAAGGAAATGGTCAAGTATATTCATATAATGTACACATAATGAACATGTAATGGTACATTCATATAATGAAATACAAGCATGCATGACAAGTCATGTTTTCCAAAAACATTTAGTGGCGTGAAGAATTGCTCACAATAAAATATTAAATAACAATACAAGACACAAAACTGAATATGTAACAATACCCATAGGTAAAAATATGTAATTTTGGAATACCTAAATATGGGCATAGAAAAGAACATGGCAGGAAATATATCAGAATGTTAGCAGTGAGACTGTAATCAAGAAAAAAACATTTAAGATATAAAAGGCCTTTGGATAAGACTTGAAATCCTATAGGAATGATTAGGTTGAAATCAGATTTCCTTTTAAATTATAAGATATAAGCCTTGAATTCCACTCTCTCCAATACAACTGCATTAAAAAAACATAATTAGTCATTCATTCCACAAACACAGAGCACTTTTATGTCCAACATTTGAATAGATTTTAAGGATATAGAAACAACTAAGTCAGAGACCCCAATGCCAAAGACTTTGTTTGTTGTCAGCTGAGGAGGAGATATACACTAATAATTATAGTAGAATACAGGTGGCTTCACAGAAACTTAAGCAGGGAGTGACTGACTCCCAGCACACAAGGAGTGCAGGGAAAGTTTCTTGGAAGGCAGGGGAGAAGGATATTTGAATGAGCCTTGACAGGCATAGAAGTTAGCCAGGTGGACACAGAGGAGGCAAGAAATTCCAGGTAGAGGGAATGGTATGTGTGCGGTAGGCAAAATAATAAAGATGTCCGTGTCCCAATCCCCAGAATCTGTGAATATGTTGCCTGACACGTCAAAAGAAACTTCGCAGATGTGATCAAGGTTAAGGACCTAGAGATGGAGACGTTAGCCTAGATTACCCAGGTGGGCCCAATCTAAGCACATGGGTCCTTAAAATCAGAGACTCTTTCCTGGCTGTGGTCAGAAGGACATGTGAGTACACAAGAATGACCAAAGAGATGCAACATTGCCGGATTTGCAGGTGGAGGAAAGGGGCCAAGGGTCAGCCTCTGGAAGTTGGCAAAGGTAAGGAAAGGGATTCTTCCCCAGAGCCCAGCGAAAGCAGCCCGGCCAGCACTATGATTTTAGCTCAGGGAGACCTGTTTCAGACTTCTAGCTCAGTGAGAAATGTAACGTCATAAATTCATGTTGTTTCAAGCCACCAAGTTTGTGGTAATTAGTTACAGCAGCAATGGAAAACTAATACATGGTGCAAAGACATGTAAGACAGAAATGCACATGGAAGGAGCTACCGTGAGGTCAGGGGTGTGCTATGTACTATCTATTAATCACCTGCCAAACATCAGCTCCTCTCTTCGGCTTTTTGCACGAGACCCAGTGCCCACCCTTTCGGGGCTCACAGACCAGCAGAAGACACAGACAGGTGATAAGTAAGTGACAAAGGGCTCAAGGGAGGGCAAGACCAGGCTGCCTGGGGGACTGGGTCACGGCTCCATTGAGAAGGGGACCATTGAGTTGGTTGGGTCTGGAAGAGTGAGTAGCCATCGACCTGGGAGAAAGGCCTTCCAGGCTGAAGAACGTGAGCTAAAACACTGAAAATAGCTCCGCATCTTTGGGGAGCTGAAATCCATATACCCAGCAAGGCCATGTCGTGATGTCAGGATGCGGGTGGCAAGTAAGGGCTCCCATGACTAAGCAGAGGATAGGGCTCTCGCCATCCGTGGACCTCTGTCTCTGCGTTGCCACACTCGGGGTGCATCTCCCCCTCCCCCTCCATCGTGAGCCCCAAAGGGCAGGAGCTGTGTCTGTTCACCTAGGTTTCCCATGAGTCAGGCACAGACAGTGAGCCTCAGGCATGAAAGTGCTGGAAAGTGTTTATAGAACAAATGAATGGAGGACAAACAAGGAAGGGAACAGAACTCAGGTGTAAGGTGCAAACACAGGCTCTAAGGGGAGACAGAAGCCCATCGTTAAGCCGAAACCAAAGTAGCTCAAATAGCAGGAATGGACGCGGTTCCAGCATGAAACTCGAGCTACCTAAGGCTCTCCAATCCCGGGGAAAGACGAGCTCAGGGCAGGCCTGAGCCTTCGGGCCAAGGAGCCACAGCTGTGGGGGACAAACGTGGGGTGGGGGGAGCAGGCGGGTCGTGGCCACTGAAGGCCCCTTCCCACCAGCAGCCAGGCTCCGTTTCCCGCGTCTCCAGCATACAGGCAGAGTCAGTAGTTTTAGCCACTGCCTGGCCACCGCCTGGGATGCCCCTGAGCACTGGTGAAAGGTGACTCCTTTTCCTTCCTTTTGGGCCCATGAGGCTAATCATAAAGTACTCTCTGCTTCCGAGTCCCTAGGAGAAAACGCCTTCTAAAGCCATTAAGTTGCTAATGCATGCATTCGCAGACCAGAAAGAAAGGTGCGGGATTGATGGATGTACTTGTCATACTTACGGTTTGTAGCCATGTGATTAATGGGCTTTGCGGTTTAGAGTGCAATGCTCATTGCACTCTCCTCTTTAAGCTCCGGGGGATTTATAGGACCTGGCATTGCCGCTGCATTTCAGTGGGATGACAGTGATAACACTTTATCACCCTGGATTATCAATTAGTCTCCTTTAAGAAAAGGATGCCCCAAATTCAGTATGGAGACGGGATGGAGAGAGGGGTGCTCCTCGAGAGCATCCGTGCCGGGCCTTCTGGAGATGACGGCTTTTCTCCCTGAGAAAAGCCAGGCTGCACGCATTTGGAGCCAGGACGGACGCCGGGGCCTCCCACCCCGAGCACCCTCTCACCCCTCACCAGGCGGTGCCGTGGCTCCTCCCTGGTCTCCAGCTTCCACATACAGCTGGAATGAGCTGAAGAAATTCGTACGTTGTAGCCTTAACCCTCAGGACCGCAGAATGTGACTGTACTGGACATAGGGTCTTTAAAGAGGTAATGAAGCTAAAATGAGGCCTCTAGGGTGGGCCCTAATCCACTATGACTGATGTCCTTATAAGAAGAGGGGATTAGGACAGAGACAACACACAGAAGGAAGACCACGTTAAGACACAGGGAAAAGGAGTGCCTTTTCCCAAAAGGCTGGTGTTTCTAGGAGCTCGTGTCAGCCCCCAAACAAGAGGGGGGCCCACCATCTGCAAGCAAAAGAGAGAGGCCTCAGGAGAAACCAACCCTGCCAACACCTTGATGGTGGGCTTCTAGCCTTCAGGACTGTGGGGACATAAGTTTCTGCTGTTTAAGCCCCCAGTTTGTGGTGCTTGGTTGTGGCAGCCTGAGCAGACTGATACGAGGATCCCCTCTCACATTCACATCCTTTCCCAAAACCTCCACCATCTTCACTACATTCTCACTGTGTGGCCTTGGCCATCCCAGTTAGCCTGCCTGCGCCTCAGTTTCCTCATCTGTAAAATAGAACAAATAATAATTACCTGGCAGAGTGGTTGAAAGTATTGAATCGCTTAGCCCAGTAGCTGAGACACAGCCCATGCTGCAGCCACAGAGAACGCGACTTGCTGTTGGGCCATCCAGCTGCTGCTCCCTCGGGCCAGAGTGCCCTTCTCCCCACTTCTCTTTCCTCCCAGGAAATCACATGCCTCCTTCGAGTCCCAGTCCAGGTGCCCTCTCCTCTCTGAGACCCCTCTGGTTCTCCAGCAAGACAAGGTTCCCCTGCCACTTCTCTGCACTCGTCCCATTGCGTCCATGCCGGCTTCTCTGCTCCACGAGCCTCATCTCACCAGGGACAGTGAGTTCGCTTAGGATTGGACTAGGTCCAAGCCTCCTCTATCACCCACACCTAGTGCAGGACCTGGCACACAGCAGGTGCTCAATACAAGGGCCTGGAAGGGCCAAGGGCAGGTTGAGCAGGAACCCAGGAGTAGCTGGTGAGATCTTGGGAACCAGACAGGGCTCAGTTAATTAGGAAAGCTGGGTGTGGGTCTCACCTGCTCACCTGCTGTTGCCTACCCCCTGCACTTTTATCTCATCCTCTCTCTTTACCCCCATCCCCTGTTCTGCTTCTGCCCTTGGTCCTTCATCCAGCAGATGTGAACTGATGCCCACAATGTGCTAGGTGCTAGATACACACGGGGAACCAGACAGAGAGGGCTGCTGCCCTCAGGCGCTGGCAGCCTGGGGGGACATCCAGTAATAAATAAGTCAGCATGTAGATGCACAATTCCAAGTTTGACAAGAGCTAGGAAGACCAAAGAGGGAAGTAAGGACCAGAACAGCAGCGGAGACCCACACCAGACAGGGCACTATGGGAAAAGCCTCTCCCAGAAACTGGGGTTCAAGCTCAAGGCAAAAGAGTAGTCAGGAACAAAGGCTGGATTTCAGTTCCTACTTGCCCCCCACGGTAGGCAGCCTCTTGTGCAGTCCACAACCTGTGCAACTGAACACAGTGTACAAGGGTCCCATTTCTGGCCTCACCCATTTCTAGACTTCCTGATTTTGACCTTCTGTGCTTCCTAGGGCCTAAGTTCACTTTCATAATTGGTCCCCTCTCACTCTTGGCTGCTGGTATTACACCCTACTCCACAGATTCAGCTCTTGATTCTGGAAGCAGATGTTGGCTTGAGCTCCTGGCTGGTGTTTCTAGGAGCTCGTGTCAGCCCCCAAACAAGAGGACACAGATACCAAAGCAGAAAATTCATCAGTGAGTTGGAAGTTAGCATATAGAGAAAGCAAGGAGGAACCCTGGCTGGGAGCCCCTTAAGGACAGGGACCACACTACCATCACCTCTGGACCCCCAGCAGCCACTCAGGGCCTGGTACAGAAAAGGCATGCAGCAACACTGATGGGTGGGGGGAAAGCTGAGGGAGGGGACAGGGAGGGGCAAGGAAGGGAGAGGGAGGGGGGAAAGGAAAACCCTGGGGACAAGAACCCAGACAAGCAGTCAGAGCAGCAGATCCAGAAGACAAGGGTGGAAGAGAGACCAAAATTAAGGCAATGGTGTCATCCAGGTGAGAGATGATAGTGAGAACAGTGGGCAGAGTTACGTTTTGGAGTTGTAAGTTTGAAACGTTTGTGAAATATACAAGTAGAACTAGGCAACCGTCAAGCAGATAATTGGATATACACATCCTAGCTTCAAATACACATGGGCTAAAGGTATAAATTAGAGAGGAGTCAAGGTATAGGGAGTCTAGGTCAGCCTTTGGAAGTTGAAGAGAGGAGGAAGAGCCAGACAAGGAGAGTGAGAGAATGAGCAGGGCAACAGCAAGAAAAACAGGGAAAGTGTGGTTTCGTGAAGCCTACAGAGGGGAGTGTTTCTAGAAAGAAGGAATGACCAACAGGGTGGAAAGTCGCTGAGAGGTCAGTTAAGACAAGAACACAAATACCCACTAGATGTGGCCACTGGAGGTTTAAGCTGGTGGGAGATGTAGGAGCAAATGCCTGATTGGATTCAAGAGTGAGTGAGAGTGCTTCCCTGGTGGCGCAGTGGTTGAGAGTCCGCCTGCCGATGCGGGGGACGCAGGTTCGTGCCCCGGTCCGGGAAGATCCCACATGCCGCGGAGCGGCTGGGCCCGTGAGCCATGGCCGCTGAGCTTGTGCGTCCGGAGCCTGTGCTCCGCAACGGGAGAGGCCACAACAGGGAGAGGCCCGCGTACCGCAAAAAAAAAAAAAAAAGAGTGAGTGAGGGGGAAGTCGTGGTGATGGGGAGAACAGTCAACTCCTTCAAAGAGTTTCGCTGTAAAGGGGAGTAAAGAAAGGGGGAAGGGGCCATAGGAGGGAAATTCGGAGTCAAAGAAGGATTTTGTAATTACAGCATGTTTGTATGCTGATGGGAACCACCCAGAGTTTAGAAGGAAAAACTGATACTGCAGGAGAGGGGAGAGCAGCTGCATGTTGTCCTCAAGAAGATAGAGGGTGTCTAGTGCCCAGGTGGAGGGACGGCCTTGGATAGGACAGCTCAGCAACTGTACCAGGAAGGAAGCGATATGGACAGAAATACAAGCCTCGCACCCAGGAGATGCTCAGCGTATGTGGAAATTACACCTTACTGCCCACCTGATCCCAGAGTGGCTCAGCTGCTTCTCACCTGTCTTCCTCACCCAGACCCAGTGCCTGCTCTGACCATGCTCTCTGCTTATTCCCGGCAGACCTATGGGTCCCTAGCGTGATTCCTCTGCACTGCCCCAGGCCTGCCTTTCCCCCCACCACCGTCCTTCGCCCAGGCTTTCAACAGCCAGCCTCCATTCTCAGAGCTCCCATCCCTGAGACGTGCCAACAAGCAGTGCCCCGGACAGGCACTGATGGGCAGGAGCATGTGGTCATGCCCTTGGCGGCCACCAGGAAGCTTTGAACAGCTGGCAGCCCCGGGAACTGGACCGTCTACACAAAGCCAGCGACCTCTTGCCAAATGTTAGTGAAGTGTCCGAATGGAAAATTAAAATGCTGCCGTCCCTATTCTCTGCTTCCTCTCCTCTCTGAAGCAAGCCCCTTCCACTGCCCTGTCTCCCAGAAATTAGAGGAGAGAGGCTAAGCCGGGCATGTCTACCGGAGCCAGGGACGGCTGTGACTGAAAAGAGAAATTGGAGAGCACTGAACATCACAGAAGCATCTGAGGAATGCCAGGGAGATGCAGCCAGTGTTCTCTGTGGATTCTCTCTGCTGGGGCATCCATCCAAGTACATCCAAATGCACAATGGCTGAATGGCTGGCAGAGGGGTTAGGCACAGGAGGGGACGCTCCCATTGATTCCAAATTTGGAGGGTTAACTTTCTGGTCTTCTTAACAGGAAGTTGCCACAGACAAAGCTCAGCTGGTTGCGGAGCTGGGACCAAAGGAGAGGCAGCCCCAACTCTGCCTCTCCCAGCCCCCCAGGTGCTGTCCTTACGCTGCCGCCATCCAAAGGACCATCTCCCAGCCAGAGATCAACAATTACCTCTGTTAGCTGGAAGGTGGTGGTTAATTACTTGGTAAATATTTCAGAATAGCGGAAGATAGTGTGAAGTCCCTACCTTTAATGAGTCAGAAAGAGTGTGAGCCCTGACTTGTCAAAACCTCAATGAACTGAAAAGATACATGTACCCAATGTTCATAGCAGCACTATTCACAATAACCGAGACATGGAAGCAACCTAAATGTCCATCAACCGATGAGTGGATAAAGACGACGTGGTGTGTACAGTGGAACACTGCTCAGCCATAAAAACAAAGAGTGAAGTAACGCCATCTGCAGCAACATGGATGGACCTAGAGATGGTCATACTAAGTGAAGGAAGTCAGAGAAAGACAAATATCATAAGATATCACTTACATGTGGAATCTTAAAAAAGTATACACATGGACTTATTTACAAAACAGAAACAGACACGCAGACATAGAAAACAAATTTATGGTTACCAAAGGGGGAAAGGGGAGAGGAGGGATAAATTGGGAATTTGGGATTAACAGATACACACTACTGTATATAAAATAGACAAACAACAAGGACCTACTTATAGCACAGGGAACTATACTCAATATCTTATAATAACCTATAACGGAAAAGAATCTGAAAAAGAATACATATGTATATGAATGTATATGAATCTGTCTCCCTGTCTCTTTCTCTCCTCTGCTGCTCTCTCCCTCCCACTTTTCTTTCTTTTACTCTCCTCCTTACTCTGTCTTGCCTCATCAATCCCACTTCCTTTTACTATTGCTCTTCCTCCACTGCCATGCTCCTTCTCTCCTCACTGCCCCCTTCTTCTAAAACAATCAGGAGAAGAGTGTACGCATATTTGCTAACCAGCCTCTTATTCCAGGACTGTTAGTATCAAGCCTGGAACTAAAATCACTAGAGAATACTATAGATATGTTTATACATAATCCACACAACCCAGAAGGGTAATAAAATAATAATAAATAAAATAATAATAGGTAATAAAGGGTAATAAAATAATAATATAAATAGGTAATAAAGGGTAATAATAATAGGTAATAAAGGGTAATAAAATAATAATAATAATGACATGCTGTATGCTTACTGTATGTCAAATGCCGTATGCTAACACATATATATGGAATTTAAGAAAAAAAATGTCATGAAGAACCTTGGGGTAAGACAGGAATAAAGACACAGACCTACTAGAGAATGGACTTGAGAATATGGGGAGGGGGAAGGGTAAGCTGTGACAAAGCGAGAGAGAGGCATGGACGTATATACACTACCAAACGTAAGGTAGATAGCTAGTGGGAAGCAGCCGCATAGCACAGGGAGATCAGCTCGGTGCTTTGTGACAGCCTGGAGGGGTGGGATAGGGAGGGTGGGAGGGAGGGAGACGCAAGAGGGAAGAGATAGGGCAACATATGTATATGTATAACTGATTCACATTGTTATAAAGCAGAAACCAACACACCATTGTAAAGCAATTACACTCCAATAAAGATGTAAAAAAAAACAAAACAAAAAAACCCACTTTCACAAGTATTAAAACACATTTAATCCTCACAGTAACTCTTAAGGCCAAGTGCTATGATCTCCCCTATTTTACAAATGAAAAAAACTGAGGCACATGTGACTTGCCCAAAGTCACACAGTTGTGTTCTTTACGGGGTCAGAATTCAAATTCAAGTAGCCTGGATTCAAAGCCTGTGCCACTGAGACTCAAAGAGGTTGAGCGACTTGGCTAAAGTCACACAGCCGAGAGTTTGTACAGCCGGGATGAGAGCTCAGGAACGTCTGATCCCACAGCCCAATTCTTGCTTCCCACCAGAGGTAACGCATGCGATCCCTGCTCCTAATTTGGAATGCACAAGAGATGGACATTCTACACTTGTTTCTGAAACTCCTTGTCAACTTTTCTGTTCCTTTTATAGGTGACCTTGGATAAACTATTTTCTCCCTGTGGATCCCAAACTCTGATTAGAATTAAAAATTTCCCACCCCTTAGCTTACCGGAATTCCTCTCTTCAAAGGATGCATGCAATTAAATACACTTCCAACTAAAATTGCCAGGTACTAATCTTTTTTTTCCCTTTGAGGATTCATAAGTGTCAGTGGTTCACATATATTAGATGTTCTCGTGTACTTAACCACCACATTTTGAGTGCCCACCACATGTTGGAGATAAAGCATTTCCCAGCCCTCAAAAAGCTCACAGTCTGGAAATGCATATAAGGCAGGGCCATTAACTCTCAGTCAAGGCAAAAAAATGATACGAGCCTTAAAATTGGAACTGCTAAATACTACAATAAATTATTAAATATTTATTGGAACCAATAAAATCGGTAAATTAATAAATTATTGGCCAATAATTTATCATGATAAATTGGTAAGTTGATAAATTATTGGCCAATAATTTATCATGATAAATTGGTAAATTGATATACAGGGAGACAGATTCATATACATTCATATACATAATTATATACACATATATATAATCACAATAAATTATTAAATATTTATTGGAACTGATAAATATCTAGCTTGGGGGCTAGAAGGATCCTGGAAGGCTTTCTGGGGGAGGAGGCACTAGAGCTGGGCTCCTAGATGCACTAGATCTCAATATTTCGTTTCTTGTAGGGTCTCATCACCTTTGGAAACCTGCACATATGAGGATGTAGAAAGTTGCAGAGACTGGATATACTCTATGTTGTGTCTAGAAGTTGGATTTTTTTCAAATAAATTTATTAATTTATTTATTTTTGGCTGTGTTGGGTCACCGTTGCTGCCCGCGGGCTTTCTCTAGTTGCGGTGAGCAGGGGCTGCTCTTTGTTGTGGAGCACAGGCTTCTCTTTATTGCAGAGCACGGGCTCCAGGGCACACGGGCTTCAGTAGTTGTGGCTTGCGGGCTCAGTAGTTGTGGCTCACAGGCTCTAGAGCGCAGGCTCAGTAGTTGTGGCACACGGGCTTAGCTGCTCCACAGCATGTGGGATCTTCCCGCACCAGGGCTCAAACCCGTGTCCCCTGAATTGGCAGGCGGATTCTTAACCACTGAGCCACCAGGGAAGTCCCTAGAAGTTGGATTTTTCCTACTGTTAACCCCTCTATGCCCACCTGACCCATATCACTTTATAATTGGTCTCTTTTTCCTTAAAAGCGAAAAAAAAATAATCTAGGTTTTCTGTTGTTGTTTTTTTTAAAGCTTCCTAGATGTCTCAGTACCAGAAAAACAAGCTAATCTTCTTAAAACACCATTCTTATCAAGTTTCTCCCAGAGTTTAAAATCCAATGCCTCTGTACTCCACATGCCTACAGGATTCTGTCCAAACACATCAGCTTGGCATCAAGGTCTGCCATGATGTGTTTCCAAATCACTCTTTTGGTTTTAACTCTAACATAATGGCATATGCATTCACTATAGGTATACTATGGGAGTGACGCATGTGCTGAAAAAGAACACAGAATTCTCTGAGATTCGATTAAGGAAGAAGGTAAAAAATTGCTTCAGGTGGTCAAGTGCACTCGGTAAAGACCTAGGATATTCCCCACTGAGCTTTCCCTTCCCCCTTAAACTGTCCCAACTGGCTCCTGCCTAAATAATGGACTAGGAAAAAAACAAAAAAACAAAACAAAGAAACCCACAAAGAACCAAACACTAAAACAGAAAGTGGTCTAGGCATCCAGGAGGCAAACCAGCACAACTTTAGTTGGCTCGATATGTCAAAAGAATTCAACCATGTGATTCAATCTTTATGGGATATCTATTAAGTATTGAGTATAATATGACATAATACAGTAAATAAACTTGTGAGACTTGCTTAATAATCTGACACAAGGAGAGCTGGGGATGTCCTAGCGGAAGCACTTGATATCCCAATAATAATAATAACAGTCACCATTGCAGATGGAATCTGCACAGTCCAAAAGCTCACAGATACAAGAAATAAAACTTTTTATATTGCTGTCACTGCATTTAATTTCTCTCTTAAGCTTCATTTTCTTTGATGGCAGAAACTAAACCTCACTCAGTTTCTAGTCTTCTTCCCTACTGTGTAGTCCCATATTCTTAAGAGTTAAATAATGTCCAAGCACAGGTATAAAGAGCAGAATCTGATCCTCAGACGTTATTATCTAACCATGTGGCATCTTCAGAGAGTCCGCACTGTTGTGTGTCCTTGTCCCAACAGTGAAGCCTACAGGCTAAATTCTACTGAGGGCCTACAGAAAACTCGCTGGGGGAAGACTGAAGCTTTTCTTGACCTCTAGTAATACAAGTGGAATCCAGAAAAGGCATTCTTTGCTCCCCAGGAAACTTAAGAGACTGACCCAGTAATCTCTGCCTGACAGACACCTGGAACCATTTCTACTCAATTCCTCAGGCCAAATAGAGCACAGGAGAATCATGGGGTCTTGCCATTTTCCCAGCGTTTATGCAGGAAAGGGGGCACATGTTCCCTCTGCTCTCAGGTACCGTAATTAACTGGGAAATTCTGTCATTTCCTCTCCCCTTTATTTTTCCTCAGAAAGGAAGGACAGGCAGAGCTCTTTCTAGGGAGTAAACAGCGAAGCTCCAATCTTCACTAAATATTTTCTCTCTGTTTTTCAATCCAGAAGATTTGTATCTCCTCTGTGGTGGGAAAACTTTTAAATCATAATGCATTCTTGCCACTATATTGAGAAAAGTAGAAAATGTATGTGATGGGTTCATCAAAACTTACTTTTATTAAACTTTGTTTTAAACTTCATCTCTACACAAAATTCAAAAATTTATTTTAGACCCAGAGATCCAATAAGAATGGTGAACTCCACGCAGGATAAATACAAATAAACCCACACCTAAGCACATCATAGTTAAACCACTGAAAAGATTTTTTTAAATCTTAAAAGTGTCAAGAGAAAAAGGCCATATCATATACGGAAGGGACAATATAAGAATGACAGCTGACGTCTCAATGCAAACAAAAGTGGCTGGAAAACAGTGAAACAGCATCTTTAAAGTGGGGAAAGAAAATAAAATCTGTCAACCAAGATGTCTATGTCCAATGAAAATACCTTTCAAAAATGAAAGTCAAAGAAATATATTTTCGGCAGACAAAAATGCTAAGAGAATTTACCTCCAGCAGACTTGCACTATAAGAAGCACTAAAATAAATTCTTCAGGCTTACGGGGAATTAAATCAGATGGAAGCCTGGATCTAAAGGAAGAAATAGAGAAATAAGAATGATAAATATGAGGGTAAATATTTATATAACTCGGGCTTCCCTGGTGGTGCAGTGGTTGAGAGTCCGCCTGCCGATGCAGGGGACACGGGTTCGTGCCCCGGTCTGGGAAGATCCCACATGCCGCAGAGAGGCTGGGCCCGTGAGCCATAGCCGCTGAGCCTGCGTGTCCGGAGCCTGTGCTCCGCAACGGGAGAGGCCACAACAGTGAGAGACCCGCGTACCACAAAAAAAAAAAAAAAAATAGATAAGACAAAATAAAAACATATACCAAGAAGGAAACTCAATACTTTCATTAATGTAAAAGGACTAAGGATTCTGATTCAAAACCAGAGATTGTAAATCAACTATATTCCAATAAAAAGTATTTTAATAAATAAATAATAAAATAATTTTAAAAACAAACCCAGAGATTATCAGAGTAAATAAGAAAACAAGACCTAACTACATGCTATTTGTAACAAAAGCACTTTAAATATGAAACTGACAGATTAAAAGTATTTTTAAAAAGACACACCATGTAAACACTAAGCATGAGAAAGCTAGTGTGCCTATATTAACATTAGGCAAAGTGGACAAAGGATAAAGTGGATGAATCCCTTGAAAAACACAACTTACTGAAACCAACACAAGAAGATTAGAAAGTCTGAATAGCCCCATATCTATTGAAGAAAATGAATTCTTTTTTTTAATTTATTATTTATTTATTTATTTAGGCTGCGCCGGGTCTTCATTGCAGCAGGCGGAGTCTTTGTTGTGGCATGCTGACTTCTTAGTTGCAGCATGCGGACTCTTAGTTGCAGCATGCAGGCTCTTAATTGCAGCATGCGATCTCTTAGTTGCCACATGCATGCGGGATCTAGTTCCCCGGCCAGGGATCGAACCCGGACCCCCTGCATTGGGAGCGTGGAGTCTTATCCACTGGACCACCAGGGAAATCCCAGAAATTGAATTCTTAATCAAAACTGTCCCACAAGGAAAATTCCAGGTCAAGATGGTTTAATGAATTGTAACATCTAAGAAATAAATAAAACCAACTTTACATAAACTCTGTCATAGGTTGAGCTCCCCAAGAAATAGACATTGGGATAGAGTTTTAGTCAAGTCGTTTATTGGGGGATGCTCTTGGGAACAACATCTATAATGGAGCAAAGGAAGAAAGATTGAACAGAAAAAGTTGAACAATGATGGAGTTGCAACAGAGGTTTCAGCCTCTTTAAAGTCATCTCAAACACAGGAGGGGTCCAGATCTCTGTAGTCCTACATCAACCTAGTCATTGGGTGCAGAGTAGGCAAGACAACTCCATTTGTCTCAGGGCAATTCCTGGGGCTGATTCATCAACAGGCACCATTCCCAGAAGCTGGAAAAATGAGCCCTTCATTCCTGAAAGTGGTATCTTCAGTGGACAGGGACACCACAGGATCTGTTATGAGCTCTTTCAGAAAGTAAAAAAGGAAGAAACACTTTGCAACTCATTTTATGAGGCCAGCGGAAATTCAATAACAAAAACTGAAAAAAGGTATAGCAAGAAAAGAAAATTACAGGCCAATAATCCTTTTGAACATAGATGCAAAGATCCCTTAATTAAATATTAGCAAATTGAATCTGCAAGAGAGTAAAAATATATAATACAGCGTGGTCAAGTGGTGTTTATTCCAAGAACTCGAGACTTGATTTAATATAAAAAAAGAAATCAATGCAGTTCACCACACTAAAAGAATAAAGGATAAAAATCACATGATCATCTCAAAAGATTCAAAAAACGCCTTTGACAAAACTCAATTCCAATTCATGATTATTTTAATTCTCAGAAAACCAGAAATAGGAAGGAGCTTCCTCAATCCGATAAAGAACATCTATGAAATATCTACAGCTAACATCCTACATAATAGTGAACACTGAAGCTCCCCAAGATCTGGAAGAACTCAAAGATGTCTGCTCGCACTACTTCTATTGAGCATGATACTGGAAGTCCTATCCAGTGCAATGAAGTGATAAGATGAAACAACAGCACAAATATTGTAAAGGAAAACATAAAGATATATTTACTCCCAAATGAAAAAAGCTGTTTATATAGAAAACTCTAAGGAATCTACAAAAACACCAATAAGACTAATAGGTGAATTTAGCAAGTTCACAGGATACAAGACCAGTACATAAAAATTAATTGTATTTCCAGAAAGGAACAATTGAAAGATTAAATTTTTTAAAACAACCTAGTTAAAAATAGCATTAAAAATTAATTACCAAAGAATGACTCTAACAAAAGACATGCAAGACCTCTCTATTAAAAATTAAAGATCTAAATAAATGGGGAGGTACTGTGTCCATTCTCTTCAAATTTATGTACCATTCAATGTACTCTTAGTTAAAATCCCAGCAGACTTTTTTGAAGAAACTGATAAGCTGATTCTAAAACAGATGAACATGTAAAAGACCTAAGATGGCCAGAGAATTCTTGAAAAATAAAGTTAAAGGACTTTCACTACATGATTCCAAGGTTTACCATAAAGTTACAGTAACCAGGACAGTGTGGTATCAGTGCAAGGGAAGGATAGAGGGAACGTAAAGCAGGACAGAGAAATAAAAAGCAATCAGGATCACCAGACATATGTTTAAAATAGAATTATGGAAATAAAAATATAATTAAAAATTAAAACTCAGGAGATAAATTAGAACTAGCCAAAGAGAAGATCAGCTAAACAGAAAATAGATTTAAAGAAGTTATTCAAAGTGCTCATGAGATAGAAATGGAGGTAGGAAAAGTGAAGAGAAATAAAGAATAGAGTGAAATATCCAACACATGTCTAATTAGAACTGAAAGTGAGAGAGTAGAGAGAATGATGAACAGGCTGTATTTGCAGACATAGAAAGAAAAAGACTAAGGTTTTACCAGAACTGACGAAAGACACAAAACTAAACAGTCAAGGAACCCAAGAAAGCCCCAAGCAAGATAAATTTAAAAGAAATCCCTATCTTGATACATCAAAGGCAAATTTCAGAATGCCAAAGATCCAAGGGTATAGGTTCCATGAAAGGAAGGAGCACCAAGCACATAATAGCCATCAATAAATATTACTTGTGTAGTGAATGGATTAAATAGGAAGTCCCAAAACAAGTCAGAGAAAAGGCATCTATTATCAATACACACAAAGGAATAATCAGATTGACAACTGACTTCATAGCAACAATGGAAGCCACAGAAAAGTGAAGTAACATCTTCGAAGTGCTGAAAGTAAGCATCAACCTAGAATTCTGCACCAAGAGAAAAACTATATATAAAGGTGAAATAAAGGCATTTGTGGAGGGAGGAAGGGTAGGGGAGAGAGAGAGAGAAAGAAAAGACTACTAACCAACAAACTTTCACAAAGGGAACTTTTAAAGGATGTGCTTCACAAGGAAGGAAAATGATCCCAGAGAAGATTTCACATGAAAGAAGAAACAGGAACAAATAAATGGTAAATACGTGGATAAACTTAAACAAAAATTGATTTTATAAAATATTCACAATAATGTCCAATATATGAGGTTCAAAAAAACCAAGAATTGAAATACTGAACAATGACAAATAAGCATGGAGGCAGATAATAATAAAGTATTCTCATAGCCTTGCTTTGTTCGGGAGGAAGGTAAAGATGTTAATTAATTTTAGAACATTGTCATATATATGTATATGCTACATATAATATATATTACATTTGTGCATGTTATATTCTTATATTGTCTATATAAGAATATATAGTATCACCTGTTATACTTTAGTATATTTTATTTAATTATAATATATATGTTGTAATATAATATATAATAATATTATATATTATTATCATGTATATTTCTAGGGAAAACACAAAAAATAGAAACATAGGTTTAGTACAACTTCCAGACAAACAGAGGTAAAACTGAAATAAGGATTAAAATATCTCAATCAAGGCAAAAGAAAACAGGAAAGCAAAGGTAAAAAAGCTAGAAAAAGTGAGATGCATAAAAAGTCAAAATTGGATAGCAGAAATGAATCTAATATATAAATCATAATCGACGTAAATGGACTAAATTCTCCAGTTAAAAGACTGAGATTTTAACACTGAGTTAAAAATTCACCTATATGGGATCTGGGAATGGGTTCTGCTTGGCAGCCTATAGGGGTTTTCTGTTCTGATGCACCCTCTGGGGTCAGGATGGGGTGGGACAAGGATATGGATGAACATTTGTTCGCGGATATACTACTTGATATCCAAAAGGAATCAATGTGGCTTACAGAGATGCATATAGTAAAACAGAATTTTTATGATGAAATCA
This sequence comes from Pseudorca crassidens, assembly GCF_039906515.1. Classification (NCBI taxonomy): domain Eukaryota; kingdom Metazoa; phylum Chordata; class Mammalia; order Artiodactyla; family Delphinidae; genus Pseudorca; species Pseudorca crassidens. The sequence goes on from NC_090306.1 coordinate 93,940,383, forward strand.
AAGAAAAAGGAAAATAGGTTGAAAATAATATAAGATGAAGTCAGATTAGCACATAAAATGCATCCATAAAGCCTTGCTGGAGGTCAGCTGGAGAGTTAACTCTGAGATTCCCAGCAGCAAAAGCAAAGAGGGAAATGTGAACATTATTGTAACATTCCCAATGTCCAAAGCATCAAATACAAACCAAAAGAAGAATGACAGCTCTCCCTGGTGCAGAGACCTGAGAGAAATTTGTCCCCAATACAGGGGAAAGTATGCAACGTAATGGATACCACTTTCTAGATATTTCTTTAACAAATCCAAGAACATGGTTTTTGCCCTAGCTTTTTATAATGCCCTTCAATGAAGGCCTATATGAAAGCAGTTCTACAAGGGCCAAGACAGTAAAGTCCAAATACACAGCTCCCTGATGTCTGGCTTGATCCAAAGACAATATTGATAAGAACTGGGATAATGGTTCTTGACTGTTTGGGGCCACTCAGATAATCCAATTACAGCATAGCGGTGCCAAGAACATTTCCTGAAAGAAGTCACATATTTGCTGAGTCTCAATTCTAATTCCCATGAGGTCCTGCTGCACTGACTTGTTACCCTTGGATTCTATTAGAGATTAATAACAAAAATAACAGCAACTACAATAATAAGCACTAATATCACCAGCAGCACCAATGCTTATACAGTACCATGTCTCAAGCACTTTTTTAAGCACTTGGACAAATTTTGTAACCCCTCCCAACCCGCATACACACACACTTTTCTTGAGCAAGCTTGTATAGATTTTCTTTCCTTAGACAAGCAGTAGGCATGAAAAAGCCACAGTAGGTTCTTTTAAGAAGTAGAATAAGACAAACCCTCTTTCAGGAGAATCTGTCAACCTGAGATGGAAGAGACCCAGGCAGGAAGATCAGTGAGGAGGGGTTGCAGCAATCTTGGCATAAAGTGGTGGAGAAAGGATTAAATATATATATATAGTATTTATCATATATATTATATATATTATCAGAAGAGTCAACAATGCCGGACCAATTAATGAAAGGGGCCGTGGAGAGGGAAGAGTTAAATACAGGTGACCTTGCACGGGTTGCTTGCTTCCTCTGCCCTTGGTCTCCTCTCTGTAAACAAGGGAGTCTCTGATCCTCTGATTATGTGAGCTGGCACGTGGGCACAGAAGCAGTGCAACAGTGGTGATATTTATTGTGTGTGCTGATTGATTTAAATGGATGGCCTTGAGATGTTATGGAGGCTTCTGAACACCGAGGAATGATTAAATGACAGCCACTGCAGCTTTGTTGTTAAGCGTCTTGTCTTTATCCATCAAGACGTTTTAGAAAGGCCACCAGGTGTCATACACTGAGCTAGCGAGCTAGGTCCCTGAGATACGAGACGTAGCTCCTAGCCTGGAAGAGCGTGCTGTCTGCAGCCCCCAACCCGGGGGAAGAAGCATCTCCTCCAGATGCTTGAAGCCTAGCCCGGGAGACAAACACAGAAAGAACCACTGAAGACCCAACATAGATGTGCTGTCTGAGCTCGCACCCGGGCTCCGGGGCTCAGAGGTGGGCGAGATGGATTCCTGTGCTGCCGCTTAGAAACAGGTTTATTAATCACAAAACCCATGAAGACGATTTTGTTCTCCCCAAAACAAGTTAAATCGTGAAAGCTTATTACACGGGGAGAAGTGTCAGAGGGATTTGAATACAATTAAAATATAATCAGGGCTCTTAAGCACATTGTTTTCACAGCTGGTGAAAACACAAACTTTTGTCGAAAAACATAAACAGCTAAATAGCCAATGTCAGCCTTGAGAGGTGGCAAGCCCCCCCCCATGGGGCTGGTAGAACAATGGATAGGGATTTCGTCTCATCTGTCCAAGGCAAATCCGTGGATTTTCATTTCCCCATGTATAAAGTAGCTGTAACCGTTTCTGCCCTGCTTCTCCCATGAACTTCACGGCTACCATTTACTGAACACATACAATGGGCCAGACACCATCCTAGGAAGTTTCCATGCATTTATCATCTCCATTCATCTTGACAGTGATGGTGCAAGGGCAGGGCATTATTATCTCAGTGTGATAGAGGCCACAGAGAGTTGACATAACTTCCGGAGTTCAAAGGGCTATGTGGGGTAAAGCTACATTCTGAACCCAGAGCTGTGTTGCTCTAAAGCCTGTCAGCTGAAGCGGTCTTTGAGGGTCTGTAACTCCAAGGAAATGAACTTGGTAGATGCAACGCCTGACTGTGAAGCTCCTTGAACGTCAGGCTGGAAGACACCTTGACAGAATCCACTCTTTTAAACCATGTCCTCTCCTGACCTAGGCAACTCTGCCACCATAATTAAGGATCCAAGTGTCCCAAGAAAGACAAAGGTTCTTAGCACTTGTCTCTCAGTTGGCAGGTGCCCAAGAAGAAACAGTCACGAGTGGATGGAGTTGCAGAAAACCTTACCTCCCCCTTCCTTCCAAGAGCTTTCCACCACAACCCCCATCTCCACGGAGCCAAGCATGCATGCAGACCCACACAGGAATCCCGAATTAGCTCAACCTGCCTCCCAGCAGCTGGATGAGCCTAATTAAACCAAATTAATAATTTATTCAAGCAAAATGAGACATGCCAAGAATCTCCGGGGAGGCTGTAAAATGATAAAGCTGTCTTACTAGGAAAATGTGTCAACACCCCATGCAAACTCTTTGGCTCTGGGGTAGAAGTGGGAGGCCCATCTGACATGAGTCACCTTCTGAGGCCGGCTCCTGGGTCCCATGCAGATGGGAGCATCTGCATCTCTCCACGTGTGACATCACCTGTCCTGCCACACGCTCCTCTGCTGCCCAACCCCTTTCCATCCTCTCCCTCCCCTCATCCTTCTCCCCCTCTTCCTCTTCCTTCACCCCAACACATCATTAACCTAAACTTTCAAGATCACTCTCCCCCACCAGAAAGGAAAGCTGGATGACAAGCTAATATTTCCATGTCACACACTGAGTGGTTCTTACATAAAAATTAACAGGCGCTTGACAAAGTCATAATTACTAACTAATGGTGCATTATGCAATTTCCATAATTAGTCATGTTATTGATATTTCCTTCCGACCACAGAGCCGGTGAGGGAAATGGCTAGTCTGTGTGCAGGTTGTTAAGAAAAAACTTCTGCAAAACACTTCCCTTCGGACTCAGACACACACCCAGACCCGGCTCCCACCCTCCCGGGGGCCGGTCCCCTCTGGAGCTGGTTTCTTTCTTCAGTGCAACAGGAACCAATCAGTCCATTACATGCAACGGGCAATGTGAAGACGCTGAGGCTTGGCACTGGGACAGATTTCTCAACTGTCTCAGCCATTTGAGGCCTATCACAAGGGCAGCGGTGGAAGTTGAAGATTTTTATAGAACTCTGCAAACAGCCTCTTCATCCATGATACTCACGGCCATCCTCCTGGAAGCTGTAGCTGTTAACCCATTTTAACAGGTGAGAGGACTGAGGCTTGGAGAGGTGAAGCAATACGCCCAAGTACACAGCGGGCATGTGCAAAGCTGGGATGCAAATGCACATCTTCTGATTCAAAGCCTGGGAGGCTGTGCCGCGTAGTGGGGTCAGGCAGCAAGTTCAAACACTGGCTCTGTACTTCAACAGTTATGCTGTCTTCCAGAGAAAACTCTAATTCAAAAAGATACATGCCAGGGCTTCCCTGGTGGCACAGTGGTTGAGAGTCCACCTGCCAATGCAGGGGACACGGGTTCGAGCCCTGGTCCAGGAAGATCCCACATGCCGCGGAGCAACTAAGCCCAGGCGCCACGACTACTGAGCCTGCGCGCTAGAGCCTGCAAGCCACAACTGCTGAGCGTGCGTGGCACACCTACCGAAGGCCCGTGCGCCTAGAGCCCGTGCTCCGCAATGAGAAGCCACCACAATGAGAAGCCTGCGCACTGCAATGAAGAGTAGCCCCTGCTCACCGCAACTAGAGAAAGCCCACGCACAGCAACAAAGACCCAACGAAGCCAAAGATAAATAAAATAAATTAATTAATTAAAAAAAAAAGATACATGCATCCCAATGTTCATAGCAGCACTATTTACAGTAGCTAAGACATGGAAGCAACCTACGCACATATTCCATTGTGTACATACACACAATAGAATATTACTCAGCCATATAAAAGAATAAAATAATGCCATTTGCAGCAACATGGATGGACCTAGAGATTATCATACTAAGTGAAGGAAGTCAGACAGAGAAAGACAAATATCATATGATATCACTTATATGTAAATCTAAAATATGACACAGGATGACGTGAGAGAGTGGCACTGACATACATACACTACCAAATGTAAAATAGATAGCTAGTGGGAAGCAGCTGCATAGCACAGGGAGATCAGCTCGGTGCTTTGTGACCACCTAGAGGGGTGGCATAGGGAGGGTGGGAGGGAGACGCAAGAGGGAGGGGATATGGGGATATGCGTATATGTATAGCTGATTCACTTTGTTATAAAGCAGAAACTAACACACCATTGTAAAGCAATTACACTCCAATAAAGATGTTTTAAAAAAGCCAAAAATAATAAAATATGACACAAATGAACTTATTTACCAAACAGAAACAGACTCACAGACATAGAAATCAAACTTATGGTTACCCAAGGGGAAGTGGGGAGAGGGATAAAATGGGATTAGCAGATGCACACTACTATATATAAAATAGATAAACAACAAGGATTTACTGTATAGCACAGGGAACTATGTTCAATATCTTGTAACAAACTATAATGGAAAAAAGAATCAAAAAATAATATAGACATATACATATATTATAGATATGTACAACACAACCAAATCTCTTTGCTGTGCACCTAAAACTAACACAATGCTGTAAATCAACTCCTCTTCAATTTAAAAAAAATGTGTTGCACTCCAAAGTGTTGAATCTGGGACCTGGACCAATGGACGGATGCTTCAGAGAAATATATTTGGGTGCAAAAGACAGAAAAACAAACAAGCAGACCTGAACCAAAAGAAAACAGGCTTATACAGGAAGTAGTGAGAGTCCCGGCCCTGAAGGCATGAAAGCCAAGGCTGGGAAGCACTGAGCAGGGATATGGAGGGGAGCTGAGTATCAGAAGAAGTTCAAAAAAGATGACTTTAAGTAGGGTGGCCCTATGTCGCAGTTTGCCCACCGCAGTCCCTGTTACCACGGTTGTCCCGGTGCAATGGTTAACAGCGCTCTTTTACTCCCCAAAAGTGTCCCGGAGTGGACCCCTCACTTTATACCCCTTTCAACCCTGAGAGTCTGATTCTCTTCCCTACCCTGCTGGCTTTCTCCCCGCTATTCAGCTGCAGGACTTGTTTGAACATCACTTCCACAAGAAGCTCCGCCCTGTGCCCCCAGACTAGGTGGCAGCCTGTTCATTCCATCTGCCTGGCAGACCTTCTCCTGTAAAACCAGCCTGAGTTTCCTTCTAGAAGCCTACTGTCAGTCCTCAGGGAGTGGGCGGGGTGGGCAGACGACCTGGCCTCTGACCATCCTCCTGACCACGGTAATCAGGGTAGGGACTGAGAGCACCACTTGGAGAGGCTGTGGAGGACAAAGCCCACACGGAGCCAAGCTGAGAAGTGAAGCAGCGACTTCGTTCTAAAGCCACCCTTAGAACACCTGGATTCAGCCATGCCTGAAGCCAACCTAACCCACCTTGGAAATTACCTGAACCAGCAGGGCCCTCTTTTCATTAATCCAGTTGAGTGGGGCTTCTGTCACTTGTAGAGGAGAGACACATGAATAGGTGGTGTCCTCAGAGTGCCCTGCATTTTTCCTGTGGCAGCTCTTGTCACTCTTGCTTGTAGGTCCAGATATCACATCTGACTCTCCCACCAAAACAAAAGTCTCATGAGAGCTTGATGCCTGCCTAACTCCTCCCAATCCATTGAGGAACATGGCCCGCTCCCTCCCATCATTGGAGTCTCCACAAGGTAATCACCGTGAAGAGAACTTCCTCGACCACCCTGCCTAAAATAGTTCCTCCCACGATGCCCTACTTCCCAGGCTATGTGGCGTCTCTTCAGAGCATCTCTCCTGTCCCTTTATAACATTTCACTGTAGGTGACATTTTTGTTAGCTTCTTGTCTGTCTCCCCACGAGAACGTAAATTAATGTAACTGGCTGGAGCAGGGACCTCGTTTCTTGGGTTCTCCATTGTACACACAATGCCTGCCACAGTGCAGCACCCGACAACCATGGTCAGTGAGTGAGTGAGTGAATGAACAGCACTGGCCTGGGAATTACATAAGATAATGGATGCAACAAGCTTAACAAAGTGCCTTGGTAAGGATAAGGGTTCAATAATCGTTAGCTGTTCTTTCTACCACCAATTCTACTGGAGTTATTCTTCCCGCATGTTAACCACACCTGGCCATGTACCAGGCACAGTGAGACTGCTAACACATTAGAGCTATAGCTAAGAGCTTTACACGTACTCTTTCCCTTAGTTTCACAACCACCCCAGGAGGTAGGTATTATCATCATCCCCGGTTTACAGATAAGAAACTGAGGCACAGAGAGGTAAAGTAATGTGTCCAAGATCACACAGCTAAGTGGCAGAGCCAGGGTTGGAAGCCAGGAAGTCTGGCCCCAGCATCCATCACATCACCACTAATTAAACAGCTTGTATCTCGTGGAAATACGTAAGACAGAATCTTTGCTCCCAGAGAGTGGGCCAGATACATAAAACAGAGTGCCCACCACACAACTGTTTAATTAATTAATTAATTAGTAATGCATCGCCTTTGTGAGGAGGGGAGCCACCCGAGCCACAGAAGCCAAACTTACTGTCTCTTTTCCGTGAGATTTACCTTCACAGATTTACCTTCATTTAAGCTAAGAGGTCATTTTAAGCCATAATTTCAGCTTTTTTCAATTCTGGAGGATTCAATGGAAGGGCAGGCTTATCTGAGATCTTTTCCTTCGAAGATTGGTGGGGGAAGATGTGGAGTGCAGGGAGGTAGGCAGAAGCGTGACTGTTGATTATATTCAAGATTATATTTGAAATAATTTATAAAATGTCACATAGAAAATGGTCCTTTGAATGGAGACTGATGCTCCTTCATGCTGCCATTTTTCTCCCCTCCACCCGTGAGAAGTGTTCTCTTTTTACTGTCTCTCCCCCTCCCACCTCTGAGCAGCGTACAGGCACATTTCAGAGGAGCCAAGAATTAAATCACAATTACATTTCTCTCGTTGTCTCTCAAACAAGTAAGACGGTTCACTTCCATTGGCTCCTGGAGGCCAGTGGAGGGTTAATGATAATAACACTCTGTATTCACAGGCCGCTGTGCAGCAGGGAGTGCCTGCAAACATCACCCTGCAGCAGCCCATATTATTAACTGGTAACTGGGCTCTCAGCCCTAAGTCATAGGCTGGAATGAGACCCCACAGTCTAGTGAGAACCAAAAGCTACGTCTAAAAATGGCTAGATCCAAGGGTTAGTGCTCTGTAAGAGCAGCCGGCATTTCCTTGGCCCCCACCCTCCATGCAGGCCCTTCCTCCTGTCTGAAGATCTCAGTGCTTCACCTCTAAGAAGAGCTCAACAAGGGGAAAGGCAGTTAGAGATGCTTTCTGCTGCTAGTAACAGAACATCTGACTAATGCAAACAAACAAGGGGCTGCCAGAATCCACTCATTAGCTCAATGATGTCAGGGCAGTGTCTCTGCAATTTTCTCAGCCTTTCCCTCATGGTTATAAAATGGCTGCTACAGCTCCAGGCATCACGTCCACATTCCAGGCAGGATGAAAGGCAGAGGAGAGCAAAGACAACTCTACCTATCCCTTTTACCAGTAAAGCAAAAGCTTTCTTGGAAGCCTCACTTCACCCACAACAAATTTCCACTTACATCTCATTGGCTAAAATAGGACCACATTAAAACACCTAGCTGTACTCTAGATTGACTAATCAAGGGAGAAAATGTTGGGAATGAGTGCCGGGTTAATCAGCTAGCAGTGTAAGGTAGTGGAAAGAGCACTGCCCCAGGAATCAGATGATCAGGCTCTTCTACCATCTGGGACTATGGTCTCAGTTTCCTTGCCTGTAAAATGGGAAGTATTGAACCAGATGATCTATAGCTCTGACACTGAGTCAGTTTATGACTTCTACAGAAACACCTGGGGCTGACATAGAAAGAGTCAAAAGGCTGTGATCCCCTGCTCCTTACTCTACCCTGAAATTGTAGCCCTGAGTGCTGGAGCCTAGTCTAGGAAGAAAGGAATTACAGCCATGGGGAAATCAAAGGAACTGGAGAGTCAAGGCACTTGAGTTCCCTTTCCTTGTTCAAACTGCTAACTGCCCGAGGGTTTGAGTGTGCTCAGTATAGAGTCTTCCAATCGAAAGTCATGTAACCTGAAATAACAGTAAATTAAGAATGTCAAACATTGAATGAAACTTTACTAGGCACCAGACGCTATGCTAAGAGCTTCACCTGCATTACCTCATCAAGTCCTAACAATCCCATCATGTAGGTGTTATTAACACACCTATTCGATAGATGAGTAAACTGAGGTCCCAAGTCATGCCCTTGCCCAACTTCACACAGCTATGAGGTGGAGGAGTTCGGGTTCAGACCCAGGGACTTGTACCTACAGACCATGTTCTTTTTTTTTTTTTTTTCTGTGCTTCTGACAATTTATTGGAAGAAAAAACACATGTCACTTACAGAGCCTGTGCCACTCCAAGTGCCCCAGGGGGATGCTGCTCTATTAGCTGGAAAGAGCAGCCCAGGTTCTTAACACTACCTAACATTTATCCTCTACCCATCGTTATCCTGCTTATCCTCATTCCCATGGCAACCCTATGGGGGATGCATTGTCCTCGTCTTCTACAGATGAAAAAAGCGAGTCTCCAAGACATTACATGATTGACCTAAAGTGACCAGCTGGTAAGTGCTGGAGGGTGAACGGGAACACAGCGCTTGCCCTGAGCCTGAGCCGTGCCCTTGCCATGGTGCCGCCGTGCTGTATGGGAGTGTGTCGGGGCAAGAGGCCCTGGGAGGCCTTTGGATCTGTCCTTTGTAAGCCCTGCCACAAAGCCAATCAGTGCTGACCCTGCTTGGCCTGGAATGTGCTAATTCCTGCTAATTCTGGAATCTGCATTATTAGTAATAGCCCGGGGAGGGGCATCCTTAGCTGTGTTGCTCCTTTGGGGGTTTCTGTGGCAGCCGGGGGTGTTGGAAGAGCTGAGTCATGACAGGAGATGGACAAACACCACGGCTCAACCTCCGCCTCAGCCGGCTGTCCTGGAGCTCAGGGTGGCCAGCGATGGGGTACGGGAGGGGAGACTGAGCCCCTCAGCCCCTGTCTCTGACCCTCAGTCCCTACAGGAGCAGAACGCAAATCACATGACACCCGTGCCTTCCAGGAAGATAAAACGCTGGTCTGAGGGATTCTGGAAGCCTGACCTTCGGACCACAATTTACAGCTGTGCAGTGTGCGGATCCCCCTGCCATGAACATGGTGGTAATGCCAGCCTCCCCTTAAATCCCACCGCGGACCCACGTCCCAGCCATACTCAGTTCCAAGGTGGAAGGGGGCGGGGGCACCACTTTTGAGGATGCAGCATCATCGGGATGCCTTCGGGAGTCAAAAGGAAGCTCAGAAGATCATGTCATGTCAACACCCCCACTTCCTTCAGTCCACACATCCCCTTTACTACAGCCAAGTAAAGAGGGGGTGCCCAGGGACTTCCCTGGTGGTCCAGTGGTTAAGACTCCGAGCTGCCAATGCAAGAGGCACGGGTTCCATCCCTAGTAGTGGAACTAGGATCCCACGTGCCGCACGGTGCGGACAAGAAAATATATGTATTTAAAAAAAGAGGGGCCCCCAAACAAGGTGAGCTCCTGGTAAGACCCCCCTGCCTCCCTCTCCCCTGGCCCAATACTCACGACTGCCAAATGTCTGGAGACCCCCCCGGGTCTATTCTCATCATGGCCTTTATGTCCATTTGCGTCAGTCCCCAGTAGAAGCCCAGGACCTCCGGCACTCTCAGCCTCTGGACACATCCTCATTCGGTTCTACAGGTGGTGAGGCCAACCCTATTCCAGGACCCCCTTCCCTACTTTATTTTTCCCCACAGCCTTCATCCCCATCTGAAATGCTCTATGTTTTATTTACTGATTTGTCCATTTTCCACCTCCCACATCTGAAAGTAAGTTCCGTGAGGGCAGGGATATCACCACCTTAGCCCCAGTATCTTGAAGGTCCTGATACACAGTCAGACATCTACAGATAGTTGTCAAACAAATGAAGAATGAAGAATGAGTGCAGAAAGGGATGCCTAACTAAAAGCGGCTTGCAGAAATGTATTTTATATCTCAAGAAGCGCACAGACAAATTGCTTCCAGGGGGGTATAAATCAGCAGCTCCATGACATAAGGGATCCAGCTGGTTTCTCTGTGGTTCTCCTGGCTTTTCCATCATGCTTGCAAGATAGCTGTCCCAGCTCAAAGCATCACATCTTGATGTGACAATGTCCAAAGTCAGGAAGGAGCAGGTGTGCACCCTCTGCCCCTTTTTAAGGATGAAGGGAAATTTTCCCACAAGTCCCCAGCAGCCTCATGGGATAATCTGCATCACATGTTTATGCCTCAACCTACCATTAGCCAGGAGAATGGGATTACTGTCTTCAGCTTACACCAATCAGCATTCAGTTTCCACCTCCCAACTAGGGAGGGGCCCACGGAGTATCTGGGCACTCATTACCTCAACAAAGCCTGGATGCTCTAAGAAGAAAGGAGGTGGGAAGGAAACGACTATGGCGGAGGCTGTGCTGGGCATCTGCCATGGATGCCTTAATTTTAAATGCCATCTCCTCCTTCATTATGCTTTTCACACGGGCAGAACACTTCACTGGTCCCCAATGCTTTACTGCCTCTTATTCTACTTTGACCCTCACAACGTGGGCATGGCAGATAGTGTTGCCAATTCACAGAGGAGGAAACTGAGAACTAAAGAAACAAACATCTCCAAGTGGTGGCAAAACCGGAAGTGATTACCACGTGGGTCTGACACCCAAGTCGAGAATGCTCTTTCCATGGTATCAGAGTGTCTTCCTGATGAAGGTTACATTATATAGAAAGCTCCTTTCCTTGGGAGAACCTCAAATCAATCAATCAATCAATCTCGCGCTCTCTCTCTCTCTCTCTCTCTCTCCCTCTTCCATATATGTATATGTATAAGTATATTTGTAACATCATTACTTTCATTCCATGTAATCCCTATAAAACCAAGTGGCAGCGGCTTCCCTCGTGGCACAGTGGTTGAGAGTCCGCCTGCCGATGCAGGGGACACGGGTTCGTGCCCCGGTCCGGGAAGATCCCACATGCCGCGGAGAGGCTGGGCCCGTGAGCCATGGCCGCTGAGCCTGCGCGTCTGGAGCCTGTGCTCCGCAACGGGAGAGGCCACAGCAGTGAGAGGCCCGCGTACTGCAAAAAAAATAAAATAAAATAAAAAAACCAAGTGGCGGGACTTCCCTGGTGGCGCAGTGGATTAGACTCCGTGCTCCCAATGCAGGGGGCCCGGGGTTCGATCCCTGGTCAGGGAACTAGATCTCACATGCATGCCGCAACTAAGAGTTCAAATGCCACAACTAAGGAGCTGGCGAGTCGCAACTAAGGAGCCCGTGAGCTGCAACTAAGGAGCCCGTCTGCCGCAACTAAGACCTGGTGCAACCAAATAAATATTTTACAAAAAAAAAAAAAGTGGTTTTAGGGTTCTACCTAGACCCAATATTGCATATGACCCAGTATCGCATTCCAAACCAACAGTCTCTATGCTCTGGTTTTCTTCTTTTGAAAAGCAAGGTAAATCCTTACTTGAAGAGCCTCACATAACTTCTAAAGAAGGAAAGTCTATAAGACACAACAAACATCTCACAACTCCTCTTTCCTCAACTCTCTCAATAGCTCCCATGAACCACCCTCCAAAATCCTCTTCTCCCTTTCTCCAAACTTACCTAAACTCTTCCCCCAATCAGTCCATCTTATCTTTCTTCCGTCTTCTCACACCTTTCATGTGTATTCTTCTGGCTTTGAGCTGTATCTTTCTGCATTTCCTTTTCCACCCACATTAATCAATCCAGCCAGCCTGAGTGACTGTTTCTGCCCTGACCCATTATCTCAGCCCTACACAAGGGCCCAGGAACAAACCTGACACAGAACGAATCGCCTCGGCAGCCTGGGGAGGGAGGAGGATGTGCCGTATCACATGGTAACATTCTCCCCGATCCCAGTCACAAGTCAGAAGTTCAAAGAGCTTCTCACACCAGCACTGCCTCTAGGAGCACCTGATGAAGAAAGACATGGTGAACGAGAAAACAACCTTCCTCCTTATTCATGGTGACTTTTCATGATCTAAGAAGCAGTTTCCTTTTCAATTGTCTCACCCAATCTTTACAACGAGCCTGTGAAGTGACTGTTATGCTCATCCCCATTTTACAAATGAGGAAATAAAGAATCAGAGAAATAGAATGGTTTGCCAAAGGACAGAGCCAGAAGGAGACCTAGCACAGTTCTGGCACATGGCTACTGCATAAACGAATGCCAACTTGAATGCATGGGTGGATGGATGGGCAGAGGGATGAATGAACAACTTCAAAACCCATATATGTTTCACCACATCACACGGACCCCAAGACAAATGCTGCTTCTGGAAGTTACCCCAAAGATATCTCCTCTGAATTCTCTTCTCAGGAATTCCAGAAACCATTCTGACAGCGGCACTAGATTCACCCTGTAGCCCTACATCAGGTCCCCCGGGCCCCCATCCCTAGAGCCCTCCTCTCCCCACCACCAAGGCCATTTAGCAACCCTGCCCTGGCTGTGGGTTCAGACCCACTCAAGTCAGACAGAGTGAGGACTGAGCTTCAGAGGGATGGATTTAACCACTTGAAACTCTAAGTGGGGTCCCCAGCCCAGCAGCATCAGCATCACCTGGGAGTTTGTTAGAAATGCAGAATCCCAGGCCCCACCCTAGATCGCCTGAATACAAATCTGCATTTTAACAGGATGCCCAGGAGACTCACAGGGGTGACAGCAGCCTCAAGTCTTCTTTTAGGGTACAGCACCGTGCTCTTGGCCTGACCCTTCCCTTGTGCCTTACTTCTGCAAGGAGAGCTTTGCCTTGTTTCCAAGAGAGATCCCTGCCTACATTCGACTTATGATAACTACGTCCCTTCATTGTTCCCAGTAAATGAATGTTTTGCGGGGGGGGGGGGGGCCCTGCTTACCAGCCCCGCTCTCTAAGGCTGAGAGCCCCAGTTTAAAATCTCGCAGTCTTAGTACAAGTAGGTTCCCATATGTCTATAGATCATGGATAGACTTTGAAATTAGAAAAACCTGTATTTGAATCCTGGCTCCACTATTTAACTTGAAGTATACTGCAAACTCTCTGAGTCCTACCTATGAAATGAAGGCAGAAACCTCCACTGCAGGATATTTATGAGTATTTCATGGATCACAGAAGAAAAAGCCATTGGCTCAAGATAGGCACTCAGTAAATGTTAGCTCTGTTTCCCTGCCCCTGCCATAGATGGCTTTGTTAAACCTGCAGACAAACCTCTGGGGTCCTGACATTGTGAATCTGTAATTACTCCCCTAAATTTTTTAGGATGCTCTGGGCTACAGGTAATAGAAGACCCAACTGAAAGTGACTTAGATGCTAAGGAATTTCTTATCTCACGTAACAAGAAATCCAAAGAAGTCCAGGATTGGTAAATTCAGCGATCCAACGCCTTGAAGGACCCAAGCGCTTACTTGCTCTCTACAATCTTCATCACGCCTTATGGGCCCAAGAAGGCTACAGTGTTTTCAGGCATCACACATCACATCCAGCAAAAAGGAAGTTTCCTATCATGTACTTTTTAAAATCTTTTCAGAACAACAGACAACAGGCCTCCTCTCAGTTCCCTGGGCCAAGACTGGCTCATACACCTATGCCTGAACTATCCATCGGTTTGACCACTCATGATCTCCCTGGGGCTGAGTAACGGCCCAGCATCTAATGAAGCACATAATTCCTCGAGCAGGGAAATAAGGTAGGGGAAGCTGTTGGCTCACCAATCAACAGTATCTGCTACCCACCTGCTTCCCAGGGTGGGCCTTCCCTCCACTGCCTGCTGCAGTAAAGCGCCACCCAAGCGGATGGCCATGCTCTCAATGTGCCCATTCTGCCTACGGCACTGGTTCTCAAACTCACTTACACCTTGGAATCTCCTGGAGAATTACTTTTTTTTTTTTTTTTGGAGAATTACTTTTTAAGTACCGATGCCTGGGTCTCCATCCCAGAGATTCTGACATTAATTGGTCCAAGGTGAAGCCTGAGCCTGGAGATTATTTCAATCTCCTAGAATAAGCTGATGTTTGAGAACCACTTGTCGGTTCCAGTAGTTCTCAACCACTAAGGTGCATCAGAGTTTCTGACTGAGCAGGTCTTGAGTGGAGCCTGAGGGTTTGCATTTCTACAAGTTCCCGGGGGATACCAATGGCACTGACCCAGGGACCACACTTTGAGAACCAATGGTCTAGATTACTGCTTTTTAAACTTCAATGTGCATAGCAATCACTTGGAGAATCTTGTTTAAATGTAGAGGCAGATACAGTAGGTCTGGAATGGGGCCCGCGAGTCTGTATTTCCAACAAGATCCCAGGTGATGCTTGCAGCCCAAACTGCATTGCAGGGTCTAGAATAGGGATCAGAAAACTAGAGCCCATGGGCCAAACCCAGCCCACTGCCTGTTTTTGTAAATAAAGTTTTATTAGAACACCACCTCACTCACTTATTTACACATTGGCTATGGCTGTTTTTGCAACAGCGGCAGAGCTGAGTGGTTGCGATAGAGAACACATGGGCAGCAAAGCCGAAAAATATTTATTACCTGGTCCTTTACCAGAAAAGATTGCGGACCCCTGGTCTAGAACGATAACCGGTTCTCAAACTTGGCTGTACATTGGAATCAGCTTTGGAGTTATAAAAGCTACTGATCCTATTCCCAGAGATTCTAACGTGATTGGCATGGGGGTTCAGTCTGGGCCTCCAGATTTCTATAAACTTCCCAAATGATTCTACTATGCATTTGAGAAACGCAGGTCTCCCGGACACACCCCCAGCCCTGCAGCTGTGTCAGTACTTACATCCTTCTCTTTAGCTGGAATCTGCTTCCAGAAGAACTAGGCTTTTGCTTTTATCAGCTGCTTTAGTTAAACACGACAGCCAGCTGGGTCCTGAGCCGTGCCCCTCCCCAGAGGAGAATTTTGGAGGAGTTTCTGCTCCTTCCAATATGTCAGGTTTTGCATGCTCATTTGCAATACATAAATGGACATTCCCACCCATTCCCAGTTAAACTTCATTCAATTTGCAAAAAGAAAAAAAAAAAAGTCCATCCTGACCCCATCCTACTGAGACAGTCACCGTCGTCTGGATTGAGCCATGGCATGAGGCCACACACCAGATGTGCTCCTCAAAACATGAGAATTGTCCTTCCCGGAAATAAGGAAAAGAGAGAGAATTACTGGTAACAGGAGGGGAGTTTTCAGGCCTCCCTTTCCAAATGTAGTGTATACAAGCCCTCGGCAATGGGCTCCAATTAAAGTCCCTAGGAGTCCCCTGGTTAAAATATTTGCATATCGCACAGGGAGATCAGCTCGGTGTTTTGTGACCACCTAGAGGGGTGGGATAGGCAGGGTGGGAGGGAGGGAGACGCAAGAGGGAAGAGATATGGGGATATATGCATATGTATAACTGATTCACTTTGTTATAAAGCAGAAACTAACACACCATTGTAAAGCAATTATACTCCAACAAAGATGTTTAAAAAAATTTGCATATAGCCCTTTAGTAAACCCCAGCTTTAGAAGGAGAAATGTTGGAAGAAAAAAAATCAAATGGGCACTGCAGATAAAGCAACTGAAGGTCACGAGGTTATTTCCCAATTTTACATCGCAGATAATGACGGAACCAGATTTTGACACCTACTGACTCATTACGTTGTGATGCACAGTCTTATAATGCATGTGTATTCTTTTTTTCATTTGAGTTAGAAAAAACATGTTCCAAAAGGTCCCAGCCCTGATCCCTGGATGCCTGTTATCCTCGGATCCATGACAAGACAATACAGTGCTGGCTGCAGCTGTCAGCCAGAGCGAGAGAAAGTTCCTTCTAGCTCCTGCCAGGCTGAGGGAAGAGGCTCGATGTGCAGGTTCAAAGTGTGGAAAAGGTCATACGCATCCCTCTGTTGGCGTGCAGTGTTGCTTCGGCAGATACTGACCATCGCCTGCCTAGGCGTCATTCCTCCCTTCTCCCTTGCTAATGAAACGTCCGTTTCATTCAGGTGACAAAGCGCCTAGCTCAGGAGATAAACCATGACTGATTGGTCCAAACTAGTTGTACAATCTTATTTCCCTTTGCCAGGTATTAGGTCTGAGAATGGGCATTCGATCCAGTTCTGGAAAAAAAGATACTCAGAGGAGACAACCAGGTGCTTCTGGGAAAGCTATTTCTATCTAGTAAGAGGGAGACATCCTCTCCCTTACTGTTTGGTCACTGCAGTGAGGGCATGATCCTCAAAGCTGAGGCAACCATACTGCCCTCATGATAAAAGACATTACCCAACACGCAAGAATACTTGACAGAGCAGAAAGATAGGAAGATCTGGGTCCCTGATGACACCATTCAGTTGCTGAAACAGCCCTGTAACTACCTAATTTCCTGTTAGGCAAACAATTAATCTCCTTGTGCTTTAAGCCACTGGTAGTTGGGTTTTCTATTACTAGCAACCAAACACATCTATATTAGTTATCTATTGCTGCATAAAATCACCACACACTTAGCCATTGAAAACAACACATGTGCATGATCTCAGTTTCTGGAGGCCAGGAATCTGGGCACAGCAGAGTTGGGTCTTATGCTCAGGACCCCTTAAAGAGGCTGCAGGCAGGGTGTCTGCTGGGCCTGGGGTCTCATCTGAAAGGACTCTGGTTGTGAAAGGATTTGGTTCCCTACTGGCTCTTGCCTGGAAGTCAGCCTCAGTTCCCTGCCATCTGGGCTTCCCCAGAGGGCAGCTCACAACGTAGCCGCTGGCTTCATCAAAGCCATCAGGAGAGAGATTCCACAAATATAACGGAAGTCAGCATCTTCCATAATCCAGTCACAGAAGTCTGCACCTTTGCCATATTCCACTGGGTAGAAGAAAGTCACAGGTCCTGCCCACTCACACAGAAGGATTTAGACATGGCAGGACTGCCAGGGGGTGGGCATGACTGGAGCCATCCTTCAGCCTGCCCACCATCCTTATTGATACATCTATTGATCAAATTCAGATGAAAATCTTCCCCTCCCACCTCACCTCAATCCTGAGTGAAACAACCCAACTCCTATAAAATACTTTTAAGGCACTTGGGACATTTTGAATATAAACTATATATTAGATGATATGAAGAAAACAGTGTTAATTTTATTAGGTGTGCTAATAGCACTGTGATTCTATATAAGAAAATGACCCTTTTCTTTTCCTTTTATCGCCATGGTGTGCGGCTTGCAGGATCTTAGTTCGCCAACCAGGGATCGAACCCTGCCCCGGCAGTGAAAGCTCAGAGTCCTAACCTCTGGACCACCAGGGAATTCCTGAAAATGACCATTTTTTAGAAATACATAATAAAGTATGTTGGGATGAAATGCCATAGTGTCTGAAGTTTACTTTCAAGTATTTCAGCAGGGAAAAAGGAAAAGAAAATGGATAGAGCAAATGTAACAAAAACACAATAATTATTGATGAATATGTGAGAAGTCATTGTACTATATCTCAATTTTTGAGTATGTTCAAGTTTTCTACAATTATTATTTTAAATTTGGCTATTCTTTTATGACCTCCATAAAGCGAAGAACTCCACATTAAACACAGAAGATTGAGCAAACTTGTGCTGAGAATACACAAGTGGCTCTGAGCTGATGTCCTCCAAGGTCTGTCCCTGCCTCCCTCTCCATCCTGCTGCTTTCCTACACATATGCTCTCACCCTGCCAACCGAAAACAACCTATTTCCCCAAACAGACCACGATCCTTCATGCCCCCTACAAGCTTTTGCATATTCTGCACCTTTCCCTGGTGGTTTCTTCCAACACCTCCCTCAATGCCATCTACCTATCTGGTCTACCTCCAAAATTCAGCTCAAGTGTCAGACCTTCAGTGAGAACTTTCCTGACCCCATCTGCTACGTAGAATGGACCCTCCCTCTCTGGAGCTCCCACTGTGCCTTGTGCACTATAATGATTATTATAGTACGTATCACAATGTATTGGAATTATCTGCCTTTGTATCCGATTTCCCCACCAGGCTAACAGCTTCTTGAGAATATAAGATTTCTCATTCATCTCTGTATCCAGTGATTAACACAGGGCTTGGCACACGGTAAGTGCTAAACAAATGTCTGTTGAACAAATAAATGAGAGATCGAATGAATAAATAAATGAATGAAAAAAATCTATACATCCAATTGCAATCTATTGATCGGGTAGAGACGAGTCCCGAAAGAGCATCGGCTCACTAAGTGATTTCTGCAAACCAGCTGTGCCTCCCTCACCACCTGAGTCTCCCTTGGTCTAAATATGGGATCGTTGCAAATCCCAATACAGAAAAGACTCCAGGACGCTGATATTAAGACAAAGCACGAAGCACAATTTCTTTATATGCCTCAGAAACAGACACCAAAAACAATTTTTAAGAGGAGCTGCAGAAATTGTCTCCAAATTGATCTTGGAAAGGAGAGCTTCGTTGGCAGCTACCATTCTGTGTGGGTAGCGCTCAGAACAACAGGGCCATGGGATAGGAAGGCAGATTTGGGCTCAATATCGAGAACTTTCTTGAGGCAAGTTCCCCATTTTCTGAAGAAGTTCCCCATTTACCCAAAAGTGAACAGTTACTTACCAAGCACCTATGGTTCCAGGTGTTGGGTTACTCCCAGGAACAGCATAGAAAGGTAACTACCCTTGGAAATGACGTGCTGGATAAGCCAAGGCCAAGTCTGGGCGATTCCAAGAATATTGCTGAGGGGTCCTTTCAACCTAGATCCCCAGACATTGGACCAGATAATCTCTACAGTTCCTTCCAAATATCAGAGCTGTTCTTCTTGTCCTAATGCTCCTTTCCCAGTTATAAATTTCACATAGTGGCTTCTAGGCATCTTCTAGGGAGACTGGAGAAGATACTAAATATCTTCTATCAAAGAATGTAAACTGAATCATATCTCAACAAAGGGAGATAGAGGGAGGGAGGGAGGGGGAATGAAGGGAGGGAGGGAAAGAAGCGAGAACCTCAGGGACAAGAACCCAGACAGGCAGTCTGAGCAGCAGATCCACAGGGCAAGGGTGGAAGAGGGGCAGAAATTAAGGCCACTGGTGTCATCTAGGTGAGAGATGACAATAACAGTGGTGGACACAGACCTGGGAAAAGCTGGGGGGAAAATGTAAACTTGAGAAAGCAAGAACCATGTGCCTCTGGTTTGCCATTATATTCAGAACTTGGCACATAAGAGAGAACACAAAATTGAATAAATATATAGTAAGGGAAGTGGGTGGGAGGGGACAAAAGCAAGAGGGCCATTATGGTTGGGATGATTGGGGTGAGGGGAGCTTTATGTATGTGAGAGATATGAAGAGTACAAGAAATAAGGAGAAATGAGTATTAAGAAGTTTTGTGGGCTTCCCTGGTGGCGCAGTGGTTAAGAATCTGCCTGCCAATGCAGGGGACACGGGTTCGAGCCCTGGTCTGGGAAGATCCCACATGCCGCAGAGCAACTAAGCCCGTGAGCCACAACTACTGAGCCTGTGCGTCTGGAGCCTGCGCTCCGCAACGGGAGAGGCCGCAACGGGAGAGGCCGCAACAGTGAGAGGCCTGCGCACCGCGATGAAGAGTGGCCCCCGCTCGCCGCAACTGGAGAAAGCCCTCGCACAGCAACGAAGACCCAACACAGCCAAAAATTAATTAATTAATTTTTTTAAAAAAAGAAGTTTTGTTATGCCTTTTAATGCCAATTCTCTGTCATTTTCTCAAGAGGATTGCAATAAAAAATTAAATTGCCTGTTCAGCTACTTTTGGGTTCTGGACCGATCATTCTTTGCATGAGATTCCTGTTGAAAACAGATAAAAAGTGGCCTACAATTTATATGAGTGACGATGTTTTTAACATGATAGGAGACCACAGCATTAGTCAATCGGCAATGATATCTTTGAGATGCCTGTCTTATGCA
Organism: Pseudorca crassidens; assembly: GCF_039906515.1. Lineage (NCBI taxonomy): Eukaryota > Metazoa > Chordata > Mammalia > Artiodactyla > Delphinidae > Pseudorca > Pseudorca crassidens. Next base: position 93,960,647 of record NC_090306.1, read on the forward strand.
AAATGAGAACGCCATAGAATTAGCTCGACATACAGCAAACTTAAAAGTCATTCCTGAGGTTCACTGATCTACAGTCAACTTGTTGTCTGGTCTTGTTAGATTGTCCAAATTTCCTTTTTGTGTTTTTTTCATGCCCTAGCTAAGGAAGAAGGCAGGAGTGGAGAAAGGACCAATGAGAAGATTTGTTGTGTGTGGTTTTAACAGGCAGTGACAGGTCCAGCACCTTGTGATACAAAAGGCCCCAGTAGCTCATGCAGCATGGGTTGTCCGAAGCAGCAGGAGAGGAACTCTCGGATGGATGTGCAACAGAAGTTAGATTCCCTCTGACTTCCCAGCGGGTCAGTGGGCCACTGGACTGGATGACCTCTCCACTGGTGGGCACGGAAAATACTCTTGCCCTTGCGTTGTTCTGGGAACCAGACACTCCTCCATCATTCCACTAAGGAACCACAGCCTTCAACATTTTCTTCCACTTCAATACAAAGTATTACCTGAATTAATTCATGCAAAAGTCCCAAGAGTTAGCTATAATTGGCCTAATTTTATAGATCCCAGGGTCACACCGCTAGTAAACAGAGAAACATGATTCTCAGATCCAGTTTTCCAACGACTCTGTTATGGACTGAATGTTTGTGTTCTCCAAAATTCACATGTTGAAGCCCTAACCTCCAGTGTGACTGTATTTGGAGATGGGGCCTTTAGGGGGGTAATTAAGGTTAAATTAGGTCATAAGGGTGGGGCCTTAATCCTATAGGACTAGTCTCTTTTATAAGAAGAGGAAGAGACACCAAGGATCTCTCCCTCTCTCTCTTTCTCTCTCTCTTTCTCTCCCTCCCTCCCTTCCTCTCCCTCTCTCTCTCTCTCTCTCTGTCTCTCTCTCTATGTCTCTCTCTCCCCTCCCCCCACCTGCACAGAGAAAAGCCCATGTGAGGATATAGTAAGAATGCAGCCATCTGCAAGCCAGCAAGAGAGCCCTCATTAAGAAACAAAATCAGCCAGAACCTTGATCATTGACTTCTAGCTTCCAGACCATGTGAAAATAATCGTCGTTCAAGCCACCAGTCTGTGGCCCATTGCTCAGCACCTTCTTAACGTGCCCCTGTCACCTGCCCCTCCCTCTGAACTTTGCTCATCCTACTTCCCTGCACTTAGGTCCCTTTCCTGGCTTAGATGCGCCAGCACCACTCAAATCTCTGAACAAGCATCACCTTCTCCAACAAAACGTTCCCGACCCTCCTTACGCTGGCCCTGTACAGATGTCCGTAATCATGACGGCAACAAAAAACATTTATTAAGCACTAAGTGTAACCAGGCACTCTGCCACGCATGTGTCATTTACTCCTCCCATCCACTATTTCTATCCACTTTATCAAATAGGCACTATTTCTACCCACTTTGCAGATGAGGAAACTGAGGGTAAGCACCTTGCCCAAGTAAGTGGCAGGGCCCAGATTCGAACCCTGGCAGTCTGACTCCAGACCTTGTGACTCTGCAGAGCAAGCGCCAGACCTTGGCCAATCTCACAGCACGTGAACACCTGATCACCTGCCCTGTTTATCACTTCGTCTCCTCCCACCAGACTGTGAGCTCGGCAGGGGCTGGGACCTTGTCGACCCATCTCTGCATCTCTATGCCTCCACTGCCCAGCACAACGCCTGGTGCATCCTGGGCCTCACAACGGCTTGGGGAATGAATGAACAAATGAATGAATGAATGCCTCGACCTCACACTGGTAGCCACCTGTCACAGAGATCAGAAAATCTGCAGTGCCTTTGACTGTGGTTATTAACAAAGAACCTCAGTGTGGGATAATGAAAGTTACAGCGTGTGCCGTCTGTCCACACGACCTCCCTCTGTCTCCATGCACACATGTCTGAGTGAACAGATAACACAGGCTGAGATTTACTTAAAAGGCATTTAACTCAGCTCGCACGTCTGCCAACCAGGCCTATTACTTGCAGTAATCTATTCCATGCATTACCATTTTGAGTGCCAGCGCGGAGGGACTGTGGTGGGTTGGTAGGGTTATTTTTCCCCCTCTCGCCAGTTGAGTTATTGTCTGCTTTTGTGGAATAAATTGCTGTAAGTTGAGTCACCAGCACTCCAAAATGGGCGAAAATATTCTAGATGCTCTATGGGCAGCTGACAACATTACAGAAATACACAAAGTGTATGTCCAAGTTTACACAGATGGTGATGAGTTGTGAGGGATGTCGGGAGAAGGGAAGGGGTGGGGGGTGGCCTCAGGCAGAGAGATGCTCACAACATGCTATTCCTCCTGCAACGGGGTTCAGTCTCTAGGAAGGGAGTTTGGGAGGTGAAATGCCAAGAAGATTTCAGCTACGAGGATAAACAAGGGGGCTGATAGCTGGAAAAACCAGCTTGGGAAATAAAATAAAACCAGCCTATTAGGGATGGTATTGGGGACATTGCTGGTGCCCTGCTCATATCCCCTTTGATGGCTCTTACCTGTCCTGCGTGACCATCACCCAGCTTCTAGGTGCTTTGATTCTCAAGGCTACACCTGTAAACTCTCTTTGGAAGCCTGCCCTTTGGGCTACTGGAGTGACTTTGAAACTCTGCAGTCCACCTCCCAACCCCAATCTCCAACCCCGTCCCCCCAGCCCCACGACAGCTCTCAGCCAGTGACTGTCTGGTGTGACAGCACGAAAGCCCAGAGCCCAAAGCTCCGAGTGGGGAAGTGTTCTGAGGTTTAATATCCACTCCAGAGCTTCCCACGGAACCAGAATGATGCTGCGGCTTCACCTAAGGTCGCGCGGCTGCTAGGCTTCTTCCCCTTCCCTGTCCTCCTTTCCCAACTTGCTTACAGGTTTCTCTGCGGAGCATCTCCTTAATAAACCACGTGGACACAAAGGTTGGTCTCAGGATCTGCCTCTGGGAAAGGACCCAGGGTTTGCAAGTCAGGAGGATTCTAACAACTGCAAGGGTCTGTGGGAGTGAATTGTGGGAAATCCAGGAGCTGATGAGGCAGAAGTGTCCAGGGGAATTGAATGGGAGTTGAGGGCAGCAGTGGGATCCCCAGAAAATCCATCTGGCACCTGAAAGAGCAGGTCAGCTCCACCGACCACTCCAAAGATCTGGAAGGCATGTGATGACACTACCAGGCAAATAAGAACCTTCCTGACCCCTTTTCCTCCTACCCTCCACATGCTCCTACCCAATGCTCCACAACCCCAGAGGAGCCAGAAATAGGAACTCTCAGTGGGAAAAAGAAAAGGACCATCCCCTTCCCAAAGCCAGAGCCCTACCTGCAGTCGGCCCAGCTGGATGGGGGAGGGAGGCATCTTACCTTGGAAACACACTGAAGTGCTGACTAACAGATTGGACTGTACATTCCAATTTCCGAACAAACGTTCTGTTTTCTATCTTAAAGTGACCACAGGGGTTTCTCTTGCCTCAGCTGACCCACAGAGCCATGAGGACACCAGAATTTTCCTCCAGCACCAGGGAAGGGACAACTCTTCTAAAGCCAGGGTTAGAGGGACAGGAGGAGACAATAATAAAGTGACTTTTAGAATTACACCTCACAAGTCCTGAAAGTTCGACACACCAGGACACATATAATAGACATTTGTCATGGGTGTTATTATTACCATCTGTACTGTAATTGATTTGCTGCATATAATGGTTTCTTATGACCCTAAGACAGACATGTTGTCAATGGGAACACTCTGGTGAGAACAGAGACAGAAAGATCAGTTAGGAGGCTGCTGGGATGAGGGATGATGTAGCAAATGCCAGGACTGGCTACCTAAAGCCATTTGCATTCCCCTTTCCCCTGCCTCCCTCTCCTATAGAGCCTGGAAAGTGAAATACTCACCTCCCCAGATTCCCCTGAGACCCGTGGGAGTCATGTGACATGGTTCTTGAGACGTAGATGGAAGACTCTAGAGAAGGGTCCCCTTCCCAAATAAAAAGACAAAGGCTCTCAATTAATAGGAGTGATGGCCTAGAATGTGGAAGTGATACTCAGAGAAGCAGCAGCTATCTTGTGACCATGAGAACCAATGCCAACGCTGAGGATGGTGGAAGAGAAAAAGTAGGAGGAGGGCTTCCCTGGTGGCGCAGGGTTGAGAGTCCGCCTGCCAATGCAGGGGACGCGGGTTCGTGCCCCGGTCCGGGAAGATCCCACATGCCGCGGAGCGGCTGGGCCCGTGAGCCATGGCCGCTGAGCCTGCGCGTCCGGAGCCTGTGCTCCGCAACCAACGGGAGAGGCCACAACGGTGAGAGGCCCGCGTACCCCAAAGAAAAAAAAAAAAAGTAGGAGGAGCCAGGGTCTCTGACGACATCCTTGGGCTTCCGTTCCGATCCTGAAGCGCCTGTCCCAAACTTCTTGTCGCATATGATCAATTCACCCTTTACTTTTTTAAGCCACTACAGCAGTTTCTTGATACTCAGTCCTAGCTGATCTGAATGATGAGGGCTTGACCTAGAGAAGCTGTAGAGGGACAGAAGGGGGAATGCGGGGGATGCTTCGGAGATATCATTGATAAGACTTGACACCTGATTGGACATGAGAGGAGGAGGGAATCAAGGATGAAGAGTGAGTGTCTTGCCCTAGATAAGGAATAGAGGAGTAGAAACAGATTTTAGTGGACAGAGCTAAATCCTCACCATTTTAACAAGTTGCTAAGAACTGAACTGTGTCCCCCTAAAATTCATATGTTGAACCCTAATGTGATGGCATTTGGAGCTGGGGCCTTTGGGAGGTAATTAAGTTTACATGAGGTCATGAGGGTAGCGCCCTCGTGATGGGACTAGTGAGCTTATAAGAGGAAGGGATACCAGAGCTGTCCCCCTACCACATGAGGACTCAACGAGAAGGCTGCCAGCCAGAGAGAGCGTTCTCACCAGGAACCCAATCGGCCAGCACCTTGACCTTGGACTTCCAGCCTCCAGAATACTGCGAAATAAATATCTGTTCCTTAAGCCAGCCAGTCTATGGTATTTTGTGTGGCAGCCCGAGCAAACTAATACCTAAGTACTGTACCTAAGTACTGTGTGTTGTGCTAATGAATGAGTTTTTTCTCCTATTGTCTCAAAGTTGTACATAAACCCCCAAATTTAGGACAATGGACACCAAATACTCTCACGTCTGAACAGAGCTGTGACACAGCCACGGAGGAGGATCTAAGAGCAGACAGAAGCACCTCTGCCCCCCAGTCATCCCCCCTCCCAGAGCCCCTCCAGCCTCTATCAGCAGAAGAGCTAATATCTAAATTTAAGGGGATGCATTAGAGAAGAGAGCCTTGATCTAGGGGGAGAGGGCGGCCACTTTTCCTTTCCTGCCACATACCCCTCCCCTCCCCCAGCCAACCTCAAGAAAACCACTTACAAAGATTAGGGCTCAGTCTCCCTTTGGGTTCCCCCAGAAGGAGACCTTGACACAAGGGTTGAAGGACAAGTGGTTCACTTGAGAGATGATCCCAGGAAACACCAAGAGGGCAGTGAGAAAGAGGAGGGGAAATGAGGGCAGTGAAAAGGGTTTGGTTATTGAGCAAGGGACCCCTTGAACAACGGAGCTGAATCCCGCTGGGGAGCGCTGGGGTCAGGGAGGAGCACGAGCCCCAGAGCTATCCCCCATCAAGGGACAAGGGGACAATGGGAGTTAATTCACCAACACTCATTAGCCATCAGCTGGGGGCTGCTGCTGGGCTGTTGATTCCCTGCACTTCTGTCTGCCACTCCTGCCAAGGCCCCCGTAGAAAGCTCTGGGATAAAGAGATGCAGGGGCTGCCCCAGAAGTCAGCAAGTGAGCACTTTGGGGGGGGCGGAGCACGCCAGCACCTGCTCCAGGTGGCCTGAAAGGAAGGAGGCTGAGTCTGTGTTAATGTCGTAGGCTTTCCAACTTTCCCTCTAACTCAACGGGGAAGAAAAGAATTGGAGAGAGAGGATGGAGGAAGAAGCTGTGAGCTCCACCGTCAGCAACGGCACGGGGGCGGGTGGTAAGGATGGCCAGGGGGCAGGACCGTGGAGAGGTCTCCACAGGGCCCTCGGAGAAACCCACACAGGGGCCCCTTGGCTCTCAACCTTCTCATCCCCCACCCCGTGCGGGTCCCTGCTGCCCTGGGTCACGTGTGCGCTGCAGGGAGGGAAGAGGGCACGAACTAGAATGTGGAATTGAAGTTCTCAGCTGCAAATAACCAGAGAGCTGTGGGATCCGCCTGCAGCAGTATGAGAGGGAGACAGTAGTGTGTATTGCGCCCCCACGTGGTCAAGAAGGTCCAATACATCCACATGGCGATGCTACTGAGTACCAGACACACAGCCCTGTGCTTGGCATCGGCGAGCTCGGTTAATCTGCTCAGCAACATTACGAGCAAGGCATTACCGTCCCGATTGTACAGCTGAGAAACGTGAAGCTCATGAAAGCCACACAGTTTGCTGAGAATCGTACAGCTGATGTGTAGCGGAGTCTAAATTCAAACCCAGGCAGCTCCGCCTGACTTTTAGGTTAATTTTAGATGCCTCGTTCATTGACTGGTAGGTGGATAAACAAATCATGGTATATCCATACAATAGAATACTACTCAGTCATAAAAAGGAACAAACTACTGCTGCAAGACAGAACATGGGTGAATCTCAAAGACATTACCATACGTGAAAGGAGCCAGGCACATTCTGTGGGACGCCATTTCTGTGAAATTCCAGAAAAGGCAAAATACAGGGACAGGAAGCAGATCAGTAGTCGCCAGGGCCAGAGATGGGGGAGGCAAGGGGGCCATGAGGAAACTGGTGGGGGTGCCAGAAGTGTTCTATATCGTGAGCATGGTAGAGCTTATGCTCTCGTGTGCCTTTGCCAAGACTGAGATAGCCGCTTGAAATGGTCAATCACATTATATACAAATTATACCTCAATAAAGCTGATAGAAACCTTGGACGCCTGAGTTGGAAGTGCCAATGGAAATATCATGGCAGAGATGGGTCTGGAGTTCAGAGGACGTGCTTGGCTGCAGAGTTTGTGAGTCATCGGTGTATCGCACAATAGACACCTGGGGAGTGGAGGAGCTTACCGAGGGAGAATATGCAGAGCAAGAAAGGCAGAAAAGGGAGCATGCAACCCTGCAAAACCCCAAAATTAAAGGGGCAAAGCTCAGGAAGGAGACTGCAAAAGAACATTCAGAGCAAGGAAGGAAAATCAGAAATGGTGTCCAAGAAGTGACCAGAGAGGGCTGTTATGTAAGCCCTTGGTTCTTCCTTGGCTAATGTGGCTCTGGAAACCAGGATGGCAGAGTGGGAGGAAAAGTGAAGCTAATGGGGGCAGCAGAGGGGGACAAGGCAGGAAGGGAGCAAAGCTTTTCCTCGTGCTTGAGCGGGTGCTGAGAAAAGGGTAGCTGACCCTCTCCCCATCCCCCTGCCCACGCTACCCACCCAGCATCATCCTTGGGTCCTCAGACACAGAAACCCAGAAAACCACACCCTGCTGAGGACTCCAGACCTCCCCCAAGGGTGTTAGCAGAACCAAGGGGGTTCTGGCCATGTTAAGGCACAGGCTGGGTGCAGGGGTGGGAGGTGGCAGAAACAGAGAAATTAAAAGTCAGATGAGAGGCAGCAGAGGAGAAAAAAGGAGAGAGAATAGAGAGAGAATCTAGAGAAAATCTCTGGCCAGGAGGGGCCTCAGATGAATTCTAGACCGCCTCCCCCACCTCGGAAATTGAGCAACTGAGACAAAAGAGGAGAAAGAGGAAAAGATAAAAGCAGTGACACTGGCCGATGTTTGCGCCTCGTTTATTCACTCAACAGACATGTGTAGACAGCTTACTGTGTGCTACAGGCCAGGAATCAAGGTCAAAAAGGGCAGAGTCCGGCTCTCTGGGGGTCCAGAGTCCAAAAGAGGGGACAGCCACGTCCCGTGGAAAGTTACTCTCTGTGCTGCTCACGAGGGTCAGTGTCTCAAAGCTCCCAGCCCTTAGTTCTCAAAGTATTTGCATGAGCCGGGGTCAATACAGATTTGGGGGGTCTGAAGCTTATTCGGAGATGCCTCTTGTGGAAAAATAATTCAAAATTATAAATGCAAAATTGGGTACAAAAGTAGAAGGGGTCTGTGCAAGTGAGAGACCCTGAAGCTTAAGCTTTTTTGGCTTTTATAGCAATTCCTGCTCTGACCACACTTAAATTGTAGGGAAAGTAAGTACTTCTAAACTGGGCCAGCAGTGCCCTCTAGTGGAAACGCAGAGGAAAGCCTCAGAGAGCCCCAAAGCTCGGACACAGCTGCCCCGCACAGCACAAAGCCAGGCAGGCCAATTTGGCCATCGGCTTCCCTGAAGTTTCTCATCAGCCCCACCTTCCAACCCCAGAGTTGTGTCATTATCATTAGAGGTTCAGAGATCAGCATGTACAGTTACCTGCAGTTGGATCTGAGGCAAGTAACTACCCTTCTGAACTTCAGTTTCCTTTCCCATAAATAAGATGTATCTGTATACGATTAAATTAACTGTCTACTTTGAAGGGTGGTTCTAAGGATTAAATAAGATGACTCACATGTAAGTGCTTTATACAAAGGGCAGTTTGATGTGTACGTTATTTTTTAAGGAAAATGTATCGACACTGACCTATGTTTCTGCTTCTCAATCAACTCTTCTGAAGAAATCACCTTTACTATGCCCCCAAGACGGACCATGCAGGGCCCCAGTTACACTGTGCAGGATGGAAAGGGGGTGTGTGTCTACCTCATGCACAACCCTGCAGCCCCCAGGAGAGTCAGGTGGGAGTTTATTCATCTCCGGAGCACCCCCAGCATTTCCCTTACAAAAAAGTCTTCTAAAAAGTCGGTGTGGGGACTTCCCTGGTGGCGCAGTGGTTAAGAATCCGCCTGCCGATGCAGGGGACACGGGTTTGAGCCCTGGTCCGGGAAGATTCCACATGCCGCAGAGCAACTAAGCCCGTGCGCCGCAACTGCTGAACCTGCACTCTAGAGCCCGCGAGCCACAACTACTGAGTCCGCATGCCACAACTACTGAAGTCCGTGCGCCTGAAGCCCGTGCTCCGCAACAAGAGAAGCCACCACGGTGAGAAGCCCACGCACCACAACGAAGAGTAGCCCCCACTCGCCACAACAAGAGGGAGCCCACGCGCAGCAACGAAGACCCAATCAACCAAAAATAAATAAATAAATAATAAATTAAATAAATAAATAAATGGCCCCAGTGGGACTTCCCTGGTGGTCCACCGCCTTCCCTGCGCTTCCACTGCCAGGTGGCCCAGGTTTGATCCCTGGTCGGGAAACGAAGATCCCGCAAGCCACACAATGCAGCCAAAAATAAATTAATAAATAAATGCCCCTAGTGATGAAAATGAATAAATAAAATTTGGTACATTGCCGCCATAGAATACTATACAGCTGTGAAAGTAAATTACCTGGTTGTGTACGTGTCAACACAGATGGACAGCAAAGACAAAATTCTGTGTCTGTGCATTCTGCAGCTTGGTTTCTGAGGCCTTCTCTTCTTTTTCCTCCCTGATCAGTCCAGCTAGAGATTTATCCATTTTATTGATCTTCTCAAAGGATGACCTTTTGAAAATAAAATAATTGGAGTAATTTTAGACTTACAGAAAACTTGCAAAGATAGTCCAGAAAGTTCTCATACACCCCCCCACCCACCCAGTTTCAGGTTCCCTTTATATTACTATCTCACATTACTGTTGTATATTTGTCAACTCTAAGAAACCAACACTGATACATTATTATTAACAAAACTCTAGACTCTGGATTTTCCAGGTTTTCTATTAATGTCCTTTTTCTGTTCCAGGATCCATTCTGGAATACCACTTCATGTTTTGTTGTGTTAGTGTCTTCTGGTCTGTGACAATTTTTCAGCCTTCCCTGGTTTTTCATTACCTTGACAGTCTTGAGGAGTACTGGTCAGGTATTTTGGAGAAGGTCCCTCAATTTGGGTGTGTCTGATGTATTTTCTTGTGATTTGGCTGGAGTAATGGATGTAGGGGAAGAATACCTCAAGGTGAAGTGTCCTTCTCATCTGGCATATCAGAGATGACTAGTATCATTTGGTTAAGGTAGCATTTGTCAGGATTCTACATCAGCACTTACTATCTTCTCTTTCCATAATTTACTCTTCAGAATTGAGTCACTAAGTCTAGCCAACTCTCAAATGGAGAGGTGGGAATTAAGCTCAACCTCCTGGTGGGGGCCAGGGGTGTCTGCATATACTATTTGGGATTCTTCTACAATGCATATTTGTCTCTTCTCCTTTATTTATTTATTTATTCATTCATTCATTCATTCTTTTATATCATTACAGACTCATGTATATTTATTTTATAATCTGTGTTACGATCCAATATATCATTTAGTTTGTTGCTTGAATTGCTCCAGCTTTGACCATTGGGAGTCCTTTCAGGCTGATTCATCTGTCCCTTTGACATACCCTCACCCCTTCTCTCTTTGTTAAGAACTCTCCTTACTTTCTGGTACTACGGACTGCTCTAGGCTCATTTGGATTTTCTCTTCCCCAGCCTAGAATCCATTTTTCAGTCTCATTTCTTTTCTCTATTTTTCCTCTGCTTTCCACTTTACTGATTTCTGCCCTTCCCTTTATTACTTCCTCTCTTCCACTTATTTGGAGTTTAATTTGCTCTTTTCCTCTCATTTCTTAAGGTGAAAGTTGATGTCCTTGATTTAAAACTTTGAGACCCGTCTTTTTTTTTTTTTTAAGATATTGGGGGTAGGAGTTTATTAATCTATTTATTTATTTTTGCTGTATTGGGTCTTCGTTTCTGTGCGAGGGCTATCTCCAGTTGTGGCAAGCGGGGGCCACTCTTCATCGTGGTGCGCGGGCCTCTCACTATCACGGCCTCTCTTGTTGAGTAGCACAGGCTCCAGAGGCGCAGGCTCAGTAGTTGTGGCTCACGGGTCTAGTTGCTCCGTGGCATGTGGGATCCTCCCAGACCAGGGCTTGAACCCGTGTCCCCTGCATTAGCAGGCAGATTCTCAACCACTGCGCCACCAGGGAAGCCCTGAGACCTGTCTTTTGCTGATAGATGTATTTAGTGCTATAAATTTTCCCCTAAGCACTACTTTAGCTGCATCTCACAAATTTGGATATGTTTTATTTTCATTCTAATTCAGTTCAAAATACTTTCTAATTTCCCTTTTATTTTTGGACCTATGCATGATTTAGAAGTATATTATTTCATCTCCAGATATTTGAGAATTTTCCAAGTATCTTTATGTTATTAATTTCTAATTTAATTCCATTGTTGTTAGAGAACATATTTTATATGACTTGAATCCTTTTTAAATTTATTAAGACTTTCTTTAGGGCTCACTGTACAGTCTATCTATCTTGGTAGATGTTCCATGTGCCCTTACAAAGCATGTATTGCTGTTGGGTGGAATGTTCTGTTAATGTCAATTAGGCCAATTAACATGCTGCTCAAGTCTTTAGTGGCATTCCTGATTTTCTGTTTACTTATTCTATCGGTTATTGAGAGACGGTTGTTGAAATCTCTGATATAATTGTGTATTTGTCTATTTCTCCTTACAGTTCTATCAGCTTTTGCTTCATGTATTTTGAAGCTCTGTTATTGGACCATAAACATTTAAGATTGTTATGTCCTCTTAATAAATTGACCTACTTATCATTGTGAATAACCCCCCCCCCTTTCTCTCTGGTAATATTCTTTACTCTGAAATCTACTTTGTCTAATAGAAAAAGTTACTCCAGCTTTCTTTAGAATGTCTTAGGCTGCTGTAACAAAATACCACAGACAGGGTGGCTGAAACAACAAACATTTATTTCTCATAGTTGTGGAGGCTGGAAGTCCAAGATCAAGCTGCTGGCAGATCCAGTGTCTGGTGAGAACCCACTTTCTGGTTTGCAGAGGTCTTTTCCTCATTGTATCCTCACATGGCAGAGAGCAGAACAAGAGAGAGGAAGAAAGCTCTCCTACATCTCTTTTTACAAGGGCACTAATCCCATTTGTGAAGGCTACATCCTCATGACTCTATTAACTCACAAAGGTCCTACCTCCAAACACCATCACATTGGGGATTAGGTTTCAACATATGAATTTGAGGGGGCAGGGGGAACTTCAGTCTATAGCACCATATTTTTTTCCATATTTTACTTTTAATTTATTTGTGCTTTATATTTAAGGTGGGTTTCTTATAAGCAGCATATAGTTAGGAGGTTTTTTCCCCAACCTGTCAATTTCTTTTATTTTTGTATTGTTTACGCCATTTCCATTTAATGCAATTATTGATATGGTTGGTTTCAACCTACCATCTTGCTACTTGTTTTCTGTTTCTCCCATCTTTACTTTGTTGCCTTTTCTCTCTTTTTCTGCCTTCTTTTGGACTAATTAAGTATTTTTATGATTTCCTTCTATCTCTTTCTTTGGCTTATAAGCTATAACTCTTTTGAGTGTTTCTGTGATTGCTTCAAGATTTACACTATACATCTTTAACTTATCTCAGTCTGTCTTCAAGTGATATTTACCACTTCATATATATTACAAGGATCTTTCAACACTTTACTTCCTTTTTTACCACTCTTGACCTTTGTGATGTTGTTGTCATTCATCTTATTTTACATATGTTTTTAAAAACCCACAATTCGTTGTGACTATTTTTGCTATTAAAAGCCAATTTTCACTTAAAGAGATTTCAAAGAAAACAAGCTTTCACATTTACACACATAGTTACCACTCCCAGTGCTGTTTATTCCTTTATGCAGATCCAGATTTCCATCTGGGATCATATTCCTTCCACCTAAAGGAATTCCTTTAACATTCTTGTGAAGGTCTGCTGGTAATGAAATTTTTAGCTTCTGAAATTATTTCTTTTTTACATTTTTATATCAGTTATAGCTTCATTTGAAAGATACTTTTGCTGGGTATAGAATCCTAGGTTGACTTCTTTTTCAGGACATTACAGATGGTGCTCCACTGTCTTCTGGTTTACACTGTTTCGAACAAGAAGTCTGATGTCATCCTTATCTGTGCTCTTTTTTGTGTAATATATGTGGGGTCCCAAAGGTCACCCACATATTCAGAAATCTGTTAGAAGGACTCATATGATTCACCATATAGCTGTACTCATGGCTAAGATCAATTATAGCAACATATAAGAATACAATACAGTAAGGATACACGGTAGGGGTACACAGTGAGTATACATAAGGGGAAAAGACACAGGAACAGCCTGGAGGAACCCATGTACAGACTTCCTTATGCTCTCTCTCCCATAAGTCGTCACACAGTGCACTCTTCCCCTACAGTAAAAATGACGGAACATGTGTGATATTCCTACCCAGAGAAGCCCATTGGATACTCAAAGCTTATATTGGGGGGTTGGTCATGCCAACTCTGCCTAGCATGTACTAAAATTCCAGACCTCCAAAGAGAAAGCAGGTGTTCATCTTAAATCACATTGTTTGCACGAATGGCAGGCACAGTGCGCCACTCCTACCAGTTAGGAAAGGGTGGAAACCCCCCACCCCAAAATCCAACTTCACAGACACCAGCCAAGGGCCAAATTTTCTAAGGATAGTAGTCTTAGGCCTGCAATGTTAAGTCTTTTCTGCACAAAATGTCTTCTTTTTCTATTTATGCCTTTAAGATTTTCTCTCTATCACTGGTTTTAAGCAATTAGCTAATGATGTGCCTTGGTGTCATTTTCTTTATGTTTGTGATTTTGGAAAATTTGGAAAATTTGATACCAATATTTCTTCAAATAGTTTTTTTGTATCCTCTCTCTCTCCTCTCTCTCCTCTTTCAGGGACTCAAATTACACTTACATTAAACTTAATCTTTTCCTACAGCTCACTGATACTCTTCATTTTGGTGGTGGTGGGGGTCTCTTCTCTCTGTTTCATTTTGCATAGTGTCTCTAGCTATATCTTAAAGTTCAATAAACTTTTCTTCTTCAGTGTCTAATTGACCATAAATCCCATTTAGTATATTTTCCATCTCAGACATTGTAGCTTTCATCTCTAGAAATTTTATCTAAGTCTCTTATTTTCTGATATTTTTGATGTCTTTACTGAAATATAATTGACATGTATTAAACTGCACATATTTAAAGTATGATATTAGATGAAGTTTTGACATATATAAACACCAATGAGACAATTGCCACAATCAAGGTAATAAAATAATATAGAGCGCATCCATGGACCACAGTGGAATCAAACTAGAAACAAAGATACAGAAAAATTTCCACGTGCTTGAAAACTAAGCAACACACTTTTAATAATCCTTAAGTTAAAGAGGAAGTTTCAAAGAAATAGACAAATAACACTGAATGAATATAAAACATATGAAAATCATGGGACACAGCTAAAGCAGGGACAAGAGGGAAATGTATAGCATTAAATGCACACATTAGAAAAGAGGAATGTGGGTGACATCAGAAACATGGCAGAGTGAAAAATCTACCCTTGTCTCTCCCCGTCAATCTACAGCCAGTAAAAAAAAATCCACAACTCAACAAAGGTGCCTCTGCCCAACATAACAGGTCGCCGAAGAATTTCACACATTTGCATGTCTAAAGGTGGGTGGGCTGTAACACACAGAGGAGGGAACAGCAGCCATGGTTCCTGCAATCCTACCCCTCTGACCAGGCACAGAGCCCACAGCTTCAGAGAACCCAGGGACAGCAAGGAAGGCAGCACACATGACTCCAGTCACCCAACCACACCAGTGCCCACTGCCACTGCTAACCGGGCAGCAGCAGCAGTGAGGCCTGGGACCCCATCCCTCCAGCTGCTGAGGCACCCGTGATCCCAGCCCCCGCCTCCCTCCATTCACAGTGGCAGAATTCATGAACCCAACAACAATGGACAAGGTAGAGGCACCTGCACGACCCTGGCTTCTCCCCCTGCATCGCCCCCCTCCCTCCACAGCAGCAGAGCCTGTGACTCAGGGGGTCCCAGACGCAAGGGAAGAGCCCGCCATCCCAGTGATGACAGAGGCTCTGGCAGAAGCAAGGCAGCAAACACCCAGGTGGCACAAGAAGCAACAACAAAGGCACAGAGCCACACCTCTTGCAGAGCCAGTGGAGGCTGGGAAGTGCCACGCTCAAATTTTACCAGGGGCAGCTCAGGCAAGAGAAACCAAGAATGTGTATGACAGCGCCACCTACCAGAAAACAAAAGAAAGGAATCAAACACCTAACCTGTCTTTTAATATCAGCAGAGGAATAATTCATCAAACAACATGAAGAGCCACAGTAACACTACACGAAAAGAAAGTGACAATTCTCCAGAAGCCAAACTTAAAGTCACAAAATATTGCAATCTAATGGATAGAGAATTCAAAACAGCTGTCACGGAGAAACTCAACAAGATGCAAGAAAACACAGGAAGGCAGTTTAATGAGCTCACGAATAAAATTAATGAACAAAAAGGATATTTTACCAAAGAGATTGAAATTCTAAAAAAGAACCAAACAAATTCTGGAGCTGATGGACACAATAAACGAGATAAAGAATGCATTAAAAAGCATTGGAAATACAGCAGACTATATCGAAAAAAAGAATTAGTGAGCTCAAAGACAGAAATCTAAAAATGATACAAGAGAAAAGGTAAACAAGACATTTTTAAAATGAGGAAATCCTACAAGAGCTATTCAACTCTTTTAGGAAGGGCAGCATTAGAATAATGAGTATCCCAGAAGGAGAAGAGAAGGAAAAGGGAGCAGACAGATTATTTAAAGAAATAATAGCTGAGAACTTCCCAAACCTGGGGAAGAAACTGGATATATAAGTCCATGAAGCTAAGAGAACACCTAATTACCTTAATGCAAAAAGACCTTCTCCAAGACACATAATATTAAAATTGCCAAAAGTCAGTAACAAAGAAAGAATTTTAAAGGCAGCTGGGGGAAAAGGATGGTAATCTACAAAGGAACTCTAATTAAGCTATCAGCAGATTTCTTAACAGAAACCCTACAGGCCAAGAGGGAGTAAAATGACATTCTCAAAATACTGAAAGATTAAAAATTTTCACCCAAGAATATTCTAGGGGAGTTGCCTGGTGGTCTAGTGGTTAGGATTCAGCACTTTCACTGCCGTGGCCTGGGTTCAATCCCTGATCAGAGAACTGAGATCCCACAAGCTGTGCAGTGTGGCCAAAATTTTTTTAAAAATTCTATACAGCAGGGCTTCCCTGGTGGCGCAGTGGTTGAGAGTCCGCCTGCCGATGCAGTGGACGCGGGTTCGTGCCCCGGTCCGGGAAGATCCCACATGCCGCGGAGCGGCTGGGTCCGTGAGCCATGGCCGCTGAGCCTGCGCGTCCAGAGCCTGTGCTCCGCAACGGGAGAGGCCACAACAGTGAGAGGCCCGCGTACTGCAAAAAAAAAAAAAAAAAAAAATTCTATACAGCAAAGTAGTCATTCATATATGAACAAGAAATAAAGACCTTCCCAGACAAACGAAAGCTGAGGGAGTTCATCAACACTAGACCTGCCTTATAAGAGATGTTGAAAGGAGCTTTCTACCAGAAAAAAAGCAGTCAAAATACACAAAACTTTGAACGAGGTCATAAGCAGACAGAACCAGAAAACTGCAACTCTCTATCAGATTGTATAGGTTTTTACATGATGCTCTATTACAGCATAAAGGTTAAAGGGAGAAAAGAAGAAGGCAGAAAAATAACTACAGCTAGCTCAGTTTGGTAACAAACTCACAACGTAAAACGGGATCATTTAAGACAAAAGAAACATAAAAGGGTAAGAGGTAAAGGATAGAATACATAAAACTAAATGAAGATAAGATGCAAGCAACAGAAAAAGGACTACTTTATCTTTGAGGCATTTTATACAAGCCTCCGGGTAACCACAAAACATAAACATGGAGCATAGAAACGCCATATTTTTAAAAAAAGGAAATTCAGAAAAATACAGAAAACCACCAAACCAAACTGGCAGCCAGAAATACAAGGAAAAGAAACAATAGACATATAGAGCAATCAGAAAACAGAAAATAAAATGGCAGTATCGGGACTTCCTTGGTGGCGCAGTGGTTAAGAATCCCCCTGCCAATGCAGGGGACACAGGTTCAATTCCTGGTCCGGGAAGATCCCACATGCCATGGAGCAACTAAGCCCATGCACCACAACTACTGAAGCCTGTGCTCCTAGAGCCCGTGCTCCACAACAAAAGAAGCCACCACAATGAGAAGCCTGCACACAACAAAGACCCAACGCAGCCAAAAATAAAAATTAAATTAATTAATTTTTTAAAATGCAGTACCAAATCCTAATATATCCATAATCTCCTTAAATGTAAATGGATTGAATTCATCAATCAAAAGACACAGAGTGGGACTTCCCTGGTGGCCCAGTGGTTAAGAATCCATTTGCCAATGCTGGGGACATGGGTTCAACCCCTGGTCCAGGAAGATCCCACATGCCATGGAGCAACTAAGCCCACGCACCACAACTACTAAGCCTGCGCTCTAGAGCCCGCAAGCCACAACTAGTAAGCCCTCGCGCAACAACTACTGAGCTCATGCACCACAACTACTGAAGCCCACATGCGCTAGGTCCTGCATGCTGCAACTACTGAGCCCATGTGTTGCAACTACTGAAGCCCATGAGCCTATAGCCCATGCTCCACAACAAGAGAAGCCATCACAATGAGAAGCCCCTGCTTGCCACAACTAGAGAAAGCCCGTGCAC
The DNA here is from genome assembly GCF_039906515.1 of Pseudorca crassidens. Classification (NCBI taxonomy): domain Eukaryota; kingdom Metazoa; phylum Chordata; class Mammalia; order Artiodactyla; family Delphinidae; genus Pseudorca; species Pseudorca crassidens. Next base: position 93,978,307 of record NC_090306.1, read on the forward strand.
AGCAGTGAACACCCCAACGCAGCCAAAATAAATAAATAAAATTTTAAAAAGACACAGAGTGACTGGAGGGATTAAAAAACAAGACCCAGGGCTTCCCTGGTGGCGCAGTGGTTGGGAGTCCACCTGCCGATGCAGGGGACACGGGTTCGTGCCCCGGTCTGGGAAGATCCCACATGCCGCGGAGCAGCTGGGCCCGTGAGCCATGGCCGCTGAGCCTGCACATCCAGAGCCTGTGCTCCGCAACAGAAGAGGCCACAACAGTGAGAGGCCCACGTACTGCAAAAAAAAAAAAAAACAAGACCCAACTATAAGCTGCCTCCAGGAAACATACCTCAGCTCTAAAGACGCACATAGGCTAAAAGTGACGGGATGGAAGATAATACTTCAAGCCAATACTTCAAGCCAAAAGAAAGCAGGTGTGGCCATCCTCATATCAGACACAATAGACTTCAAGCCAAAAAGGTAACAAGAGATAAAAATGGACAGTATATAATAACAAAGGGGACAATTCATCAAGAAGACATAATAGTGATTAATACCTATACACCAAACATAGGAGCACCAAAATATATAAAACAATTATTAACAGACCTGAAGGGGGAATTGACAGCAACACAATAATAGTAGGAGACTTTAACACCCTGCTTACATCAGTAGATAGATCATCCAGACAGAAAATCAACAAGGAAATAGCGGCCTTAAATGAAACGTTAGACCAGATGGATGTGATAGATTTGTACAGAATATTCCAACCAAATGCAACATACATATTCTGTCAAGTGCAAATGGAACTTTCTCAAGAATAGACCATCTGCTGGGACACAAAACAAGTCTCAGTAAAGCTAAGAAGATTGAAATTAAAGACTGAAATTTAAGAAGGCTGAAATTGTATCAAGCATATTCTCTGATCACAATCGAATGAAACTAGAAGAAAACTGCAAAAATCACAAATATGTGGAGACTGAACAACATGCTACTGAACAACTATTGGGTCAACGAAGAAATCAAAAAGTACCTGAAGACAAAGGAAAATGAAAATACAACATACCAAAATCTATGGGATACAGCAAAAATGGTACTAAGAGGGAAGTTTATAGTAATACAGGCCTACCTCAAGAAACAAAAATCTCAAACAAAGAATTTAACCTTACACCTAAAGGAACAGAAGGGACATACCTCAACATAATAAAAGCCATATAAGACAAACCCACAGCTAACATCATACTCAATAGTGAAAATTGAAAGCTATCCCTCTAAAATCAGTAACAAGACAAGGATGCCCACTCTCACCACTCTTCTTCAACATAGTATTAGAAGTCCTAGCAAGAGCAATTAGGCAAGAAAAAGAAATAAAATGCATCCAAATTGGAAAGGAAGAAGTAAAACTGTCATTATTTGCAGATGACATGATTTTTATATATAGAAAACCATACAGATTCCATCAAAATACTATTAGAAATAAACGAATACAGTGAAGTTGCAGGATACAAAATCAATATACAAAAATCTGTTGCATTTCTATACACTAACAATGAGCTAGCAGAAATAGAAATTAAGAAAATAATCTCATTTACAATTGCAATAAAGAAGAATAAAACACCTAGGAATAAATTTAACCAAGGAGATGAAAGACTTGTACATTGGAAACTACAGTGAGTCCCCTACATACAAACGAGTTCCGTTCTGAGAGTACGTTTTTAAGTCCAATTTGTTCAAAGTTAGCCTAGGTACCCAACTAACACAATTGGCTATATAGTACTGCACTGTAATGGGTTTATAATACTTTTCACACAAATAATACATAAAAAAACAAACCTTGAAAAGTACAGCAGTACCAGCTACATCGCTGCTGCTTTTACGCTTGCTTCCAGACATGCTGTGCTTGAAATAAAGATACTGTACTACTGTACTCTACACAGTACTGTAAAGTACACAAAAGCGCAACCACTTGTAGAGGATGCATGCACATGACAATGTATGACAGACGTGTGAACTAACTTACATGATTGGACATGTGACACACATTCATATCTTTGAAAGTTCGAAACTTGAAGGTTTGTTTGTAGGAGACTTACTGTATAAGACATTGTTAAAAGAAACTGAAGACACAAATAAATGGAAAGATATTCTGTGCTCATGGAATGGAAGAATTAATGTTGTCAAAATGTCCTTATTATCTAAAGCAATCTACAGATTCAATGCAATCCCTATCAAAATCCCAAGGACATTTTTCACAGAAAAAGAACAAAAGATATATAGTTTATATGGAACCACAAAAGACCCCAAACAGCCAAATTATTCTTGAGGAAAAAAAGAACAAAACTGGAGGTATCACACTCCCCGATTGCAGACTATATAACAAACACATAGTAATTAAAACTGCATGGTATTGCAAGACAAATAGATGTATAGATCAATGGAAAAGAACTGAGAGCCCAGAAATAAACCCACACATATATGGACAATTAATTTACAGCAAAGGAGCAAAGAACATACAATGGAGAAAGGATAGTCTCTTCAATAAATGGTGCTGGGGGACTTCCCTGGTGATGCAGTGGTTAAGAATCCACCTGCAGGGGACACAGGTTCGATCCCTGGTCCAGGAAGATCCCACATGCCATGGAGCAACTAAGCCCGTGTGCCACAACTAATGAGCCTGTGTACCACAACTACTGAAGCCCACATGTCTAGAGCCCATGCTCTGCAACAAGAGAAGCCACCGCAATGAGAAGCCCACACACCACAACAAAGAGTAGCCCCCACTCACCACAACTAGAGAAAGCCCGCAAGCAGCAACAAAGACCCAATGCAGGCAAAAATAAATAAATAAATAAATTTACATAAACAAATAAATAAATGGTGCTGGGAAAACTGGATGGCCACGTGCAAAAAAATGAAAATAGACCACTATCTCACACCATACACAAATTATTTCAAAATGGGTTAAAGACTTGAATATAAGACCTGAAACCATAAATCTCTGAGAAGAAAACATAGGCAGTATGCTCTTTGACATTGGTCTCAGCAGTATCTTCTAGATATGTCTCCTCAGGCAAGGAAAACAAAAGCAAAAATAAACAACTGAGATTACATCAAACTAAAAAGCTTCTGTACAGCAAAGGAAACCATCAATAAAATGAAAAGACAACCAAGCAAATGGGAGAAGATATTTGCAAATGATATATCCAATAAGAGGCTAATATCTCAAATATATAAAGAACTCATACAACTCAACAGCAAAAAAAAAAAAAAAAAATACAACCCAGTTTAAAAGTGGGCAGAGAAGCTGAATAGGCATCTTTCCAAAGAAGACATACACACTGCCAACATGTACATTAAAAGATGTTCAACATCACTAATCATCAGAGAAATGAAAGTCAAAACCACAGTGAGCTATCACCTCACACCTGTTTGGATGGCTGTTATCAAAAAGGCAAGAAATAACAAGTGTTGGCAAGGATGTGGAGAAAAGGGAACCCTCTTACACTGTTGGCGGGATATAAATTGGTACAGCCACTATGGAGAACAGTATGGAGGTTCCTTAAAAAATTAGGAATAGAACTACCATATGATTCAGCAATCCCACTTCTGGGTATTTATGCAAAGAATACAAAAACACTAATCCAAAAAGATATCTACACCCCCATGTTCATCATGGCATTATTTACAATAGCCAAGATAATGGAAACAACCAAAGTGCCCATCAACAGATGAATAGATAAAGAAGATGTGGCACATATATACACAATAGAATAATACACAGCCATAAAAAATATGAAATCTTGTCATTTGGGACAACACACACATGAAATTTGAGGGTATTACACTAAGTGAAAAAAGCCAGACAGAGAAAGACAAATACCATGATTTCACTCATACAGGAATATAAAAAACTAATAAACAAACAAAAACAAAATAAATGAGCAAACCAAGCCAAACAAAAACAAACACATAGATACAGGGAACAGAGTAGTGGTTACCAAAGAGGAAGGGGTGGGGGGAGGGTGAAATGAATAAAGTGGATCAACTGTATTGTGATGAATGGAAAATACATTTTTGGTGGTGAGCATGTTGTAGGGTATACAGAAGTAGAAATATGAATGCTGTACACATCAAACTTATATAATGTTATAAATCAACGTTACTTCATTTTTAAATAAATTTTTTAAAAACTAAAAAAAAAAAAAAGAGGAATATCTCAAACTGATAATTGAAGCTTCCACCTAATGATCCTAGAAAGGAAGAAAAAATTAAGCCCAAAGCAACAGAAAGAAGGAAATAATAAAGTTAAGGGCAGAAACCAACAAAATTGAAAACAGGAAAACAACAGAAAAAATCAATGAGACAAAAATCAATAAATTTACAGAGAGAGAGCACAAGCGGGTAGAAAGGGAGAGAAAGAGAACAGAGATTACCATTATCAGGACTGAAACAGGAGATATCACTACAGACCCTGCAGACACCAAAACAATAATAAGGAAATACTACGAACAACTCTATATACAGTTGTAGGTTCGTGACTCTTCTGTTTTTGACAAATAAAAAATTTTATAATTTAAGGTGTACAACATGTTTTGGTATATGTATACATTGTGAAATGATCAAACTAATTAATATATCCATCACCTCCCATAGTTATCATTTGTATGTATGTGCAGTGAGTATACTTGAAATCTACTTTGTTAGCAAATTTCAAGTACACAGTACATTATTATTAACTATAGTCACCATTCTGTACACTAGGTCTCCAGAATTTATTCATCTTACAACTGAAAGTTTATACCCTTTGATCAAAACCTTCCCTTTTCTCATACCCCACAGCCTCTGGTAAACACCACTTTACTCTCTTTTTCTGTAAGTTTGGCTTTTTCAGATTCCACATATAAGTGATATCATACAGTATTTGTCTTTCTCTGTCTGACATTTCATTTAGTATAATATCCTTAAGGTCCATCCATGCTGTCACAAATGACAGAATTTCCTTCCTTCTCATGGCTGAATAATATTCCATTGTATATATGTACCACAACTTCTTTATCCACTCACCCATTGATGGACACTTAGGTTGTCTCTATGTCTTGGCTATTATGAATAATGTTGCAATGAGCATGGCAGTACAACTATCTCTTCGATATCCTTTTTCACTTTTTTGGATAAATACCCAGAAGAGAGATTCCTGGATCATATATGGTAGTTCTATTTTTAATTTTTTTAAGAAACTTCATACTGTTTTCCACCATGACTGTACTAATTTACATTTCCACCAACAGTGCACAAGGGTTCCCTTTTCTCTGCATCCTCACCAACACTTGTTATTTCTTGTCATTTTGATGATGCCATTCTAACAGAATACGGTTTCTCATTGTGGTTTTGATTTCCATTTCCATAATAAGTACTGATGTTGAGCACCTTTTCGGGTACCCTTTGGCCATCTGTATGTCTTCTTTAGGAAAATGTCTATGCAGTTCCTCTGCCTAGTTTTTAATTGGATTGTTTGGGTTTTTGCTATTGAGTTGCATGGGCTCTTTATATATTTTGGATATTAACCCCTTATCAGATACATGATTTGCAAATATTTTTACCCATTCCATTGATTGCCTTTTCATTTTGTTGATTATCTCTTTTTCTGTGCAGAGACTTTTTCACTTGATGTAGTCCCACTTACCAATTCTTCCTTTTGTTGTTTGTGCTTTTGGTGTCCTATCCAAAAAACCGTTGCCTCGTTAGGTAGTTTTAATTAGGTCCCATCACTCCCAGAAGTCACTCCCAAAAGGGCCCTGACTAATGTACAACTCATCACTGCATTAGCACAAAGAAGCCGATTAAAACCCAGCTGAAAAGGGCAAAGCACAGAAAAATGGTCTGAAGAAGAAAATGTCCAAATGAAGCACAACTTGTTGGGCCACCACCTGCTACTGCCATGCACTGGACAGTTTTACTTGGGTCAGGTGGACCAGAGAACAGCAACAGCCCCAGGGAGTGCCCAATCTTCACATATCTTAAATGCCATCCTCCACTCATCATGGGACGAGGCATTATCACTCACAAAGCCTACCATGACCAACTCAGGCTACCAAGCAGGTCCTCCTTTCTCTCTCTCCAAGTTTCAGAAACGAAAGAACCATGACAGGATATTCAGTAGAGAATCTTTTTCCATCAGCATCCATTCCAGGATCTATGACCCCCGGGTTCCCACACTGACCTACTTCTGGATGAGATGGCCTCCAGTGTACAACTCATCAGAGAAGCTTCTCCTGATCACTGTTTTAAATAACAATCCCTACCACCTCCACCCCATCCTGGTATCCCTTCCAGGTACTTTTCTCTACCTTTAAGCATCATCTAACATGGTACCTATTTTTTTATGTTCTGCCCTCCAAGCCAACTAGAATGTAAGCTCTAAGGGGTCAAAGACTCTCAGCTTTGTTCCCTGTTCTATGCCCAACATCTAGGACAGTGCCTGACGCATGCTGTGTCTTCAATAAATATTTGTTGAATGAATGAATGAATGCACATGCAGTGATGTAAGACTAAGAGCAAGTTAACAGAGAGAACAGACAGAGGAGCGATCCAACTTCCAGTCTACAGGAGGTGACGATGAGCAAAAACTTGATATGCCCATCCTCAGGTGAGATAAAAGAAGGAATGGGACAAATGGGACTCATGAGGCATTCAGGTCCAAGCTAGTAGTACAGTTAGGCGAACAGCTATGGTTTTTGCCTACCTAGCACCCATTTACCCTTCTGACAATAACCTCTGACTTTCCTTTAGGTTCTGCCTGACCTACTTTTGGGGTGAGGATGTGACCTAATTTAGCCAATCACCATACCCCACACCTTTGCTCATACCAGTTGCTTTCTGTTTGGACACATGATCCAATTCAGGAAAGAAGAGTCAATCCCATGATATCTACCAAAACAAATGGGAAAAAGAAACTTCCTCTCCAAGAACATTGCTAGCAATTAAGACGATAAAGCCTGGAGCTGTCGCCGTCACCACCTGGAGCCTAAGAATAAAGCCAACTCAGAAGAAAGCACCAAAGAGAGATGTCAAGAGACAGACTTGAGTCCCTCCCTGGATCCAACCACACCTGAAGGTACTGGGCATTTCAATAAGGCCAGCCAATAAATTCTCCTTTTCTGGTAAACTATTTTAAATTGGGTTTCTGTCACATACAACTAAGAACATCCTGACCAGTACTAAAGAACAAGAGGGAAATACATTCTTGAGGTTCTTAAATACCTAGCTGAGAAGCCTAATGTCAGGCAAGGTGTTCCAGAAGGGCCATCCCATACCTTTTGGTGAAACTCATTGCCAGTCTTTTTGGTGAGCAGGATAGGGGCTGAGGAGAAGGTCATGATGCTAGTTTTTTATTATTTGTGTTTACCTTTTGGGAATTTATTCAACAGCTCTGTCTCAAGAGAGCATAATATGGTGAAAACATCACTGAACCAAGAGTCAGTTCTGGAATGGAAAGCCCACTAGTTAAGACGTTCTTAATCTTTGATGAGGTCAAAACCCCAGAAAAGTACACATGTGCACAAACACATAATTTTGCATAGAGTCTCATGGGTTTCACAACTCTAGAAGCCATTCTATATCTGTAACCTCTCTGCTCTACAGAAACTAGGACACTAGCTTCTGCTTGGACTCCTCTGGTGACAGGGAGATCACTACCTTAAAAGTAGCCCAACGTAATTGAACTGCTCTGGAAAAATTAATTCGTCTTCATATTGAACCAAGATCTGCACACTGTGACTTCTACCCATTGGCCTAAATTTTCCAGAGCAAAACAGAAAAAAAAAATTTCTCTCCTGTGTGTAGCATCTCTTCATTTCTCTGAAGACTGTTTCTAACTTTTAAATGCAAATAATTTATGGGGAGAAATGCAGATGATGTGCCATGCAAATTATTTTACAGTGCCTTGTTATAAAGATATATTCTGCCACCCTATATATGCCAAACACCCAAATGTAGACGCTAAATTCCAGACAGGCACCACTGCTATTAATCTGCATGGTCTAGGTTTTGCAAAGACAGGAATTACTGTATAAAAATATCTTGAAGGAAATAGTAAAGTTTTTTGGAAAGAGCACTTCACTGAGACTCAGAAGACTTGGGAGTAGTATCTATCTCCCATTCCAACTACCTGTGTATGCTTGGGCAAATCATTTAACCCCTCCCTCTGGGCCTGTTTCTCACCTATAAAATGTGACAAAACCTACCTCACAGGGATGCAGTGAGAATCAAATGCTATCGTGTTCGTAAAACTTCTAGCCCAAGCCCGGCACAGAGCAAATTCTCACCACAGGACAGCTCCGGAGCTCAGCAAGCTCAGCGTCTCATTCGATGCGCTCGGCACTCTTGCACCAACGGGATTCCCCTTCCCAAGCGGAGTCTGCGCTCTGGGCTCGACTGAGGCTCCCTGGCCGCTCGCGCTTTTCTCTCCTTCTCCAAGATGGCGGCGGTCGGCGGCGCTGAGGCGGGATCCGAGCGAGCCTAGTGAAGGTAGCGGCGAGCGGAGCCCCCACGAGGCCGAGCTGGGCCCCCACCCCCAGGCGGCAGTGGCCCCGCCCCGCCACCACCCGCCGCCTCGGGCCGCGACACCGCCCTGAGGGCGCCCGGGGCCCGTCGCGGCCTAGCCCAGGGGCCGAGCCGGGGACTGGAGTAGCGGCCGCAGTCCGCCCCCGGGAAGGGGCTGGAGCGGGTCGAAGGAGGAAGGCGGGCGGGAGCTGTTCAAATGGGGAAGGCGGGAAAGTGCGGGCCGGGAGGGGGCGTGCGGCCGCCCCGGGGGCCCGCGGGCCGAGGCCGCCCCTCCCCCTGCCCGGCAGTCTCCGCCCTCGGGGGCGCCGGGAGCCGCCGGGACGCGGGAACCCGAGTGGGGCCACCTGGCTCAGGACCCGGGACGCAGAGTCCCTGGGCTGTCAAGGGGCGAGGGGGCCGGGTGATGGGAGGGCCGGGGCCGCGGCTGGCAGGAGAGGATGCAAGGAGCTTTCCTCTTTTCCTCTTCGCACCTTCGCACAGCTTTATTGAACTAGCTGTTGCTGCAGAACTGCCGGGAGAATCCTGTTGGTTTGCCGTGGGGACCACAAAGACGGTGGTCCTTGGGGCTCTTTGTAGCAATAACCCGGTGTGGTGTGTACTCTTTGCGTGCGACCCAGTTTGAACATACCTTCCGAGTGGGTTTTTCTCCATCCAGGCCCATTTCCCCCCAAAGCTGGTACTTGTAGATTTCACTTTATTTTCTGTCGGGCAGAAGAGAACCATTTATCTCCCTGCCTCCTGATGGCTGACTATATTCCCCCATAGCAGAATAAATAAAAAAACTGAATCCAAACTAGAGCCCGTTGATTGGACAAGGCTTGTCAAAATTTGTACCGCTGGATTTTTGGGAATGTGTGTTGTCAGCCGCTCTGTGAGGTCGTCGTGGTTCCGCTCAATTGCACTACAGTGAGGATTCAGTCCCCATCCCAGGCTGTCGGGATCTCTGCAGTTCCCAGAGCTGGCAGGGGCTGTGAGTGCTGCATAGGTAGGTTCGTGGAGAAGGGAGTGGCAAGAATTCGGAGTCGCTGGGTTCTGAGATTGGAGGCGATCTCGACGAAAATGAGAAGACATCCCCTGCTCCTATCCTAGAAGTAACAACAACGATAACAATTCAGAAACTGGCAACAGCTGGATGTGCATCTTCCTTTTCCTGCCCTGGCAATTTGAGTTCCTGAAAGAAGTGCTGGAAGAAGAGAACACGGAATCTTGAGCAAGGCTGTCCTCCTGGACTGGACCTGGGTCTCAGGATTTTGCTTACCGCCCCGTTTCCGAGGTTTACTTTGTCTTTTTCAATACACACTTACATTTTGGGATGAAGAGGCTTGTTAGTGATTGCTGGGGCTCAGATGACCTCAAAAAATCACCTTCTGAAACTTTTTTTTTTTCAGTATTTGTGATTTGGACCTTCAAAATAACAAAGTACTGTGTCTGGTGATTTTCAGTTTTTCCCTGATTCCTTTGATAATTCTAAAAGCAAAGCCTGAACATCACGCATGTACTTACCTACAAGTGGAAGAGCAGCTCTGCCTCCTTTTTCATCTCCTGAAGAAAAGTCCCACAAGAGCCGTTTGATAAGTTGCACCTTTCAAAAGTACACATTTTTTATGATGGCATATTTCTTACTTCCATAAACAGCTTTAAGTAATGAACTTTTACTTCTGTTGTCATTTTTTAGCCCACTGAGAGGAACATAATTGTAAAATTATCCCTGCCTCTTGAAGTTGACAACATTGGATTCTGTAAACTCCAAAATTTGTGGAATTCAGGAGAATGAGCTTTAACACCTGTTTTACACTTGCCAACATTTAATGTAATTATGGCTTCTGTTTTCTAATGTGAATATCAAACCTAATATTTTTCATTTTCATTAATCCTGACAATCTGCTGCCTAACCCTGGACTCTGAATTTATCGTGGATAATATTCAAGACCTGGAAAGAATATCACAGGAGTCGTCTGATCTTATATAAATGTTGCCCTAACTCTGCCTTTCTTCCACACTGTTGCTTGAGACTTCTTTATCTGGTTTCATCTTTCTTCTATGAGTCAGCAACCAAAACTAACCTCTGGGCTGCAATAATATCCTGATTTTAAAGAACCCAGAAGTTCAGGGTCTATCAGTCTGCCCAGGCTGTGAGTGAGATAGTCCATTGTGTCTAAACTTAGTTTTTTAAGCTCTTGGCTGTCCCAGTTCTTTATTGAATTAGACTTGCCTTCAGGCCCTGTTCATTTTTTACTATCGGTTATTTAATCTTGTAAGTTATAAAGTGCTCTTCCATGTCTTTGTAAAAATTGAATAGTAGCGGGCCTAATTCTAATACATAATGCTGACAGCCAGCACATGTTTTCTGTGCTGCCCTGTGCCTCTGAGGATCAGCTCCTAATTTTCTGTTCCCTTTTACAATTATTTCATCCACTGGCTGTTTTTCAAAGCAGTCAGTTATGAGACCATGAGCACTTTTTCACAGTCCAGTGACATCATTGTTTTCTTTCTCATACTGTCTTCAGAGGTACTTAACTCTTATTCTGACTGTTCGTTGTTCAGCTCTGTTTTATGTTAGTTTTGATGTTACCAAAGGGAAGGCCTGGTTATAAGTCTCAGGACCTGCCTTTGCGTCATACAGAAGAGCATTTTGTTGTTGACAACAGATTGGTGGACACACTGATGATGTTGAATATTTAAGATTTTTTGCCCATTATTTCTCAAACGTTCTTTGCCAAACTCCATTTGTCATGAAAAACATTTAAGCTGAGGTCTCAAGATGTGGTATTTCTTGGCATTATCGGCCTATGAAGATTAATGGGATCCATATACTCTTCTAATAAGCTCACTACTTTAGTGCCAGTGAGTGGATGTACTATTTTTAAGTGAATGGATATAATTCCCTATGATGATCCCCCTCCCCTAACCCCTTGTGGAGTTACACCACTTGGGTGGACAGGGGATGACAGTAATTTCTATTTGAGAAAGTTTAATGCCTAATGCTGGAACATGAAAAACTGGCTATATTAAGTATCTTGCCTCCTCATAGTTTCTACATGAGACCTGACCTCATATCACCTTCATTTCCTATGAAAAGCCCTTTGAGTAAATAGTTCTCCAATTACCTGTAAAATAACCCAGTTCATTTCTTCACTCTTACCTTGACCAAGTTCATTCATTCCACTTCTTAGGGAAGTGGAGAAATGCTTTTTTATGTTTCTGAATCTGACTTGTAAATCATTCTTGGTAATACTTCTCTTTCTGTTTTCAACTTAGGCATTATCTGTGCATTGTATCTTATCTGACTTGTGCAAATAGGCCTTTTTCTTTTGGTTTATTTTAAATGTAACTTATGAAATTTTCCCTTGTTAATTCATCTTTTCTTTCCCACAAGTTACATACTTCACTATTACCCATACCTTCCTGAAGGGACTGGCAATGTCTCATTGAAGTGTCCTTCAGCATTTCTAAACCCCACTATAGTGGTGAAGGTAAAATAAAATTTAAGTAAATAACCAGTCAGATCAACTTTTAAGCATTTCACTAACTGAATGAGGACATTTTCAATATATTTAGTATATAATTTTTAAATTTCCTGAAAAAACTTTTCCTGCGGGAATTGTGACATTGCCTGTCCTAAAATTATTTGAAGAACTTTACCTTCGAGTGCAGTTCATGGCTTGTCATCTTCAAAGTCAAAATGGACGTATAAACTTGAATGCCAAAAAAGTAATTTTAGGGCCTCCCTGGTGGCGCAGTGGTTGAGAGTCCGCCTGCCGATGCAGGGGACACGGGTTCGTGCCCCGGTCCGGGAAGATTCCACATGCCGTGGAGCGGCTGGGCCCGTGAGCCATGGCCGCTGAGCCTGCGCGTCCGGAGCCTGTGCTCCACAACACCACAACAGGAGAGGCCACAACAGTGAGAGGCCTGCATACCGCAAAAAAAAAAAAAAAAAAAAAAAAAAAAATTCTAACAAATTTAAGACAATATTTAGAACATTTAAATTTTTGTAGTTCTTCAAATCAGTGAAAATCTTAATAATGATGAAAATTTCATCACCAGTGTACAGATGACAATTCCTCCTTATTTTCACCTATAGCCTTTAAGAAAGGCTTGATAGAGTTGAAAGCTGTTCTGTGGGCAACTAATATAAGAAGTGTGCCTACTTTTACACTTCTCTGATTTTGAGCAAATTCAGAGAGCCCAACAAAATGCATACCAAAAAAGTATGCTCTCAAGATCTTTAATATCACTATCATGTTCTCATCAGTTCTGTTTAAATTGCAATACAATAGATTTTAGCCTTTCACCGATTCAAATGGTAGGATTTTGTGGTCTCGAATGCATGGTATAACCTGTCTTCCTCTGCATCCTGCTTTATCTGTGCATTTTGTAACCGTGATTGAACCTATCCCTCTGACTTAATGTCGGTTTTCACCCTGTCTCAGTGTTGTCAGACCTGTTGGCATGTCAGAAGTTCTCATTAATCTTGAAGTATTTTTTTATATAGGAGGTATTTTATATACTTCCCCAAACAACAGCTTTAATTCATGAGTCAAATCAAATTAAGCCTAATGCACTTCCTACAGCTTCATCCCTAGTGTATTTACAAACAGAAAGCGGAGGTGACAAGACACTCCTTTATTCCTTGCTGCCCTTCCAGGCTGCCCTTGGACCACTACGCATTTCCATCTGGAAGGTTGCTTCTCCACAGTGATTTCGCATTACAGGAGGGTTTTCCTTCTTTGTTTCTCAGACCTGGTCCTGTAGACGGGAAGGAGCCTGGACACAGGGACCCATTCTCAAAGGCCCGGCAGGACCGCCATGGCTTATGATGACTCCGTGAAGAAAGAAGGTATGACCCCTTAACCTGAGAAGCATTCCAAAGGGGGTGTCCTCTTCAATCCTTGCAGCCCATGGACATAGAGACCAGGACTGGCCATCACAGCCTGGACTCCCAAGTGATGATCCAGAGCACTAGTAAAACTCCACGTCATCCCCAGACTGGGCCCATGGAAACGAAAACCAGGACAGGGTTCCAACACAAGAGTCCGAACCATAAGTCTCTGTAGTCTATTGGGGTGATCCCCTGCAGCACTCGTGGTCCTTGCCAGCTCCAGTGTGCAGGAGTCTGAGGATAGGAGTCACACAGTGGACACCCACAGAGCAGCACAGCACATGAATCCTTATTCTTTTCAGCCTTACCTCTGCAAGTCTGTGTCCACCTGCCAAATCACAACTAAGAAACCATGTCTAAGGATGCACCTTGGGCCTTTGCATAGCGTGGAAGCATTGTTTCTTCATGTTTGATTCCTGTATTTGCAGCCAAGTCATCAAGACATATTCTTGTCCCCTTGGATTTAGCCCTGTGTTCCAGTGGACTTACCAAATAACATGATTCTAATTTGGAAGTGAAGGGACTATTGCATTTCATATGTGGCGATTTGGTTGTGACTTACTTGACTTTCTCATTTCCTTTCCCAAATGAACCTGTGCTTCTCAGATTGCTTTGATGGTGATCACAGCTTTGAGGACATAGGGCTAGCTGCTGGCCGAAGCCAACGAGAAAAGAAACGTTCTTACAAAGATTTTTTAAGGGAAGAGGAAGAAATCGCTGCTCAGGTCAGGAATTCTTCCAAGAAGAAGTTGAAGGTAAATTCTAAACATTTGAATTAGGAAAGTTTTAAACTGTTTCGTATCATGTTTCCTAGTATTTGAAGAAAGAGGTTTCTTTGAAAAACATTTAAAAAGAAAAATAAACATCATTCACATCTATTTTCACTATTTCCTGTGTTTTACTTTATTTTCCAAAGTCAGAAATCATCAGAAAACAACATTGGTTCCAAACTGCCTTTGCCTCATCATCTTATCCATTGCTCAATTCTTCTTCCTCTTCAATTCTAGGATAGTGAACTTTACTTCTTGGGGACGGACACGCACAAGAAAAAGAGGAAGCACTCCTCTGATGATTACTACTATGGAGGTAAGGATGGGAAGGGGCAACAGGCGGGAGAAACACATCACTGGTTCTTGGAGTCGGGGTAGGGGAAAGGGATCCAGATGTTGCTGACTCAGTGGCCTATTTAACAGGACAGTGGTTCTTGTTCTGAGTGCCGATAAACCAGTGTGAAGGAGGAGAGAGGTGGAGGGCTGGTATTTTGGAGGATTCAGCATAGAAGAACAGTCTTCATTTGTGATACACCAGGTACCAGGTTCCTTCTCCCCTCAATCATCCACTTATCTTGTGCCCATTGCTGTCTAGCATCCCTTTTGCCATATGTAGTCCTGGGCCCTCTGGCCTGCACCTGTGGGTTACTTCTCAATCCAGCGCGTATCCACTCACAAGACCAGTTTTTCTTAGCTATATTGTGCACATAGCTGACAAGACTAACTCTTTCCTAGAATGGATTTGTCCTGAACACAGGAACAAATGATGCTTTGTCTTCAGTGTAATCTAAATTGTAACTACTCGTAATCCTGCAGCTATGGTCCATTCTTCTGGGTATGCTCTCTTTGGTTGCTTGTGAAGACTCAGTGAAGAAAAACAACTTGAGTGGCAAGAGCTGTCTCCAGGGTCAGAGGCAGAATCTACCAAGCCAAGAAGCACATGAGCATCATCTCTGAATGTTTGGAATCAGTTGAAGGGCCTCCCCTCCAATCATTCCTGTTAGCCTCTTCCTCATCTTAGTTGGGTGTTTTTGGTGAGAGAGGAAACTTGCTGGAAGTTGCTTTGTCAAATGGACAATTACTTCTCTTGATTATTTCTAGATATTTCGTCTTTGGAGTCGTCACAGAAGAAAAAGAAAAAGTCTAGCCCGCAATCTACTGATACAGCTATGGACCTGTTGAAAGCGATCACTTCCCCTCTGGCAACAGGCACCAAGCCTTCCAAAAAGACAGGAGAAAAGTCCTCCAGTTCTTCAAGCCATTCAGAGAGTAAAAAGGAACACCACAGGAAGAAAGTCAGCGGAAGCAGTGGGGAGCTGTCCCTGGAGGATGGTGGTTCCCACAAATCCAAAAAAATGAAACCACTGTATGTGAACACAGAGACGCTGACCCTTCGTGAGCCTGATGGGTTAAAGATGAAACTTATTCTCTCACCAAAGGAGAAGGGAAGCAGCTCAGTTGATGAGGAGTCTTTTCAGTACCCCTCTCAACAAGCGACTGTGAAAAAATCCTCTAAGAAGTCAGCTCGGGATGAGCAAGGTGCTTTACTCCTAGGACATGAGTTACAGAGCTTTCTGAAAACAGCCCGGAAGAAGCACAAGTCATCCTCAGACTCACGTTCGTCTCCTGGCCCTGAAGGCTGTGGGTCTGATGCCTCCCAGTTCCCAGAATCCCACAGTGCTAACCTTGATCTTTCAGGGCTTGAACCTATTCTAGTAGAATCAGACTCCTCCTCTGGCGGGGAGCTAGAGGCAGGGGAGTTAGTGATCGATGATTCTTACCGGGAAATCAAGAAGAAAAAGAAGTCAAAGAAGAGCAAGAAGAAGAAGGACAAGGAGAAGCATAAAGAGAGGCGACACTCCAAGTCCAAGAGAAGTTCGGGACTTCCCGCTGCAGCAGTGGGAGAGGTCCCAGCGCCGCCCGGCCCTCCGCCCAGCATCCCGTACACTGGAGCAGCCGCCCCTCCCCCACCGCTTCCTGGCCTCCACACAGATGGGCACAGTGAGAAAAAAAAGAAGAGAGAGGAGAAGGACAAAGAGAGGGACAGAGGAGAAAAGGTAAGGCATTTTTTAAAGTATGATGCAGGGTAGGAGGTGAAGCAGGTTTTTCCTTGACAGTAGTAAGTGGACTTGGAATTAAGCAGATGAACCGCTGGGAATGTAGCAAGGTAAACCTGCTGGAATGATATAAAGTAGAAAATATTACCAATGGTACAAAAATAGGAGCGACCTTAATTATTCATGGGTTTTCTTGATAGAGTTGTTCTCCCACCGTGCCAAGCATAGGTTTAGAAATACAGAGGCTTATTCTAACTGGCCCTTAAAATTCACAGAAGGAGCCAAACCCAATTTCTTTCACTCAGCAGCGCTGTCTGGCTGAGGCAGTTGAGAGATATAAAAACGTATTCATTCTGTGAGTTCATTGTGAAAAATAGATTTTCAAAATTAGAATGATGGAAAAAAAAAATTAGAATGATGACCGATCAACAAAATAAGCTAACGGCTTCCCACGAACTGGTGTTGGCTACTTTCTGGTATTCTTTTTAGTGTCCAACGTGTGTGCTCTCACCATTTGAGTGCTTCCTGTGTGCCAAGCCCAGTGCTACCATAGGAGTTAAGAGGTGGAAAGAGGGGCAGGAGGACACAGCTCTTGACCTCAGTGAGCTCACTGTTGTTGAGGAGACGGGAATGAGAGATCAGCCGCCTTGGTTTGATTTCTTTCTCACAACTCAAGAAATTTTCTAGCAGTTGTACTACAGTACAGGGGCTGATGACTGTGTCATTACAGGTTTCCTTTAAAAGGTAAACTTTTTCCCCAGATTACCAAAGTAATATATTATTTTTCTAGAAATTTAGAAATTCAGAATAGTAGAAAGAAAAAAAATAATAGTTTTGCCACCTAAGGACAACCATTTTCTTCCTTTGCTCTGCAAAGTTAAATGTCAGGTAAAACCTGAAAGAAAGGCAGCTAAGAAAGAGAAAAGCAAATATATTAAGAATATAGGATTGGCGATTTCATTTCAGTCTATAATTGAGTCACAAGTGATTTTCTCCACTAGTAGGAGTGCCTTTTAAGCAAGTATACAGATCAGAAAGAAAAAGCTGTATCTTGTTTTTTTTTAACTGTACCTTCTGAGCTAAGAATCAGTGTGAGCATCAAGAACTGAACAGTCCAATACTAGCGTGGGTTTTATTCATTGTTTATTCCAAAATTGTTTCATGAAATAGTACATATCCTGTGTAAGAGTCTGTTTATTCCAAGAATTTCCATTCTAGTGATACATGATAATGCCGTAAACTAATCTTACAGTGCTAAATGGGAGGAGGGCAGGGTGGTCAGAGAAAGCTCTAAAGAAGAAAAAGGTTGTCAGCAGACGGGAACACATGGAGGCAGAGAGAGGTTTAGGAAGCAACATAGCAAAACAGCTGAACTCTAGTCCTATGCTTCCAACTGATAAATATTTCTTCCTGGATGCCTTGGCTACCTCAGAGCCATGTGTCACTAATGGAGCTCATCATCCAGACCCTTAAACATGCATCTCCTCCTCCATCTCCTTCTGTAGTCCGCATGTCCTACCAGTCAATCCAAACTAAAAACTATATGCTGATTATTTTTCTCAGTACTCCATTATGAAATTTTTCAAACAGAAAGTATTGAAAGAATTGTACATATGCCACCCATTGAGATTCTTCAGTTAACATTTTGCTGTTTGCTTTATCATCCATCCGTCCATCCATCAATCCATCTTACCTTTGTTAATGTACCTTAAAGTAAGTTGTAGGTATCACATACACACCCCTAAACACTTCAGCTTGCATATCATTAACTTCAGCTCAATACTTGTTTTCTGGGCTTTTTTTAGGTAAAATTCACATATGGTAAAATGCACAGATGTTAAGTATACCACCTGATGAGTTTTGATAAGTTCACACACCTGTGTGACCAAACCTCTATCAAGATACAGCTATTACCCTCATCACAGATACCCAGTGATGTTTCTCATACCCTTTTTCAGTCAATCCCGACCCCTAAAACCAATCACTGTTCTGATTTTTTTCCAACCTTATGGTTCACTTTTACATTTCCCTCTTCCCTGCCCACACCCTCCACTATTTCCACTCAGCTGTTGGGCCTGATACTCTTCCTCTTTAATAACTTCCACACCCTTATGCCCTCTATCACCACTGCCTCATCCCTCCCTCATCCCTCTCATTAAGTACATTACTACTTAATGTAGTAATAAATGGCCCCCTTTCCATTTCTTCCCCCATGCAAAATTCATCTTACTCTGATGCCAGAATGAACTTAAGGACCACTTTGATGATGACAGTTGTCTCTTCAACATCCTCAGAGCATCCTTACTGCCTTTATGTTAGACCCATAAGCTCCAGGAGGACCGGGATCATGTCTGTCTTGCTGTCTACTCTGTCCCTTGTACCTAACCCACAGTCTGGCCCATCGTAGAAAGTCAGTAAATACTTCTTGAATGAATAAGTATCAAAGTCCAAACCCTTGACCAAGCATTCATAATTGTGATTTAGCCCGAAACTTCCCTCTTCAGCCTTACCTCCTGTTAGTCTGCTTTGCCTGTACTGTGTGGGGACCATACTTGTTCCTTACCGTCTTAGCTCCACTCCTTGGATGGTATGTTGCAGTGACCTTCTTCCCCTTGTTTTTTTCTCCTTCACATATTGAAGGCCTGCCTTCCCTTCAGAATGCAGTCAAATGCCACCTCCCCTAAGACATCCTGACTCTCCAGTTATAATTAACTTCTGAATTCCCATAACTCCCTTGCTATGGGAAGTTACTGCACTTGTTGTCTTCCTTATATTGGATTCATCTTTGTGTATATTCTATTTCCCCTACTGAAGACTCCTTGAGGGCGTTTTAGTTCCTTAGGGACTCTCAGCCACCTTGATGTTATTACCTTCAACTCCTCGGTGTCCTTGGTAAGCATTTTGTGACACATGTCAAATGAATGAATATGTGGATGAAAACATAGCATCAAAAAGGTAGGTTGTAAGCAAATGGTAAAGAATCTTGAATGCCGAAGTAAGGGATTTGGCCATGGGCACTTTGGGGTTATGAGCAGAGTTTAAATATGCTGTAAATGATAATTTAAGAATAAAATGATGAAGCTATACCTGGTGACTTAGACCGAGGAGAGACTTGTGGAAGATCACCCAGGAGGTTATTATAGTCGGAGGTCAGTAATGAAAGCCTGATAGAAATAAAATTGAAGAGACAGATTCAAGAAAGACTCTGAAGAAAAGACTGACAAGATCTGGCAGCTGGGCTTGGCTCTGGGGAGCCAGAAACATAAATGAGTATATAAATGTCCCTTAAGGTTTTGAACCTGGGTGGCTTGCAAGATAAAATTATAATCTCCTCAAGGGTGGGGACTTATTTATAATTCCCCCATGCAGCTAGCAGTTGCTAGTGAAAAGTGAATTTCAGTTTATAGCAAAAAGTCTTACTATGAATCAGTATTTGACTGTGACTGTCCAAACCTGAAACCTGATACTTTGAATGTAATCATTTATTTAGCCAACAGATTATTTATGGGACATACCCCATGGTTTGGTTTTTGTTTTTTTGCGGTACGCGGGCCTCTCACTGTTGTGGCCTCTCCTGTTGCGGAGCACAGGCTCCGGACGCGCAGGCTCAGCAGCCATGGCTCAGGGGCCCAGCCGCTCCACAGCATGTGGGATCTTCCCGGACCGGGGCACGAACCCGTGTCCCCTGTATCGGCAGGCGGACTCTCAACCACTGTGCCACCAGGGAAGCGCTACACCATGTTTTTTAAACTTGACCTGTGCCTGAAAATTTCCATGGAGCTTTAAAAAAAATCCTTTCCAAAGAAATAAAGAAATTTTTTAAATCCTGGGTTTTGTTTCAGTATAAAAAAAGAACTATCTGAGGGAATTCCTTGGCAGTCCAGTGGTTAGGACTCTGCGCTTCCACTGCAACGGGCACGGGTTCAATCCCTGGCTGGGGAACTAAGATCCTGCAATCCGAGCAGTGCGGCCAAAAAAAAAAATAGTATCTGAAAGTCCACCTAGAGATAGAAAGGAAGGTTTCAGGAATAGCATTCCCTCTGCCTGCAGTGAGCACACACAGAGAGCCCCCTGGTGGAAATGCAGGAGGCCTCTGTGTGCCCTTTCTACCCTAGAATCTGTGACCAAGACTGCAATGAAAATAGAGAAGCAAGAGAATGGCTGGTTTGGGAGAAGAAGAAAAGTTAGGTTTAGATTCCAAGATATAAGCATCTAGAGATTCAGCATAGCTAAGTGGTTAAGAGCGTGGCTATGGAGCCAGACCCCTTGGGCTGCATTCCTGGCTCTGCCACTTCGAAGCTATGCGATGTTGGACAAGTTGCATGACTTCTCCATCTACACGTGGGGATGATGATAGACCTACCTGGTAGGGTTGTTAAGGGTTCAGTGAGGTAATACATGGGAAGGTGTTCAGGGCCTCGGTGTGCCAAGGCCCTCTGGGGCGCCACAGCAGACTCACAGTGGCACCACTAGATTTTTTCAGCATTAACATTTCAGAAAAAACGGTCATACTTGCCATCTGTCAGGTACCTCATGAACTACTAGCGCAAAGTAATTCACAGGTTCAACGTCTTTTTATGTTCCATTCCTTTCAGTGATTGCTGTGATAAAAAGCACGTACCACGTGAAGACCCACACAGGAACCATGAACCAACAAAGTTTGGGAACCTTGGCTTTGCACAGTGTTGGCACATTAGCTAAATAACATTCAATACATGTTAGTTGTTACAGTCATCATCTCAGTAGACTTCCCAGGGAGCAGTGGAAATGCGAGACCTAGAGTTCAGTGGACCACCTGCAACCAGGGTTGGAAGAGGGGCCGTGGTGCTGGAGGAGACACTGAGAGGGCTTAGCATCGCAGAGGGAGGAAGACAGTTTCAAGAACAGATTGGTCTCATGCTTGAGAAGACAGGAGTTCAGGTGTAGTGGGGAGAATGGAAGCCAGGCTGGCAGAGTTCATATGAGAATGAGAAGCGAAGGCAGCAGTGGGGGACTCTTCCTGGAGAATTTTGACTGATACAAAGAAGGGAGATTGGACTCTCTCCCCTGTGAATGGTGACACTTTCAGTGTGGAGTTTCATTTAGGGAGTGTTTTTTTAGCTTTTCTGTTTGCCTGTTTGTTTCTTTGTTGTTGAATCCTGCTTTCCAGGAGGAGAGAGAAATCATATGGTGATACCTTGATGATCGTTTCCGCTTTAAGACCATCCCGTTGGAGTGGGGATCTTTTGGTTTATGTTGGAGGAGCAGGATATGGTAACATTTCAGAAATACCTTACTTTTGGTTTTACTAAATCAGTAAAAGCCCATTCACTTCCACTCAAACTAAAATCTGTGACGTTGCCACTTCAGAGGAATGCCTTCACTTACCTGTATGTTTCCAGAATGTTCTCATTTCCTCTAAGCAAATGAAGCCTGGTCCAGTGGCCTAGTGCCTGACACACTCAGACATTGCTGTTGATCTACTTATAAACTAAATTCCGAGAGATAGGGCTTCCCTATCTCTGGTGGCGCAGTGGTTGAGAGTCTGCCTGCTAATGCAGGGGACATGGATTCAAGCCCTGGTCTGGGAGGATCCCACATGCCACGGAGCAGCGAGGCCCGTGAGCCACAACTGCTGAGCCTGCGCGTCTGGAGCCTGTGCTCCTCAACAAGAGAGGCCGCGATAGTGAGAGGCCCGCGCACCGCGATGAAGAGTGGCCCCCGCTCACTGCAACTAGAGAAAGCCCTCGCACAGAAACAAAGACCCAACGCAGCCAAAATAAATAAATTTTTTAAGAAAAAAGTTAAATTCTGAGAGATAACTAGACTTGTCATGGTGTTACATAAATTCTCCCTCTGTTAAGACTGACGCTGAGTAACAGTAGCGATAAGTGGTACAAATCAGGAGGTGCCATCTCTGAGAGCCTGCTATGTGCCAGGCTCTCTGAGGCATTTTTGCACACATAGGGGTCTTGACTGACAGGTATTGTTAGCCCCCTTTCACAGAGGAGGAAGCTGAGAAGAAAAGACATGGAGCCAGAATTTTAATGGAGGTTCTTTAACCCCAAGGCTGTACTCTTTCCACTGTAGCACATGCCTTTCCAAAACTTAAGAGACGGTTACCCGGTGCCACAACCAGTCTTTGACAAAGCTAAAAGTAGGTTCTAGGGTAAGGGAGACTGACATGGTGCACTGGTGTCTGAGATTTGTCCTGTGGAAGCATACAGATGTTGAAATGAAGGGGCGGAAAGCTCGGACTCGAGTTCAGCAGACTTGGTTCTTGTTCTTGTTGCTACTTACTAGCCTTGTTCTCTTGAGATTGCTTCCTCGCTTCTCTGCTCACTTGTGAAATGGGGTTATTTAGATTAAATTAGGTGTACACGTAGCACGCTTGGCACACACAGGGCAGGGCTCAGTCAGTAGCTGCTGTTAACAACGACTGTTGCTTTCATCCCACATTCTTTGGAAATATAAAATATACTTGAAAACATCTTTTTAAAAGTTTTTTTTCAAGCACTCATTTCACATATTCGACTAAGCAAAAGGGCTCTTGTTTATGTTTTCTTTTGCTTTTTAATATTAACCTCCACCTTTTAGGAAGCAAACTCTGTAGCTGTCACCTATTTGGAAAGCAGTTAGGAACCAGAAAGAAAACAGGGTCTCTAAGGACCAAAAGCAGATGTTATAGAGCAAGTTTCCTACAGCTCCTTGGAGCACGTCGTGGGCACTGGGGAAAGGAACATCAGCTGGAGAGGAGTCAGGGGACCATTCTGACCCCGTTGTTTTCTTCGTAGAACTTCACCTACGAGGGTGTTGTGAAAAGCAGACGAGGTAACACAAATGAATGTGCATACCGGCCTTTTCACACACAATTCTGAGACTTTGTTATGCATTCAGTACATATTTATTCTGCACTTACATTGTGCCAGGCACTGAATCAGGTACAGTGTTAGCTCTCAAAGAGCTCCGTGTGTAGTAAGGGGTTGGAAAGCATTCAGAGTGTTGAACCTCAGCAGAGGTGGGTGCAGAGTGCCAGGGAAAGCCTGTGGGTGTCCAAGAAGCTTTCAGGGGGAGGCAGCCCTGAACTGAAACTTAAGGCCAAATAGGTATTCCAGTCAGGGAGTGGAAATGCATGTGAAGGCCCAAGAGGGCATAGGATGTTCAGAGAACCACAGGAGGTCCAACCAGCAGGTTAAAAGTAACCATGTGGAAGGCAGGAAGGGGGCTTTAGTAAATTACAATAATAATAAGAGCTATACTTACTGAGTTGTTCATATGTTCTAAGCACTGCACTACGTTTTTTATCTATGGTGTATTGGTGAATTTTCACAGGAACCCAATGAGATGTAGGTATTATCCTGTCCATTTCACAGAAATAAGCTCAAAGTGAAATAACCTGCCCCAGGATGCACACCTGTTTAGTGGCAGCACAGGAATTTGAACCCAGATTTTTCTGATTACAGGACCCAGAAAGAATGTTTAATTTATATTCAGTGGTGTATTATGAGAGAGAGCAGAAATAGATTCCGATTCAGAATGGTTAAAATAAAAGCTTTGGTGTGAAAACTTTACTGCTCTGTCACCCTTTCCTTTAGCCAGATCGCATTTAGGGATCTGAGTCAAGTTAGTTCAGAGGAGCATCAGATGGTGGCCCTGCCACTCGCTGGGTAAATGACTCTGGATCTGTTTCTCATCTTTAAAATGGCAGGAATGATGGAACTTACCTCGTAGGGTTGCTGGGCGGGTTAAATGAGTTTCTATAGGTAAAGCCTTGGTAACAGTGTCTCCTACGCAGTATTAACATCAATGAAGAGATTGGATTCCTGTCATCAGCAGAAGAAAGCCAAGTTTTATTTTGAAGATTCATAAATGATGTTTTGCCTTAATTCCCAGATGTTTTATCCTTTAAAATAGGTTTTTAAACTAAAATAGGTTCTTAAACCTAAGCTATAGGTTCATAGATCGGCTTGAAGAGGGATTTCTATCAGTTTCTCAAAGAGTTCTATGATCTCAAAGAATTCAGCGTGACTGCTTTAAACAGGGCATTAAGAAGTTGCTCTTAGGGCTTCCATGGTGGTGCAGTGGTTGAGAGTCCGCCTGCCGATGCAGGGGACATGGGTTCGCGCCCCGATCTGGGAAGATCCCACATGCCGCGGAGCGGCTGGGCCCGTGAGCCACGGCCGCTGAGCCTGCGCGTCTGGAGCTTGTGCTCCGCAACGGGAGAGGCCACAACAGTGAGAGGCCCACGTACCGCAAAAAAAAAAAAAAAAAGTTGCTCTTAGAAGGTCTTGATATTGTGACACGTATCCTCAAACATTTAAAAAGAAGTTCTGGCTGTAAAAATTACAACTTTGTGAGTCACACTTAAGTGGATTTGTTGCTAGTCATTTGCTGCTAGTAATAAAGTATCCAAGTTTTTAAAATATTAACGTTTTGTTAAAGGAGAGTCCATGTTATTCCAGATGTAACTACTGTGATTCACTTGCCACACTGTTTTCTTGCACTAGGAAGTCTAGGGTGCAGTTACTAGCCTTGCATTTAGAGTCACTTGGAAATATTTTGATGTCTCGAGATCATTATTTGTGTTATTTCTAACTATTAATGTAGAAAGATGTCTGTTCCCTGGAAAAAATTTAACCCTTAAGTTCGAATTCCAAACTTTGGATCCACAGGCCTGAGTTGCATCTTAGAGCACAATGGTTAGGTTCTAAGGTCAGCACATAAGGTGAAAATTGTCAGTTTCCCTTGAAAATCCCTTAGGAAGGCTCCACGATGAAGGCCAGCAGTTGCTCAGTCCAACAGAATGTCAGCCCAGTGCACCTGGATTTTACTCTCTTCACCAGGTGAAGTCATTGGTATATGTTAAAGAGCCATAATTTTATTTATTTATTTTTTCATAATTTTATTTTTTAAACTATGTCAGCTCCAAACATCAGAATTACACTTGGGTAGCGAGTTACACACACTGAGGGAGACATACAGGAACTGCCTGGGGAAAGCCGATCTCATGCTGTCACACACACTGCAAGGAATGGGTTCTTAGAGCAGAATCACACGGACTAATCAATCCATATCTCCCTCTCTCCGTCTCTCTCTCATAGCCAGACAGAACTTATATGAACTCATGCCTTTCTTTGTAATGCAACCTCATTTTATCTTGGGCCCAGTAAAGGGGGATGTGAAAGGATTGGATCACTTAGAGCATTTGGGGATGTGAGGCTGCTACTAAGTTAATAAAGGCGGTGCAGCACCCAGAGCTCACTTGCGTGGCATCTGAACATGACTAACTTTACCAGAAGAATGCTAAAAATAGGACCTTTACTACTGAAACGAAAGTTTAAAGTAAAGGCCTTGCTGCTATTTTCTTTGTCTGATTTAGGTCAGAAGATTTCACTCTATCCTCCCTCACCAGAATTTCTATTTTTAAAAAATCTTGTATTAGCTTTTTGGATGCTACAACTTCTATTTTGAAAAATACAGAGGGGATAGAAAGGAACTTTCCTATTGTGGCATAACACATTACCACAAATCTAGCAGTTCAAAACAATATCCATCTAGTAGCTCACAATTCTGTAGATCAGAAGTCCAGACAGGGCTCCACTGGGTTCTCTGCTCCATCTCTCACAGGACTGAATCCAGGTGTTGGCTAGAACTGGGTTCTTAGCTGAGGCTGGAGGTCCTCTTCCAGGTTGTTGACAGCATTCAGGCCCTTGCAATTGTAAAACTCATGGCACCTTGTTGTCTTCAAGTTCAAGGCCAACAACAGGAGAGTGTCTCCTGTTGGGTCTCACCTCTTTTAAGGGCTCACTGGGTAAGGTCAGGCCCACTCAGGATAACCTCCCTTTGGGTTCACTCAGATTCAGCTCACTTAGGGACCTTAATTACATCTGCAAATTCCCTTCTGCCATGTAACATAACATGATCACGGGAGTGATGCCCCATCATATTCTCCAGTCCTGCCCACAGTCAAGGGGAGGGCATTTTACGGGGTGTGTCCACCAGGAGGCCGAAGTCCTGGGCGCCATCTTGGAATTCTGCCTACCGCAGAAATAACATGACTGAGTACCTACTGAAGTGCCAAACGCTGATTAATTCCCACCTCTGGGAATGGTATTAACCAAGTTTTACTGACAGGGAAACTAAAGCTCAGGGAAATGAAGCAGTTTGTGTAACTAGTAAATCGTATGGTCAGGATTCTAACCTAGCTCTGTCGGCCTCCAAAGGCCAGGCTCTTTCCATTTTTTCACATTATCTCTGATAAATCCTGTCACTTCTCCCTCCCTTTCAATTTATCTGCCTTTCTCCAACCCCACTGTCTTGGCTGTAGGCCTTCATCATCCCTCTCGGGCACTCCTGCAGCAGCCCCCCAATCCCCATCGGGCTTCCTGCTTCTGCTGTTGCTCTGCTCCAGTCCATTCTCCATGGTCCTAACGTGCAACCTGACCATGTGACTTCTTGCTTAAAATACTTGCATCACTTCTTTCCAATGGAGTCCATACTCTTTAATACAGGTTACAAGGCATCCGTCTCTAAGCACTCCGTGCTTCTCTGAGATCATCTCCTACTTCTCTCTCTCATGAGTGTTACCACTCTAAGAGCCTAGAACACCCGTAACCACTCTTCACCTGGCTAATTCCACCCAGCTTTCCAATGTACATTTAACGTCACTTCCTCCAGAGGCTCTCTTCAATTGCCTAATTTGTGAGGTGCTCCTCATACATGTTCCTGTAACACCCAGTAGTTTCCCTATAATATTGTTGCATTTTATTATGACATATTTATCTGTCTTTTCTGTTAGGTTATGTGTCTGGTTCTTGGCTGTATTCCCAATGTCTGGCACATAGTAGATGCTCAGTAAATATTTATTAAGAAATGAATGGCAGAATACTTTGGTGGGTTACTTCTTTTCTCTTTCCTTTGCAGTCTCCTTTTTAGTCTCTGTTTTTCCTTCTTTGCCATTGAAATACTTTTAATATCACATGTCAGGGGACTTCCCTGGTAGTCCAGTGGCTAAGACTCTGCATTTCCAATGCAGGGGGTCCAGGTTTGATCCCTGGTCAGGGAAGTAGATCCCCACATGCCGTAGCTAAAGATCCTGCATGCCACCACTAAAAGATCCCGCATGCCGCAACGAAGATCCCGCACATGGCAGTGAAGATCCCGCGCGCTGCACCTAAGACCCGACACAGCCAAATAAGTAAATAAATAAATAAATAAAATTTTGTTTTTAAATATCACATGTCAGAGAGCAATCCACTTCTCATGCGTTTTATTCAGGATCAGATAATTAGTATAAGGTGAAGCTAAAATGGTGAGAAAAAATGGTGGGCCTTCAAACTTTACATCTCATGTTTTCCACTATTTTATGCTGCTTGACTGCCTTAGAATAAGATCTGGGCTCCAAAAGCTCATCCTCTTAACTACTCACTGTACCCAGTACAGATACTCAATAAATGCCAGTATATTTTCTACATAATTGAATAAAGTCCTTTATAAGAGTTATGAGAGGAACCCCTTTCTTCACTGTGTGGATTTAGATCTAACATATTGGGTAAGAGTTGTGATTAATTTTTTAAAGGTAGGTTCAATTTTATGTTATAGCTGTAGATAACCTTGTGGAATAGAGAGCATTGACTTTTCATAGTCTTATATCATGTTTGAGAAAACATTGTTAAAACTCCTTGCAGGTTTTATTTTATGGCCAAATGTCAGGCCTATGAATAAGCTGTTTTTAAAAGATTAGTCTAAAATTTTTGAAGCTAAATTTATAACAAACATGGCATAATTTTCATAGCCAGAGAAGTGCTATCTCATTCAAAGCAGTTTACTTTGGAAGACATTTCAGGGTTGTTTCCATTCTTCAAAAATGGTTTCAGAATTCCTTTTGGAATTGAAGTCTGAGACATCACACAGCTTCTTTACTGTCATAAGTTTTGGCTAGTCTTTGGCCTTTGAGGATAGTTGTTTTATGAAAACAACATTAAGAACTAAGGTGAGGGCTTCCCTGGTGATGCAGTGGTTAAGAATCCACCTGCCAGTTCAGGGGACACAGGTTCAAGCCCTGTTCCAAGAAGATCCCACATGCCGTGGAGCAGCTAAGCCCGTGCACCACAACTACTGAGCCTGCGCGCTAGAGCCCGCGAGCCACAACTACTGAGCCCACGTGCCACAACTACTGAAGCCTGCACGCCTTGAGCCCGTGTTCTGCAGCAAGAGAAGCCACCACAGTGAGAAGCCCGTGCACCGCAATGAAGAGTAGCCCTCACTCACCACAACTAGAGAAAGCCCGTGCGCAGCAACGAAGACCCAATGCAAACAAAAATAAATAAATAATTTTTTTTAAAAAAGAACTAAGGTGAATAAAGTGTGTGATCAGGCTTCATTTAAAAACAAGGTGCAACTCTGAAGTCACAAGACAGGACTGTGTTTGTTGGTTTGTTTTGGTTGTAAAATCAGATTCTTGAGGCAAACAGAAGTTTCCGGTAGCTTTTAAAGCACCAACCAACCGTTAATGTCATTATAAGTGCAGGACCAGAAAGGACTATCTTGGGAGGCGATGGAGGACTGATCATCATGTTTTGATACTTACAGATGAGGTTGTAAGGAAAGCCAGACTGAAGACATCTCAGTTTATTAGATAATGGTTACAAACGGATAATCTTTTCTTTTGAAAAGTAATTTTTTCTGTTACAACATATTTTTTTTCTTTGGCCCATAATGCATAGCCCTGGAGGTCAGGCTAGGCTGTAGCCATTCTCGTGTTATAACTGGCATAGCTGCAGGACCCAGGGAAGTCACTATTTTTCTAAGTTTCCTTTCTCATCCTCAAAATGAGAGATTTGAACAGGTGCTATCTAATGCACCTTTTCAGGTAGGAAAGCTCTTTTCTCCTGAGTCTATGGATAATTGTAAAATGGGATGCATAGTAATATATAGTATCTTTTGTTTTATATATCCCTCATTGAACTGGTTTTGAAAGCTCATTTTGTTTTTGTTTCTCAAAAATCATGCATTGCTTTTGGAATTGTCATAAGTGAAGAATAAACATATTTCAGGTAGTACAAAGCAGTTTGTTGAAGTGAAAGAGGTTCATCTTACGTTAAGTACCAAAGAATTGTCTTCAGTTGTTTACTTCTCACCTTGGACCACAAGAATGTGAATAATAAAATAACAATAAACTACAAGTGACGGTCAAAGCAGGATCAGGAAAATTTTAAGATTAGAAATCAAAACCAGAGGAACAATATGAACAAAATTTAGCTCTTGATTTTCTGGCCCCAAAGCAAAGGGAAATTATGTGGTTCTTATTTTCAAAGAAGATGAAAACTAGACACCCAAGGAGAAGTAAAGATTTTCTTAGCACTTAATTCTAACCGAAATATGTAACATTTGTAGAAAGGATGAAGAGCGTTACAAATAATTATCAAGAAGCTGCAACAACCTGAAAAATCTAAAACTAATTTAGCATGTGGATTTTACCTTCTAAAGTAAAACTGATACTCATCTCTGAGTCATAAGTAACATGGATTAAAAATTAATTATCGTGTTTAGGAAAGCTGGTTAGTAATTTAGCACTCTTGATGGAAAAGTGCAGGTATCTTTTTTGTTTTGTTCCCGTAGATGCAAGGTTGCTCAACCTGTGTTCTAATTAAGTCTTAACTCTGTTCTATTTTTATGTGGTACTAGCCAAAAAAGAAGAACATGTCGGCCTACCAGGTGTTCTGTAAGGAGTATCGTGTAACCATTGTGGCTGACCATCCAGGCATAGGTAAGAACATTTCTCATCTTTAGTGCTTTTACTTTCCATCTGTGTCCCTGAAGCAGTGCAGTTAATCCAGTCAGCAGGCAAACTTATTCCCATAGTATGAAAAGAACACAAATCTCATTTCTTCCCTCAGTTGTGCAAGTCACTGTAGATTTTGTCTTAGGTCACCCCGTCCATAAAGCACAGTACATAAATACGCAGTTGTTTCTTTCCAAGGTTCTACAGTTGACCTTTTCCTTAAACTGCCCTCAGTATAGAGTCGGAGTGAGATGACATATTACATTGTTCATATTTGTCTCTATATGGAAGTTAGTGAGGTGAGAAGCACACTACACCTCAGGCCTTAGACAAGTCACGCACCCTCTGCACATCTCATTTGCCCAATGTGTGAACTAGCTTCCCAGCCTGCTCACCAGGCTTGTTGTGAGGCACACTGAAGCACCGTGAAAGACACAGATGTGCTTTATACAGCACGACCTCGCTCTACATGTGGAAGCACAGCATTACACGTCTGGCAGATCGCTTCCGAGCTGCTCTAGGGAAATTCTTCTTTGTCTCTGAGCTCTCAGAAATTCGGTAAAACTCTAACATCTCTTAATCAGTCAAATTCTCCATAACATATTTTCTCTAACTTAAGTAGATAAGCCCTGTTCCGTGGAATCAAATTAAAAGACACCAGAAAGATGCTTAAGGAATAAGTCCTTAGAGAGTAGACATGTGAGAATTTGAGCCTGTCTCACGGCCACCAAAACAACCCCTTCCTTCCAGAAAAGAATCAAGGAAGGTGATGGGGTTTGGTTTGGTTTTCTGAAAGACTCTTGTGCTATTTAAATCTGATCTTCAAGACCCTTTTCCTAGTTTTTGCTCCTATCAGTAGTGTGTTTTGTTTATGGTTAAACCTTTACTGTTTTGGGTTGTTTCTGTTTTTTATTTTTTTTTTACTCTTTTATGCTAGATTTTGGGGAACTGAGCAAAAAACTGGCTGAGGTGTGGAAGCAATTGCCAGAGAAGGACAAACTGGTAAGTACAGTTTACAACGGACACATTGCTTTATGCCTTCCAAAATGTGTGATCCTCCGACACACCATCCCAAACAGTGGCAAATGGTTTAGCAGAGGACAATAAAGTAGTTGGCGCCAGTTCACTCTACATGAGGATTTAGCTGCAGGGAGGCTGTCTTCTAACCTCATCTAATTTTTTCCCACCAACCTGACATTTGAGCCAAAAGATGATGTAACTTGGGCAATGAGTCGTGTTAAAAGAGAATCTAAAGTCAGAGACCTTGACCACAAACACCTACTAGTCAGCTGTGGTCTGAGAACTGAGGAAAGTGGTCCACCTGATAGTCACAGCAAATAATAAAAACATGGGACAATGTTTACTAGGTAAGTAGGTTCCAGGTCATCATCCTCATCAACCATTACCAAATAATAAACCTTCCTGTCAAAAAGCTAATAAGACAATGATAAATAGTCATATTTGAATCACAGTTACTTTCCAATTAGATGATATGAGGGTAGTCTAGGCATTAGAATTACCATCTTGCTTTTTTAAGGTACAGCTCATCTGGGTGAAAACAACATATATTTTTCACCCAGGTCAATTATCTTTAGTTTCTGTTTTCCATGTCATTGTTATCCTAGTATTGGTGTTTCCAACCGGCAGGTTAGAAGAAATATTTAAACCACATGGACATTAGGATGAGCCAGATGTTTCCTCTATGATTTTACATTTCAACCTTAGAGTGATCATAGAATCAATGCTGCAATGTGACCATTAGCACTGGGGGGTATTCGTGGTCCTCTACTAAGATACTACTGTCACCGCTATCTGAAGCCTGTTCACTGACCCTCCAGCTTAAAAGTTAACATTAACCCTCTGTCTGCTCCCCTCCACTGTTCCCTTTCTTTTCTTCATTCTCCTCTTCCATGACTGCTTTCCCTTTTACTTTTTTGCCCTTTTAAATTTGTTTGCCCTGATCTGATTGCAGATTTGGAAACAAAAAGCTCAGTATCTGCAACACAAACAGAACAAAGCAGAAGCTACAACTGTGAAAAGAAAAGCATCCAGCTCAGAAGGTTCCATGAAAGTGAAAGGTAGTGACCACATCCCTCTCCTCTTTTCATTCTTTTCCCTAGAGCACTGTGAATTTTGCTTCCTCACTAAGAAATGGGGAGAAGAGCCTATATTAGAAGCAGATCTTGATATCCAGATATTATTACTAAATATTAAGGGTTGCCAAAAAAATTTAGAAAATGTTGTGGGTTTTTTTGCGGTACGTGGGCCTCTCACTGTTGTGGCCTCTCCCGCTGCGGAGCACAGGCTCCGGGCGCGTAGGCTCAGCGGCCATGGCTCACGGGCCCAGCCGCTCCGCGGCATGTGGGATCTTCCCGGACCGCGGCACGAACCCGTGTCCCCTGCATCGGCAGGCGGACCCTCAACCACTGTGCCACCAGGGAAGCCCTAGAAAATGTTAAGTCAGAAGTCAGCAAGCTTTCCTGTAAAGGGCCAGAGAGTAAATATTTTATTTTTTTATTATTATTTAATTTTTTTTTAAATTTGTTCGGTTGCACTGGGTCTTAGTTGCAGCTCTTGGGCTCATTAGTTGCGGCATGCAAACTCTTAGTTGTGGCATGCATGTGGGATCTAGTTCCCTGACCAGGGATCGAACCTGGGCCCCCTGCATGAGCTTGGAGTCTTAACTGCTGTGCCACCAGGGAAGTCCCTGAGAGTAAATATTTTAAGTCTGAGGGCCATATGCATTCTCTGTCACATATTCCTCTTTGTTTTTTCTACAACAACCATTTAAAAATCTAAAATCATTCTTAGCTCACAGGCCAATATAAAAACAAGTCATGAGCCAGATTTGGCCCACAGTCCATAATTTTGTTAATGCCTGGTAGAGCTCATAAAAAGGGAAAATCTGGAAGAATATTGGCAAGCTTTCTCTATTTTTTCTCTCTTCTCAGCTTCCTCTGCAGGAGTACTGTCACCCCAAAAGAAATCCCCACCCACCACCATGCTGTTACCCGCCTCGCCAGCCAAAGCCCCTGAGACAGAGCCCATCGACGTGGCTGCTCATCTCCAGCTGTTGGGAGAGTCCCTGAGCCTCATTGGACACCGCCTGCAGGAAACCGAGGTGAGGGCACTGCCAGCAGCATGACTCCAGTTGCTTATATAATTTGAATCCACTTACTCATTCCACATACATTCATTGAGCAACTACTGTATGCTGGGTTATGCCAGGTGCTCAGGATACAGTGATAGAGAAGAGAGATGGTAATAGAAACATCTAGAGATTTGGAATCTACCTACTGGCTCTCAAAGTTTACACTAATACCGTCCTATTGAAACAATGGCACAAAAGGAAATTAGACTACCCTGTAACTTTTTTTTCCCCAGTTTTACAGAGATACAATTGACATATAATCCTGTAACTCATTTTTATTTTTTAAAAATGCAATGGGAAAAATGAGTACAAATCCCATGGAAGCTTTGATCGTTATTATTTC
This sequence comes from Pseudorca crassidens, assembly GCF_039906515.1. Taxonomy (NCBI): domain Eukaryota; kingdom Metazoa; phylum Chordata; class Mammalia; order Artiodactyla; family Delphinidae; genus Pseudorca; species Pseudorca crassidens. The sequence continues at coordinate 94,011,813 of NC_090306.1, forward strand.
TAAGAGAGTTTGGATTTTTCTATGCATTTCCAGCAAGGTTTTCAATAGACAGATTAGATTGTACAGGGGATTAAGTGTTCCTCTACTGCTTTGAAAGTAGGTAGCAACTGGGAGATTGAGGTTCTCAAGCTCTTCATTTCTCTGCACTTGAATCATACAGTCCTATGTACCCTAAGGAGATCTGTGTCCTTTTAAGCTTCAATTTCAAAATCACTTAACCTGCAAAGCTGTCATGTTCCATTTCTATTACCATATGCAATTTCTAATCATATTTCTCCCTGGCTAACTCAGTAAGTAGTGTAGTATTTCAGTTTTCCACTGGGTCCTAATAGGACATTTCAGCAAAGAAATCAGTCTGAATTACTAAAGCCATCTTTAAGCTGAGAAATCAGTGTAGGGATATAAAACTACTCACTTGTTGAATTACTACTACTTAATTTGTTGAATTATTATTCAACAAATAAAATGCCAAAGGCCGCAAGAGATGAAGCTTTGTCTAAGTTCTTTGGCTAGTTGCTCAAAATTTAGTAGGTGTCAAAACAGCTGCTTTCTTGTAGGCCCAGATATTTGAATGGATATAGGTATTTCCAGAATAAAATATTCTGGGATCCTTATTTATTTTTCATATGTAGACATTCTTACATTTCCTAAAAAGTTAAAATTTTAAATGATTTGTGTTTTTCACCTTTCATATTCCAGATTTTCCCTGATGTTTCCATTGAGTTTAGCAAATAGTTGTTGAGTACTTAGGCATTATTCCAAAAACTGGGGGGAGTAGAAATTATGATGATTTCGTATCCTCAGGAAACTTACAATCTAATTGGAAAGATAGAATAGATAAATAATTAGCAAATAAAACAAGCCAGCTTCTGTGAGCGGTTGCTGTGGGAGAGTTACATATACATATTGACCAGAAAAGGGAAAGAATGTTGCAGAATCTCTAGTCCCCTTGTTTGTAACATAAGGAACAGTCTTATTACGATATAATTCACATACCATAAAGTTTACCCTTTTAAAATGTAGAATTTAGTGGCTTTTAGTATATTCCCAGATTTGTGGCTCCATTACTACTGTCTATTCCAGATCATTTTCATTACCCCCGAAAGAGACCCCATATACATCAGCAGTAATTCCCCATTCCCCCTATACTCCACTTTTTCCCAGACTTTAATCATTTGTGTATATCTTCACAATTTTGCCATTTCCACATACCACTTTATACTGTTATTTACTTTGTATTTTTTTAATTTTAATTTTATTGGGGTATAGTTGATTTACAATGTTGTGTTAGTTTCAGGTGCACAGCAAAGTGATTCAGTTACACATAAATGTATATTCATTCTTTTTTAGATTCTTTTCTCATATAGGTTATCCCAGAATATTAAGTAGAGTTCCCTGTGCTATACAGTAGGTCCTTGTTGGTTATCTGTCATATATAGTAGTGTGTGTATGTTCATCCCAAGCTCCTGATTTATTTATATTTTTATTTAAATAAATTTATCCATGCTTTCACAATGATGTCCTCGATATCACAAGTGAGATACTCTAATCTTTTTTCTAATATATCTCAAAATGGATTTATATCAAATAATTAATGTTCACCTCTACGCCACCTGAAATTAGTAAACGTACTACACTTTAAGGAACACTAATTTATACAGTTTGCTCATTTAAAGACTGAATACCTGAAACCTAATGAAATTAACTGACCGTTATTACAAGTTTACACAACTCGCTGTGACCGAGCACAGCTTGCCCCACTTCTCAGCCTGCTCTCATTCTGCGGCTTTGTGCCACCTGAAGCAGTTACAGTAGCGCTCGAGAGCAGAGAGTTAGGGGGTCAGGAGAGGCTCTGTGAAGGGGATGTGGAGTTCCAGTGGGACCTGGAAGGATAAGCAGGACTTGGTATCACGGAGCTGTTGGAGAGAGACATCGTAAACCAAGAGAACATCTGCTTCTTGGCCCTGGAGTTTTCTGCAGAGATGGGCCAAAAGAGACCCAGTGGGGCTCTAGACCCCCCATTCCCACTTCAACTAGATCTTTTAGCTGTTTTATATATTGGGGTTCCACTTAACGTTTTATTTCCAGAGGGGTTTATTGCTAAAATGATGAAAAACTAGAAGATCCAATGCATAGGGTAGAGGAAGGCTGAATATTAAGGGCATAGTCCAAACTACAGAGGGAAATGACTGCTCAGGAACTACTGGAATTTTTTGAGTAGGGAGGAATGATCAGAGCTCTCATTTGGTTTTCACTGAGAATATCTTCTATTTTAGATTGGGAGTGAAAAGTGACCAGAATTAGGGAAAAGTTATAACAATAATCTAGACTAGACATGACAAAGATTTGAATTTAACAAATATTTATTGAGAGCTTACTCTGTGCAGAACCCCAGTATTTATTGGAAGGATATAAAAATGAGTATGACTTGGTTCCTACTCTCAGGTTGCTTATTGGGAGAGTCGAACATAAAATATTAGCTATCATTAACTGTAGGGCAAAAGTATGGAATAATATTCCTAATTGCTGTCTTCCGTTGAATGCTCACTCAGGCAGCTTTGGTTCAGAGTGCTGTACATGGATCCTTTCCTTTAATTCACACTGCAACTTCGTGAAACAAAATTTGTGTTCCCTTATTTTATAGAAGGAAAAACAGACTTAGGTTAAGGAACTTTCTCTAGAGTTTAGCCCATAAGTGCTGAAACAGAGCCTTGAGTTTGGTGGTATGACCTCAGGGTCCATGCTTTTAACCCTTTGCTGCCTGCCTTGGAAGTGGGGGGAGACATTGGACAAGGAGAATGAAGGGAAAGAAAAGTCAACGGTGGCAAGGCCTTGAGACTGGGCAGATGTGTGAATGGTGGTGATTTTAGCAGAGGAAGGGATGCTAGGAGGAAGGGTAGGTTATTTCTCTTTACCGTATGTTGAGATTGAGAAATATCCAAAATGAAAGCCCTAGCAGGCAGCCAGAAAGGCAGTTTTGGAGATGAAGATGTTGGTAATAGTAGTAATCATTATTGATACTTTCTGAGCACTTCCCAGGTGCCAGGCGCCACCCCAGGTACTTGATGTCTGTTGTCTCACTTAATCCACTCCGTGCTACAGATGCTGTCAGTACTGTGTTTTTCAGGCACAGTATAGAAAGCCGCTTGCCCCTCTCGGTGAGTGGGATATAGCCAGGTTCTCAACCCCGCATCTCAAGCCCAGAGCTCATTCTCTGAAGGACGCTTCTGTGCTGCCTTCCTAGGTGACATATCCTCACAGTACTTCTGGTTGAAGCAGATTATACAAGAGCTGGGCAGCATTATTTGTAGCAAGCAATCTTATTTGCTATGTCTTTGAATCACAGAGATATAAACAATATGCATTTTATAAGTTAAATTTTAAAAAGAACAGAAAAGTGGTATCATCCACTATCAAAAAAGCCACATATGTGAAGTGTGTGTGTGTGTGTTTGTGTTAAATGTTAATGTGTAGAATTCTCATGGTTATCACATTTGAGCTATATTTGTGGAGTTCATAAGAAAAATACTTTTGCATACATGATCTCCACAAATCTTCCCAGCAGGTCTCCAGAATAGATGAGGCATTTTTTACGATTTTTCGATATAGGTTTTTTGGGGTTTTTTTCCTACTGTTCCTAAGTGACTAACCTAAGGTCTCACAGAGAGTACAGTGGATTAGAAATATAGAAAGGAAACCTGGGAATGTATTCTTATCAAAGCAGAGACCTTCCATTTCTGCCACAAGTTTCATAGAACCACCCAGGACTTAAAGAACCGTGCAAGGAACTCACCCAGAGCCTGGAGGGAGCCTCAGGAGTGTGAGTCAAGCTTCAGTCCTCTCCTGTCACGCTCTCCTTTTCAGGGCATGGTTGCTGTGTCCGGCAGTTTGTCAGTGCTTCTGGATTCCATCATCTGTGCGCTTGGCCCCTTGGCGTGTCTGACCACACAACTACCTGAGTTGAATGGCTGTCCCAAACAGGTCTTGGTGAGTTTCCTTGTTTCCTGGGATTTGGGGGCCAGACCCCTTGGGAGCCAGAGAGGCCCTGCCTTCATGAGCCCTGTGAAGCACAAGCCCATAAGGCTTCCTGGATACAGCGTTGCCATAGGCTGTCGCCCCGTGAACATGACACTGAGTGTTGAATGCCTGCCAGGCCTTCAGTGAAACAGCAAACACGCCGTTTCCTAAGATTTCTCTCCTTTGGAGGGAAGCGTTGTAGCCCGTAAGGTACTGCACCTCCTGTGTTGCCTGTTTGCTCTTCCAGAGACAAAGAAAGTACAGGAGTCTCCTGCCTCTATTTTACTAGGGTTAACGGGAGAAGCCAGCAGAAAAGCTCCCAGCATAACAGACAACGGCGTGACATCTTCTCTCTCCCTGTTTTCTCTAACTCTAGATTTTCTTTCTCATCTCTCTCCCTTGAATAAAGAAATATGTCTCAGGGAACTAAGGTAAAATACTCTTCAGCTGAACCTTTTTCCTTTGTTTTGCAGTCAAACACACTAGACAACATTGCTTACATCATGCCTGGACTGTGACAGCAAAGACTCCTGGGACAGAAACCTTATCCTGCCTGTTGCTGGCTTGTGTATATGTGACTGTTCCAGATCCCTTCACTGGCATCTGGGTGTAGGTTTTAAATTTTTATATATATGCATATATATATATATCTATATATATAATGTATAATATATACATAGGACTGTAACTACTTTGCTTTTAATAATTTTATGAAATGGCAAAGGTTTAGCCAAGAGGAAACCTTGGCGTGAATATGGGCTTGGGATTCTTCTACTGTGGTGGATAAATCTGCCTTAAAAATCAGTGTAACTTGGGGGCTGGGGGCTTGTTCTGGATGCCAAGTGCATCGCTTTAAGGTCAGCTAAAATGTGATTTTTTTCCAAACTCAGTTGTACCTCCAGACCCATCACTGACCATTTGCCTTACCTGTCTTACAGTCTGAAATGTAATGGGAAAGATTATGGGAAGATGTCAGTTAACTGAAAGTACAAAGCTTTTCAACTTGAAGTGACCTAGGTGGGAAGTGATAACATCGTTCCCATCTGAAAGTTATTGCGATGGCTTAAGTTAACTTAGTAGGGGGTTCATTCCAATTCCTGCTCTACCAGTGTCCATGTCGCAAAACTTATTGTAGTCATTGGTACCATTGGCAGCCTCAGCCGGAGCCAAGGAGATTTGTGAGCCCTGGAGAGGGTAAAGCTGTCAGTGCCACCAGTTGAATGGCCTGTATTGTGAGCTGACCCAGAGCATTTGGTCTGCAGAACTAAGAGCTGGTATCTTCCATTGGCCGCGTCAGCTTAGCTCACAGTTCTGCTGCTTAGCTGCTTGGCGGGTGTGGAAGGTGAGCTTTGCCCAGGCTGATTCCTGGGTTCATCTCATTGGCTCCCCTGCTGGGCAGATACACAGCGTTCTGCATTCCACACATAAGCGAATTGCGAAAAAAGTACTCTGTTCTCATGTAGGGTTATTTATGTGCGTGTGTGAATGTGTGTTTAATTATGTGTATTTAACTCTTAAAACTCTCCTAGATTTTAATTTATCCTGTAAATTTCTGTATATATAATTTAAAAACAAGAGCCTCCACCAGCAACAGCATGTGGAAGATACAGATTTGTCATTTCTGCCTCCCTTCCTTCCTCTGGTCTCCTCTGCAAACTCCAAATCATCTACACTTTAAGGTATCGTGCCTCAAGAAGGAATCATTATGTTGGGATTCTAGTTCTTTAAAAATGAATAATGTCAAGAAAGTAAATAAAAAGGAATGTTACCATTCCCAGCTGCCCTTATTTCCAAAGAACCAGGCTTTTGCTTCCCAGTTCCAAAGAAAACAGTTGAGCACTTCAGCGTTGTTTTTAAATTCGGTTTGAGAGTCCACGTCAAAACCAAGCTCTGAGGTGACTGCTTTCTTCCCTTGGCCTGGACGGAGCACTGCAGCATCAAAGTAGATCTTGGAGGACAGTGCCGCCAGCCTATTTAATTCTGCTGCATCCTATTTAATTCTTTCCTTTTTTCCCACCAGTGTGGTCACAGGGCTGTGTTTCTTAAAGGTATTCTGGCTGCTTAATGCCTTTCTCACCTCAGAGCAGTTTTGAAATTTAACTGGGAAACAGAAGGAAACAGGAATTCTTGGGAACCAAAATCACGAAGAGCAGAAATCCTGGTTTAATTTTGTGTGTTAGCACCTATCCCACGCCTCCTCTGTACCCATGTCAGTTTTCTGTTTGACACAGGGTATCAAGGAAGGGCCTCGGACACGTGGATTAGTACGGAAAGAAGTCAGTCCTCCCATTGTCATTTGTACACATTAATGAAGTCCTGACGAGGACCTGCTTTTTGTTTGTTTGTTTTCCTTTAAAATCCAAACCTATTGTATTTGTATTTAAAATTTGTACACATTTGTATAATAATCTGTTCCTTGTGGTATTTGGTACTATTAGAGGAAAAACTTTGGATTCAGACCTTCTTGCAATTTTTATATCATTGTTTTATTTTGTTTTTTAAATAAATTCTAGCTGTTTGATCCAAATCCCATTACAGTTGTATAAAGAAATAAAATTTTGTACTTATATTATTAAAAATCACATTTTTAATATTTGTAGTCCAGTGTCAGCTATCTTTTCCCTGTTGCTAACGAAAGTTGCTATGAAATTTTAAACCTGTCTTTCACACTATATCCTACCATAATTTTCTTTAAAAAAAAATCCGTTTGGAATAGAGGTCAAGTTTCTGATCATAGCCATCTTCCTAACAAACATCTTGCTCTGTTTCTAGTAACTTTTACGTTGCGGACTCTCATCTTCTCTCTTGCAAACTGCAAAGCCAGTGGCTCTGATAAGCGTAGCTCTATTCATTGGCAAATGAAATTGTCTGTACATTACATTGTTGGCCTAACTCAAGAAATACCTATGAGTCTTGTACAAGAATCACATCCAAATCTTGTGCTAAACCATGTGTTTCAGTACTGTCCTTACTGAGTGATGTTGGATTGGATAGGTCACTTAATCTTTATGGGCATCTGCAGTCTAATCTGTAAAATAGTGTTAGTCACTTCCCTGTCTACAAGCCTTGAAGCCAGCCAGCCTGACATGAAGTTTAGTAGTATTGTGAACATTCAATATATGAGATCAGACCTTTCAAAGTAAAAATTTCAATTCAAACACAAGGTTGTTAATAGTCATAAATAGCAAAATACTATGATTGGTTGAAAGGCTCACTTCTTACGGAGAGGCAGCAAAAATGAGACAGCTATATTACTGAACGACTAGAGTGATTGGCATATTTTATCACACTTACTCCTCCCCAAGGCTTTATGAATATTATCCCCCTTTACAAATGAGGAGACAGATGCAGAAAAGTACTTTTCCTGAGTTTATACAGCTACATAAATGGCAAAGCCAGAATAAACACACTGGTGCAGTTGACCCCAAAGCTGAGGCTCTCTTCAACCCCAGGCCACTTTCAAAGTTAAATTGTGTATGTAATTCATCAGAATCCTTCCCCATTATATGCAGTCCTGAGCAAATGTGATTGTAGGAAAACTGTCAGACCTTTTCATTGTTCAAATGTCCTTTTGTCCTAGCTGGATTTTACTATACAGACCTCACTTTTCTTGTCATCCTGTTGTCTTTAAGCTTTGGAGGCAAAGTATCTTGATTTTTTTGTCTAAAAGTACTTAAAGGATATAATTATGTTACATTTATGCAATATGTCAATTTTAAAGGACTTAAAACATTTTTATCCTTAGGAAGGCATTAGATTTTTTTTCTTTTTATTTTTAACATCTTTATTGGAGTATAATTGCTTTACAATGGTGCGTTAGTTTCTGCTTTATAACAAAGGGAATCAGCTGTACATATACATATATCCCCATATCTCCTCTCTCTTGCGTCTGGCATTTTGATATTGATATTGCTAAAACACTTAAAAGGAAAAATTAAAACAGACTTTTTACTAAATGAGTTTGTTCCTGTTAGGAAACACTTTGAACACATAGTTTTAATTAGTTCTGTACTACATTTAATGTTTGCAATTTACATTCCTATCTATCGTATTGACAAAATCCACACACTTCCATTTCTAATATAATAGCTAAATAGCTTTCTGTTTACATAGAGCTATGGTTTCACTCCCTGTTTGGGGGTATATGGTTTCTTACCATGAAGCATAAAACTTATGGCTGTTTTATTCTTGGCAGAAAGCCAAGATCTGCCCATAATCACTTTAATCTCTGCTTTTTTGCGGTATGTGGGCCTCTCACTGTTGTGGCCTCTCTCGTTGCGGAGCACAGGCTCCGGACGCGCAGGCTCAGCAGCCATGGCTCACGGGCCTAGCCGCTCCGCGGCATGTGGGATCTTCCCGGACCGGGGCACGAACCCGTGTCCCCTGCATCGTCAGGCGGACTCTCAACCACTGCGCCACCAGGGAAGCCCTGCCCATAATCACTTTAAACCAGAGTGGTGCAAGAAGGCAAGAACTTCTGGTTAAATCACCACCCAACATGGGGATGTTAAAGGTTGTTAATGGAAGAATCCAATGGAAAATCATGCTAAATATATTCCATACAACCAAGCAATATGTTTAAATGAAGAAAAACATGGAAGGTACCTGACATGAAGATCATCTTAAGTGTACATCTCCCCTTATAGTCCAAATACCATTACAGAAAGGTAGATTGATTTAGATTTTCATGCGTTAGTCACTGTGCTGCACAACAGTGAGAGAAATGGACATAGCATCCCAGCCCTCAAAGAGCATCTAGACTACTGGGGGTATGGGCATGTATTAACAGGTCTCATGAGCATTATTAAAACACTTCAAAGCACAGAAGTACATGACGTCCATAAAGCTTTTATGTTGTACGGTAAAGATGTCAGCCCCTATGACTGCTCAGATTAACGGAAGTGATTAAGATCTAATTCACGTTTTCTATCGTCCTAAATTTCTGCAATTTACTAGCCTTTCAAATTTAAAATTCACAGATATGCCCCAAAAATACTGAAGCATCCAGCAGTAACCCAAACTACCAAAGCAGTGGTTATTGTATCTTTTGGAGTGCATGTCATTAGAAGCAAAAAAAAATAACCAATAGATCTAATATTGGTATCTAATGAGTAGATGACATAGCTGAAACACAGCACACGAGAAGGTTGAAGATATTAGAATTACAAAGCTGCGAAGAGCCTTTGAGATTCTTAATTCTTAGCTTGGGGTCCACTGCTGCACCTCAGGGACCCCAGAAACTCCCTGAGGTCAAATTGTATCTCTGCCTTTTTTCTTCAGAAAGGCTCCGCTGCTTTCTACACTTTCTCAAAGGAGCCAGTGACCTAAAAAAAGAAAGGTCCTTGACCTAATTCCAGAATCCAGAGAAAATGGAAGCCCGCTGTTTGAATCACACAGTAAATGAATGGCTGAGATGGGTCCCAGGACCCACTCGTGACATCTGTGTGCTTTCTACCACCCTGGGCTCTAGCCCGTCCCTAGCTGCAATTCACTGAGTTGGCTCTCAGTGTCAAGGTGCCGCAAAACCCTTGGCCCTTCCCTCCTATTTTGAGGTAACGGAATCTGGATACATTTTGCAGCCGGGAGACCTCGATCTCAAATAGGAAGAGTCTTCTCTGGGCAGGGAGACAACAGGCCAGAGAGGCTGTCAAACCCAGCAGTGGGTGTGTAGTCATAGTGAGGTCCTAGAGGCTAAAACTAAGAGCGAGAGCTGGAGTCTCTGCTTGCCGGGTAACCTTACCCAAGTCATTTCCCTGGTCTAAGACTGGGTTTTCTGGGTGTGTAGAGATCAAAGACAACGCCCCTAATCCTTAAAGAGACGTGAAGGATGTGGCTTAGAGCCAAGCGCCGCAGGCCCGCAGCCGCCCGACGTCGTGCGTGACGTCCACCGACGCCGAGTAAACCGCAGTGAGGTCATCGTCCTCCGCCTCGAGGCGCCGACCCTCCATGTCAGGGGCGGGGCCTGCGGCCGGCTCCAGACTCCCTCTGCCCCGCCCCAGCCGCGCCTCCTCGAGGACCGTCCGGCGCGTCACGTGACGGGTCCGGCGCTCGCGGTTGCTGTCAGCTGATTCCCCGGCTTGGTGGCAGTGGCAGCGGCAGCCGTGGCGATGGACTTTCTCCTGGGGAACCCGTTCAGCTCTCCGGTGGGACAGCGCATCGGTAAGTCCCCCGGGCCCGGCCCAGCCCCAGCGCAGGGTTCCGCGCCCGGCACCGGCCCCCCGGCGCGCCTCCAGGTCCCCAGTTACACACCTGAGGGAGGCAGGGAGAGGAACGAGGTTGGAGTGTCTCTGCCTGACCTGGCCCCGCCCAGCCGCCCGCCTGCTTTGATTGACAAAAGCCGAGGTCCACTAAGAAGCCTCGGCTTGTGATGGATACCGACAGCAACCAATAGATAAAGAGAGAAGGCGGGTCCTGGCGGCCGCGACTCAGCCAATGTGCGGCTGCTAGGGTCGCTAATCAAGGGAGAAAGTTTGGGGGGTTAAAGGGACTGCGTGGTTTTGCAGTCCATGGGCCCCTCGAATGTTTCTCTCGTCGCCTCCCCGGCGCAGGTCGCGCCGCCTGGGCCCTTGCCGTCTCATTCCTGGCTCACTCGGCGCTGCGGACACGGATACCTGAGAAGGGCTGGAAGTCCATTCTCCAGGACCAGGAGACAAGGGCTTGGCGGCTGGGTTGGCGTCTTGCTGGGAGGGGGACAGTGAGCCCTGCCTCCCCCGGGCCGGGGCTAGACGCTGAGGAACCCGTTCCATGAGGAAGCCAGGCCAAAGCTTCAGGACGTGCCGGCCTTGGCCGCCCTCACCAACCGGCATCAGATGGACCGCATGGAGTCGCAGACTCTGAGCTGGGAGTGATCTTAGAAACCACCTGATTCGGTCTCCCTCATTTCTCAGTAGAGGGGATGGCCAAGCCCTGTGGCAGAGACACAGGCTCACTCAGAGCCCAGATCTCCTGCATCTCTCGCCCCCTATTGACGGGAGACTTATTAGTTCTGTGACGTTGCCTCTGTAGGGAGGATTCCTCACCTGTGATTAGGGGATAATAATGATCCCGACCTCCGTGAGGTTGTTGTGTAGGTTAAACTCGTTAATAAATGTAAAGGACTTAGCGCCTGGCACGTGGCCGATGCTATATAAAAGAAAGTGGTAATATTTATTATTGTTACTGAGACACTGCCAAGTGAGGGTCTCGAATTCCTGAAAATGGCTGGACAGTTGGTCTCATAGGCACTCATTTCTGCCCACCAACGCAGAGAGGACCCACAGGCCGTGGCCCAAACCGCTAACACTTCTCCAGGGCAGTCTGGGTGTGCCTCCTTGCATGAAGAAGCCCAGGGCAGTACTGTGAAACTCTCTCCAACTTTTTGACGGTTTTTAGCCTTAAGTTCAAACTGGGAAAATTGGATCTTTTAGACAAGATATTCTTTCCATTCTTACTATCTTGGAAGCCAAACCTCGCTTAAGTCTGTTGACCCAGCTCTGTTGAAATCGCCCTCGTGGCCATTTGCGGCTCTTCTGAGGTTTTGTAATGAAATGTCTTCAAGAGGAGGCTGTCAGTAGAGAATTTACACACCAGGAAGCTCCTGGATGAGAGAGGGGAAGCTGTACCTCTCAGGGCCACCTCCCTGCCCCACCTACTACACACACACACACACACACACACACACACACACACACGCACAGGTGAGTCATTGTTTTGGAGCTGAAAAGAGAAGGCAGCTTGTCTCTCATCTTTATTTCTCTAGCTGCAGATACCACTGCTTTCATCACATGCCAAGTTTGAGACTTCCTACCCCTCCCCGCCCAAAAAAATTCTGGCTTTCACAGTCAGCCACATGTGCCTGAGCCTCTCTAGAAAAACTCGTCTGGACTCTGGGCTTTAGATGGTCAAAGAAAAGAGTTTCTTTTCTTACTCTGAAAGGTTGCCTGTCTTGGGCAAGAGATAACTCAAGTCCAAAGAGTTACTAACCCTTAATACCTTAGAGCACAGAGCAAGTATTACTGCAGGAACAGTCCTTACCTTGGGGCTCTTGTGACCCAGGGCTCTCATCAGAATCCCCTGGAAGACTTGTTAAAGCATCGAAGGCTGGACCCCATCCCCAGAGTTCGTGACCCTGTAGATCTGAGATGGCCACTGGATTGGAAACCACACATTAAAACCCTCTGTTCTAGCCCATCCCCTTCATTTTATACAGGAGACTGAGGCCCAGAGAGAGGAGGTAGAGACTAGCACTCACCCAAGGACCCCAGTGAAGTGACAGGAAAGCTGAGATGAACTGCCCTGAGCCCCTGATATCTGAACCGAAGCTGAAGAAGCTCTAAAAGTAGGATTAAATGAAGAATGTCTGCCATTTGGGTTAATACCCTCAGTATTCCTTTTTTCTTTTCTTTTCTTTTTTCTTTTCTTTTTTTGATAAAGAGATGGCAACAGCCCTGATTGGCTGTGATTACTATTACTAATGACCTAGTATTAGCTGCTTGCATTTCTGTAAACTGCAGGGGTGAAATAATCTCTTCTCAAGCCTGCCAACTCCATCTCTCTGTTGAGAGTAGAGTCCTGTCCAGTTGGCAGCCCTGAGCACAGTGGGTCCTGACGGTGTTAATCAGGGGTGAGTGTCTCTCAACTCACAAAGTCCCCAGCCACCCACCTACACCCCTTTGTGCTTGCTGCTCCCTCTGCCTGCTCCCGGTGCATCCTTCAAAGCCCCGGGCATCGTCACCTCCTCCCTGAGGCTTTCTCTGACCCCTTCAGATCCAGCCATTGCTTTTGTGCCCTCCCATCACCCTAGCTCTGCAGGCTCCCTCACTGTCTGCCTTTGGGCTCTGAGCCTCTGCTCCTTCCTGGGTGGAATGGGGGTTATACCAGCATCCACCTCTCAGGATGGTTGTGAGAGTGAAGTGAGCTGCTCCGTGGAGAGGGCCTGGCACATTGTCAGTGCTGGGGAAACACCATTGTCATTTTTATTATTTTCACCGTCATCACACTAATATAGCACTGTCCCATTCTGATAGTAGTTGTGCATGTGTCTCCCCGGCTATCCTGGGCTTCCTGAGGGCAGGTGCTGTACCTTACTGATCCAGACCCTTGGCTCCTAGCATGGTGCCTGGCGCATAGTAGGAGGAAAGAAAGGAGAAAAGGAAAGTAGCAGTTTGTGAGCAAATGCCAGGTGCCACGCTGGTATCACGACCCTGTTGTCGAACCCAAGTTCGTGTGCCCAATGCACAGTGAGGCTAAACAAACCAAACAGTTTGGAGCAGTGAAAGGTTTATTGCAAGGGCTAAGCAAGGAGAACGGGCTGCTTGTGCTCAAAAGACCCAAACTCCCTGATGGTTTTCAGGGAGGAGTTTTTAAAGGCAAAATTGGTTGCGGGGTTGGGGGGAGTGCAGGGTCTGTAACTTTCCTCTGATTGGTTGGTGGGGAGGTGACACGATGGTGCTCCAGGAATCTCAGGCATCAACCTTCTGGTTCCCTCCACTCTGGGGTCTGCTTGGGCAGACCTGAAGTCACCATCCTCCCCCTGCGTGGGACCCCTAGGTCCAGCAGAAGAACTCAGAGATTTGTATCAGATTGTTAAGTAAATCCCTCGAGGAGGAGCTGGGACTCTGCTTTATCGCTGCACCAGTGTTTCTTGACTGCCTTCCCTCCCTTCCCTAATTAGTAACTGTTTGAATCTGCACTTTGGCACTCGGGGAGATTTAGGAGGCTGAAGCCTTTTTCCCACAAACAAGAAATAAGGAAGGGAGGGAAGGGGGACACGGAAAAGCTTTTGTGCCCGGAAGGACCCCACAGGGTCCCGCTCAGTTTCAAAGCCCCCTTTTCTTTGATATTCGTCAGGACGAGAAAGGGAATAGTTTTGGATGGAGAGCTTAATCAGGAATTCGGCAGAGGACGTCGGTTTTAGGGAGACTCAGTTTCAACCCTGCAGGGTTTTGCTATTTTTTCCCATGTCACTAAAGGTAAGTCTGAAGGCAGGTGTCACTTCCCAAGGTCTCACAGCTCAGTAGAGTCTCTGGCTGCAAAGCTGAGGTCCTCTCTCGTCCCCTCACCACACTGCCTCTGGCTGATCAACACCTGTTTGGAATATGCGGCATCCCAGCCCTCCAACATACAGTTATCGTTTGACCCACAGACTAGCTTTTCTGATTGCAATGCACCCCTGGACCTGTGCACATTTCCACGTCACTCACTTGTCCACTAAAGAAAAATATGCACAACCTAAAAGTTGAGAATTATGTTTCATCTGGAGACCTTACTGAGGATTACAGCCTGCGAGGCAGCCTCTCAGCTAGCTCTGAGGGACTGCTCCAAAGAGGTGAGGGAGGAGCCAGGACATACAGGAGTTTTTGCTGGGGGGAAAAGAAAGTAGTCAAACATAAAAAGATTACTGCTAATCACAAAAAACAGACATCTCAAGTTAATGATTTTAGTGCTTTCCTCTGTGTGGGAAGATGCAAGAGTCTGGGCTTATTGAAATCAGTCCTTTGACATGCATCTTCAGTATCTAGTGGCAATATCCTGTTTTTCTCCATCCTGAATTCCACTCAGGTGCACCTTTGGTGAGGGGAGGGTGCTGCAGTGGCCAGAGGCTTGATGGCCACAGCTGCCTTTGTTTACAGAAATGGCGGGTGACGTTTTTTGTCCGCACACCCTTATCTATCAGGAGAGCTTCCCATTTCCCGTGGGCAGCAGCCTGGGGCTGAAAGGATCCCAGATAGCTGAGTACTAGCTGGTGTTGACACAGCCCTCTTCTTCCAAGGATTTAAAAACCCTTCCCAGGTATTCTCTGAGGACAGCCCTTACTGGCTGTGTCTTATAGAGAGACGTCAGAAGGCAACCCAAGAACCCCATATTCCACTTCAGACTGTCGGCTCACCCCTGGCCCTTTGAACTAGAGATGCAGGTGACTCAGGAGAGCAAGCCGCAAGCAGCAGAGACTATAAACATGGGCAGTGCCTGGGGACCAGCCCCAGGCAGCGGGTGCGGGAGAACAAGATGGACCAGGCGGAAAGCCCAGAGCCTAAGACTGAGTCCTGGGCTGGACGGGAGAGGTGAAAGGTCGGGGAGAGCCACGCTTAGTTCCACAAAGGCCAAGCCAGGGCGGCCACCGGAAGGCATCATAGGTAAGAGACCATAGGCATTAGCAGGAAGAGAACACCTCGGGCCCTCGGGGCTGCCATTTTGGGAGTGATGAGTGGAAACCAAACTGGACACTCAAGCAAGGTTGTCAAGGGGACACCAGGCGGGGCGGCAGGAGACCTGGGTCCAGCTGCAGTTCCACTGCTGACTATGTCACACTCCTTCTCCCCTGCCTCCCTTACCTGTCACACAGAGGTGCCACCGTCCTCCCTCTGTTTCCCAGAGAATTGAACAACTGAGGGGACGATGAGGACAGGAAGGATTGATGCTGGAGGAAAGAAGCACACGGCTGGGCATTGCAGAGGGGCGATAGAACCAACTGCACAGGCTTAGAGGGCAGAGTGGCCGGTTGCCAGAGGAGCTCAGTGCCAGCGCCTTTCACAGTGGGCCTGGCTGCCTTGTTTGGTGGTGAGCTCCCTAACCCTGGAGGTATGAAGGCAGAGGTTGGAGGGAGGGAGGCTGTAAGGAGGATGCTGCATGGCTGGCAGGGTAGACTAGACCAGGATTTGCAGACTTTAAAGGGCCAGATAGTAAATATTTTGGATTTTATGGTCCATATGGCCTCTGCCGCAAATGGCTAAACTCTGCCCTCAGAGCACGACGGCAGACAGACAATAAGTCAATGAAAGGGCGTGACTGTGTTCCAATCAAACTTTATTTATGGACGCTGAAATGTGAGTTTCATATAATTTTCACGGGTCATGAAATTTGTTCTTCTTTGGATTTTTTTCAACCATTTAAAAATGTAAAGACCATCCTTAGCTTGTGGGCCATGCAAAAGCAGACTGCATTTGGCACGTGGGTTTATAGTTTGCTGACCTCTTAGCCAGAGGCAGAATGATTAAGTTATTTGTTCTTCAAACTGGGGTCCCAGAGCACCCCTGTCAGAGATGTTTGAGGATGCTCCAGCCCTGGACCCCCTGAGTCAGAATCTCTACCGCTTCCCACTCTGTGCCGTGGGGAGCCCTTGCATCTTGAAGCTCCAACTCCTTGATCCATAAGTGCTGGCGCCAGGTTAGAACCCAGAATTTCTGTCTTAAGGATAACAGGGACAAATGTCTAGAAAGGGCTTTGTGTCAGCTAGCCGCATGGTACACAGTAAGGCATCCAGGATGTGCTCCTGAGTCAGGCCAGGTGGTCTGAGTCCTGGTTTATCCTTCCCCTGCTTTGTTACCTGGAGCAAGTTACTTAACCTCTCTGTTCTCCAATTTCCTGTCTAAAAAATAAGGATAATGATAGCACGTATCAGTTGGGATTGCTGCGTTGCTGTGTTGGGAAATTGTAGTATTGTCACGTTGTGAAGCATTCGGCCCGGTGCCCGCCAGACTGTAATTGTCCATAATTGTTAGCTGTTGTGATTTTTTACCCGGTATTATCATCATTGCTGGGATGTAGTCTAAGTTCGAGGCAGAGCCCAGGTGCCCACCCAGGGCCCTGGCTCCAGCACAGCCTCTGTCTGGTCTTGGTGTCACTGGGAATGAGCAGTCGCAGGCTGGGTGGCAGCCACAGCCACAGACAGGTCAGGTTTCAGGCTGCGGGGTGGAGCCGGTTCTCACTTGGGAATTAAAGCCTTTGCCTGACCCTACAGATGGAACTGGTGAATAGGTTTTGTTCCCTCCCTGAGCTCAAAGAAATAAGAGTAAAGTCCTGGAGTTCCGTCCTTCTGGTTTCAGAAAAAAACAAAAACCCTCAGTGTCTTCTAATTAGCTTGGGACCATCACCCCGTGAGAAGCAGGAGGATTCAGGACAAGTTAACTCTTTACCTTCTTACCAAGGAGGCCTCCGTCTAGGCTAGCACTCTCCAGACTTCTGCCCTTCGTGTACCACCTTTATGATATGTGTCTGCCCTTCATGTACCACCTTTAGTTTTATTTTCAGAGTGTTTTCCTTTTGTTCACTCACTTTTTAAATTTGACCTTATCCTGTGTAATTATATCCTGAAATCATGACTTTGATAAGCTAGTTTGTGTTTTTTCCCTTCTACTCGACGTTCAAGTAAATAGGTAACTCTAAAAATGTCTTTACGTTTGCCCGTGAGCGCACCTAGCATGTTCCCAGGTGGCACGTTTTGACCACGGGGACGTCAGCAGTCTGAATAGGGTCAGAGCCTAGACCCTGCATCAGAAGATGTGGGTTCAAGTGCCAGCTCCTCCCCTTCCCAGCCGCATCCCGCAGGCAAGTGACAGAACCTCCGCCCCCACGGAGGTGGGAAGCTTGACAACTGAGAAAGCACCAAAAAGTGCCACAGAGAGCCAAGCAGCTGTGCAAGACCCATGGGGAGCACCTGGGCTTTGCTCCTGCAGGGGAGGTAGAGAAAGGAAGGAGGGAGCTGGGGGGGGGGAGGAGCCAGCGAGGCCACACAGGCTGAGACCAGGAGAACTGAAGGACAGACAGAGGTGTCCCCTGTACCAGTGGAACTTGTTTGTATTGATGCAGGATAAACCCTTGGGGTAGTTAACTTCATGTATCAACTTGGCCAGGCCATGGTACCCAGATATTTAGCCAAACGTTAATCTAGATGTTTATATGAAGGTATTTTTTAGATGAAATGAACATTTAAGTCAGACTTTGAGAAAAGCAGATGACTGTCCGTAGTGTGTGTGTGTCTCATCCAATCTGTTGAATAGAAGAAAGACTGGCCTCCCAAGAAGAGGGAATTCTGCCAGCAGATGACCTTTGGACTTAAGCTGCATCTGTCCTCTGGGTCTTCAGCCTGCTGGTCTACCCGGCAGATTTTGAACTTCCCAAGCCTCCATAATAGCACGAGCAATTCCTTAAATCTCTCGATAGGTACGTACATACCTACATACATACATTTGTCAGTAACATCTTTTACATTCGTGAGTTGGGGGAACAAAAAAAGAACGTCATATACACCTTGGCCAGCCCCTTCACGCCTCTCTACTTTCATGGCCTTGCTCCTTCTTACCTAGATAGTTTTTTAAAAGCCATCCTTCATCTAACTGAAATTTTCTTCAGTTAGGTACTATAGTTAGTTATATCAACTTTAAAATTGTGGGTTGCCAAAGTTATGCCTCTGTAAAGTATTTTAGAGTTCCTCCTGTGGCCTGTGGTTACAAAATGGCAGGGGAGAGGCAGCCAGGGCTTTGAGGAAGGATGGCTCAGCAAGTTAGGAGACGGATGGAACTTTCCATGCGAGGTCTGGAAAGAGCTATTCGTTTGGAAAATAGGCTTCAGGACAGTGCTGGCTGGGGAAAAATGAATGGCTTCTGCATGTATGTGATTTAAAAATCTATTTTATGGGAATGCTTGAAATTTTCACACAGTGATTTTTAGGTTGATATTTTTGTAGTTGGTAACGTTTGTTTTGGTGTTAGCTGTTGTGCTAGGTGGGATGCAAAGCACATGAAGTGCATTCTCTCATTTCCTCCTCACATAACGCTGGAAGGTGAGTGCTTTAGTTATCCCTATTTTGCAGGGGAGGAACGAGGGCACAGAGGGGTTAAGGAATTCATTCAGGGACACACAGCTAGTGAGTGCTCCAGTCAGGACTTGCACTGGGATTTGTCTGTGTCCAGATCCTACTCTCCTAACTTTCCCGCCTCATTGCTTCCCCTTAGAATTGAAAGGGACCTGGCGGGTTTCCTTTAGAGTGAAAATGTCTGGGTTCAGGGTCCATCTAGGATGAGTTTGTTTCTAATGGTTCTTTCTGTATTTCTCCACCCACCATCCCAAGCTTCAGCATATTGGTTTCCTCCTCTTGCTAGCCCCCTCGTAACAGAGAGCACAGGTGAAGGCACCCTCTGGTGCTGCCTCTGTTATCAGGAGAGGAAAAACTTCCCAGGAGCCACTGGGAAGAAAATTCCACCCACACCTCAGTGGCCAGAACACAGGGCCTCTTCTGGTTGCAAGGGAGGCTAGAAAAGCTAAACAATGTGGGCCAGTGGAGAGTGTCTCTCACAGCAACAAGCTCTGCAGGAGTCAGTTCCATGCAGTAGAGTCGATAAACATCCAATGTAGTCACAGGGTGAATTAACACAAATACCATATCCCATGTGGGCAGGTGAGTGGGTTCCCACCCTGTTTCCAGGAGGACAGCACAGCTGGGTGGTGTCCCAGGTCCCAGGGGGATCGGTGGGAACGGTGAAGGCTCTAGCAGTCACTTCCAGAATGGAGTGGTCACAGGAACTGAGGATGGTAACGTGGAGGTCAGATGAAGGAGGCACACGGTGCTTTTTAAAAACATTCGCGGGACTGCTGAGCTGAAGAAAGATTAGGATTTCTGCACAACCGCTACTAAGGGATCAATGAGGCCAAAGGGTGGGAGTACTTCATTTAAATTAAAGTGCTCTAAGGGCTTACGATCGTGGTGAATACGGCCTCATCCTTCATTCAGTCATTCATCAAACACATCCTGCAGGTTTTTCACAGGCCCGGTCATCCTGTGTGGTGTAGAGAATTCAAGGACTCACAAGCTGTAACCTCCACCCTTGAGCTCACAGCCTAATGAGAGAGACGTAGAAACAAAGAAGTAAATGCTATAGGGTTATTGTAACACTAAGCAGAGCTTGTGGTTGTGGTGTGCGCAGAGTGCCGTTGGCCCAGCGTGGAGGGGAAGGCCCTCTGGGGGTCAGGGCAGGCCCCGCAGGGAGCAGCGGGCAGAAGGCCCAGGCGACGGGAGGAGGAAGCGGGGAGAGGGCCGGTCTGCACGCCGCAGGCTGCCACCAGGCTTCGGGGTACCTCGGCTGCAAGTGACCGAGAGACAGGCGAGCCGGCCCCACGCGCTGGGCTTACTTGGCAAGAAGTCGGAAGGTCGGCAGTTCCAGGATTGGTCTCACAGATCCACGATGTATTGCAACGTCCAGGCTTTTTCTTTCTCTGTCCTGAATATGTTGGCTTTGTGTCCTGAGCGTGTCACCTCGGCCCGAGCTCCAGGCGCCGTGCTCCCATGCTGGCTCCCAGAAGAGAGGACAGAAGGAGACCGGGGGGTGGGGGGGTGGACAAGGCTCTCCCCTCCCCGACAAGGCCCCGCCGACACCCTGTACTCCCCAGGGATCCGGACTGGGTAGCTCACCCACTCCTGGACCGGGCTCTGGCAAAGGGGAGAGGGGTTGCTGCTTTCGGTGGGGAAGAGGAAGGAGCGGCTGGGGGGCAGGCTAGGGGGTGTCTGTGCCTGATTCCCTCTGTCTGGCTTTGAAGACTGGTCTGCCAAGCCATTGGCATCATTGCCTTTCTCCTCCAGCTGCCTTGCTCCCTCCTGACCCTCAGCCTCCCTTGGGCTCCTGGATCTTTCCCCGTCTCAGCACGGCCTTTTCTCCCTCCTTCAGGTCCTTCAGACTGACCCTCAGGCCCCTCGTCTCTGCTCTTCTTCCCGTCATCCCTGAGGTTTCATCATGGATTCATTCATTCAGCACGTGCTCTTCCTCTACCAGGAACGTCCCTCCTCACCTTCCCCAGCCTGGCAGCTTGTGCTCTGTGCTCAGTTCAGTCGGCACCTCCTCACCGGAGCCTTCCCGGTTCCCCTGAGGTGCTGACCCCCTGCTCCCGGCTTCCACAGCGCCCCAGACTGACCTCAGTCACATCACCTGTCATTTTGCACTGAACACGCCTGTCCAGCTGTTCTCACTGACCGCTGTAGGGCCTCCCTAAGGGCAGGGATTCTCTTCTCCCTCTTTGCCTCTCTAGCACCTGGCACAGGGCACAGGCCTCTCTAGCACCTGGCACAGTAGCTGCTCCGAGCGTGTCGTAGGATGGAGAATAGATGGGCGGGAAGAGGGCATCTAGGAGGCAACTGGGGGGCAGATGGGATAAAGGGGTACTGGGCAAGGGATGGAGGCAGCTGGTGGGTGGGGGGAGTGGAGTCGAGCAAAAGGGTGGGTACTACTTACAGCAGATTCCAAACAGCATATCATTTCGTTCATAAATATTTCAGCTTGTCTCTTACGGGCATGGAATAGGATTCCCATGTAGGAACCAACAAACAAGCCATAATCACAATACCATTACACACTTTAAAAAAAAATTATGCAGATGTGTTTTTTAAAGCCTG
Organism: Pseudorca crassidens; assembly: GCF_039906515.1. Lineage (NCBI taxonomy): Eukaryota > Metazoa > Chordata > Mammalia > Artiodactyla > Delphinidae > Pseudorca > Pseudorca crassidens. Next base: position 94,032,970 of record NC_090306.1, read on the forward strand.
AAAACAGTAAAGACTAGAAGGAAATCTCCTCAGAGGTTCACCATGGTTCCTTTGAGTGACGTTAGTAGGTGGCCGTTACACTGGAAAGATGACATTCCATGAATGTGGACTAAAAACAAAACGGCTGTGGGCACCTTTGCAGGGGTGCCAGTCATGGGAGAAGGATCTCGAAAGAGGGCCCCCATGGGAGCTCTGGGTAGAGCTGACGCACCGTGTCACTGCTTTCTTGATCACGGTCAGCTAACTCCCATTCTATCCCTATCCCCCGGGTGGGTGAGCCCTGCCCTAGACCTGGTCATAGTCAAGGTGGGACTAGGGCTGCTATCGGCCTTGACCTTTAAGACAGTTCCTTACTATTTACAAACCATATTTCATTGAATCTAGAAAGAAAAATCTACCAGCTGAGCTCTGACAGGTCATCGTTTGTAAGAAACATCCCAGTATCAGAGGGGCTCAAGAGTGGACAAGGGGGGAATTCCCTGGCGGTCCAGTGGTTAGGACTCCACACTTTCACTGCCGGGGCCCAGGTTCGATCCCTGGTCAGGCAACTAAGATCACGCAAGCCGTGTGGCGTGGCCAAAAATAAAAGAAGAGTGGACAAGGGAGCTTAGGGTCAGTGAAACATGAGGAATGTTCCCCGGGATGGGGTGGGGACAGGTGCTCAGCACTGAACTGGGGCGGCAAGGGGGTCTGGAGGCTCGGCCGCTCCTTCCGCAGACGTTGGCCGAACCTCTACCCTCCTTCCCACCAGAGGGTAGGCCCCGGTGAGACAGAGATGTCCCCGGAGCTCAGGGTCCAGCCGAGGCAGGCGGGGGCAGAGCAGAGGGAGAGCACACGGGTCCAGAGGCCCCCGGGCCCGTCTCTGCATCCCTGTACTCCACTGCCAGGTGTGGGCATCAGCTGTGCCCACACGTGGTGGCGGCTGTAGGGCAGTAACAAGAGGTCCACGCCGCGTCCTGCGCAGGCTGACATGCAGCGAAGGCCGGTCATTTGGTCGCTGTTGTCCACAGTGTTACTGCCGCAGTGCGGGATGAGGCCTGGCACGGTTTGCCCAGTTGGAGGTGACACTGCGGGGCTGACACTGGGGCAGGGCCTTAAAAGCCGTCCCCATCGGCTCGTCTGAATCTCAGCCCCTCTACTGTCTCAGTGCCTGCTCTTTTCCGTCGGGGCATTTTTGCCGTCTGTAATGTCACTTGTGGCCGCCCACCAGACTGTAGACTTCCCAAGGGCAGGACCTGGTTGGTTTTGCTCTCTGACGTCTCCCAGGGCCTACGTGACACATGCTGAGCGTGTTCGAGAGGCACGTAATCTAGTGGTTAAGGGTATGGATTTGGGAACCAGACCTCTTTGGGTTCAAACCCCTGCTCTGCAACGTACAAGCTGTGTGACCATGGGCAAGCCACTGGCCTCTCTGTGCCCCTCAGCGTACCCATCCTCTGCCTTAGGGGCTGTGGTGAGGGCCGGTGGAGCTGCTGTGAAGTGCAGAGCCCCGTGTTTGGTGTGTGGTGACAGCCCAGCGAGTCAGTGTGGTGGGCCGGTGGGGGGTGGTCTCGTCATCACCTGTGAACCAGTGCCGGCCTGAAGGGGAGCCGGGCATCCCAGGCAGAAGCCCCAACGCCTGAAAGAACAAGGTCCGCAAAGGGAGGGAGAACAACACAGTGGGTCGGGGCTGAGCTCAGCCCCAGCTGTCCCTCTCAGCCCCTGAAAAGGTCCGGTTTTTGACCCTCAGGCAGTGGGGGGTCATGGATGACATTTAGACAGAGAAAAGCACTGGTTGGATTTATGTTGAAAGAGGAGAGTGTGGAGGTGACGGTCCAGGTCTGGGTGGGAGACAGTGCCTAAGCCAGGGCCGTGGCCGTGATGATGGAGGCGTTGAGCAGCTGGAACCCTCAGCTGGAGCCCCGGTGAGTGAACATGCAGGGTGGTGGGGAGAAGGCTCTAGGCTGTTGCCCTCGGGCTGACCTGGCAGGAGGTGGTCAGTGTGACTCACATCCACAGTGCTGACCACGGGTCCCCTGATTGCCGTGGAAATGGCTTCCTGCAAAGCAGGGCTTCCCCAGTGGCCGAGAGGGCAGGCTCGCCAGATACCCAGGGTGCCCCCGAGGATGCGCAGGCTGACACCAGGGCCCCGGGGCTGGAGAGTGTCTGGTGGCCACTCTTTGCTGCTCTCGGTCCAAGTCACAGTCATGGGACTTAGCAGTGACCCGTCGCTGCCCTTTAGCTGACACCATACGTACATTGTCTGGCTGAAGAGTCCCAACACCTGTGAGGGAGGCAGTCAGTCTTCTCCTGGTTTCACAGATGAGGAAACCGAGACTCCGAGGCTCGGATCCTTGCGCGTGGCGTCCGAGTTCAGAGGTGGGGCCAGGCTCATCCCACTCCAAAGCTGCGCCACCGCCCAGCCCAGCTGTGCGGGCACCAGCCCCACGTGGAGAGGACAGAGCAGACAGAAAGACGCCCGGGGACCCCATCCACCGCCCGCCAGCCCCCGACGACAGCAGGTGGTTTGCAGGGCCCAGCTTCCTCAGGAGCTGGGGACAAGGGCAGGGCCTCCAAAGGTTACTGCCAACAGCCCAGAGCTGGACAAGTCAGCGGGCTGTCTTTTAGAACTGGTAACCATTGTCAGTGTTTTTATCCCCCCTTCTTAAAATAGCCAGCTGAGTTACTTTTGTGGTTAAAACCAAAAATAGAACACATATCCCCAGATTCCTGTGGGTTAAAATTTCTGCCCTTAACGGAGCATGCCTGCCCCTTGGACATGTTTATTAAGGAAGTCTTAGACTTCTCCCAGATCTGAGGGGAGGGGTCTGGGTACACCTCTCTTCTGGAATTGATCAGATGGCTCTTGTCTCTCTTCTGCCCTTCCTCCTCTTCCTCTCCACCACCCCACACCTATTTAGACTGACTGAAGCTCCCCCCTTTCCCCCGACTCCCTCCAAAAAACTCCATCCTCTTAATGGCTCTGCCCACGACTGGCACTCAGGACTAAAGAACTTGGCACCTGTACTCAGGTTAGCATCAGACTCGCGCTCCAGGGGTCCTGACGCATCCACCTTGGTTCCTTGGGATGGCTTGCCTCTTACTCATAAATGTCCCAGCTGCCCCCTTAGCAGCCCGCTGGCTGTTCCAAAATGATCATAATCCCTTCTGAAACCCCGCCCTTCTCTCCCACAGGAGAAGGGAGGCGCCCATCGTTTTCAGCGGTCACTGGGAGAGGTCATAGGGGATCAATGGTGGGACCACTGAGAGGGCTGCTAGTGGAGGAGGGGGCAGATGGCCTGAGGGGTCCAGGCGGATCCTTCTGGAAAAGCAGAGCTCCCTGACTCCTGATGGGAGGCGGGGGCAGTGGCATCCACAGCCATCCTCCCTTTCCACCATGTGTGACCTCTCCAGGCCTCAGGTTCCTCATTAGACAAGGGCAATAGTGTAGCCTTGTAGGTGTGAGGGTTGAATCACCTTCTTTACATAAACAGCTAACAGCTAACAAATGCTTTTGGTGTTACCCAGCATCTAACTTGGGAAGTTAAAATATTCCCGCTGTGGAAGGGCCCAGCTGGGGGCAAGGGAGCCTTTGAAGGGGCATGGGAGGGACACAGTCACTTTCAAGCTCCGGAAGGTTCACTCTGGGTCAGCATGGAGGACGCACGGGGGCAGGGAGGCAGGAGGAGCCGGGGCGTGGCTGACGAGGGCGGGGCGGTGGCCCAGCTGGGGCAGTGAGGGCAGGGCGGGAAGGGGAGGCCGGGATGGAGAGAGCCTCAGGGGCTGGAACTGGCAGGACTCAGGGGCCCCTTAGAGGTGGTCGGGAGTCAGGTTGGCGAATCCCCCAGGCCAGGAAGTCACTGAGATGTGGCTTCTGAAGGAGGAGCAGTTCTGCGTGGTTGACCAGCCGCCATCCCCCAGACCCTCCAAAGCAGGGCCCAGCCCCCCGCTCAGGAGGCACTTGTCCAGCTCTCTTTGGTTCTTCTTATGTGGTTCAGTACGTGTGTGACTCCCAGGGGTGGGAGTGTGGCCCAAAGAAGCCACACCCAGGACATAGTTGTGGGATGAGCGAGTCCATCTTTCACCCATTTAAAGGGCAACCTTTCTCATCCCCTCTCTCAGCCCTAACCCAGGAGCAAAGCAACCCACCCTGCTGCTGGGTCCATACCTGGATGCCTCAGCTGCCTGGCATGTGTCCTGGGCCACCCTGGCATCCATCCAGCCCGCAGGACCCAAGGGGGACCCAGGGTGGAACTGAAGTCAGGCCAGTTTCAAAACCAGGATCATGGAAGCCACCGTTGTAGGGAGCTGACTGTGCCAGCCCAGGCCAGGCTCTGCCCACAGGATGGGGCTGCCTGCCCAGCTGGAAGAGGGCCCTGCCCAGTCACACGGAGTCTGCCCCGTCTATCCTGACGGGCCTGGCTCGGAATGCGGCTTCTCTGGGCACCACAGGGCAGGGACCGTGTCCATCTGTCCACACCGCATCCCCAGTGCCTAGAGCAGGCCTGCCACGTCAGTAGATGTGCGACGGACGCGTGAGGGGTCTCACCCGAGAGCAGGGTGGTGAGAGAGCCTCCCTTGCACCATCGCGTGGAATAAGAGCTCCGTGTGCCCGGTCCATTGGGGCTCCTGGGAGATGCCCACAGAGCTATGCCTGCGGGTGCACTCAGGCCGCGGGTGTGAGGGCTCCGAGCCTGGAGCCAGGTTTTGAAGCCGAAGACACAGCTGTGATGGGGGAACTTGGCTACTGCCCTAAACGCTGATCCAACCGATGGTTAAAAACTCGTGTGTGGTCCTGACAGACCCGCAGGAGTAACGTGCGGGGCGGAATCTTGCCTGAGACAAGCAGAGTATGGAATTGTCTCTGCACACTCTGCTGGAACTTGGTCTTTTTCTTTTTTTTTTTTTTACCATCTTTATTGGAGTATACTTGCTTTACAGTGTTGTGTTAGTTTCTGCTGTATAACAAAGTGAATCAGCCATATGCATACGTATATCCCCATATCCCCTCCCTCTTGCGTCTCCCTCCCGCCCTCCCTATCCCACCCCTCTAGGTGGTCACAAAGCACCAGGCTGATCTCCCTGTGCTATGCAGCTGCTTCCCACTAGCCATTTATTTTACATTTGGTAGCGGCTATGTGTCCATGCCACTCTCTCACTTCGTCCCAGCTTACCCTTCCCCCCTCTCCGTGTCCTCAAGTCCATTCTCTACGTCTGTGTCTTTATTCCTGTCCTGCCCCTAGGTTCATCAGAACCAATTTTTTTTTTTTTAGATTCCATATATATGTGTTAGCATACGGTATTTGTTTTTCTCTTTCTGACTTACTTCACTCTGTATGACAGACTCTAGGTCCATCCACCTCACTACAAGTAATTCAATTACCTTTCTTTATATGGCTGAGTAATATTCCATAGTATGTATGTGCCACATTTTCTTTACCCATTCATCTGTCGATGGACACTTAGGTTGCTTCCATGTCCTGGCTATTGTAAACAGTGCTGCAATGAACATTGTGGGTACATGTTTCTTTTTGAATTATGGTTTTCTCAGGGTATATGCCCAGTAGTGGGATTGCTGGTTCATATGGTAGTTCTATTTTTAGTTTTTTAAGGACCCTCCATACTGTTCTCCATAGTGGCTGTAACAATTTACATTCCCACCAAGAGTGCAGGAGGGTTCCCTTTTCTCCACACCCTCTCCAGCATTTATTGTTTGTGCACATTTTGATGATGGCCATTGTGACTGGTGTGAGGTGATACCTCATTGTAGTTTTGATTTGCATTTCTCTAATGATTAGTGATGTTGAGCATCTCTTCATGTGTTTGTTGGCAGTCTGTATATCTTCTTTGGAGAAATGTCTATTTAGGTCTTCTGCCCATTTTGGGGTTGGGTTGTTTGTTTTTTTGATATTGAGCTGCATGAGCTGCTTGTATATTTTGGAGGTTAATCCTTCGTCAGTTGCTTCCTTTGCAAATATTTTCTCCCACTCTGAGGGTTGTCTTTTCGTCTTGTTTATGGTTTCCTTTGCTGTGCAGAAGCTTTTAAGTTTCATTACATCCCATTTGTTTATTTTTGTTTTTATTTCCATTCCTCTAGGAGGTGGGTCTAAAAGGACCTTGCTGTGATTTATGTCATAGAGTGTTCTGCCTATGTTTTCCTTTTTATAGTGTCTGGCCTTCCATTTAGGTCTTTAATCCATTTTGAGTTTATTTTTGTGTATGGTGTTAGGAAGTGTTCTAATTTCATTCTTTTACTTGTAGCTGTCCAGTTTTCCCAGCACCACTTATTGAAGAGGCTGTCTTTTCTCCATTGTATACTCTTGCCTCCTTTATCAAAGATAAGGTGACCATATGTGTGTGGGTTTATCTCTGGACTTTCTATCCTGTTCCATTGATCTTTCTGTTTTTGTGCCAGTACCATACTGTCTTGATTACTGATTACTGCTTTGTAGTATAGTCTGAAGTCCGGGAGCCTGATTCCTCCAGCTCCATTTTTCTTTCTCAAGATTGTTTTGGCTATTCGGGGTCTTTTGTGTTTCCATACAAATTGTGCAGTTTTTTGTTCTAGTTCTGTGAAAAATGCCATTGGTAGTTTGATAGGGATTGCATTGAATCTGTAGATTGCTTTGGGTAGTAGAGTCATTTTCACAATGTTGATTCTTCCAATCCAAGAACATAGTATATCTCTCCATCTGTTTGTATCATCTTTAGTTTCTTTCATCAGTGTCTTATAGTTTTCTGCATACTATAAGAGTTTTTATCATAAATGGGTGTTGACTTTTGTCAAAAGCTTTTTCTGCATCTATTGAGATGATCATATGGTTTTTCTCCTTCAGTTTGTTAATATGGTTTATCAATCACATTGATTGATTTGCATATATCAAAGAATCCTTGCATTCCTGGGATAAACCCCACTTGATCATGGTTTATGATCCTTTTAATGTGCTGTTGGATTCTGCTTGCTAGTATTTTGTTGAGGATTTTTGCACCTATGTTCATCAGTGGTATTGGCCTGTAGTTTTCTTTTTTTGTGACATCTTTGTCTGGTTTTGGTATCAGGGTGATGGTGGCCTCGTAGAATGAGTTTGGGAGTGTTCCTTCTCTGCTATATTTTGGAAGAGTTTGAGAAGGAAGCTCTTCTCAAATGTTAGCTCTTTAATAAATGTTTGATAGAATTCCCCTGCGAAGCCATCTGGTCCTAGGCTTTTGTTTGTTGGAAGATTTTTAATCACAGTTTCAATTTCAGTGCTTGTGCTTGGTCTGTTTATATTTTCTATTTCTTCCTGGTTCAGTCTCGGAAGGTTGTGCTTTTCTAAGAATTTGTTCATTTCTTCCAGGTTGTCCATTTTATTGGCATATAGTTGCCTGTAGTAATCTCTCGTGATCCTTTGTATTTCTTCAGTGTCAGTTGTTACTTCTCCTTTTTCATTTCTAATTCTATTGATTTGAGTCTTCCTTTTTTTTCTTGATGAGTCTGGCCAATGGTTTATCAATTTTGTTTATTTTCTCAAAGAACCAGCTTTTAGTTTTATTGATCTTTGCTATTGTTTCCTTCATTTCGTTTTCATTTATTTCTGCTCTGATCTTTATGATTTCTTTCCTTCTGCTAACTTTGGGGTTTTTTTGTTCTTCTTTCTCTAATTGCTTTAGGTGTAAGGTGAGGTTGTTTATTTGAGTTGTTTCTTGTTTCTTGAGGTAGGATTGTAGTGCTGTAAATGTCCCTCTTAGAACTGATTTTGCTGCATCCCATAGGTTTTAGGTCATCATGTTTTCATTGCCATTTGTTTCTAAGTATTTTTTGATTTCCTCTTTGATTTCTTCAGCGATCTATTGGTTATTTAGTAGCATATTATTTAGCCTCCATGTGTTTGTATTTTTTACAGTTTTTTTCCTGTAATTGATATCTAGTCTCATAGCATTGTGGTCAGAAAAGGTACTTGATAGGATTTCAATTTTTTAAATTTACCAAGGCTTGATTTGTGACCCAAGGTATGATCTATCCTGGAGAATGTTCCATGAGCACATGAGAAGAAAGTGTATTCTGTTGTTTTGCATGGAAAGTCCTATAAATATCAGTTAAGTCCGTCTTGTTTAATGTATCATTTAAAGCTTGTGTTTCCTTATTTATCTTCATTTTGGATGATCTGTCCATTCGTGAAAGTGAGGTGTTAAAGTCCCCCACTATTATTGTGTTCCTGTTGATTTCCCCTTTTATGGCTGTTAGCATTTGCCTTATATATTGAGGTGCTCCTATGTTGGGTGCATAAATATTTACAATTGTTATATCTTCTTCTTCGATTGATCCCTTGATCATTATGCAGTGTCCTTCTTTGTCTCTTGTGATAGTCTTTATTTTAAAGTCTATTTTGTCTGATATGAGAATTGCTGCTCCAGCTTTCTTTTGATTTCCATTTGCATGGAATATCTTTTTCCATCCCCTTACTTTCAGTCTGTATGTGTCCCTAGGTCTGAAGTGGGTCTCTTGTAGACAGCATATATATGGGTCTTGTTTTGTATCCATTCAGCCAGTCTGTGTGTTTTGGTTGGAGCATTTAATCCATTTACGTTTGAGGTAATTATCGATATGTATGTTCCTAGTACCATTTTCTTAATTGTTTTGGGTTTGTCTTTATAGGTCTTTTCCTTCTCTGTGTTTCCTGCCTAGAGAAGTTCCTTTAGCATTTGTTGTAGAGCTGGTTTGGTGGTGCTGAATTCTCTTAGCTTTCACTTGTCTGTAAAGGTTTTAATTTCTCCATTGAATCTGAATGAGATCCTTGCTGGGTAGAGTAATCTTGGTTGTAGGTTTTCCCTTTCATCACTTTAAGTATGTCCTGCCACTCCCTTCTGGCTTGCAGAGTTTCTGCTGAAAGATCAGCTGTTAACCTTATGGGGATTCCCTTGTATGTTATTTGTTGTTTTTCCCTTGATGCTTTTAATATTTTTTTCTTTGTATTTAATTTTTGACAGTTTGATTAATATGTGTCTTGGCGTGTTTCTCCTTGGATTTATCCTGTATGGGACTCTCGGCGCTTCCTGGACTTGATTGACAATTTCCTTTCCCATATTAGGGAAGTTTTCCACTATAATCTCTTCAAATACTTTCTCAGGCCCTTTCTTTTTCTCTTCTTCTTCTGGAACCCCTATAATTCGAATGCTGGTGCGTTTAGTTTTGCCCCAGAGGCCTCTGAGACTGTCCTCAGTTCTTTGCATTCTTTTTTCTTTATTCACTCTGCAGTAGTTATTTCCACCATTTTACCTTCCAGCTCACTTATCCGTTCTTCTGCCTCAGTTATCCTGTCGTTGCTTCCTTCTAGAGTATTTTTAATTGCACTAATTGTGGTGTTCGTCACTGCTTGTTTGCCCTTTAGTTCTCCTTGATCCTTGTTAAACGTTCCTTGTATTTTCTCCCTTCTGTTTCCAAGATTTTGGATCATCTTATTACTGTCATTATTGTGAATTCTTTTTCAGGTAGGTTGCATATTTCATCTTCATTTATTTGGTCTTGTAGGTTTTTACCTTGCTCCTTCCTCTGTAAAAATTTTTTTGTCATTTCTTTTTTTTGTTTTTGATGGGTGGTGCTGTATTCCTGTCTTACTGGTTGTTTGGCCTGAGACGTCCAGCACTGGAGTTTGCAGGCAGTTAGATAGAGCCGGGTCTTGGTGCTGAGATGAGGACCTCTGGGAGGCCTCACTCCGATTGATATTCCCTGGGGTCTGAGGTTCTCTGTTAGTCCAGTGGTTTGGACTCGGAGCTCCCACCACAGGAGCTTAGGCCCAACCTCTGGCCTGGGAACCAAGATCCCGCAAGCCGGTCACTGGGGGTTCCTCCCGTCCCCTTAAGTGTCTGTGGTCCCTCACCAGTGCCTGGTAAGTGCCCTGGTTGGAAGGAGACACGGATTCTGCATCCTCCTAGTACGCCATCTTGTGTCCAGTTGGAACTTGTTTTAAAGTCAGGTCTGCATGAGGATGGAATCTAGAAGATGGAGAGGGCAGGGAAAGTGGGTGATGTGAACGCAAGGACAGCACTTCGGGGGTTTTTTTTTGATTTTTTTTTTTGACTGCGTTGGGTCCTTGTTGCTGTGCACGGGCTTTTTCTAGTTGCGGTGAGCGGGGGCTACTTTTCGTTGCAGTGCACGGGCTTCTCATTGCAGTGGCTTCTCTTGTTGCAGAGCAACAAGGCGCCCGGGTTTCAGGAGTTGTGGCTTGCGGGCTGTGGAGCACAGGCTCAATAGTTTTGGCGCACAGGCTTAGTTGCTCCGCGGCATGTGGGATCTTCCCGGATCAGGGCTCGAACCCGTGTCCCCTGCATTGGCAGACGGATTCTTAACACTGCACCACCAGGGAAGCCCCAGCACTTCGATTTTAAAGAACGTTTTTGAACGTCCTATAGTATGTTCTGTTCCTGTGTTCACTGTTCGCCCACCTCCTCTCACACTAGAGCACACGAAAGGCAGCCGGGTCCCAACACTGAGCAGATCTTACAGCAAAGGGCCACCAACTGTGGCCTCGACAGGCCTGGAGAATCTCGTAGTGGCTCCTGGCCTGGAGACCTGACCCCAAGAACCAGATAGACAGGATGGTTGCACAGCATTGTGAATGTAGTAAATGCCACTGAACTGTTCACTTTAAAATGGTTAATTTTATGTTGTGTGACTTTCACCTCAATTGAAAAAAAATAAAAAAAGACCCACCACCCACTGAGTACCTGTTTTGCACCAAGTACCATGCATGTGCCTGGTTTGCATCATCAGACACCCTGGGGCGCTTCTACCCACCTACAGACAAGCTAGCTTGTAGAGGAAGACCACGGCCAGGCCTCCTGTTGGTAACAGAGTCGGGATTTAAAACCCTGTGTCCTTGGCTTTGGAGGTAAAGAATATCTCTGGGAGATGTGAGAGGAAACTGGGGGCCTCCAGGAAGAGGGAGCTGGGGGCAGGGGAGGCCGGTAGATTTACTCTCCATTCGATGCCTCTTTGGAGCTTTTGAACCATTTTGAACCATGTGAATGGTTTCCAAGTCAAAAGATAATAAAAGGGTCAAGAGGGAACATTTCTTTACAAAAATCTAAAACAAAACCCTGTCTCTATATTGTCGTGTCAAAAACAAGCACTCTGAGGCCAGGCCCCCTGAACCCCCGTCCCGCTCACCCATCTGGTAGACTCAGCCGTGGCTCCCTCCCCGGCCTCGCACGGCTACTCTAACAATTAAGTGACGAAATGGGGCAATGAAGGTGACACCATTTATATGGTGCCTGGCCCATCTCGGGTGCCCGGAAAGCACCCATTGTCCTCCCCACTCCCGCTGAGTTTGTCCGTCTGGGAACCCCACACGCTGGTGTGACCTGTGGTTTCTTGTCCTCAGAGAAAGCTACAGATGGCTCCCTGCAGAGCGAGAACTGGGCACTCAACATGGAGATCTGCGACATCATCAATGAGACCGAGGAAGGGTGAGGACCCCAGGGGAGAGGCGGGACGCCGGCGGGGCGGCCACAACAGCGCGCCTTAAACGTTTCGGAACCACGATCTAGTCTGACTGTCTCATCAAATGGATGAGAAGCCCAGAGATATGGGGTGTGCGGCCCACCCAGCAGCAGCAGTGCAGTCGACTGGCCCTTCCTAGGACGTCACCTGGAAGGCATCTTCCTAGGACAAGGCCAGCTGGCAGCTCTTAGAATTAGGAGGAAGCCCCAAGCCCCATCTGCATGCCGCAGGCTAGACTGTGCAGCAGGGACCCCTAGCTTCCCCAGTGAGCAAGAACGGACTTTCGTTTCCTTAAGCTCTGAGGCCAGCAGGGAGGGTTGCTGCCACAGGGAGGGGAGTAGACGTGCAGTGGAACCGAGAGGCTGGTCAAGGTTAGCCTTGGCCGAGCATTTCTGGTGCTCGGGTCCCGGCATCCTGCTTGGGGTCAGGCAGCCCCGCCAGAGATGTGGTGTGGGGCAAGCACCGTGGTCCTGGCTCCTGGGCTCTGACCGGCATCACTGACCAGCGGTGTGACCTTGGGCAAATCACTTTACCTCTCTGGGTCTTTGTCTCAGAAAAGAGCTCTTCCACCCTTCCAGCAATCTGCCCAAGGCCCTGAGGGGAGCAGCGAGGGGATGGATGCAGGGTCACTGTCCTTCTCAGGAGAAACCAGGGAAGGGTTGGGAGGGGTGTGATGACCACAGCCAGCAAGAAGCGCCAGATGAGGCCTCTGTTCCAGAAAAACAGGCTCCGCAGTTGGAGCAGGCCTCAGTTCTCTCCCCGTCTTTCACTGGGATGGTCCATTTGCCCTGTGAGGGTTCCTCTCACCACGTGGTGCTTTGTGTGTGGAGGGAGCAGACGGGGAGCACCCAGCTCAGAGCCTGAGGAGGCTGTGGGAGTCTGCAGCACACGGTCAAGGCCAAATAGGACTGCACGGGGGCTGCCAGAACCTTCCAGCTCCCCAGCCGTGTGCCATGGGCTTGCCGAGGCGCTGGGAGGGGACACGCCCCCCTGCATCTGGACTCATAAGTGTCGGGGGTGAGAGTGGTGGGCGGGCGGCAGGGCCACCAAGAAAGGAGACTGAGGCAGAAAACCTCACTGAGCCTCTTCTTGAATGTCGGGGCTGAAAGTCACTGCTGTGTCCTTGGAGAAGCAAGTCCCCATCTCCCTTGTAAACGTCGGCAGAACTGGGGTCAGACTTGTTCAGGTGCTATTGATTTGAGCACCTCCTGGGTTCCAGGCTCTGCACGAGGCCCAGGGGACCCAGCAGTGAGCCAGGCAGATGTGACCCTTGACCTCACAGAGCTTGTCATCTAAGCTTTAGTCTCTCGTCCACTCCCGCCTTGGGTTGTGTGTGGCCTCCGTGCCACCCACTTTGTGCTGTGCTCCTGACAGAGTACTAGACACACGGTAGGCCCACAGTAGTGGCACACAGGCCAGAACTTCTGGGTCAGTCTGTAAGGAGTGGAAACAAGTCCCTTAAGAGAGCTGACGTGGCCACAGGGGAGTGGCCAAGCCAGGAACAGAAGCCACCTTCCCCTGAGATGGAGCCCAGAGGGCGAGGGGCTGCCCCAGGGCATTGGGTTGAAAAGCGCCCTCACACTTCAGGGGCAGGGTCCCACCCCGTTAGGGGCCGTGGCCCTTCACCCCTCGTGTCATCTCCGTCACAGCCACCCCCACGCAAGTCTCTTCCAGAAAGCCTTGCCTGCCGCCTTCACTCCTGTCGGGGGGCCCATGTCATGTCAGGGTTCCCGACTCTGTCGACTCGCCCGTGATGGCTTTGGCACTGACAGTCTGACAGATGCCCAGCAGACAGCAGGACAGGCCCTCCCCGGCCTAAGAAGTGTTGCTTGAGCTCCTGTAGCGTGCTGGGCTCTGGGGAGGCAAAGTGTCGGAGGAGGACGCCACCCCTGGCCTCTAGGGAGCATCCTCTCTAGCCGGGCAGTCCCAGGGTCAGTGCACCCAGGAGACGGAGGACTGGGGAAGCGCCACGGGCGAAGCGGATTTTAGCTGGGCTCTACCCGGTAGATGTGGAAGTTGGGGGGGCCACGAAGACTCCTAGGCCAGGACAGTCCGGGCAACGTGGCTTTCCCCTGTACAGGGCTGAGCGGCAAGGGTGCAGGCGGCAGGCCTGGGGCGTCAGTGGAGTTACCGATGGGGTGGGGAGAACAGGCTGCCGCCGGCTTCCCTGCCATGACCACGCAGCCTCCCCAGCCCTTCCCTCCACCTTCCTCCAAGGCTCAGCGGCCTCCTTTCATCTCCTCCCCGCCCGCCTGCCCGGGCCCTGGTCCAGGCTCCTGCCTCCACGAACCGCGTGCCCTGCTCCCCGCAGCTGGCTGCATCCCATCCTTCACGCTCAGCTGTGGCGCCACCTCCTGGGAGAAGACTTCCCTGACCTCCGGCACCCACCCGCCCGCCCACACTCACACACTCACACTCGCTCTTACCTCGGAACCTGCTTGCTTCCCTCCCTTGGGTGGGTCTCCCTGGAACATGTGATCCTTGAAGCAGGGCCGAGGGTCTTATTCACCAGTGCGTCCCAGCACCCAGCCTGGTGTGGGCACATCTGGTGCCTGATAAGGCCTGGGTGGAAACAGGGGTGAGCAGAGGAGCTGGCCAGGATGGGGCACAAGAACTCTGTGCCTGCAGCTTATTGGTGCTTAACCTTCACTACTGCATATAAAGCCCCAGGGGCACGGTGGGCATGCAGATCCCCTGAGAGCTTGCTTCAGGGGGTCTAGGGTTGGGTCTGGGGTTCCGCATGTTTAACAAGCACTCACACCTCCCCACTAAGGGATTCTAGTGCAGGGTGTCCAGAGACTGCTCACTGAGAATCCCTGCCAGGCAGTCGTCATCTACTGAGGATTCTGGTGGGACAGGAAGATTCTGATGTGATTAGAACCTGGGCACACAAAACAGGGCGGGACCAAGGGAGACGGGTAAATAAGAGCCGTTCCGTCTCCCAGTGCCTCCTGACCTTAGGCGCGCAGCCTCCTCTGTGGGGTAAGGAGGTTCCATTCCTCAGCCCGTCCTTCCCCTTGTCCTTCTTCCCAGCCCCAAAGATGCCTTCCGAGCAGTGAAGAAGAGAATCGTGGGGAATAAGAACTTCCACGAGGTGATGTTGGCTCTCACGGTGAGTGCCCCGTCCCTCCATCCACAGCGGGACCACAGTCCCCTGGGGGCCCAGCAGGACTCCCAGCCCCCCTGGGGCTACCCTTTCAAGGGCTGTGGTCAGCCTTCAAGGCACTGTCCTGTCTACACGGCTGGCCAACGAGGAGTGGCAAGAGAGGCTATTTGGAAAAGTTCCCTCTAACCTACCGGTGCAGGGAGCAGACACACTGAGGCCCACACCCCTCAAGGGCCCGTCATGGGACGCGTGGGCAGAGGACCTGCCGGTGACACAGAAGCTCAGTGCACCCAGGCCTCTGGGGGGCAGTACCCAAGTTGGGTTCCAGTTGGCACTTGGCCTAATTGGCCCTGAAAAACGAACATAAAGCAAAGGCCAGAGGCTGAGGACAGTCCTTGCTCACAGCAGGGCGGGACAGGCAGGAGTTGGCAGCCTGGCAGTCAGGGTGGGCTTGGCTGGGGAGTGGGGGCGCGAGCTCTCTGTCTCCGCCTCCCCCGTGGCAGCACTTACATCTGGATCCATCTGCTCAGCTGAAGATCAGAGGCAGCTCCTGCCCGGGAATAGAGAGACAGGAGCGGGGACAGGAGTGGGGAGGGAAGGTGGGCGCCTTTGTCGCAGGCCGCGAAGTCGCCATTTGATTGAAAGTTCTCTGGTTTACACCTGGAGAGCCACCTCCCCTCTAGACTGTGTTCAGCTCAGAGACGGCCTCGGGACAGGGTTCTGTGGGCACCAGAGCCACTCAGCCAGGGGCTCCAGCCAGCGCGCGGCCCTCTGCCCGCCCAAGTCCCCTCCCCACCCCAGCCAGCCAGCTGCCGAATCTGGTGTGATCCCGTCTCCTCCATGTCCTGGGTCTCACTTCAGGGAGCTGCATCCTCTGCTGGGCCTCCCCACTGGGACATGGGTGGGGTGTGAGGGTGGGGACCCGGGCGCTCCCGCTCCTCTGCTGGGTGCTCACGGGCACCGCACGGCCTCCAGGTCCTGGAAACCTGCGTCAAGAACTGCGGGCACCGCTTCCACGTGCTGGTGGCCAGCCAGGACTTCGTGGAGGGCGTGCTGGTGAAGACCATCCTGCCCAAGAACAACCCGCCCACCATCGTGCACGACAAGGTGCTCACCCTCATCCAGGTGAGCGCGGGCGGCCGCGGGCGGGACGGGAGGAAGGTGCCCCCACCACTGCTACTCTCGCGTCTGTTCTCTTGGGTCCGTCTTGCTCCTCTGCCGACGGGACCTCTAAGGGGGGGTCGGGGGGAGCCTTGCTGGCTGAGGGCCTTGCTGTGGAGCGGGCTGTCCAGGTGATGCCACCAAAGGACCAGCGAGTCCAGGAGGGAATTTCTGCTCCCTGGGGGCTGGCAAGCAGGCTCGCAGGGGAGCCGGTGAGCAGTGGTTACCGGCTGTGTCCCCTTGTCCCCTCTCAGTCCTGGGCTGACGCGTTCCGCAGCTCGCCCGACTTGACGGGTGTGGTCGCTGTCTACGAGGACCTGCGGAGGAAGGGCCTGGAGTTCCCCATGACCGACCTGGACATGCTGTCCCCCATCCACACGCCCCAGAGGGTGAGGAGCGGCGGGCAGGGGCAGCGGGAGTCACCCCCAGAGCAGGTGCTGCTTCCTGGTGGCCCCGACCTGCCAGCCTCACGGATTCAGCTTGTTGCCTTCTAGACCGTGTTCAACTCAGAGACACCGTCAGGACAGAATTCTTCTGTGGGCACTGATGCCAGTCATCAAGGGGACTCCGGCCAGCACACCACCCCGCTGCCCACCTTGGCCCTACTCCCCAGCGACACACCCATAACGCCAACCGCTGAGCAGGTAAACAAGCCTGGGCCGTAGCCACACAGGTCAGGATGTGGGCCTCCCCCTCCCCACAAGTCAGGGCAGGCCCCTGTCAGTGTGGAAATTACTCTGCCCAGTCCTCAGGGCAGCCCCACAGGGCATGTGTCATCCTTCCTGTTGGGAGGTGAGGCTCAGAGAGATCAGTTCACTTGCCCAGAGCCACACAGTTCAGCAGAGACAGAGCTGGGATTCAAGCGCAAATCTGACTCCAGGCAGGCTCTGTCCTGCACCTGGGCCCTTCTCCAAACTGTGCCTTCCGTGGAGCCCTGCGGGCAGCTCCAGGGAGAGGAAGCACCCAGCAAGCAGCCCTTCGGCCGCAGCGGCTCCACTTCCTTGCTGGGGTTTGCTCAGGGTCTCACGTAAGATTTCATTTGGACGGAGGTTCTTGCTAAAAACGTTTCTAAAACATCTGTATAGAAAAAAATTTAAACCCTTGCCTGGCACCATGATGCTTCCCACCAAGCCCCAAGAAGAAGGTTTGAGTCATAGTGTAAGATCCTGGAGGCCGGGCCTGGGCCTCGTTTTCTGGGGCCCCGTGAGTAGCTTTGCAAGACTGCCTTCCTCAGACCAGGCCGCCTGTCCCTCGGCCTCTCCCCACTGCCAGTGAGGCCAACGCCCTGCACATTGGCCCCGAGCAGTTTGTGGCAGCCTTAGCCGCCGCCCTACGAGGGACATCCACAGCCATGACCGGCATTCCTGGGTGCGCGGTCATTTTAGTCGTGGATGGCGGGGTTGCTCGAGGCCTGCACACTGGGGATGCCCACTTTTGAGGTGTTTTACAAACTTCTACGGTATCGTTTGGTCTTAACAAACAAATAAACTTACCAACAGCCTTTCATACCCAAACCTATTTAAAGAGAAACCTCTGTACTTATAGCAAGTTAAGAAATCAACCCCCAGAGTTACAAATAACATTACTAGAAAAGTTTTCCTAACAGGCCCAATAATTAAAAGTGCATAAAATTGGTAAAATCACCCTGGGATCCAAAACTGATCTAACCTGGTTATAATTTTAACCAATTTGCCTGAAGTCTGGCACCTGTGTGGATTCAGACTCTGATTATGTCCAGTGGAAGAAGGTTCTTGCTAAACAAGACCGAGTAGTCTGTTTAATTTCAGTGTCCCCTTCTGTCTCCTGGGACACGTTAAGGCTTTCAGGCAGCACTGATGTAACTCCCAGACTCCCTGTAATTAGGTCCCATCTGACCTGGACATGCTGGGTTTGGGATCAGTTGTTTTTCCCTTGCTTCTGCCAGGAGCGTTTGTTAAACAGGCCAAATGTACCAAACGTTTTACGGGTCTGGAAGCTGCTGGCAAACCGTAGTGGGCCTGTGTCTGCACTTCTTCATCTGTAAGGGTTGGGCAGTGATACCTTCCTCATGAGACTATGGTCAAGGTTAAGTGGCAACATACATTAAGTGCTTGGGCCTTAGAGGTGATCAAAATGGTGGCTGCCCTCACAGGCAGGCGCCGTGAATTTATATGGTGACACTGATTCTGAAATCAGCTGGTTCAGCCAACTGAGGATGCACCAGCGTTCCCCAAAACGTAGGCTGCTCAATCCTAGACCCGTGAGGTAGCCCATGATCAAAGGGTTCATCAACCAGATCAGGTTTGGGAACGTCCACACTGGTCCCTTCCTGGACATTCACAGTGTCCACGTTGTCCATGAGGACAGGAAACGCCGCAGCAGGGGCCTTTCCCCACCTCACCTGAGTACAGAGACTGTGCGACTCGATTTACAGCTATTCCCCAAGCCAAGACTGGGACCCCTCTGATCGTTGAAAACCTGCTCACGTCCCTTTAACGAGTGCTCAGTCTCAGCTTCATACTCAGGGTGGGGGGCGGCACTGGGTCTCATCCTCGGAAGAGTCTGGGGCACCAAAGCGGACCAGGAGCAAGACAGAACCGGGTCCTCCTAGGAGGGAGGAACCCCCCCCCTCCAGGGCCTTGTTAGGCGCCAAGCACCCAGGAGATGCCAGAGCCCTCCAGCCACACTCAGGGCCGCCTCCGCCCTCAGCTTCTTTCCTCCTGGCCTCTCCCTGCACTGGGCGCCTTGTAACAGTTGCTAACATCTCTGTAAGGGGGTCAGCGGGGGTGAGGGCAAGCCTACCATGGGCCTCTTGGCGCAGGGCTGTGGCCCGGGAGCCTAGAGAGGGTGCCGGCAGGTCGGGCTGCTAGTGTCAGGCTGTGTCCCAGGAGTGGCAGAGGCTCCAGACCCCGGCCTCTCTCAGCGGGGCCAACCGTGTGTTCCAGATCGGGAAGCTGCGCAGTGAGCTGGAGATGGTGAGCGGGAACGTGAGGGTGATGTCGGAGATGCTGACGGAGCTTGTGCCCACCCAGGCGGAGCCGGCAGACCTGGAGCTGCTACAGGTGAGCAGCAGTCGCCCGGTTCGGCCTCCCGGCCCCGCCACCGCCACGGTGCTTTCCATGGCGGACTCTGAGCCCCTTGGTCACAGTGGGAGATGGTAAAGCCAGGGACTTTGGGCTCCATCAGATTGGAACTCGGGGCTCTACCACTTGGTGGTTTGAACAGAATAGCCCCTCTTGTCTCAGTTTCCTCATCGGCAAGTTTGCTTTTGTGGTACAAGTTTGACCCGAGTATTAAATAAGGCTTTGCACGTAAAACACCCTCCCTGTGCCTGGTTGTAAATAGCTCCCCATCAGTGGTCTTGAGGAAAAGCTGGAAGGTGAGGTGTCCACCTTTCAGAACATGAAACTTAGCAGGCAGCCCTGAGCCGGGATCTGCAGGCTGGGGCTCCCGTATGTCACGTGATATCCCCAGGGTGCCACCCCCAGCTGGGGCCCCACTTGAGTGAGGGGGTTGTGTGTGGGGAAAGGCACCCTCCCCACAGAGGTCAGTCCTAGACACGCCAAGAAAACTAGGGACCCCCGAGACCCAGGAGTCAACCTGAACCTGTGAGGGGACAGAGGGCTTGGCATGATCACCTCATTTTGTGTCATTCCTGCTGGGCCTCACATTCCTGGAGAGCGAGGCTGGGTTGTGCTCATCTCTCTGTCCCTGGGCCCGACCAAGCTGACACAGTGTTCTTGCTCCGGGGTCCTTACCTTATGGTGGGAGCAGGGGGCAGGGTTGAGGGGAGTGAAGTCAGAGTCTCACAGTTGAGTGAACACACGAATATGAAGAATAAATGACAGGGCTTCCCTGGTGGCGCAGCGGATAGGAGTCTGCCTGCCAATGAAGGGGACACGGGTTCAATCCCTGGTCCAGGAAGATCCCACATGCTGCGGAGCAGCTAGGCCTGTGCGCCACAACTACTGAGCCTGTGCGCTAGAGCCCAAGTGCCACAACTACTGAAGCCCGTGTGCTTAGAGCCCGTGCTCCGCAACAAAAAAGGCCCCGCTCGCCGCAACTAGAGAAAGCCCTCGTGCAGCAATGAAGACCCAACACAGCCAAAAATAAAAATTTTTTTTTTTTTAAAAAGAATAAATGACAGAAGCTTGAGTGAGTTGGGAAGCGGCAGGATTGCTGTAGTGCAGTTAATTTTGGGTGTCCCAAGCCAAGGCCTTGCGGGTGTGAGCGATTTTGGGGACTCAGAAGGCTGGCTGGCAGGCAGGGGTGACACAGGGACAGCTCATGCACACTGAGCATGTCCTGTGTGCCAGGCTCTGATGTGGACACGTGATATACATTCACTCACTTAATCCTCCCCCTCCCCCCCATGAGGTAGGTACTCTTGTTATCCTCACATCCCAGGTCAGCAAACTGAGGCAAAGAGAGGTCATGGGATGCCCCCAGGGTCACAGGGCTGGTCAGCAGCAGAGCTGGGGTATGAACCCAGGACCCTGGCTCCACCAGCTGCTCTTCTGCTCTTGAGAGGGGCAGGAAAGGAAGTAGGGACAAAGCTGCGGTGTGCTTGGTCATGGGGGGAGGAGAGGGGAGGCCCGCAGGATGTTGGAAGTCCCCTGGGCCTGCCCTGCCCCAGCTCAGGCAAGAGAGGAAATCCCGGGAGAGGGTTTGGCCTGGGGGGAGGCGGGGGCAGCAGAGTCTGAAAAGAACCAAAATCAGTGGTCTTCATGATGCCAGGAGAAAAGTGCTGGCGCGTGGCCACAGTCAGCAGTGCCCGACCATCTGTTGGGACCTCAGGACCGTGACCCGGGCCCCTGTCCACCTGATGGCAGGCACCTGAGGACGGAAACACTCAGTCCTACAAATAAAAAGCCTGTAAATGCTTCGGCTTCTATTTTTTTTTCTTTTTCCCAAACAAGTTTAAATACATAACACTAACTGATTAAAAGTCACTTGGCGACGTGGTGACTAAATGCAATGTGGGAACAGAGAAAAAAAGGACGTTAGTGGAAAAACTGGTAAAACCTGAATGAAGTCTGTAGTTAGTTAACAGCACTGTACCCACATCAATGTCATAGTTTTGACAAATGCCAAACTAAGGAGAGGCTGGGTGAAGGCTGTGCTGTCTTATCTTGGCAACTTCTCTGTAAATTTAAAATTATTCCAAAATAAAAAGCATTAAAAAAGAAATTAGAGGGCTTCCCTGGTGGCGCAGTTGTTGAGAGTCCGCCTGCCGATGCAGGGGATACGGGTTCGTGCCCGGTCCGGAAGATCCCACATGCCGCGGAGCGGCTGGGCCCGTGGGCCATGGCCGCTGAGCCTGCGCGTCCGGAGGCTGTGCTTCGCAACGGGAGAGGCCACAGCAGTGAGAGGCCCGCATACCGCAAAAAAAAAAAAAAAAAAAAAGAGTAATGAGGCAGACATTCAGAGTTGGGATAATAGTTGGATCATCCAGTTTATTTTTCATGCCTTGGGCACAAAAAACCTCAGTGCACCCAGAGAAGTGGCAGGTGTTCCACCAGCCACCTCACAGTCTTGATTTTTCCACGATGCGGAGGTGAGGGCAGGAGCTTCACCCTGAGGTCCCCACAGCCAGGTTAAACCCACAGCACGGCCCCCATGTTGGTCGTCTCCTGTGTGCTAAATACTTAGAAATGAGATGCCAGTGGTCGTCCGTAGAACCCCAAAAGCTGTTCTGTGCAACCTGAAGTCCAGTCTGGAAACCTCTCCGCCTCCAAGGTGCGCCCAGGGCCAGGTGTCCAGTAAGAGACGGCCTCGCTCCGGGTCCAGCAGCCGTGGTTGTCTCACTTCCTCCCCTGGCAGGAGCTCAACCGGACATGCCGAGCCATGCAGCAGCGGGTCCTGGAGCTCATCCCCTGCGTCGCCAATGAGCAGCTGACGGAGGAGCTACTCATCGTCAACGACAACCTCAACAACGTCTTCCTGCGCCACGAACGGTAGCCCCGCTGTCTGCCCCGCCCCGGGCCAGCCGCCCCACCTTCTTCCTTCCCTTCTCCCCTGTTCACACCCTCTGACTTCTCAGGTCCCTCTCAAACACCAGGTCAGCTGCCCAGCACACATGCCCTCAGCTGTCTTCGTCCAGTGTAGGCAGGAGCGCCCGCCCTTCACCCCACACCTCCTTTCCTGCCGCCTGCGTCCCTGCATCCAGGATCACAGCTTAAGCTTTCTAACTTAAGCAGAAAAAGAAGCCATTAGGAGAACAGCCTTTATTGAATGGATAGCTTTCAGAATCCAAAGAAGAATAAAAGTCAGGCCTCCCAGTGGGGCAGGAAGGACAGATGCCAGGGCAGTTCAGGGGCCTCCGGGGCAGAAACTCCTGGACCATGACCCCAGGGTGTCATCATGAATACATGGGCTCCAAACGCTTGCCCACCTTGTACCATTCTGTCCAAGAGTCAGCTCCCCACGAGAAACTCTGATTGGCTCAGCGTCCTTGTGGGATGCAGGTGTGGGAGGGGACAGGCCCCCTTGACCACAGTCCCGCCGGGATCACAGGAAAGGGGGGGAGCAGCTCCCCAGAGGAGCACTTAGGTGCTGTTATAAAGGCAGGGAGAGGTGCTGGGCCTGCAGAAATGATGTCCCCCACGCTTCCTCTGAACCTGTAAAACGGAGCTCATGATTCCTTGTAGATAACTGAGGGCCCGTGCGGTTATGCCTATAAAGCACTCGGTGGTCAGGCTGTCTGGCACAGGGTACCAGTTATGCCAGCCGCCTCCAGCCACTGGTTCATTTCGTGTTTTTGTCCATCAGCAAACACTTGCTGAGTGATTCTGAATCAGGTGAGGGGGCGGGGCCGTGGCAGGCCACGGCTGCCTGGCCTCTCCTGCTCGCTGACCTGGTGGGACTAAGAGCCCCTGCCATTTGCCGTGCGGGCCGTGAGGTGGCCCAAGGGCCCGATCTAGGGGTGACTGGGACCCCTCTGACGCCTATTCATCAGACCTTACGTTTGTTGGGTGGTTCGCTTGATCCTCACACCTGGGAGGCAGGTTCCACTGTCACCTGCTTATTGATAGACAGGAGACTGAAGTTCAGAAGTGAGGTGATTTACCCAAGGTCACACAGTGAGGGACGGGGCCAGGCAGGAACAGATCTCAGACCGAAGTCCTCAGTCTGCCCACCAGCCCCTTGACCTGTCTAGGGCGGTTTTAAATGGCTCCATAAAGCAGTGTGTCTTCCTTACACCGCTTTAGAGACACACACGCACACACACACACGCACACACGCAAATGTATGTTACCGAACAAGTTCCAAAAACCAGTACTTACCTTTGCTGTGTGCACGCACCCCCGTATTCTTTTCTGCTTTAGTCTGTTCCTGTTGTTTATTTAATGCTAATGGTGACTAAGGTGACCAGATAATTGATAATCTAATTGGGACACTTGCAAGTGAAAAACAGGCCCTGCTAATACTTCCCTGGGGCAGCAGGCATAAACTGGATCTGTCCAGGGTAAACCAGGCCGTGTCATCACCCTGTTTGTGACCCACTCTGTTGGTTTTGAGACCTGCAGTGGGAAAAGCTCTGGCCTGGCTGTGCTAAGGGGCCACCCAGTCCTTCTCTTTGACTCAGGTCTTTTCTGTCTCGTAGGTTTGAACGCTTCCGAACAGGCCAGACCGCCAAGGTAAGAGGCTGCTTCTCCGTGATAATGGGAAGAAGGAGGGCTGGGCCCACTTCCCTCCCCAGGTGTCCTGGTTGGGATGTGCCTTCTTAGCCAGAATCTCCAGCGGGGCCCCTTCTCAGTTTTTATGTCCTTGTGCCATTAGGGTAGATAAGGTTCTGCCGCCAGCTGATGCCCCAGGGTCTTCTGAGCCTCCCAGGCCTCCAGCTGAGCTAGATAGGCCAAGGGGAGGGAGCAAGACTCCCTGACTCCCAATCACTGCTGCAGGGACCGGGTGTGTGTGTGTGGGGGGGGTATTACTGGTGACAGATCCTCAGGCAAAGAATGAAGGCGCCAGTGCTTCAGGACAGAAGGGAATGAGGCTGCAGGTCAGGTTGGGAGGATGACGGTGGCCTCTCCCCTGCCCCCAGGCCCCAAGCGAGGCCGAGGTGGCCGCTGACCTGATCGACATGGGCCCTGACCCTGCAGCCACCAGCAGCCTCTCGTCCCAGCTGGCGGGAATGAGTAAGTGCAGCGTGCGGGTTTCTGGGCTGAGGGTACGTTACATACTGCGGACACCCCTGCAGCTCTGGGGGTGCCGTCCCATTACACAGTTGCAGCTGGAGTGCCAACAGCAGAATCTTGGCCCAGACCCCTCCTCGCCAGGGTCCAGTGCTGAATCTTTCTGCAAGGCTGAGCGGCCAGGACAAAACACAGGGGACCCTCCCTTGCAGTCTCACAACTCCTGAGCCCCCTCAGATCTCAGAAATCCCACTGTTGTGTGATTTCCCATCAACACCGTGAATTTCCCCTGGCCTGAATCATCTGGTGAACCTGGGCACGTCACTTGGACATCCTGGGCCCTTTTCCTCCTCTGTAACGGGCAGGAATGGGCCCTGCTCACAGGTCATCGTGAGGCCTGGATAAGCTTCTGCACAGAGCGGGCTTAGACCAGGGCCAGGCCCAGAGTGCACTCCTGGTAAGCGTTAGCCATCACCACCGTCGTCACCATGATGAGCGTTATTGGCTGCCTGCTTCACACCAAGCCCTTGGAAGTAATTGAGAGAGAGGAAGTGACTTGCCCCTGGTCCCTCAGCCAGCAGGTGGCCTGCTCCGTCCGTACGCACCCCGACCCCACCACCACTCCAGGCCACGCTGCTTCTCCAGAACCAACCTGGGCCTGGCAGGGAGCAGCTCAGCCACAGCTCAGTGTCCAAGGACAGCCAGGCAGACCCTTCACGTGGCCTCTTTGTCCCCACAGACCTGGGCTCCAGCAGCGTGAGGGCTGGCCTGCAGTCTCTGGAGACCTCTGGCCGCCTGGAAGATGAGTTTGACATGTTTGCGCTGACACGGGGCAGCTCACTGGCTGACCAACGCAAAGAGTGAGTGGCCGGGCCCCTGCAGTTTGGGTCGCCCCCTATCGGGGGGGGCCTCTCTCCAGGTCCCTGAGCCCAGTTTGTTGGTGGGCACACCAGCCCCTGCCTGCACCCCCTCAGGATAGCAGAGTTCTTTCCCCCGAGCCAATCCTGGGAGGCCCGGGGAACCCTGTGCCCTACAGGCAGCGATGGATGGGGGGAGGGATGCCTGTAGGTTGATGACCAGCTAGGTGCCAGGATCCTACATGATCCGCTCAGATGAGGAAACCGAGACACTGAGGGGCTGGGTCATTTGCCCCAGGTCAGGCAGCTGATGTTTGGAGGCACTAGGTTGGGAACCCAGGGCCGTCTCGTTCCAAAACACAGTGCCTCCAGCCCAGCCCAGCTCTCCACTGCACTGTAGACTGTGTACCAAGCCCTCGTGGGCTGGTCCAGTCATTTCTGCTGTTCTGTAACCGGCCAGAGAAGTCCTGCTACCCCACCCAAGTCTGCCTGCTCTGCACTGGAGCTGGGCTTCTGTCCTTCTCTGGGACTGTCCATCGCCATCAGGGAGAGGCTTTCAGCAGCTGAGGCACGCGGCCGAGTGCCCACCAGGGCCAGCTTCCCGGGACCGGCTCCGTGCAGGCTGGAAGTAGTGTGCTTGAGGCTGTTGCCAGCCCTTTGCTTATAACCCCAGGGCAACCAGGATGTACAGCCAAGGAAAGCTCTGGATTCAGGGACCTTCCCAGCAGACTCCCCAGCTCCCTAGTGGTCATTCTGGTGTCTTGGGGGACTGTTGATGGGCCTCCAGAGGGCCCAGGGATCCCCCCTCCACCCTGGACAATCCAGGTGGAACCTGACAGGCTGCCCACTAGCCTAACCAGCCCTGCGCTGTGAGCCGCACCTCTAGGCTGGGGCAGAGCCTGTACTCCCAAGCGCAGGTGCTCCAGGACCAGTGGCTCACGGTCACCTTGGAGTTAGGGGCACACTGAGGCTGCTGTGTTGCTGCAGGCTAGAGTCTGGTGGGACTTGCAGCCTGGAAGGCAGCCTACCCGAGAGCCCCACCCCGGCTGAGGTTTGCTGCTGCACCGTCACTCCTCTGGGGAGCGGGGTCCTGAAGAACAGAGAAAAGCGCACCCGAGCTTGCCCCCTGGGGCCCGCAGTCTCACGGGGGGAGTGACCTGCATGCGGACCGCTGCTGTGCAGGGCCGGGTGCCGTCCTGGAGGGGCGGACCCAGCACTGTGGACTCGGAGGAGGTGCGTGCAGCTCTGCAGAGGGCACTCAGGACTGGACCACGCAGTGGGGAGGTCAAGGTGGCCACTTCAGGCCATGGAACAGTACGTGCAAAGGGTCAGAGACAGGGGAGAATGTTTGACGCCGGGGCCAGGGAAGACGTACTGAGAGGGCAGCAAGTACCGTCTCAGGTCGTGGGTCCTCCTGCAGGCCCTCCCTGGGGAGGGGTTTCCACCCCAGCAGAAAGCGCCCTGCGGGATGGGAGTGTGCCCGAGCCTCCTCTTTGCTTTGCCAGCCTCCCTGGCCGTCCCTCTCTGATGCATCAGCTGGGTCTTCTAGCCCTGGTCACCTGGCTGGCCTTTGGACTCCCCACCTTGCCCTGTACCCTGGGACTCTTGAACCCTCCAAGACCTCTTCTGCCCACCGAGTGTCTGCCCCATGCCTCCCTCTGGCCTGTGCCGACCACAGCTGGCACAGTCACGGCCTCACCAGCTGACCAGGCTCTTCCACTCAGAATGCCAAGTAGAGCCATGGGGACATCTGGGTGAGCAGAGTTAGGGTCGCCTTAGCCAGGTTTGGCCAGAAGCAAGGGTGCTCTCTTTTTTTTTTTAATAAATTTGTTTATTTTTATTTTTGGCTGCGTTGGGTCTTTGTTGCTGCATGCAGGCTAAGTGGCGAGTGGGGTCTACTCTTCGTTGCGGTGCCCAGGCTTCTCATTGCGGTGGTTTCTCTTGTTGCGGAGCACGGGCTCTAGGCACGTGGCCTTCAGTAGTTGTGGTACTCAGGCTCAGTAGTTGTGGCTCGCGGACTTAGTCGCTCTGTGGCATGTGGGATCTTCCCGGACCAGGGCTCGAACCTGTGTCCCCTGATTGGCAGGCGGATTCTTAACTGCTGCGCCACCAGGGGAGCCCAAGGGTGCTCTCTTTCTCAACGTCTTCCATGCTCACTTGCTCCCCAGTGCCGCTGTGTCTTCTTCAGGCACTGACAAGTGTCACCCCAAGTGTCCCCGGGTCCAGCCTCTGCCCCTCAGCCTCACCGAGACCACCTGAGGGGTGGCCCTCCTCCCTCCTGCGCCGGGCACAGGGCCGGCAGTCCTGTGTGCGTCGTGTGGGCCCCACCACTGCAGGCACAGCCCCCAGGGATGACCAGGCTTTGGCCTTGGGGGCTGTATGAGAGCAGGAGAGAGACGGAAAAGCCGAGATGGTGGGGAGTAATCAGGAAGGAACACATGGTTCTTTTGAATGAAGGGCATCGTCGTGTTCTGTACATTCCTGGGGCTGGACATGCCTCATCCCTGCCTTTCCCCAAGCGCACCCACTGTATCTTAGGTGCACGGCCACTTCCACCCCAGAGTCAGCGGGCCTCCCCGGGTCAGGATGCGCTGCTCAGGCTTTGGCATCTCCTCCTCCTCGCCAGCTCCTGTTGCCCCGATTAGCCAGGAGTGCTAAGCTGCCCTCCAGAAGGGCTGGGCGCCCCGCCCGCCGCCCGGCCTTCAGCTTGGCCGCAGCCCACGTGCATGGGCGCCAGTCGTTGGGGGGTGGGGGGCGGTGAGCTCTGATGAGCGCGCTCTCCCGGCTGCCTCCAGGTCCTGTGGGAGTAGCGGGCGGCTGCTCTTCAGAGAGGCCGCCTGAGAATTCGGGGCTTTTCCTCAAGAGGCCTGTTTAAGTGCCAGTCTACCCAGTCCCCAGGAGGGCAGGTTGGCGTTACGAGAGTCACACGTGCTATGGTCTCGGCTCCTGAAGCCTCGAGCTGGACCAGCCCTGGCTCCAGCAGAGGGTGAGATGCTCCCCACCCCGCCCCACCTGGAAGAAGAGCCCTCATCTCTATCCGTACCGGCTTTCCCGTTGAGGCTAGAATTCCGTGCCCTCGTCTGTGCCTCAATGACTGACCCGGTCTCACCTCCTCTCCGCCAGCAGCTCAGGTCGAGGATACCTGCTCTTTCCCAGTGCCGGAGCTGAGTCCCCAAAGCCTCCCCTGGACGTCCCCTCTGTAGCGGTCAGAGAGACACCCAGCCCCCTCGCTAGCACCCAGTCCCACATCTGGTTTATTCTCTCGCCCCCCTGGAACCTCACCTCAGACACCACAGGCATCTCCTTCCCCGTCCTCCTCTGCCCGGAAGCTGTGGTATCAGCTCCAATTTCCTCCCAGTACCCACCGGCCGGACTCCCCCAGAGGACATTCAGAACCCTCACCCGTAGTCTGCACGTTTGTTTTCAGCTGCAGAATGGGATTCCCCCATTCAAATGCAGCCTTGCACAGAACCACAATTTCTGAAATTATGGAATGGGAGCAGCTCGGAAAAGGGTCTAGATGCAAATTCTCTATGGCTGTGGGGTCAGTGACGATATTTCTCATCCAGATCTGGTCACAGGAGGTTGGTGGTCTTGGTCTTTGGCCCCCAACACCTTCCCTCCCCTCTCCAGCCTTGCTCTGCCTGTCATGCGGGTCACACCTCTGATCCCGGTTCCCAAAGGCAGGAAATGAGACCCTTCCTACCCTCCTCAGGCAGGCCTGCAGAGTTGGCACACTTCCTGAGGTCTGAGCCGCCCCTGCCCAGGCACGTCCCAAGTCCACACGGGTTGTGAGTCCAGCTCATCCCCACTCAGCCGCCTGTGTCCTCACGTCAGCTGGCATGCTTGGTAAGGCAAGGGCGGCACGTAATGGCCACGGTGGCCTCTGTGTTTCAGGGTAAAATACGAAGCCCCTCAAGCAACAGATGGCCTGGCTGGAGCCCTGGATGCCCGGCAGCAGAGCACCGGAGCGGTAAGCAGAGGGGCCCTGCCGCCACCCTGGGGCCCGTCCAGAAGGAGGCCCGGGGGATGCTTGCCCAGCGATGCCCACGGTGGTTTATAATAGGCAGCCTGAGAGGGCAGATGGGAGCTGAGTCAGTATTCGGCCTCACTGCCCCTCCAGAGACCTGTTATCTGCAGGAGTGTGGACAGAGCTGGACGGGAGAACAGACCCTAAGACCACAGGGCGGCATCCAAGGGCGCCATTTTTGTTGCATTTAACTCTTGGACTGTGTGGAGTGACAGCCACGTGCCCACACCGAGCAGGCGCTGTGGGCGACCCCTCCCCTTCGCAAGGGCTCCAAGTACAGTTCTCGCACCTTTGAATTTGTTTCTGGGTGCCTGTAGGGAAGAGAGAATCTCTGTCCCAGTAAGTGGGCTGAGTAGCTCCTTGGGAGGTGGTTAGAAAGTGCAGGACCTGGGAGCTGGAGATGCAGGGGCAGTGAACAGCGTGGCAGAGGAGAGGGTTGGTGACAGCGTAGGGCTTCAGAGGCTGAGGTGGGACTGGGTGCTCGGAGCCCGACTGGGAGGACTGGGTTTATGCCACGTGAGGTGGGAGCCCTGAGCAGTCTTGAGCAGAGGGGAACGTTCATCTGGCTTCCATTTTGGAAGGACCCAGCCTGGAAGCTGGGAGAGCGGTCAGGAGGCCGTGGAAGCTGCCCAGTCTTCTGGAGTGGGGCACGGGGCAGGGGGTGCAGGAGGGATCCCCAGCAACTCCCCAGAGGCGTCCCCAGCATCCTGGGAGTCATTCCCAAGTCAGACAGGGCAAGACCTGGAACACTGTGGAGGTGGGACCAGCAAGGACTCAGATGCCTCCTGTGCGCTGTGGACCTGCTGCCACGCAGAGCGTGTTCACGCCCCGGTCTCAGAGCCTCCCGCCATTTTTCTTCGTAAGCAGTCATTTGTTGAACCTGTGCCCTGTGCTAAGCACTCTGCGACCCCAGCTTACTGAGTGAGTCATCACACAAACCCTTAAGGTATCCCCTTTTACAGATGAGGGGTTAATTACAGAGGGGGGTTAAGTGAGACCACAGATGTCACATCCTTAGCACAGTGCCCGGCACGCAGTGAAGCTTTTAACCTTTACATCACTGCAGTGTGGTTTTTCCCAGTCACAGAGGAGAACACCACGGCTTAGAATTGAGGTCATTTGCCCATGATCTCACAGCTGTTGGTCTGTCCAGCTTGGAAGCCAGTGCTGGTAACAAGAACCCCAGACGGCCTGTGGAGCTCTAAAGCGCAGAGGTGCTCCCCTGCCGCTCAGCCTTCCTTTCCCAGGGGCCATCTTTCTGGCTCCGGGACTCCATATGAATCAGGACACTCGGGAAGCCCTTCCCTCCCACGCCACCTGCCTCCCATGGGCGGAGGCTGACCGAATAGCCCGGCTGTGCTGACCGCTGCAGCCCAGGACGGGTGTCACTTGCCCAGGGGCACACAGCAACGGCAATGCAAGGGCATGAGGAGCAGTAGATGCAGGTCTCCTGACTGCTGCCCCACCTGGCAGGCGGCCACGGGGCAGAAACACGCACACACCACTGCCTGCAGAAAAGCAGGCGCTGGCTAAGTTCTGCTCGTTCATCTCTGACGACTTGGGAGATTTAAGTGACTTCCACCAAATCAGAGTGTGACTTCCTTAAAACCAGGTCATAAACATCTGCTCCGAGGTGCTTACGTCTGGCTGGGGGGTAAGGCTTTCTCCCTCTCGGTTGTCAGAACATGATCCCAGGCAGCAATGTACAGAATGGAATCAAGTGCCGACTCTGTGGGCAGCCAGTGGCTGCCCCCCGGGGTTAGTGAGTCCTGGGAGGTGGGGATGCTGGATGGCATGTGACAGTCCCCAGGCTGGGTCTGTCCAGGCGGGGAAGGCAGTCACAGGGTGATGGGCTGGGAGCCAGGACCCGAGGCTTCCTCCACTGTCGGTCTGCTCTGGGGCCCTAGGGATCTCCTCTTTGCCCATCAGTAAACATGAGGGGACCAGGTAGAGCAATGCTCCTAACCCTGGGTGCCCATCAGAATCCCCTGAGAACCAGTGAGGGGCTAATGGCTGCCTACTCCACCATCCCAGGATTGCTCAGCTCCCCACCTCCAGGGACCCTTGGGGTGAAGAGTAGGGGAGAAGCTTTGCCCTGCCCGTCCAGGACTCCGGAGTCCCCACAGGGAGACGCCCTCTGCTGCTTGCTGTCCCCTTTTACCGCCCACCAGCCCAGCACAAGCATGGGTGCGTGCGCACGCACATGCGCGCACAGAGGCTCCTGAGGCGGTAGCAGGCCCCTGCTGGAGGAGGCCCCCAGTGCACCGGTGGCCCTGGCCCTGGCCTTCCCGCCACCCTCAGCGTGACCCTCTCTCACCCAGATGGGAGGCGGCAGTGAGAAGAGCCTCAGTGACTGGATGGTGAGACCAGGCACGGAGAGGAGGGGCCGGGCACACTCGCAGGGGGCCCCCCCAGGCGGTGCTGTCCATCAGAACCAGGGGAGAACAGGGTGGGCAGCCAAGGGCCTGCCGGTGCCCACCCAGCATGGTCCGGCTCCCTCTGCTCTTGCTTCCACGGCCCCTCGGTGCTGCCTTGGAAGCAAGGCCCGAGCAGCCCCTGTGGCAGCCGGGAGGCGACCGGGGCTCTCCTGGGCTTGGGCCGAGTGCCTGCAGAGGGGGCTGAGGCGGGCAGCCCAGAGAAGTCACTGCTGCTGCTGCTGGGATGTCAGCTCCTGCCTCTTCTCTGGGTTCTCCTGCTGCCCCCTGGGGCCCTCGGTGCTGAGGACGGGGCTTGGGGACTGACCTGGCTTTGGTTGGAGAAAGACTCGCTCTCCCTGTTTCCCAAAGTAGCTGAGTGGTAAGCGCGTTTCCCCGAGCACCTACGCTGTGCCGGGCGCTGTGCTGAGCTCTTTAGCTCCCTCGTCTCGTTTAATCCTCACAGCGATCTGGACCTGGACGGTAGGTACTGTCATCCTCTCTAACGATGAGCGAAGTGAGGGTCAGAGAAGCTGAGTAACCTGTGCCGAGTCGCAGGGGTCCGGCCAGCGTCTGGTCTCTCTGATCCCAGAGTCTGTGCCCCTAACCTCCAGCTGGATTCTCCCGCTGTAGATGCATTTCACGTGGGAAGCCCCCAGGCCCCAGCCCTGCCCCAGTCCAGCCCTCAGCCCCCCGCCTCTGTGCAGGAGCCTGTGTGGTGGAGCCACAGCCGCAGCCCCTTGGGATGCACCGGCCTGGCCTCGTCTGGTGGTCTTGGCCCCTCCCTCTGTCCCGGCCCACCTCTGCCCCCTTCCACCACGAACGCTGAGTCTGCGGAGGTGTAGGGGGACAGCCTGCAGTCGTGCCCCCTGCCTCAGCCTTGCTGGCTGGCCGCTCCCTGGGCTGTGAATATTCTTGTGTCAGATGCCCCTGAGCACCTGTGCTTGGTCCCGGCCCTGGGCTTGCGCACCAAGCCCACACCCTTGGCCTGTAGGAGCCGGGGGTCCGTTCTCTCCTCGTGGCCCTGCTCCAGCTGTCAGGAGCCCTTCCCCATCCCCTGCTCAGCCTGCTGGCCCCGCCTCCCCCTTGCCCACAGCCTGGCACAGCAGGCAGAACTTGGGGTCCCAGGCAGCTGGGCAGGAGCCATCCTGGAGGGACTGCCGGGGACAGGAGCGCAGGGCAGGTCCAACTGGCCCCACCGCATGAGGGAGGAGTCCCAGGGGTGGGCAGCTGCCCCAGGCCGCGGCCAGTGGGCCCCAGACCGGCGAGGCGCACTGCCCTCACCCGCTGCCCTTCCCTCCAGATCCCCATCACCCAGGCCTGCCTCATGGAAGACATCGAGCAGTGGCTGTCCACGGACGTGGTAAGTCCGGCCCCCTCCTCGCCCACCTGACCCGGGGCTCCTGTTGTCTCATGAGGAGGTGACAGGGGGCGGGGTCAGGATGAGCGACCAGTGAGGAGAGGGCATTAGCGGGGCTGGTGTCCCCTCCCCTGCCGCTCCCCCGGCTCTTCCCTTTAGAGGAGGGCCCGGCCGCGCACCCCTCGCAGCCTCTGGGGCCTTCCCTCCCCTGAGCCTGCTGCCGATCGAGGTCCCACTGTGAGCAGGACAGGTGGGCCGAGGGCAGCCGGGACCATGGGAGCACTGAGCTCGGCAGCCCCCTCGTGCAGGTCGGGAGGCCGATAGACAGCTGCGAGGGGTGCCACACCCGCGGTGGGGGGCGGCAGTCTCCAGAGCCCCACTGCCCCCTGTGAGTGGCAGTCTCCAGAGCCGCCCCCCCAATTCTTGGCACCAAGGATCAAGGGCCTGGGCACTTCCAGGCCCAGAGGCCGCCTTCTGCAAGTGGCCAAGACCATGTTTCTGCCCGAGGTCAGGAGAAGGTCCATCCGTTTCATCTGGTGGGTGAAGGCTTATCCGCTCCCCAGCCCCCAGCGTGAGCATGTGTGGCCTCAGGCTTGGGTGTCAGCCTTTCCACCATGGGGCGAGTCTGCCCACCCCTCTAGACACTGGAAGGAAGGGACTAGCGATTGTCAGGGGCCCACCGGGCACCCTCCCCTGCGCCTGGCCCTCTGCAAGTACTCCTCTTTTATAGCTTCCCGACAACCCTGTGAGTGCCGCCAAGCAGAAAAGCGAGGCTCAGAGAAGTCCAGGGGCTCGGGCCAAGGCCTGGGGCTCAGGAAGGGGTGGGGCCGAGGTCTGGACCCCTCGGGGTCAGCAGCCTGCGCCCCAGCCCGCTCCGCAGTGCCGCAGCTAACCTCACCTTCTGCTTTCTCAGGGGAACCATGCGGAGGAGCCCAAGGGCGTCACCAGTGAAGGTAGTAGACCTTGGCCCTGCCCACCCCTGCCCCGCTCCAGCCTCCGAGCCCACCCGCAGCCTCCCTCTCGTTCCTCCAGAATTTGACAAGTTCCTGGAAGAACGAGCCAAAGTGGCCGACCGTTTGCCCAACGTCTCCAGCCCCTCCGCCGAGGGGCCCCCGGGTCCCCCGCCTGGCAGTGCCCCTCGAAAGAAGACCCAGGAGAAGGATGACGACGTGCTGTTTGCCTTATGAGTGTGGGGTCTGGCACCCTGCAGCCCGAGCCCCCGCTGCTCCCACACCCCGCGCGGGGACCTGTCTCTCCTTCAGTGTTATGGCTGCTTTGGGGGGGCTTGTTACGTATGCCCTTCTCTCCCCCTTGAGGTTGGGGCCGCGCTGCCTGGGGGTGTGGGGGGCAGCCGGATGAATTGGGGGAACAGGTCAGTTGCACTTCGGAACCCTGGACGCCCCTGCCTCCCCTCCCACCCCAGCTGACCACTGCGACTTGGCTGAGAACCCGGAGGTCCCGGGACAGACAAGGCCGGCTGCTTGGTTGCCCCAGCGTGAGTCCCCCTTGCCCCTCCCTGGACCCATGCCCAGAGGAGCCCTCTTCCGAGCCCACACTGACAGTTGAGGCCTGGCCGTGGGCTGGAGACAGCAGAAGTTTCTGTCGCAGCCTCAGGTCCATTCCGCAGGCCCTGCCTTGGAGCCCGAAGGCTTTGGCCAGCTGTCGAGGGCAGGGCGTGTGGCCCTCTGCTGAGCGCACGCTGTCCAGATGTGAAGCTGCACATGGTGGGGGGAGACCTCGCCAGGCCCAGGCCGCCAGGGGAGGCTTCCAGGGATGCCTGGGGCACCTGTGGCCCCCACGACCTCCACTTCCTCGCCCTCCGGCCTTCCTCTGTGCCTCCCACGCAGGGCTCCACCAGGCACTAGGCCTCCGCACCTGTTGGTTGATCCTCTTGTCCTGGGAGAGGTGCCTTTTGTATCCCCAATTAAAGGTAGAAAAGCATCCTGCTAGCAGTGTTCAGTCTCCAGGAGGAGGTGACTTCTTGGCCTCGCCAGAGGCAGGGACTCCTTTGGGCTGGGCTGGGCTGGGGGCCACCCGTGAGATGGGCATCTGCAGGCGAGGCAAGTGCAGCCGCAGGCCTGGGCACCCCGCCGCAGCTCACACCAGCACAGGCTCCAGCCACGCGTGGCCTGCCAAGTGGCCCCGTTGCTCTCCACGAGTGACGCGTCTGCATCCTCAGCGCCTCACACTGCCGTCCGCACTCAGGCCGGCTCCTGCCCAGCAGCAGTAGCACTGTGATCACAGCGACGGAGCAGGTGTGGGGATGGTGGGGCAGGGAGCCTGCAGGGAGGATACGGCCATCCCGTCTGAGGCCTAGGTGCCAGGCGCTGTACCAGGCTATACGTGGGCTCGTGGAATCGTCTCGACAGCCCGTGGTGGAGCCGAGTTGCATCTTGTTTTACAGAGACTGAGTCTGTGACTCAGTGGGTCATGTGAGCCACCCCAGGTGCAGCTGTTTACCAGGTGCTGGGCACTTCCTCACGCATTAGTGCGTCGTCCCCATTTTGCAGATGACAGCACTGAGGCTCAGCGTGGCTGCCTGGGCACACAGATCAGGCGCGGGTGTCGGTTCTTATCTCCATGGCAGTTCAGCCACCCCAGGTCTCGGGGTACCACCTTTTCTGGTCTGGGATCTTCACACCAGGCTGTCCAGGAGTCACTGCTTGAGGCACACTGGTGCCTCCTGGCCCAGCACTCGGTGGTGGGAGGGAAGGGGGCTGGAACAGTTGATCTGCCTGAAAGGTCAGCCCATGAAGGTCAGCAGAAGTCTGAATGCCTGGGTCCAGGGGACCTGGGCAGCTGGAGTGGGGCTCACCTGGGTCTCTGAGCAGCCCCCAGCTCCCATCAGCAGCGAGCGGGTGGGCTGTACATGCGTTCTGAGGCGTGGCCTAGAGCCGTGCACACAGGAGACCAGGCTCAGCCAGCCCTCCAGGTGGAGCTGGGGCAAGGGAAGCAGCTGGGAGGCGGGTACAACAGGACGGGACGGGGACGGGAGGCTTGTCCATCCCCTAAGCAGGGAGGAGGGGCCTTATCGTCTAGGCCGAGATTCAGAGCTTTGCAGAGGAGCCAGCCTGGAGGAAAGGCGGCTGAACGTGACATCTGACCCATTTCCCCAACCTAAACCACCTTTTTTTCCTCTTCCCGCCACCCCTGCCCAAGGGGAGCAGCCATATCACTGTCCCCTGGGTAGCCAGCCATCGGCCTGGTCGGACAGCTTTTCAGGAGACAGAGGCGCCCTGGGCCCTCATCCGTCAGTCATAACAAGCTCAACTGGTCCAAACTCAAGGTTACCGCCTACGTCCTACGTAAGTTAGCTGTGTCCGCCCAGGTAAGGGGAAGGCAGTGGTTTTAACGAGGTATTAAGCATCTCCTGGACACGGTCCAGCTTTGCCTAGTTACTCAGCAGTGACGCCTGTGCTGAGGTGGTGGAGCC
The DNA here is from genome assembly GCF_039906515.1 of Pseudorca crassidens. Taxonomy (NCBI): domain Eukaryota; kingdom Metazoa; phylum Chordata; class Mammalia; order Artiodactyla; family Delphinidae; genus Pseudorca; species Pseudorca crassidens. The sequence goes on from NC_090306.1 coordinate 94,068,906, forward strand.
TTGCCAGCCCTGCCAAGGCTACTGGGACTCAAAACTGGGAAGAAGCCCAACTTGGTGTACCGTGCTGTCACACGGCCACCAGCACCCCCGCCGTCTTCTGCTTTAGGCCACGCAGAGGCGGCTGGGTGCTGGGGACCGCGGCCCGACTCCCCAGTCTGCTTTATCTTGCTGGCCCGGCCGCCTCCTCCCGTCAGCACTCATGACAGCAGGTCGCTTCCAGAGGCCCCTTCCCCGGCCGCTTCTGGCCACTTCTGGCCGACGGCCAGCCACCACACACCAGACCACCAGCGTCTGGAGCCGGAGCCGAAGTCTGTGCTTGACTCATAGCCTGTGAAGGTCCCTAAAGCACCTGGCTTTGGTGACCATCTTTTTCACAATGTGCACCTGTATCATGAGGCTGGCAGCACCTGGCGGTCAGACGAGAGGACTGTGGGGATACTCAGTGGGTTGCCCACCCCCACCGCTGGCTAGGCTGGACGGCCGCCACTCGTGCTCACACATGCGCAGTGGGGCGCGCTGCGCCGCTGAGCTCAGACAGGTGTGCCACCTGCTTGCACGGCCATTCCAGCCATCTGTCCTGGGACCTGACCTGAGCCCCTGGGAGACTGGGGGCCTCTCCCCTTTCCCTGCAGCTCCCCAGCTCTCCCAGATCCTCCCCTCCATCCCCACCACATGCCTGCTGTGGGCCCTGCCTGGCCTGGGCCTTTCCATGCCTCACAGCGGTCCTGCGGGGTTGATGGTTTTGACCACTGCTTACAAGTGGGAAACTGAGGCCGGGGCACGCCAGGACCAGTCACACCCTAAGTAAGGGAAAAGCGGGACCTGTTCCTCTTGGCACCGTTGCCTCTCCCCTGTGCTTGCCCCTCCTCCAGGTGAGCGACGGCGAGCCAGGGAACCCTCAGTCGGTGGCTGCAGGGGCTCGTGGCCTGTGAATGGCTAAAGTTGCCCAGTGACCCGTTCTTTGCTGCGTGTGGGTAGGAGCGCCGGCTGCGCACCAGGCATGATTCTAGGTGCTGGGAATACAGAGGTGAACGGGCCTGGTGAATGGGTCACGTGGAGGGAAGGGGGCAATATAGACAGGTGTAAGTTGCAAACGTGCCACCTTCTCTGAAATGAAGGAAAGGGAGACTAGTGCCAAGTGACAGGGGCTAGGAGGCCGGGGAGGGCCTCTGACCAGGACCCAAGGCTAGTGAGGTGAGGCCTGCCCAAAGAGCCCTGCCGTGAAGGTGTCCAGGCTTCCCCGGAGGGCGCAGCTCTGGACGGCCCCACCTTGAGGACCCCTCCAGAGAGAAGGCATCTGGGGCTGGGCTGGGCTGGGCGAGGGAGCCCCGGCAGGAGCCACCGGTGCTGGCCAGGCTGGGTTTCCTGGCACCAGACAGTGTCTGAGGCCACAGGTCCTGGGCCAATCACAGCAGCGGGAAGTCATGCGGCCCCACGTAAAAGAGGACCAGCTGCAGGCGGGAGCCTTGGGCTGTGGCCCCCGCGTCAGGATTAACCAGGCACCAGTGGCTCCTGCAGGGCCCTCTGCTTCGGAAATGGCATCTGGCCAGGGGTGTAGGGAGGTTGAGTGGAGGCAGGCAGGTGGGTAGGGAGGGGCCACCTGGGAGGCAGTCCCTGGAGCCTGGAGGAAGCTCTGACCAGAGCTACCTAGAAGCCCCTTAGCAGGGCCTCCACCCTCTTTGCACCCTCCCGGCTTCCCTGACCAACCCCCCACCCCCGCCCAGACCCAACCCTGGGCCTGGACGCTGACCCCACCCCCCAATCCCAGTGTCAACATCCAGCCTCTCCAGGTGTCATACAACAGCAAATCATGATGCTACCCTTCTGAGCTGTGTGACCTTAGGCAAATTACTTAACCTCTCTGTGCCTCAACTTTCTCACTTGTAAATAGGCTAATAGCAGTTGCTGCTTTATAGGGTTGTCATGAGGGTTAACTGAGAAGACCAGTACCACAACATCTGTCAAGGAAATGTTCCAAACATGTTGTCATGGATGGTACCCCCTCCGTCCAGAACGGCCTCTGCATCTGACACCCAGCCAGGGGCACTGCCCCGCCAACTCCTGGGTAATTTCAGAGACCCCAGCTCAGCCTCTGGTATTGCTCTCCGAGCTCTCAAGGGTGCTCGCTGCCTCCCAGACAGCAGTTCCAACAACAGGGCCCTTGTGCCCCTCTCTTGGGTCTGAGCTGCTGCCCCTGAGTGGGGCCGGAGTGTCTTGATCCCGGCAATGAGAGAGAGGCAGGATCTGCCCGCTGGTCCTGGATTGGGCTCTGCTGACGCACAGTGGGGAGCTTTGGGAAGCGCCCCCAACCCCTTCTCCACGGGTGACCCTGGCTCAGGACAGTGTCCCACAGCGACCACGAGATGGCAGCAGCGCTGCATGTAGCAGGGCCAGTGGGGCCGGCACCACCGAGTTGACAAGCCGGGAGGGCCGGCAAAAGGGAGCTCTGAGTGCCTCCTGCGAAGCCCGGGGGCACTCGTTCCTGTGGGCCTGCTCAGCGGACGCCGAGTTCAGACCCCTGTGTATGTCTAGTTCTACCTGTATAGGCAGAAAAGCACAAGTTTACACCAACAACCCCAATCACAACCCAATATCAGAGATTCCTTCTAGTTTTCCCCGTTCCCTATGACCCCCTTCGATAACAGTGAGAAGCCTGGTTCCTGCTGCCCTTTGTGTACAGACTTACTTGCTCAGTCCCATCAGTAGCCAGTCTCCCACTGCCCCCGCTGCCCCGGCCCTGTAGGTGTCCTCACCTTGTTTGGGCCCCGACATCCCTGGATGGACCACCAGAGCCCCTGCTCAGACTTTTCCTCACCCAGTGCAGGCTCCAACACCCCACTAGGGGCCACTGCAGCCCAGCCCCGCCTCAAGGCAGCTGCCTGCCTTGCCTGGTCCCATCTGATGGCTTTAAACCAATTATTCAGGACAGGAGTGGAAGAGGAAGAGGAGATTCCACATTAAGAAGAACGATCGGACTCCAAAGTGATGTCTGAGTCCCGCTGTCTCCTCAAACCATCCAAATGTTTGTGCAAACCTAGTATTGACACCTCCAAACTACCCCTGCCTACCTCTTGCATCAGAAAACACCACAAAAGTCCTTGGCCAGTGTATTAGTGTGCTAGGGCTGCCATAGCAGAGTTCCACAGACTGAGGGCTTAAACAACAGAAGTATATTATCTCGTAATTCTGGGGCATGGAGGTTAAGGTGCTAGCAGGCTGTTTGCCCTGAGGCCTCTCTCCTTGGTTTGCAGATGGCCGTTTTCTCCCTGTGTCTTCACATGGTCTTCCCTCTGTGTGTATCTGTGTCGTCATCTCCTCTTCTTACACAGTCATACTGGATTAGGGCCCATCCTAGTGACCTCACGTTACCTTAATTACCTCTTTAAAGACCCTATCTCCAAATACAGTCACATGCTGAGGCCTTAGGGGTTAGGACTTCAACAGCTGAAGTTGAGGGAGACACAGTTCAGTCCACAGTTGGTCAGATATACAAAGTCCTGGCCCCTCTGGCCATCCTCCCAGGGCATAACCACTCTGCTCTGGACCCAATCCTAGAACAGCATCACCTCTGCCCTACACTGGCTCTGCAGAGGAGTGACCACATGTAACACCCACCTCCACACCCCTGTTAGGGAGTTGAGGGTGGTTTGATCCATCCTTGGGCCAACCTGGCCTTGGGAGCCCAGGAAGGGCCAGCCACTGGGACCAGGAGCAGAGCAGAACAGGAAGGAGGTGGAGGCGAGGAGGCCACAGGCACCCAGAGCCTGGGCTAGGGGCTGTCCTGGTCCCCACTGCCACCTAGTATGTTTTAGAGCAGCTCCAAGGCAGCGAGCTGGCAGGGCCCTCTTCTGCCCGCCCTGGGCAGCAGGACCAAGCTAGGGAAGCAGCCTCACATGGCCCCATCTTCTCCCTTTGCCTCTGGCTCAGGAATCTTGTGGCCTCTCCCTACCCCTGCCCTAGGGCAGCCTGCACCCCTCTTCCTCCCAGAGTCCAGGCTGGGCCGCTGTGGTATCACAGACAGGGAAACAGTGGCCCAGGGAGGGGAGGGGCCTCTCTGCCCCAGAAGAGGCAGCCCTCAGTCCAGCCTGAGAGCTCAGCGAGGCCAGGGTGGAGGCCTTATTTGTCCGGCAGAGGCTGTGTGGCTCCAAGCCCTGGCGGGAGATCAGCAGACACAGCTTCTGGCCCACACCACCACTGATTTACAGTTTGACTTGAGACAAGCCCTTTCCTGCCTGGGCCTCAGTTTCCCCAACTATGAACCAAGGAGATTGATTAAATGACCCTGAGGCTTCCTCCCACTCTGCTCTTCTGCTCCCTCAACACCCAAATTCCACAATCCTCCCTCTGGGAAGAAAAATGGGAGGCTACAAATCCTCGTAACAGAAGTGGCAACATGGGGTCCCAGGGTTCTTCTCCCGCTGCAGGAGCCACAGGAGTGGGAAAATGTCTGCGGCCAGGTCAGCAGACATGGAAGGCCCTGGGCCACCTCCTGGCTAGCACACCGGTTGCCCCCTGGGGAGCTCGGGCTGGACGTGCCCTTTAGTCTGCAGGAGCTTCCGGCCACCTGCAGGAAGCGGGCTGCCAGGGTGAAGCAAGGCAGGGTCCCTTCTCAGGCCTAGAGTGATGCAGAGACTTGGTCAAAGCCACACAGCGAATCTGTGGCAGAATCAGGACTAGAATCCAGGTCCCCCATGGAGCCTGCCCAGCAGGGAGCAGGGAAAGGACGGTAGCTGGGAGTCCCTCTGTGGAAACACCTCCTGGCCCCTTGTACGCACCCCTGGCTCCCCCAGAATGTTAATGCTCCCCAACTGGTCTGCAGGTTATAAACCTTCTCCCACCAAGGACCTCCTTTATCACGGTTTCCCCAGGACCTGAATTTGCACGTTTCTTGTTGGTCTTGGTTTTTTGCCTACAGAACACTTTGCAATGCAATGAGGAGTTAGTATACTTTACCTTTTGTGCATCATAATTGGACTGCATCGCCTACCGAGGCAGTTTCTCATTCCAGCCAGACGTGCCCCAGCAGCTCGTTCTTGGGAACTAACTGTACAGCCTGTTTGTCCAGCCCCACTGGGCCTGCCCACTGTTTGGGGCAGTCCCACGACCTAAAGGGGCAGGGGATGAGGACAGCTGAGCTCACCATCGGCCAGGGCACCCGCCAAGCTCCCACAGGCCTCGGCCTTCACCTTTACCACACGTGGCCATTCTTTTTTTTTTTTAATTAATTTATTTATTTTTGCCTGTGTTGGGCCTTTGTTGCTGTGTGTGGGCTTTCTCTAGTTGTGATGAGCGGGGGCTACTCTTCGTTGCAGTGCGCGGGCTTCTCCTCGCGATGACTTCTCTTGCTGCGGAGCATGGGCTCTAGGCGAGCGGGCTTCAGCAGTTGTGGCACGTGGGCTCAGTAGTTGTGGCTCACGGGCTCTAGAGCGCAGGCTCAGTAGTTGTGGCCCACGGGCTTAGTTGCTCCGTGGCATGTGGGATCTTCCCAGACCAGGACTCGAACCCGTGTCCCCTGCATTGGCAGGCGGATTCTCACTGCGCACGTGGCCATTCTTGACCCCTGGCTTCTGCACTGGTCTCTCCCTTGTGGACACAGTCTGCTCCCACTTCCCACCTCAACTCTGTGTTACTGAGTCCAAGCTCATACTGCTCACCACACAACAGGCCAGTAACTCGAGAGATGAGTTGTTGGGGCAAAGAATAGTGACTTTATTCTGAAAGCCAGCAGAACAAGAAGATGCTGCCTAGTGTCCCAAAGAACCGTCTTACCGGGGTTTGAATTCAGGCTTCTTTTATACTAAAAGGGGAGGGGGCGTGGCTGGTTGTTGTAAACTTCTTGGTGCCGGAAACCTTTATTCTTGCAGCTTATAGATCTGGTCGATGTTCCTATAAACCTCCAACAAGACAAATGTTATTCTGTGTTCTGCAACTTTTTAGCTCTATATGAATGGAAAAGTGTTATACCTGTAAAGGTCAGAGCCTTGAGAATAGGTTATCCCGTCTATTTCAGGTTATAGACAACATTCTTTTAGTGATTAACGTGTAGCAAAAGCAATAGAATACACAGGTTAAAGGAAACAGATCCAATATGGAGTCAGATTTGTTCTTCCCTCTGACACCTGCAAACCCAGACTCTCAAATTGTTTGAGTCCCATTTGCCCCACCCTCCCTGGCACTTGGAATCTTAGCTTTTAGACCCCAAGTTGCGGTGAGAAGACCCATCCCCTCTCTCCCTCACCCCTCCCCGGTTACTCTCCCACCGCGTTCTCTACCCATTGCCCACCGACTGAGGATCAAGAATGGGTACTGCTGAGCCTTCTCAGATGTTGCCATGGGGCTTGAGGGCCAGACAGGGGCAGTCAGAGACCTCCAGGTGCGAACGCCCAATGCCTTCCATTCCCTCCTCCATCTCTCGGCGTCCCTTTCCCCCCATCTGTGCACCACCGATCCATCCACCATCCCGCCACTCATTCATCCAACACAAATGCCAGTACAGCCTCCTTCCGTCGCCCGTCTATCCAGACTGCATAGACACCTGCCACACAGGGGACATCAAGAGCCACCAATGAGGGCCACAGAAGCAGGGACATCACACAGAAAGGACCACGGCAGCGCCACCTGATAAGAGATGAGGCCCTTTCTGTGTTTCTTGTCCCCACCATAGCCCACCAGAGAAGAAAGGGACCCAAAGGACAGGGGGAAGTGGGGTAAAGGAGCAGGCCACCCCACCCCCTCCAAGTCTCTCCAGTAAGGCCCTGGGAACTGAGGAGGTGGGTGTTCAATCAGATGTGAGATTTAACTTTGGACTTTTTCATGCTTGAAAGTAACAAGAAAGTTAACAAAACCGCCAGAGGTGTCAAAAAGGCTGCAAAAAGGCTGCAAATGGGAGGCTGGGCTCCATCAAAGGCAGGAGTAGGAGAAAATGAACAGAAGTCATGGTCAGGTTTGTGAACTGTGACTTGGGATCTGCAAGCTTGGAGAGGGAGCTAGGGAGAGCGGAATTGCTCTGTGTGTCAGCGGGAGATGAATCCTACAGTTCCAATGCCCCCTGGTAGAGGGGAGGGGAGCCCAGAGACAAGCGAAGGGGAGGAGGAGAGAGGAGCCGAGGTGACCAGGCAAAGGGTTGGGGGAAGATCTGGAGATGAACTACTGGACTGGGGGAGGGGAGGGAACAGAGTATCCCCAAAAGGTCTGGAAGAATAGACTTATCTAAGATGCCCTGTGAAGTGTCCTCTGTGTGGGACCTGATATAACCCCTCTCTATGACCCCGAGATCTATGTTCCACTCACCAGTATTTGTCAAGAGGAGGGTTTTATGGAAATGGAGAAGGGGTGAAGTTTCATGTCTGAGTCAGCACAGTACTGAGCAGAAATCGCTCAGGAAGAAGCAAGAATGGCAGGGGAAGTGGTGAAAACATAAGTGTCCAGGGATCTCTGAAACTGTGGAGGCTTTTGGACTTTTACTGGACATAAAGTTAGAAGATTAAAGCATCAACTCTGCCTTCCCCCCAGTGATTTCCTCACACACAATCAGAATCAATCTCAAAAGGCGAATCTGACCATGTTTTATAACACCTGCACCCCCAAGCCCCAACACACACACCTAAAACCCTTCACTTGTTCTTGAGTTAAAGACCCACTTCCTGGCCCATCCCGCAAGGCCTCTGGGGTCTGGGCCCTGCCACCCTCTCCAGATTCTCTGCACTCTAGACATACAGGCTGGCTTTCTCACCTCAGAAGTTTCATACCCTACTGACCACAGGGCCTTTGTACATGCTGTTCTCTCTAGCACTGCCCCACCCCAACCCCAACCCCCAGTTAACTCACTCACCCTTCAGGGCTCAGCTCAGACAAGCCACTCCTGAGCTCCTGACCAAGTCATCCACCCATCTTGGAATTTACCACCATGATTACAGAGGCAAAGAGGAATGGAACAACCACAACATGGCTCAGAGTCCACACCTTAGAACGATCATGATTCATGCCCTGGCACTGGGCACACGTTCCCTGAGTACATCTGAATCCCCAACAAAGTGAAGGTCTGTCATCGAGGGGGCAGGGGGATGGCTGTTAAGTAGACAACCAACAGTGTCTGCACCCTCTTGCAGGGGTGGAGGGGGGCTATCATGTATTCTGGAAAGTGATGGAATGGGCAGAAGCACGAATGAACTCACCATGTCTCAGGTCTGGACTCACACTGGCCTGATGAGGTTGTGGACTCTGTGAGGTATGATGGAGCCTCATTACTGGACAGCTTTTTTTTAATCCAGGTAAACTGCAGGTCAAATCATGTCCCCTGGGACACACAAAAAACCCACACAGCAAAACCTCCCACCTCAGCAACAAGTGAGGCTTTTTATCTCATCCTCCGACAGAATCCTGGTAAAGACCAGTACAGAGTCATAGACTAGTGCCATTCAGCTAATCCCTGTATCTGACACCAGTCTGCTTGCTCACCTCCAGCGATGGGATACCCACCAACTCCCATAGAAGCCCATTCCACCTGACCAGACCCCCACCACCGACCCATCATTAAACCATAAAATCTAATTGGCATATTGTTTAATGGGAACAGAGTTTCAGTTGGGGATGATGAAAAAGTTCTGGAGGTGGATGGTGGTGACGGTTGCCCAAGAATGTGAATGTACTTAGTGCCACTGAAAGGTACACTTAAAAATGGTTAAAATGGCCTTTCTGCCCGTGGACGCCGCTGAGTAAGCATCGTTGACGTCTCCCCCCCCCCCCCCCCCGCCTCCACTACCGTCATGTCTAAGTCAGAGTCACCCAAAGAGCCCAAACAGCTGAGGAATCTCTTCATCGGAGGTCTGGGCTTTGAAACAACCGATGACAGTCTGAGGAGCCATTGTGAGCAGTGAGGAGTGCTCACAGACTGTGTGGTGATGAGGGATCCAGACACCAGGCGCTCCAGAGGCTTCGGGGTTGCCACATATGCCACTGTGGAGGAGGTAGACGCGGCCATGAATGCAAGGCCACACAAGGTGGGTGGAAGAGTTGTGGAACCAGAGAGGGCCGTCTCAATAGAAGATTCTCAAAGACCTGGTGCCCACTCAACTGTGAAAAAGATTTTTACTGGTGGCATTAAAGAAGACACTGAAGAACATCACCTAAGAGATTATTTTGAACAGTGTGGGAAAATTGAACGGACTGAAATCATGCCTGATCGAGGCAGTGGCAAAAAGAGAGGCTTTGCCTTCGTAACCTTTGATGACCATGACTCTGTAGACAAGATTGTCATTCAGAAATACCACACTGTGTATGGCCACAACTGTGAAGTAAGGAAAGCCCTATCTAAGCAAGAGACGGCTAGTGCCTCATCCAGCCAAAGAGGTCGAAGTGGTTCTGGAAACTTTGGTGGTGGTCGTGGAGGAAAGGTCGAGGTGCCTTTGGTGGCAGCTGTGGTGGCGGGGGATGTGGTGGCAGTGGATGTGGTGGCAGTGGAAATGGCTATAAAGGATTTGGTAATGATGGAACCCATTTTGGAGGTGGTGGAAGCTACAATGATTTGGGCAGTTACAACCATCAATCTTCAAATTTTGGACCCATGAAAGGAGGACACTTTGGAGGCAGAAGTTCTGGCCCCTGTGGTGGTGGAGGCCAATACTTTGCCAAACCCCGAAACCGAGGTGGCTATGGCGGTTCCACCAGCAGCAGTAGCTACGGCAGTGGCAGGAGGTTTTGATGACTGCCAGGAAACAAAGCTTAGCAGGAGAGGGGAGCCAGAGGAGTGACAGGGAAGCTACAGGTTACAGCAGATCTGGGAACTCAGCCAAGCACAGCGCTGGCAGGGCCTGGCTGCTACAAAGAAGACATGTTTTAGACAATACTCACGTGTATGGGCAAAAAAACTCGAGGACTGTATTTGTGACTAATTGTATAAAAGTTTATTTTAGTTTCTCTTCTGTGGAAAGTGGAAAGCATTCCAACAAAGGGTTTTAATGTAGAATTTTTATTTTTTTGCACCCATGCTGTTGATTGCTAAATGTAATAGTCTGATCGTGACGCTGAATAAATGGGCCTTTTTTTTAAATGTGCTGTGTAAAGTTAGTCTACTCTGAAGCCATTTTGGTAAACTACCCCAACAGTGTGAAGTTAGTATTCCTTCAGAGTGATGCCAGGTTCCATTCAAAATTTATTTAAAACCTGCTCTGGTGGAGAAGCTATTGTCTTCCGAAACCTTGGTGTAGTTGAACTGACAGTTACTGCGTTGTGACCTGGAGTTCACCGTGAAGAGGGTCACCCAAGAAAAGTCATGGAGTTTTTTGATTATTAATATGATTGTTGGCACACCCTATGCAATATATCTAAATTGGATTATGGTACCAGATATAGATGGGAGTGAAGCTTGTGTATCATCCATTATCACGTGTAATAAATAAACAATTGAATACCCTCTTGAAAAAAAAAAAAGGTTAAAATGGTAAATTTTATGTTATGTAGTTTTACCATAATTTAAAAAAAAAAAGTGCTCTGGACTTCAAAACTTACAAGCTTGTGTGGCTTTGAGTACTTTTATTTATTTTTTATTTATTTTTATTAATTTTATTGGAGTATAAGTGCTTTACAGTGTTGTGTTAGTTTCTGCTGTACAGCAAGGTGAATCAGCTATACGTATACATATATCCCCTCTTTTTTGGATTTCCTTCCCATTTAGGTCACCACAGAGCACTGAGTGAAGTTCCCTGTGCTAAACAGTAGGTTCTCATTAGTTATCTGTTTTACACTCAGTATCGATAGTGTATAGATGTCAATCCCAATCTCCCAATTCGTCCCACCCACCCACCCCTTCCCCCTTGGTATCCATACGTTTGTTCTCTACATCTGTGTCTCTATTTCTGCTTTGCAAATAAGATCATCTATACCATTTTTTGAGTACTTTAAAAGTAACCATTTAAAGGTTACTCTAAAAACATATATAATTAAGAGTTCAGGGACTTCCCTGGTGGTCCAGTGGTTAAGAATCCACCTTCCAGCGCAGGGGACTCAGGTTCAATCCCTGGTCAGGGGACTAAGATCCCACATGCCGCGGGGCAACTAAGCCCACGTGCCACAACGAGAGGGAAGCCCGTGCGCCGAGATGAAGATCCCACGTGCCGTGACTAAGACACAGTGCAGCCAAATAAATAATTTTTTTAAAAACAAACAAAAAAATAGTTAAGGCAAACTCTTAGTGCGCCCCATGCTGTTTGATCCTGATTTGCTTTCATTCAGGCCTCGGAAATCTGGGCTCAGTATTTCCACCTTCAAGTCCTGCCTCTGCCCCCCGCAGGGATTACAGTCACCGTGACCCTCCCCTGCTATAAGCCTACTATGTACTAGGCTCTGAGGCTCTGAGGATGTGTCAAGGAATAAGTCAGAGCCCTCGTCCTCCCTGACACACAGGGAACAATCAGAATTTTTTCTTTACTTTTTGTTAGTAAAAACCTACAGGGCTCCAGTCTCCGTGAAACCTGCAGGGCTGGCCCGCAATGGTTCATCCTTGAAGACCTCACCTGGGTGGAATGATGACAGTGGCACAGGATGACACCGGTCCCTGAGCACTCAGCACACGGAATGTTTGTTTGGTGCAATGTGTGGTCTCCTGGGAATGTCGGTGACACATGACAGCGTGGGGATGTGTGGAAGGACAGGAGGCAGGAATTGCCATCTCTGAAATCTCATCCCAGATCAACCCCACCTGACCCGCCCAGGAATCACAGACCCACCAAACCATCAGAGAACCAGATGGAGAAAAGGAGGGAGTGGAAGACCCAGGTAACCCACAGGGCTCACGCTGGCAGCTCGCGGGCCATGTCAAGTCTTGTAAGGGGATTTTTTTTCGATTGAGTTTATTGTCAATGTCCAAAAAAAAAAAAAAAATAATAACCTGTGAAATTTCTCATCTCTTTTTAAAATAAATAAATAAAAGAGGGTGTCTTTCATGGCAAGAGCTGGCTGGAGCTGAGTTCCAACTGCTCCGTTTGGACGGGACCCATGGGCCCCTACCCCTAACTTCCCTTACTCACATTGCCTGCCGGGCCCCCTGGAGGCCTCTGAGGTCAGGATTTCTGATCTAATCCAACATCTCTATCTCACAGAGGAGTCTGATGAAGCCCAGAGGGAGAGTGACTTTCCCAGTAAGTAGCTCATCTGGGATGAGAAAGATCTAGAATCTCAGGGGGCCCACCCAGCGTCCACCGCAATCCTCCAAAGAGCCTCCGGAGTGGCTCTGCTGATGGGCAGCAAAGTGGACTTGCCTGTGTGGTGAGGCGAGCAGGTGGCTCATTGGGAAACCTGAGGAGACGGCCAGTCAGGCACCCCGTCCGGCTGCAGACGTGCCCCACTCCAAGGGGACACAGACGAACGAGGCGCGGTCCTCACCCCTCGCCACAATTCCTGTGTCCCCTGGTCTAACCTTGACTCCCTGTTGCCTCACCAGCTCTGGGAGCCCTGGTTCTTCATCTGTAAAGTGAGGGTCCTCATCGCGGCAGGCAGAATTGAGGTCCCCTCCCCCGCGTGTGTAGGAAACAGCAGGTGTGCAAGTTGAAAGGCACTTGGGGAGGAGCGTGGGAAGGAAGTGGGCTGACGAGGACAGAGAGGAAGGAGAGATGAGGCAGCCGCCACAAGAAGAGGGACCTGGGAAAGAGCAGCGATGGTTACGGGGGCGCCTGTCAGGATGCGCCGGGTGATGCTGAGGTGAGAAACAATCCCTCCTCTCAGCCACTCCACTCTTTTACTCATTTTTTCCCCAGTTTTATTGACATATAATTGACATAGAAGTTTGTATTAGTTTCAGGTGTACAATGAATGCCCACCCTCCCAGGGGCTCTGGGGGAAGATCATGGCTCCAGGCTTAGAGCAGCAACCTCCTCAGACGTCTTTCACATGGTCCACAGCGTGGACTGCGCCCCAGTGTCCCCAAGCCCTGAGTCCTGTGCCTTGCAGAGAATCCTGTGACATTCCAGATTCAGGCCATGCCTTTCCTCCTGTGCGGGGCTTGCTCAAGTTCCAGGTCTTCCCCACCTCTACCTCCCTCCTGCTCACTCACTTCAGGGAGAGGAGAAGGCGGCAGGGGGCAGGACCAGGGCACTCATTTCTCAATCATCATAATTATAAAAACATATCCACATGCAACTAGAGAGTGTCATACTAAGCAAAGTAAGTCAGAAAGAGAAAGACAAATACCATACGATACCACTTATATGTGGAATCTAAAATATGACACAAATGAACCTACCTATGAAACAGAAACAGAATCACCAACGTAGAGAACAGACTGGTGGTTGCCAAGGGGGAGGGGGTTGGGGGAGGGCTGGAGTGGAAGGCTGGGGTTAGCAGATGTAAGCTTTTACATATAGGATGGATACACAGCAAGGTCCTACTGTATAGCACAGGGAACTATATTCAGTATCCTATGATAGGGACTTCCCTGGTGGTCCAGTGGTCAAGAATCCGCCTTCCAATGTGGGGGACACGGGTTCAATCTCTCATCGGGGAACTAAGATCCCACATGCCACAGGGCAAATGAGCCTGCATGCTACACCTACTGAGCCTGCACACCACAACTACAGAGCCCACGCACTCTGGAGCCCATGAGCCACAACTAGAGAGAAACCCGCACAATGCGACAAAGAGCCCGCATGCCACAACTAAGACCCGACACAGCCAAAAATAAATAAATATATTTTTAAAATCATATGATAAACCATAATGGAAAAGAATATTTTTAAAAAAGATGTATATATGTATGTATAACTGAATCACTTTGCTGTACAGCAGAAATTAACACATTGTAAATGAACTGTACTTCAATTTTTAAAATATTAAAACAGAAAAAAAAGAATAGCTTAGAGGAAAGAAGTGATTGAGAAAAAAATAGTTGACAAATCACATGGAAAAGCTTCTTTTAAAAACTCTGTTTTTTATATGTCACTTTTTATTAAAAAGAAAATATCAGTTACAAATTTAAAAAAAACATATCCACGGAAATAATTACTTTTTATCAAACAATTATAACAAGCCAGGCACAATGCTAAATATTTGACATGGATAATTTGATTTCACACAAGCTAGGAGGTAGATACTATAATTATCCCCATTTTACAGATAAGAAAACCCAGGCACAGAGACAGTAATAGACTTGACCAGGTCACACGGCTTATTACTAACGGGATCCAAAGCCAGGTCTAGATGTGTTTAACCACCAGGCTTTATAAAGAAGGAATAGCATCGTTTATAAGTCTGTTTCCCTTTGTTTAGTGAGCATCTCCCACTTGACACAAAGGCACTTTTCCTAAAAGCCCTACATAATCAGTCATAGGCCTAATAAAGGCAAATTAAAAATCTGGTAATAAAAAGCATCTAAACTCTGCCGCCAGCTAACTGGATCTCAGTTTCCTTATTTACCTTATGCGGAGGTTTAACATAACCACATAGTATTCTTGCCAAAAATGTTTCACCAGAATCTAATCAGGAGAAAAAAGACAAATCTAGAACATGGGTCATTTTCTTTTTTTCCTTTTTTTCTTTTCTTTTTTTTTTTTTGATCTTTATTGGAGTATAATCCCTTTACAATACCGTGTTAGTTTCTGTTGCACAACAAAGGGAATCAGCCATATGCACACACATGTCCCCGTATCCCCTCCCTGTTGAGCCTCCCTCCCAACCTCCCTATCCCACCCCTCTAGGTCATCACAAAGCACCGAGCCATCTCCCTGTTCTGTGCTGCTTCTTCCCACCAGCCAACTACTTTACATTCAGTAGTGTATATATGTCGATGCTACTCTCACTTTGCCCCAGCTTCAACCTCCCACCTCCTGTCTTCAAGTCCATTCTCTATGTCTACCTCTTTATTCCTGCCCTGCAACGAGGTTCATCAGTACCATTTTTTTGTTTGTTTAGATTCCATATATATGCGTTAGCATACGGTATTTGTTTTTCTCTTTCTGACTTACTTCACTCTGTATGACAGACTCTAGGTCCATCCACCTCACTACAAAAAACTCAATTTCGTTTCTTTTTATGGCTGAGTAATATTCCATTGTATATATGTGCCACATCTTCTTTATCCATTCATCTGTCGATGGACATTTAGGTTGCTTCCATGTCCTGGCTATTGTAAATAGTACCACAATGAACATTGTGGTACTTGACTCTTTCTGAATTATGGTTTTCTCAGGGTATATGCCCAGTAGTGGGATTGCTGGGTCATATGGTAGTTCTATTTTTAGTTTTCTAAGGAAACTCCATACTGTTTTCCATAGTGGCTGTATCAATTTACATTCCCACCGACAGTGCAGGAGGGTTCCCTTTTCACCACACCCTTTCCAGCATTTATTGTTTCTAGCTTTTTTGATAATGGCCATTCTGACCAGCGTGAGGTGTTACCTCATTGTAGTTTTGATTGGCATTTCTCTAATAATTAGTGATGTTGAGCATCTTTGCATGTACTTCTTGGCCATCTGTATGTCTTCCTTGGTGAAATGTCTATTTAGGTCTTCCACCCATTTTTTAACTGGATTGTTTGTTTTTTGGATATTGAGCTCCATGAGCTGTTTGTATGTTTTGGAGATTAATCCTTTGTCTGTTGTTTCACTCACATATATTTTTTCCCATTCTGAGGGTTGTCTTTTTGTCCTGTTTATGGTTTCCTTCCCTGTGCAAAAGCTTTTAAGTTTAGTTAAGTCCCATTTGTTTATTTTTGTTTTTATTTCTGTTACTCTAGGAGGTGGGTCAAAAAAGATCTTCCTGTGGTTTATGTCAAAGAGTGTTTTTCCTATGTTTTCCTCCAAAAGTTTTATAGTGTCTGGTCTTACATTTAAGTCTTTAATCCATTTGGAGTTTATTTTTGTGTATGGTGTTAGGTAGTGTTCTAATTTCATTCTTTTTTTTTTTTTTTTTTTTTTTTTGCGGTACGCGGGTCTCTCACTGTTGTGGCCTCTCCCGTTGCAGAGCACAGGCTCCGGATGTGCAGGCTCAGCAGCCATGGCTCACGGGCCCAGCCGCTCTGCGGCATGTGGGATCTTCCCGGATCGGGGCACGAATTTCATTCTTTTACATGTTGCCAGTTTTCCCGGCACCACTTAGTGAAGAGGCTGTCTTTTCTCCATTGTATGTTCTTACCTCCTTTGTTGTAAATTAGGTACCCATATGTGCATGGGTTTATCTCTGGGCATTCTATCCTGTACCATTGATCTATATTTCTGTTTTTGTGCCAGTACCATACTGTCTTGATTACTGTAGCTTTGTGATATAGTTTGAAGTCAGGGAGCCTGATTCCTCCAACTCCGTTTTTCTTTCTCAAGATGCTTTGGCTATTCAGGGTCTTTTGTGTTTCCATACAAATTGTAAGACTTTTTGTTCTAATTCTGTGAAGAATGCCATGCGTAATTTGATAGGGATTACATTGAATCTGTAGATTGCTTTGGGTAGTATAGTCATTTTCACAATATTGATTCTTCCAATCCAAGAACATGGTATATTTCTCCATCTGTTTATGTCATCTTTGGTTTCTTTCATCAGTGTTCTATAGTTTTCTGAATACAATTTCACCTCCTTAGGCAGGTTTATTCCTAGGTATTTTATTCTTTTTGTTGCAATGGTAAATGGGAGTATTGTTTTCCTTTTTTAATATTTATTTATTTATTTGGCTATGCCAGGTCTTAGTTGTGGCTCACGGGATCTTCATTGCAGCATGTGGGATCTAGTTCCCTGACCAGGGTTCAAACCTGGGCCCCCTGCAATGGGAGCATGGAGTCAGCCACTGGACCATCAGGAAAGTCCTGAACATGGGACATTTTCAAGGCAACTGACATAAATTTTCAAAACAATTCTTCACAAGTTAATGTCAAAAGATACTGTTAAGGGCTTCCCCGGTGGTGCAGTGGTTGAGAGTCCGCCTGCCGATGCAGGGGACACGGGTTCGTGCCCCGGTCCGGGAAGATCCCACATGCCGCGGAGCGGCTAGGCCCGTGAGCCATGGCCGCTGAGCCTGCGTGTCCGGAGCCTGTGCTCTGCAACGGGAGAGGCCACGACAGTGAGAGGCCCGCGTACCACAAAAAAAAAAAAAAAAAAAGATACTGTTAAAAGATACTAAAAAGACATGACAAGCAAAAGGAAGGTGTGAAACTTGACTGGGTTATGGGGGAGGAAGGTGTCTTTTAAAGAGCTGTTTTGGGGATCCCCTGGGGAAATGGAATGTGGACAGATGGTGAAGGACATCATGGAGTCAGCGGTCACCTTCTTTAGTGTGATGATGATAGCATGAGCCCTTTCTCTCACAGGTGAAGGGTTATGATGTCTGCAATTTACTTCTAAGCAGTGCTGAAAAAAAGAATGCAGGCATACCTCTTTTTACTGTGATTGCAGATACTGCATTTTTTTTTACAAATTGAAGGTTTGTGACAACCCTGTGTTGTCAGATGATAGCATTTTGTAGCAGAAAATATTTTTATTTTTTAACTTTTTAAGTTGAAGTACAGTTGATTTACAATGTTGCGTTAATTTCTGCTTACAGCAAAGGGATTCAGATATATATAGATATATATTCTTTTTTAAAATACTCTTTTCCATTATGGTTTGTCATAGGACATTGAATACAGTAGGACTTTGTTGTTTATCCATCCTATATATAAAAGCTTACATCTGCTAACCCCAACTTCCCACTCCATTCCTCCTCCAACCCCCTCCCCCTTGGCAACCACCTGTCTGTTCTCTATATCTGTGAGTCTGTTTTCTGTTTCATAGATAAGTTCATTTGTGTCATATTTTAGATTCCACATATAAGTGATATCATATGGTATTTGTCTTTCTCTATCTGACTTACTTCACTTAGTATGATAAGGAAAGTATTTTTAAATTAAGGTATATACATTGTTTTTTTAGATATAATGCTATTGTGCACTTAGATTACAGTATAGTACAACTTTGATATGCACTGGGAAAATCAAAAAATTTGTGTGACTCTCTTTATTGCAATCTTGGCTTTATGGCGGTGATCTGGATCCGAACCTGCAAATATCTCCAAGGCCTGCCTATAAAAAAGAAAAGGAGGGAGAGAAACAAAAGCAGCAAAGTGTCATCAGTGTGTGACCTCAGGGACGGGTGTGCTGGTGCTCACCATGCTGTCCCATTCAGCTTTTTGGAAGGTCTGAAATGCTTTCACAATAAAAAGGGAGAACGGGAGAAGAGGAGAGGAAGGCAGAGTTGGTAAGTCTGGTCTCTCAGGGTCCCTCCAGGTTTTGGAGTCGGGGACCCCATGTTAGTTTGCTAGGGATACCAGGACCAAGTGCCACAGACCGGGTGGCAACACACATTCATTCTCCCAGTTCCGAAGGCTGGAGGTGCAACAGTCAGCAGGGCTGGTTTCTTCTGAGGCCTCTCTCCATGGCTCGCAGATGACCCTTCCTCTGGGCATGCGCCCCGGGGCTCTGTGTATCTCTCCTCCTAGAAGGACACCAGTCACATTGGATTAGGGCCACCCTAAGGGCCTCCTGTTAACTTCATCTCCAAACACAGTCACATTCATATGTTGAAGTTAGGGCTTCAATGTATGAATTCTGGGGGGACACAATTCTGCCTAGAACATTCCCTAAGTGCTACTGAGTCCAAGCTCGTACCGCTCACTGCATGACAGGCCAATAAATCAAGAGGCATGGGCTTCCCTGGTGGCGCAGTGGTTGAGAGTCCGCCTGCCGATGCAGGGGACACGGGTTCGTGCCCCGGTCCGGGAAGATCCCACATGCCGCAGAGCGGCTGGGCCCGTGGGCCATGGCCGCTGAGCCTGTGTATCCAGAGCCTGTGCTCCGCAACAGGAGAGGCCACAACAGTGAGAGGTCCGCGTACCGAAAAAAAAAAAAAAGGCAAGTTGTTGGGGCAAGGAATAGTGACTTTATTCGGAAAGCCAGCTGACCGAGAAGATGGTGGACTAGTGTCCCAAAGAACCATCTTACCCAACATAGAATTCAGGCTTCTTTTGTTCTAAAGCAGTGGGGGCGGGTGTTTGGTTGTTGTAGACCTCGTGTTGTCAGAATCCTTTGTTCTTGCAGCTGTCCAGGTAGGTCAGGTCATGATGTTCCTGGAACCCTCCAACAAGACAAATGTTATTCTCTGTTCTGCAACTTTTTTTTTTTGCGGTACGCGGGCCTCTCACTGTTGTGGCCTCTCCCGTTGCGGAGCACAGGCTCCGGACGCGCAGGCTCAGCGGCCACGGCTCACGGGCCCAGCCGCTCTGCGGCATGTGGGATCTTCCCGGACCGGGGCACGAACCCGTGTCCCCTGCATCGGCAGGCGGACTCTCAACCACTGCGCCACCAGGGAAGCCCTGTTCTGCAAATTTTATCTCTATATGCATGGAAAAGTGTTAGCCCTTTACTGACAGGATTTTTTCTTTTTTTTTTTTTAAGTGTTAGCCCTTTAAAGGTCAGAGCCCTCCGAATGGGCTATCCTGTGTATTTCAGGCTATAGGCAACGTTCTTAACTTGTAGCAAAAGCAATAGAATACAAAGGTTCAAGTAAAAGAAACAAAACCAATGTGGAGTTAGGTGCCTTCTTTCCTATTGCATAAGGCTACCTTGAACTTCACCCCATACTCCACAGGGGCACATATCAGCCTTATCAGCCAGTTCTGCTTCCCCTTCTCGCAGAGGCCGAGGCTGAGCTCTGGGCGGGAGGAGAGAGGGAGGAGAGCTCTTCCCCCCCCCGAACACACCACCAAGCTTCTCCTCCATTCCTTATTGCCTCCTCCACCACCCCACTTCATCCCTGCACAACACATGCACACACAGCACAGGCACACACAACACAGGCACACACAGCACAGGCACACACAACACAGGCACACACCGCACATGCACACACAACACAGGCACACACAGCACAGGCACACACAACACAGGCACACACAGCACAGGCACACACAGCACATGCACACACAGCACAGGCACACACAGCACATGCACACACAGCACAGGCACACACAGCACATGCACACACAACACATGCACACACTTACACATACCTACAGCCAGCTGCCCAGCCAACTGCTCAGGGCAAAGTCACACACTGAGGTACTGGGGGTGAGGGCTGCCAAGTGACCGTGAGAAGGCTCCTCCCTACCCTGGGTGCAGCATCACAGGCCTCTTCCTGGAGCCCCAGAATCCTTTCTCCTTTCCTGAGGGGGTGGGCCCCGGGCCCCTCGCTGCCTTCGCTCACAGGACCCCGAGGTGGTCCTTCCCCCAGGCTGTCACTCAAACAAATGAGAACAACCCCCCCTCCCTCTGCGTCAATAATAAAAGTCATATTTACTATAGAAAATGTGGGAAATAGTCAAAGTTTTAAAAAGCAATAACTTACTTTTACCTATAATTAGGCAAAAGACTCTAGAGGCCTTAAAAATATGTATATGCTTTGACCCAGTAATTCTGCTCTCAGGTTTCTATGGAAACCCATAGTCAAAAATGCAGGAAACACTTTTTCAAAAAACTTTCTTTTACTGAAGTACAGTTGATGTACAATGTTGTGTTAGTTTCAGGTATACAGCAAAGTGATTCAGTTATACATATATACATATATATTCTTTCTCACGTTCTTTTCCATTATAGGTTATTGCAAGACGTTGAATATAGTTCCCTGTGCTAGACAGTAGGTCCTTGTTCTTTATCTACTTTATATAAGGAAACACTTTTTGCCTGAAGATGTTCCTTTTGTGGTTATTCACAATGATGTGTAACCCAGTGTGTGCCTCCCTGGTGCCCCAACTTCTTGAATTATGTAGAAACACCCTGTTTTTTAATTTTCAAATACAAAGTCCCCAGCCCCCCCCCCCCACAAGGCACCTCTTGTTGGGGGAGCTCACAGTCCCCCAGGCCACCCCCCTTTGCCCGCATTTCTTGCTTCTGAAGCCTCCATCTCTTCTCAGGGAACCCATTTTTTCATTCCTGCAAAGATCGCTGCCTGAGACTTTTGTGAACTGCAGATTTTGACTGAGGGTCTGGGGTGGTGGAGGAGAATTACAGGGCACGCAGCAAAGGCAGCACCTTAAAGTTGAATATTTGCTACCTCTGTCCACAAGCCCAGTGGCCATTCACCACTTTCTCACCCTAAGCCTCAGTGTAGCAGCTGGGCTGTATTCTGACTTCCGTGGGCTGACTTTCCAGCTTCAGCTGAAGGACCCTGTCTCAGAAGCCCCTCCCCCTTCACCCTTTCTCCACCCTTTCTCCTTCTGTTTCACCTTCTCCTTTCAGACCTTGTGGGGTGGGTGTGAGGCAGCAAAGTGTGTTCCAAAATCAAAAAGGCAAATCTCTGATGTGAATTATGCCCCTCCCCTGCTATATGAAATCCACTGAGGTTATTTTAGTTTGTTTGTTTTAAATACTCATCTTCCCCTTTTGATAGAAAAAAAGGGAAAGAAAAGAAAAAGCAACCCAAAGGTTAAACATAGGGGCTGGCCACTTAGGTATATTATATGTTGAATGAATATATATGTCCACTTAGTGGATTTTTGTGCAGCCTTTGAAATGATGCTTACAAGGGGCTTCTGATATTTGAGGAAAATGGTTAAGTAAAAGGGGAAAAAAAGGCACAAAATAGACATGGTCACAACATATAGAATTTGCAAAGAAAAAGGCTGTAAAGAAAGACACCTATTTCTTAAGCTGTGCTCACTGTTTCTTACATATCATATTGTATACTTACTCCTTTGTGAGTATGACACACTTTTTCATTTTTTCAATTAAAAAAATGCTAGCATATTAACACTGATTGTCTGCAAGTGTGAGATTACAGATTTCACTGTGGCAAATAGCCATGCAGTACTTTCATAACTGGTGGGTAAATCAGATTATTTTAAAAATTTATCTAAGCTTCAAGGATGATAATAGACCATGGACTGTCATTAAGTGAAGGGAGCTTATCTTGTCCCTCAGGTCTTTTTGTTGTTGTTAATTTCTTTTTCTTTAATTAATTAATTAATTTTTGGCTGCATTGGGTCTTCGGTGCCGCACGCGGGCTTTCTCTGGTTGCGGTGAGCGGGGGCTACTCTTCGTTGAGGTGCACATGCTTCTCATTGCTGTGGCTTCTCTTGTTGCAGAGCGTGGGCTCTAGGCACGTGGGCTTCAGTAGTTGTGGCTCGCGGGTTCTAGAGCGCAGGCTCAGTAGTTGTGGTGCACGGGCTTAGTTGCTCCGCGGCATGTGGGATCTTCCCCGACCAGGAATCAAACCCGTGTCCCCTGCATTGGCAGGTGAATTCTTAACCACTGGCCACCAGGTAAGTCCCTGTCCCTCAGTTTTTAGATGGGTAAACTGAAGTCTCAGAGAGACAACCAAGTATATATTGAATCAGGCAGAAGGAAATCGCTGATCACTCGGCTGGGCCAACCACCTTCGAGGCGCTGCAGCAGTTCCCACACTGCTGAGGCAGTGAGTGGCGGTGTCACTCGCTCCAGGTCATTTGTTAAGGTACCCTGTGAACGTCTGCCATTCCAGAGCTCATGTAAGCCTCCCAACAGCCCTGCACGGCTGGCCCTGGTGTTAAACGGCTGTTGGCTCTCAGAAAAGTGAGGAGTTGGGGAGGACTCAGCGGTCAAGGCCGGCACGCTGTCCCCTTCCTGAGGACTGCTTGGGCGCCAGCGCACGTGGCCGGGCTCCGCCTGCCCTGCTGAGTAATCATTTCCCAGGCACGTACAGCTGAGTCACGGTCCCCTGCGGCTTTTCGCTGAGTCACGGTCCCGAGATCTGTTTTCGCTGAGTCACGGTTCCAGCTGCTCCCGGTTTAATTTCTCTGGGCAAAATCCCCGCTGCCGGGCGGGGGGAGGCGGTGACTCCCTGGATCCCGCACGTCCCCTCGGACAGCGGAGTCCAGCAAGGCGAGCCCTCCTCTCCTCCTCCCTTCCCCTCCTCCCCAGCCTGCTGTCCTCGCCTCATCCCTGTTTTAGGGAACTGACATTTCTTGGCGGCCAGGCGCAGTGCTGGAGGCTTCACACTGCAGATTGCAGAGCCCAGTGGGGTGGGCGTGATGATCCTCTTCAGGAGATGGGGATCTAGTCAAAGGCAGGGTCGTCTGGGAAACAGCCAGTCCGGAGCATCCCCAAACGACACAGTCATGAAACAGAGGCTGCAGAGGGCAGAGAAGCAGGACGACTAAATGCAGTGCAGCATCTGGGTTAGAACCTGGACTGAGGGAAAGGGCTATAAAGGACCTTTGAGGGCAATTGGTGAGATTTGCATATAGGCTTTATATAATGATTTGTATAAAAGTCAAATTTCCTGATGTTTATACTTGTACTGCAGGTTACGAGAGACAGTCTTCCAGATACAATACATACTAAATGAGCCAGGAAAAATTTATTTAAAATAAATATATATTATATGGGGACTTCCCTGGCAGTCCAATGGTTAAGACTCTGCAGTCCCAACGCAGGGGACATGGGTTCCATCCCTGGTCAAGGAACTAAGATGCTGCACACCGTGTAGTGTGGCCAAATAAAATAAAAAAATTTTTTAATTAAAAAATAACGAATAAATAAATATATATTATATGAAAAAGAGTATGTATATATATAAAAAATCAAGAGAGAGATAGGATGAATGATAAAACAAATGTGACCAAATGCTAACCCAACAACTGGTGAATCTAGGTGAAAACACAGGAATTCTCTATATTATTCCTGCAACTTCTGCATATTTGGAATTATTTCAAAGATTACTTTTTGAGAAAAAAATAAAGACGAGGAATCTGATATTCAAAACTCCCAACTGAGAGCAAGGTTTGTCAGATGTTAGTGACCCCACCCTACTCAGAACCATCCAGAGACTTCTAGATAGGAAGACGGCTCTGGGGGATCCTGAAAGGGGAACTGGATGGCCCTTTCTGATCAAACAACGCCTAACACTCATTACAGGCTTCCTGTGCCAGGCCCGGCTCTGAGCTTCCCACAGATATTAAACTGATTTAATCCTCACCACATCCCCTTGAGCTGATGCAATTATGTCTCCTCGTTTTGTCAGACAATGAAATAAAAGCTTAGTGGGGTTGAAGTATACACACGAGGTAAGTCATGAATCCCAGATTTGACGGCAGTCCTTTTGCTTAGGGTTCATTGTTTTGACCAGTCTACACTACCTACAAGTGCTGTGATCAGATTGAACCAGGTCCAACCAGGTCTTGGAGCCATAGTCAGGCTCCATGTTGGCCCAGCTCTCCAGCCGTCTAAGCTCCCAAACACTGGACTGCTGCCTGGTCTCGCCATAGGTCTTCAGCCCCTGGACCTGTGCTAATGGAGGCTAGGCAGTGTTCGAGAAAGGTACTGGTCCTTCTCCATCCCTCACTGCCTTAGGCCCAGCTCAGTGTTGTAGAACTTCAGCATGCTTTAGAGCCAGACACACCTGGCCTCAAGTCCTAGGTGAGCTGTGTGACCATCGGCAGGAGATGTAACCCTGCTAAGCTTCATTCATTTAATACATACTGATTTCTTGCCTTGTGCCAGGCTCTGGGCATAGAAGTGACACGATCCTCACTGTCTTCGAGAAGCTCACGGTCAGGATGGGGGCAACTGGGACACAGGGACCTCAGTGGGGGGACCCCATAAGGCGAAGGGGAGAACATCAGCAAAGTCTGGGCTGAGTTACAGCTTTTTTGAGATGTAACTGACATACAATAAACTCTACGTATTTAAAGTATGCAAACTGATGAATTTTGACATATGTATACCACGAAACCATCTCCACAATCAAGATAATGAGCTTGTTCATCATTCCCAAAAGTTTCCTCATGGTCCTTCGTAATCCCCGCCTCCAATGAGATAACCACGGATCTGGTTATATTAGTTTGCATTTCCTGAAACTTTCTATAGTTCTATATACATTTCCTATATAATTTATATGAATGGAATTATACAGTGAGTACTCTTTTGCGGGGGGCCTGGCTTCTTTTACTCAGCATAATCATTTTGACACTCATTCACGTTGTGTGGGTCAATGGTTCATTCCATTTCATTGCTGAGTAACCAGAGTATGTTCACAGCACAATTCGTTTATCCATTCACCTGTTGATGGGTTGTTTCCAGTTTGAGACTTTTGCAAATAAAGCCACTGTGATCATTCATGTACAAGTGTGAACATATGCTTTCATTTCTTGTAGGCAAATAGGTACCTAGGAGTGGAATCGCTGGGGTGTACGGTAGGTGTATGTTTAACCTCTTAAGAAATTGCCAGACCATTTTCCAAAGTGGCTGTACTGTAGGGGAGGAAAAAACCTTTTTCCTCTACCCTCCTAGGTTCCCAGCTGGGGGCCCTGGAAATTAAGCCGATGAAAGATAAATTAGGGACTTCCCTGGTGGCGCAGTGGTTAAGACTCCGAGCTCCTAATGCAGGGGGCCCGGGTTCGATCGTTGGTCAGGGAACTAGATCCCACATGCATGCCACAGCTAAGAGTTCGCATGCCACAACTAAGGAGTCACGTGCTGCAACTAAGGAGCTGACGGGCCGCGACTAAGACCCGGTGCAACCAAATTAATTAATTAATTTTTAAAAAGATAAATTAATAAGAGAGAAGCAGAGTGTATTAACACACACAGCTTACATCCACATGGGAGGAACACAGTGCTGAGTAACTCCAAAGAGTGGTCAGAACTGGGGCTTATGTAGCATCTTAGAATACATGTGTAGACGGGTGACAAGAAAAAGGAAAAAGAGTTTAGGCTTTGGGGGCAGCAAGCTGGGGGAGGGTAAATGTACGGGGGAAACTAATGGAAGATAAGGGTTCATTTGGCAAGGTGTGTTACGCCGATTCCTCTGAGTGCCGTCCCTGGGCTAAGAGTCTGGAGTTGTCTAAGCCTGCTTTGAAGCAAGTAAGGGGTAAAGCAGAGAATGGTTTGCTAACATTTGCTCTTAGTTGTCTTCAGCTCAAAATAACCCTCATACCAAAGTGGTAGTTTGGGGGGTGTCACACTTGGCCTCCTGCGAGTACCATTTTATGTTCCCACCAGCAGTAAATGAGTGTTCTCGTTGCTCTGCATTCTCGGCAGCAGGAAGAACCAGCTTTTAATGTTAGCCATTAGGATAGGTGTGTAGTGATGTCTCATACCAGTTTTAATTTGCATTTCCCTAACGACCTATGAACTTGAATATCTTTTCATGTGTTTAGTTAGCATTCACATATCTTCTCTGGTAAATTGTCTGTTCAGACTTTTTACCTGTTTTTAAAAATTTACTTATTTGCCTTCTTATTATTGAATCATATCGGTTCTTTACATATGCTACAGACAAGTCCTTTGTTGGATATATTTTTGCAAATATTTTCTTCTAGTCTCTGATGCCTCTTTTCTTGGTCACAGTGTCTTTGAAAGGGCAAAAGTCTTAACTTTTAATGAAGTCCCATTGGTTGTTTTTTTTCTTTAATATTTTGTGCTTTTTTTTTTGGTTTTTTTTTTTTGGTTGTATTTGAGAAATCTTTGCCAAATCTAAGGTCAGTAAGATTTTCCTTTATGATTTATTCTATATGTTTTATAGGTTTAGCTATTTCATGGAGGCCTATAATCTGTTTCTGGGCTGAGTCTTGAAAGGTGGCCAGCCCAGCAAAGGGACAGGAGAGAGCATTCTAGGCAAGAGGGACCAGAGGCGTGCGCGCCTCGGTAGTTCAGGGGGAGGTAGGTATTCCTGAGACTGGCACACAGGGTGTGACGGAGCAAGAAGGGTGAGATCCCTCCCACTGGAGACGTGGCCGAGGGCTCGGAGTGCCAGGCTAAAGAGTTTACACTTTATCTCAGGGGCCATGTGGAGCTAGCCATGCGTATTGACCAGAGGAATGCTGCCAACACTTCAGTTGCCTTATCAGCAAAATCAGGGGCAGGAGAAGGAGTACAGGAGATAAGGAATGAAAAGGTGTTCCGTCAGGGCCAGGGCCGCCCCCCCCCTTCTCCTGCATTTTTGTGGATGAGTGCATCCAGCCCTCCCAGGAAGGTCATGATAAGCAACCCCTATCAAATGCTAACGTTGGGGCTTCCCCGGTGGTGCAGAGGTTGAGAGTCCGGCTGCTGATGCAGGGGACGCGGGTTCGTGCTCCGGTCCGGAAAGATCCCACATGCCGCGGAGCGGCTGGGCCCATGAGCCGTGGCCGCTGAGCCTGCGCGTCCGGAGCCTGTGCTCCGCAACGGGAGAGGCCACAACAGTGAGAGGCCCGCGTACCGCAAAAAACAAACAAACAAACAAAAAAAACCTAACATTTCCTGGTGACCGTCTTACTGCTTTGGGGAGCTCTTTTTTTTTTCTCTCTCTTTTTTACTTTATTTTTATTTGTGTGAAGGTACAGTTAATTTACAACGTTGTGTTAGTTTCAAGTGGACAAAGTGATTCAGTTATACACATATAACATGGGGAGCTCTTTTATTAGGAATGTTCATCTTTTGTCTGTCACACGTGGAGCAAACGTTTTTCTCCCATTCTCCTGGTGGGGTTTCAACCTTCTTTATGAGGTCTCTCACAACCCTGAAAGATTCAGCGTTTTACAGTCCAGACTGAGAATGGTTTTCACGACTTGGGCTCGTGTGCCTTGCGGAGAGGAAGGCTGTGGTCCATTTAGGCTGCACATCACTACTGCGCTCCCCATGCCACCCCCCGCCCCACACCCGCTGGGTCAAGGTCTGTGTGGGGCATGGGTGCGGTCAGGACACCCTGAGTGACCCTGTTTACCCAGGCGGGGGTCCACCGATTCCCCTGGAATACCGGTCCAGCTGAAGCTAGAGGCCACCCACCCCCCAACCCCGTGTTCCCCCAGCCTCAGCGGGGGCCTTGCCTCTGTTTTTCACTTTGGAGCCTCGGGAGCTGCAGCCCTGGCCCCTCCCTGCGGTCCAAACCACTTCTGTTTTCCAGGCAGGCGGGAGGGGCGGCGTCTTCGGAATGCTGAGTCTCCGTTTCCACGTTGCCCTCTCACCAGCTGCGTTTCTGCTGTGTCATGGTTGGGAGGGGGGACTGGCGGAGACAGGAAAGGCAGATTTTGCTGAGTCACCAGCTGCTTCCTCAGCCTCCAACGGGGTGCTTGGTGAAAGGGCAGCTTTCACAGCTGGCAGGAGGAAGTGAAACTTCTAGAAAAGGGTAGAAGCTTCCCACTCAAGTGTTTGCACAGCGTTGGCAAAGCCCTGTCCCATACATCTCAAAATGGATTTGTCCAAGACTGAGCTGCTGAGGTTCCCCCACTGCGGTGAACTGACAATTCCATCCTCCCACTTGGCTGAACCAAAATCTTTGGAGTTATCCTTGACTTCTCCCCTTTCTCACATCCCATTTCCTGTTCCTCGGACATTCTTGGTAGTGCTGCCTTTAAAATATGAATGTCCTAGGCCACGTCTCTCCCCGCCCTTTCCAAGCCACCATCATCTCTCCCTGGATTTGTGCAGTAGGTAGCCTTCTGCCCATGTCCTGTGTCACCCATAGTAACCAGTGATTGATCCCAGGAAACCCCAAGTGAGGCCCCAGCACTCCTCCCCTCCAAGCCCTGCAGTCTCCCCTACTCGCAGAAGGTCCTTGCAACGGCCTGCAGGCCCTACAGGCTCTGTTCGCATCTCTTCTGCTCCCATCTTCTGCCCTGTCCCCTCCCACTCTCTGCTGCAGCCACACTGGCCTCCATGCTGCTGCCTGTCCCTGCCGGGTCTGTGCCACCAGGGGCCTCGGCTGTGCCTTTTCCCTGCGGCCCCAAAACAACGTCCCGCCCCCGACATCTCCCAGCCTGTATGGCCCGCCCTGACCTGACTCTGATTTAGCATCACGATCACTGAGTCCTCACACTTCACGTCTCTCTGACTTCTCCTGCCAGGTCTCTTCTGCCTCCAGCCTGGGAAAGTTCTCTACTGTGACTAGACTGAGCCCACCCAGAGACTCGAGGGTGATCTCCCTGCTTTGAGGTCTGTAACCTTAATTACATCTGCAAAGTACGCCCCTATTCGATGGTAATAGAACATATTCACAGGTTGCAGGGATTAGGCAAGGACATCTTCGTGGGACCATGATTCTGCCCACCACAGATAAACACCCACCTCCTGGGTTTGGGGAGGATGAAACGTGACCATGCCTGGGAGAATGCTTGGCTCAGAGCAGACCCCAGTGTTTCTTTCCGATTTCCACTCACATTTGTCTCTGGTGCCCCCTGCCCCCTTTCTGGATCATTTCCCGAGGCCCAGACTTCATTAGGACCCTGAGCACCCACATTCTGTCACGGTGGGCTTCTAGCCTCTTCAGCTTCGTACCTCCAGCACACATACAAAACTGGCCCGTTTCAGCTGCTCAAGCATTTGACTCTGAAAGGAAATCCCAGAGAGAGGGTGGTGGGTTCTCTGATGCAATAAAGCTGTAACGCTGGGAAATGGCAGGAAGGGTCTCTCTATCCATCCCTGTCCTGCTTCCCGAAGCTGTCGTGGCAGATACCACAAACACAGTGGTTTGAAACAACACAGATTGATTCTCTGGAGTTCCGGAGGTCAGAAGTCCTGAAATGGGTGGGCAGGGCTGCATTCCTTCTGGAGTTCTAGGGGAGAATCTACTTCCTCGCCTTTTCTAGCTTTTGGAGGGTGCCTGCTTTCCTTGGCTCGTGGCCCCTAACTCCATCTTCAAAGTTAGCAGCACAGCATCTTCCAAGCTCTCTGTGTCCTGCTTCCCTTATCACATCACCTTCTGTACCTGTAACCCTCCAGCCTCCCTCTTATAAGGACTTTTCTGATCACATTAGGCCCATGAGGATAATATAGGATATTCTCTCCATTTTAAGATCCTTAATTTAATCCCATCTGCAAAAACCGTTTTGCCATGTAAGGTAACATATGCGGGGGTTCTGGGATTAGGATGTGAACCTCAGCCTACCACAGGAGGAGAAAGAATACCATTCACATCGTTCCAGTTGCTTGAGGACAGGGAAAGGGGTAAGTCAGGAAGCTGAATCAGCACGGAGAAGGGCCACAAGCTCAACACTGGGACAGAAGAGACACTAGATCAACTCTTACCCGGCCTCCTTTGCCCTGGGGTCGTCTGGGACGGAGGGGTGGTCTCTTCTTACCAAGTCAGGGGCTCCCAGGGAAGAAGCTGGAATGAGTAGCAAACCCGGACTGGGAGCCAGGAACTCTGGGTCACTGAAGGCTCTGTGTCCTACGGGGCACAGCCTGGGGAAGTCACTCCCCTCTTGGGCCCTCTGCTTCCCCACGTTAAGTACGAAGATGTCAGATCACACGAGCTTTACCTTCTGGGGTTTCTGAACGGACAGGCTGATGGGAAGCATTCAGACCTTCACACGCTTATCCTCTAAACTCCTGGAGGACAGACTAGCCCCCCTGTAAGAAGGCATGTGGTGTGGGGGTCAGGAGTATGGGCTGTGGCTTCAAAGTGCCATGGTTTGAATCCTGGCTCTGTTATCACTAGCTGTGTGACTTGGGAAAACTACTTAACCTCTCTGTGCCTTAATATTTACATGGACAAAATGCAAATAATGACAGAGCTGTTGCCAGCATTAAATGCAATCTTGCACGTAAAGGTTCTACACATAGTAAGTGTTCAATAAAGTTTGGCTCAGATCGCAATTCGTAATTGTAGCCTGATTCCAGCCCTTTCTGGCAGCCTAGCAATATTATCATGTTTACCAGAAAGAGATCTTGTGGCAACTATTTAGTTAGTCATTCATTCATTCGATGTTGTCTGCTACTTGCCAGGCATGGTTCCAGTCTCTGGAGATTTCACAAAACAAAGCAAAGCCCCTGCCCTCCTGGAGCTTACATTCTAATGGGGCATCTGCTTCTAATAGTTGTTCTTTCTAGAAAGTTCTTGGCAACTCTTTTTTGAAATCTTTTAGCAGCTCCAGTTCTAGGTCTGACGTCTGTGAATCTTGTGAACCAGTAAATGCCACCCTCTGTAGAATGAGCCTTTCAAGGACAACCTCGGAGATGACTTCTGGGCTGTAGTGGGATAACCATGTTCCTTCGGGTGGTCTCCCCCTCCACTGTATTCTGGGAGATGACACTGCACCTTAAATTTTGAAATCTTTGTGCCACACTGCTTGGGTTCAAACCCTTAACCTCTCTGCCTCAGCTTCCTCATTTGTAAAACGGGGACAATAACAGTACCAACCTCATGGAGGTGTTGTGAGGATTTAATCAGTTAATACATGCATTCAGTACAGCGTCTGGCGCACAGTAAGTGCTCAGTGAACATTAGCTGTTAGTATTGCTATCACTGTTCATTGAAGCAGAAGGTGGGTATATAATTTATACCAAGAGCTGAACTCCTTGGCGTATAGCCCTTCTATCTAGGAGGCTCAGCAACCCCCAGGTCACTGGATTGATTTGGTGACTGAAATTCAGGTCAGTGACCCTGGAAGAGTGTGGATCATGGGCCAGAGCTCTGACTTCGGACTGGATGGACACACTGACCTCCCATACCTGCCTGGTTCTTCCAGACTTCCTCCAAACATCGGAGACTCCTATAGGGGTACAGCTGGGAAGGAATGCCTCAGCCACCGTAGTCCCCCAGTTGGGGAATCCGTGCTTGACGGGCGGTCCTCAAGCCTGTACTCACACTCCTTCAGAAATGGGGCACTTGCTACCCTGTTTACAAACAACATCCTTGTAATGAGCCAAAATTACCTTTTTTGTTTGTTTTGTTTAATCTAGAATCCAGTATTGCAGCATTGGGAAGGGGCCTTAGGAATCATCCTCGCTGTTTGTTTTGTCATCTGGGCTCACCCAGTGACATACTTATCCCCAGTCCTAAGGGATCAATCTCCTGCATAATTAATTCCATAGTTGATCAGAGAGCCAGCTCCGTTCCAGGCCTGGTGCAGGCACTGAGGGTGAGATGAATCAGACCTGATGAGTCCTGGAAGAGCGCCCTACGCAGGTAAGCAGGGAGGTGGTCCGGATGACCAGCATTGCTGTCCGGTTGGGTACCAAGTGCTAAGAAGGCCTGGAGGAGGCAGGCAGCGACCTGGACTCACCCTGGGGCTTGGGTCCCGTCTTCCTGCTTTATGTGTGACCTTGGGCATGCCACTTCATTCCCCAGCCTCAGTTTCACTGTCTGTAAAATGGTAGTGATCTACCCCACAGGGTAACTGGAGGGATGAACCATGAAAACAGTGCGGTCTCTAGCACGTAGTAGGTTCTCAAGAAAAAAAAAAAAAAAGGCCCTAAGTGGACATTTAAAGGGTGTATGAGGAGGCAGGCTGCCAGCTGAGGGACCCGGGAGGAGGTGATACTTAGGGAGCAGGCTGGGGAGGGGAAGCGGGGAACTGCAGGCAGGCTCTGGGGTCGGAGAGTCCCTGACGTTGCCACCCCCACCCCCCCCACACCTCCTGCTCTTAGAAGCGCTGCCTCCCAGCCCTCTGGAACCATTCAGACCCCTGGAGCGTTCAAGTCCCATCACTGGGTGGGAGGCTCTGGAAGTGGCAGGATCACACAGCTGCTCAGATTTCCAGAAGTTGTTGGTTTTTTTTTTTTTTTCTTTTCACGTCCTGTTTTAAATAGCTTTGTTTTCCAAGGGTCATATGACCGCGCCTACTCCACCCCCGCAGGCCAGGGGCGGGCGGGGCGCCGGCCCTCGCGGGTGTTGCAATGTCGGGCCAGTAAGTGTGGATCGGCTGTCTGGCGGCGGCCACGTGACCCGCCCCGGGGATAAATAGACGGCACGGTCTGGGCTTTGCACAGTCGCTCTCCCGCCTGCAAGAGCCCGTCCCGAGACGTCGGAGCCAGCACCGGACCCCGCACCAGCACCACCGCAGGATGGAGCGCCTGCAGCCCGACAGGCAAGCGCGGGGCGAGGGACCGGCCTCTCCCGGGAGGGGCGACCCCTGCCCCTGCCCCTGCCCTCCTGCCGAGCTGCCGAGACTCAGCCGGGAAGCAGGAAGCGACCTCGCTGGGCGGCCGGTCTCTTGGGCTTTGGTATAAGGAGGAGCGGGGTTCCAGTCCCGCCCGGTGGGGTAGTCGGAGCGATGAAAGATGAATTACATGCCTGGCTCCGGGTGGGTGACCCGATGGGAGTGTTGCCGTGGGATCCAACTTTGTTTTTGGCTTTGGACTTGTGTGTGCTTGGAGGTGGCCGTGTGCTGAATCCGAGATCCTGGGGGCTGTCCAAGGCTGGCTGTGAGTGCCTGCTTTTCTCACTAGAGCCCCCTCTTGGCCGCATCCACCTCTCACTACCTGTTGAATGCAGGAGCAGGACATCACCGTGGCTTCTGTGTCCCCATTTACCGATGAGAATGGCACAGCTGGGGGAGGCAGCAAGGCCAAGGTTCCCTGGCTAGCTGGGATGTGAACCTTGGTTTGTCCCCCTCCAAGTCTGGCTCCTTTCCTTCTCCCAAGAATTTGATCAGCACATACAGAAGAGGGGATGATGTTTCTGGAAGAGGTGTGGGAGAGAAAAGAGAAATGACCCTTTTCTCGGGAGGCGGTTGCAGACATACGGCAGAAATACTCGCCGAAAGGGACTTTTTCTTGAGTAAAGCTGAATTTACTTAGCCTTTTTAACTCAAACACTTCTGTGATGAGCAAAATATTATAAGGGGTCATGAGATTTGTATCTGAGCTCAACAAAGTTAATGAATTAAATCTTGGGTCTAAAAGCCAATCAAAGCACTTACAAAGTTGAATGTGCATCCTGCCAACTGCTGCTTCTCCCTGGGTTGTGCTGCCGCCTCCTCTCCTCCACTGAGAATAACTGGTACCAGGACTTCCCTCTTGGTTTGGGGGGGACCGTGTTACATAGTATTTTAATGACTGAAAAGTGTGGATGGGGCTGCATCTTAAGGCAGTTGGGAACATGGCTGTTTATTACGTGGGAGGCTGGATTTCTGCAGAGAAGTCTGATAAAAGCTGAAATCTCTTTAAGTCTTGCCGACAGGCGGGGGTACCCTCAGAAGCTCGACGTTGGGAAGAACTCTGCTCAGAGCCCCCCACCTTGTTCACGTCCCTCCCTTTCTCTGTAGTATGCCCCAGGATTTGTCAGAGGCCCTGAAGGAGGCCACCAAGGAGGTGCACACCCTGGCGGAGAACGCCCAGTTCATGAAGAACTTTCAGAAGGGCGAGGTGACCCGAGAAGGCTTTAAGGTATGTGGCCTGGTGGTACCAGCCCTGGCAGAGGGAATGTTGGGTGTGGGTGCTCCCAAGGCTCAGGGCAGTGGTTTAAGTGGGGGTGGGGACCAGGGATGCTGAGGGGCCAGATGGGCATGTTCAAGGGAATCTTTTTACAGATCGTGACTTTGAGGCTCAGAGAGGGGAGGTGACTTACCCAAGGTCACACAGCAGATTCACAGCCTGCTGTGTGGTGTTGTGGAGGGGCTGGGGCAGTACTACCATCAGCTGACCACCTAGGCTCTGCTTGGCATTTTACTTAATTTCTAATTAGTGCCTCAGTCTTGATAAGGAAGATGAGGAAGGGAAGGCTCAGAGAGACTAAGTAATTACCAGAAGGTCACACAGCCAGTAGGTAAATGGGAAAGGCCAAAAGGGAACCAAGGCTGGTTTCATTTCAGAGCTTATGCTTCTGATCTAGTTCTCATCTGCCTCTGAAGGCAAGGGGGAATGTGGGTTCGAGCCTGAGCACATCCATTTCCTAATAGTAAGACTAAGGACACCTCATCTATCCTCCCTAAGGTACCTTTTTCTCATCCATGAAATGAGATTTTTCAACAGCAGGGTTTTCTTTTCTTCATTTTTTTTGTCTGTGCTGCATGGCATGCGGGATCTTAGTTCCCCGACCAGGGATCGAACCCGTGCCCCCTGCAGTGGAAGCTCAGAGTCCTAACCGCTGGATTGCCAGGGAATTCCCTGCAGGGTTTTCTTAAGTGCCCGTTGTATGTGAGGCACAGGTTTTGCTATTTCCCAGTACAACTGTGAAATTCATAAAAATAGAAGGAAAGCACGTGGCAAAGAACCAGGCAGGTGCTGGGTGTGAGGAAAGGCTCCTTCCGGTTGAGCTGTGGGGCTGGGGAGCTGTAGCCCTCCACTCCTGACACCCCTGCCTTTTGCTTTCGGGAGCCTCTCCCACTTCCAACATGAGAGGTGCTTCAGTGAAGGGAGATTTAAGGCGCAGCTCTAAGGGGTTGGGGCCCTGGGCTATGCCCTTGCCCCCTTGTCCTCCCCCGCCCAAAAAAAAAAAAAAAAAGCTGACCTACAGTTGCTGAGATGAGGCTGGGGCAGAGGCAGTGGGGACGTGGCTGCTGGAGTGTCCCATCCCCAGCCACTGTAGACTTTGGGTCTTTCTTCTCAGCCGCTGAGTTCAAAGGCAGCACAAAGGTCCGCGAGAGGACCCAGTGCTCACTCGGATCATGCTGATGGAGGTAGCATTTTTTTTATCACCATGGCCTCTGACTCAGGGCTACGTGCCCGGCTGCACCTAGCGCTTTACCTGTGTCATCCTGCTGGACCTGCACACAGCCCATTACTGTGTGGTTGGATTACCCCTCTTTGCAGGGAAGGGAACCGAGGCTTGACCTGTGCAGAGCCACTCAGACCTCACATCGCCCAGAGAGGGCGAGTGGCTTATCCATGGTCACACAGCTGAGGACTGGCTGAGCCGGGTTAGAACCAGGCCGGTCAGAGTCGAAGGCCCAGGCTGTTCTGTACCAGGCTGCTTGGCTTTCTGCCCCGGTGAGAAATGGCGCTGCCGTGAACGTTTATGGCTCAGAAATCATCTTGGAAACCTCCACCAGAGCATTTATCCTTTGTCCTCTTTCAAACTCAAACTAGAGAATTAATGTGTAACGGGAGTTCCCCGAACCGAGGAGCACTGGCCCTGTCCCCCAGCTCAGCTTCCAGAGGGGTCCTTTGGGGAGGACAACCATGCCCTGTAGATGGTCATCGAGAGGTCAAAGGCCGGAGGTGCCTGGCATCTCCTATAAGTACTTTCATTCACGTACGTTTTCCAGAGCCAGGATGGCCCCCCTAGCCATGCCTGGGCTTGGCTCCATTTCCATTTCTTACTAGCTGTGTGACCTCCATGTCACATACTCTCTCTGGGCCTTAGTTTCCTTTTCTGTAAAATGGGCATAGCTATGCCTTTGTTGGATTTTTCCAAGGACGAAGTGAGGCTGCGTGTTTTATGCAGTGTGATAAAAGGGTTTTAGGCCCAGACAGCGCATGATCGAATTTCTCTCTTGTGACACTCCCTCTGGCTGCTGTGTGGAGGAGATCGGAGGGGCTGGCAGGAGGTGGGGGCCTGGCCCGGGGAGGTGACGAGGGTCCCTCTGAAGGCAGTAGTGTGAAGGGGCTGGATGGGGAGCTCTTATACCGACCTGCTCGCTCTGGTTTCAGCTGGTAATGGCATCTCTGTACCACATCTATGTGGCCCTGGAGGAGGAGATCGAACGCAACAAGGAGAACCCGGTCTACACTCCCCTCTACTTCCCGGAAGAGCTGCACCGAAGGGGGGCCCTCGAGCAGGACATGGCCTTTTGGTACGGGTCCCGCTGGCAGGAGGCCATCCCCTACACGCAGGCCACCAGGCGCTACGTGCAGCGACTCCAAGAGGTGGGGCGCGCCGAGCCTGAGCTGCTGGTGGCCCACACCTACACCCGCTACCTGGGTGACCTGTCCGGGGGCCAGGTCCTCAAGAAGATCGCTCAGAAGGCCCTGGACCTGCCCAGCTCCGGAGAGGGCCTGGCCTTCTTCACTTTCCCCAACATCGCCAGTGCCACCAAGTTCAAGCAGCTGTACCGCTCCCGTATGAACACTCTGGAGATGACCCCCGAGGTCAGGAAGAGGGCCCTCGATGAGGCCAAGGCTGCCTTCCTTCTCAACATCCAGGTGAGGGTCTGGCTGCCCTGCGTGGCCGCCGCGTCCCCCAGCTGCTCCTCCAGGGACATTTCACGCAGAGCAGGGGAGGTGGGGGCCGAGGGTCACGGTTAGGGACAGGGGCTCGGGGGCCAGGGTTCCAGTTCTGCCACTTACTGGCTGGGTGATGTTGGACAAATCCCTTAATCGCTTTGTACTTCGGTTTCCTTGTCTGTAAAATGGGGAAATGACATTATCTCGTAAGAGTTGTGAGGTTTAAGCGAATTTAAATCAATCAGGTCCTAATAGCACGGCCTGGCATGGCATCACCTGTCTAATATTAGCTATGGTTGGTTATTGTGGGATGTGAGAGTCACCATTGTGGCACTCTGTGGCAATCCTCTGTGACAACATACAAGTTGCCTGTGCATTTGTGTGTAGCCAGGTTGGCACTGCAGGGGTTATGGGTGCTGTAGACGTGGCCTCCGCCTTCTGGGCCTCAGCCCAGCCAGGGAGGCTGGGTGTGTCTTTCTATAAGTGTCTCAAATCTAGGGGAAGGTGAGCTTCAAGTGAGGCCTTTCCTTGAAGGATGACTTCTTGGGCAGGGCTGGGGGTGGGTGTGTTTCCAGGGCGGGTGAGGTTTCTTCTAATCCGGATGTTTGAGAATCCCATCGCTCTCCCCCCACCTGGAGGCCCCACGGGGACTGGGGTTCCCAGCTTATGCTCTCCCTGGCTCTTTATTCCCAGCCTGGGGCCCCAGAAGAGCCTGGTCCGAGCACTCCTTAATGGAGCAATGCCCCTTCCTTGCATTCCCCTAAAAAACAACATCATCACCCACAAAACCTGGTCAGTCCTCCAAGAAAATCTGTCTTTCAGAGAGGTGGTATAGAAAGAACGGGAGCTTTGGAGCCAGAGCCCCATGGGAGAGTTGGCTTGTGCTGCCTGACCTCTGGGATAGCCTCGGCCCCAGGCATTGAATCTCTGGGAGCTGCAGTTTTCTCATCTGTAAACCCTGGCTCATGAATACCATGGAGCACACTTAGCAGGGGCGAATCTCACCAAGAGAATGGAGTGCCTGCTAGGGTACCGCTCATGACATCAGTTGGAGAGGGATGCAACGTAAGGGCGTGAGTGGCCACGGTGAACTCTGAATTCACGGTGGCTATTACTGGGGAGTATTTGGGGAGGAGCAGGCAGGCGGGTCAGATGGACTTGTGACATCTTATCTCTTAAGCTGGGTGAAAGGTCCATGGATGTTCAGTATCTTTTCCCGTGATTCTGGTATGTCCTGACGTTTCACAACCACACACCTCAAACCTCCCTTCAGCTGGCTGGTCCCCACCTCTCACAGAGACATGTGTCTTTTGTCTTGCAGCTGTTTGAGGAGTTGCAGGAACTGCTGACTCAGGACGCCAAGGACCAGAGCCCCTCGCAGGCACCAGGCCTTCGCAGGCGGGCTGGCAGCAGGGCGCAAGGTGAGGGCTTCCAGGGGGCGGCATTTGGAGGGAGCGTGGCGCAGCTCTCTGGCTCCAGCACCTGTTGACTCTTCTGTCTCCTCAATGTTTTAAATGTGAAGTCGGGCGTGGGCAGAGGGCGTGGGGCCAGCCTTCAGCGGGTGACTGCAGCCACGTGGGTGACCCCTCCACGCCTCGGTCTCCCCAGTTCTAGAATCAGGGAGGTTGGGCTCGTTCTAGGTCACTGGCTCGAAAGGAAGACTTGCACACCAAGGACCCTCAGAAGTCACGGCAAAGCCCTCTCCCCTCTTAATTGAGGTTCCTTTGGGGACCTTTTAATGGTTCCCACACAGAGACGCCCTGACATGGGGCAGGGAGCCCAGGACAGCTGCTAGCTCTTCCCCTGCCATGGACGCGGGGAAGACACGTAACCTCGGGGTCGTGTCTCATGTCAGTCCGTCCCTCACACTTCTCAGACAGCTCTCGACGGGGTGGCTGTGCTGAGAGAACATCTGGGAAACTTACAAAAGCACCGGAGTGCTCCACCCAATGTCCCCTGACACCCCGGTGGGTGGCAGTGTGGCTTCGGGAGTTGGGGGAGGGGAGGGGTGAGGCTCAGCCACCTGCTTGGCAGGTCACCTCAGGACTTTGCTCCCGGGGCCGCCCTCGCCCGCCTGCCCTGCGGCTTTCTCATGTGTGCTAGGCCCACGTCGACCCCTCTGTTGGCGGGATTGAGCCCGGGAACGTTGGAATGTGGCCAGTCCTGGTGGGATTGGCTACCTGGTGGGGGTGAGGGGACTTGGCCCTAACGCACTGGTTCTCAAAGTATGGTCCCCTGGGTATCCCTGGAGGGTACTTCCTCACAATGTAGCCGAAAATGGAAGACTGGAGAGCTTGGAGAAGTAGTAAGCTCCCTGTCTTCGGAGGTATGTAAGCAGTGGCCGGAGGGCTACTGGTTTGCGTTGAGCGGGACTGTACTAGACCCTGCTGAGGCCCCTCTGCTTTGTCTTTCTGTGATGTCAGACGGGCCCACCTCTGTCCTCCTGGTGTTGACACTGTCCCCTTTCTCTTTCAGACTCTGCTCCCACAGAGGCGTCCAGGGGGAAGCCCCAGCTCAGCATCCTCTCCCAGGTGCCGCTCATGCGATGGGTCCTCATGTTCAGCTTTCTGTTGGCAACGGTTGCCGTGGGGCTTTACACCTTGTGAATGTAAGCATGCTGGCTCCTGGCCGTGAACTGTTTTTGGAGACGGACAGCCTCTTGGCCGACTTCCCTCCCTTGGGCATGGGGGGTGGGAGCAGCTGTCGGGGTCCCTGCCGTCTCCCTGCGTCCCTCTGTCTCTGGAAGAAAGGAGTCTGCGGCATCTCGCCCAACCAAAAGCACGTCCAGCCAATGACCTGAACTTTAGAGTGGGACGAGGGGTCCTGCCCAGCCTTGAGGGCACCCTCCCCACCCCGTTCCTGCAGTAGAGCCCAAAAGATGTAGCCAGAAGTGACCGCTGTCGTGAACCTCCAAATGCCCTGGGTCCCCGGTCTCCCTGTTGACATGCTGTGACCGCCTGCCCCCTGGGCCGTGGCAGTTTTTGTATAAATATGCAAAGATGTTGTGTCTCGTGTTCCCGTCTTGTTTTCGTCAGAGCCACTTTTCGTTCCTGACTCGGCCTGAGCTGTGGTATTTTGTTGTGTTCTGTTTTGTTTTTATAACAGGGTTGGGGTGGGAGGGAGGGGTTTAACAGCACTGTGGCCTTGGTCGCTAACTTTTATGTGAAATAATAAACTACATGGCTTAATAGTAACCTGAAGTGTTTTTCTTGGGTTCTGTTACCTTTGGGGAGCTGACTTGTCCTCACTTGTTTCTTGAAAGCCTGGTGGGGAGAAGGGGTGAAGGTGGGGATGACAGGAGCTGGTTTGGGATGTTGTGCTATGCCCTGAGGATGGGGGGTGGTGACCTTTAAGCAGTCGGTGGGCAGATCTTCGTGGTGAACGCTGCTTGATGCAAGACTCAGCCTTACTGAGGATGGGATTCCCTGTTAGGCTGAAATGAGCAGATTCGGGGGTAAAATTTGTGTCCTGTACAGTGAACCCTAGGGACTGGAGTACGATCCCTGGTTCAAATCCCTGCTGCTCCATTTTGTAGCTCTGCCTTTGGGGTTAGTTATTAACCTTTTTGGGGCCCAGTTCTGTCACTTTTAACATGAATACAGTGAGACCCAGCTCATCTGTTTTGAGAAGCAAATGAGATGCATGTAAAATACCAACAGTGTATAAAACTATTATGAAACAAGGGAGATCAGTGTTTTGTGATTCCTGCTAATCATCTCACCCATGATATCATCTCATTTGATCCTCAGAGAAAAGCTGTGAGGAGTGTTAACGCTGTCTGAGGGTCAGGAAGGATTTAAACCCGGTCCGGCCAGTTCTAAACCCAAGTCTTTTCCACTCTCCGAAGTCCCGAAAGCCACTGAAATGGTAGAAATGCAGCCTCCCAGTCTGGGAGAGTGAAAGCCCTTGGCTGGAGGTGTATTTAGCAAAGCAGGGGACAAGGCTTTTCCTTATACGACTCCTATGTGACTGAGGATTGGGTGCCTGGAGACCTCTCCCTAGTTCTGGCTTTGTCATCAAGTCTGGAACCTTTGGTTAAGTCACTTCAAGTCTCCTTGAAACTAACAGTACACCTGCCTCCTACAGCTATTAGGAGGGTCCAGTGGCCTCCAAACCCCAGTCTGTGGATGGTGGCATCACAACACCCGCATATCCTGGGCCCCACCCGGAGAGGTTCTGATTCTGGAGATCTGGGACAGGACTCCGGAATCGCTGTTTACGAAAAGCTTTGGCGCAGTGGTTAAGAATCTGCCTGCCAATGCAGGGGACATGGGTTCGAGCCCTGATCGGGGAAGACCCCACATGCTGCGGAGCAATTAAGTCCGTGCGCCACAACTACCGAGCCTGCGCTCTAGAGCCCGCGAGCCACCACTACTGAAGCCCGTGCGCCTAGAGCCCGTGCTCCACAACAAAGAGTAGCCCCCTCAATGAGAAGCCAGCGCACGGCAACGAAGAGTAGCCCCCGCTCGCTGCAACTAGAGAAAGACTGCACACAGCACCGAAGGCCCAACGCAGCCAAAAATAAATAAATAAATGTATTTTTTTAAAAAAGCTTCCTGGGAGATTCCAAGGTGCAACCAGGTCCAGGAGCCACTGTTCATGAGCTATGTATGCCAAGGGTAGGCACTCAAAATAGCGACTTAGCTCTTCCCACCCTGGGCCCTGTTGCCAGTTTTTTCGTGACAAGAGCATTGATACCGTTTGTAGTGACGAAGGAAGGAAGAGAGGGAGAGGAGAGAGAACCATCTTAAATTCTACTAACAGGAAAATGGCTGAATAATTTGTATTCTCTTCACACGGTGGAAAATAAAAGAACTGTTAAATAGAATGAGTTAACGCTATGTCTCCATGCAGAGGGACTTCCCTGAAGGTTCAGATTCGTTTGATCTAATTTTGAAACCCTATAAACAGACTCATATTTTAAACACTCCCCGTAAGTATGTGCCAATGTAGCCTATGGAATAAAAAGTTCTTTCCAACAGTTCAGGTTGTGGGACTTACTGGTGGCACAGTGGTTAAGACTCTGCGCTCCCAGTGCAGGGGGCCCGGATTCAATCCCTGGTCAGTGAACTAGATCCCGCATGTATGCAGCAACTGAGTTTGCATGCCACAACTAAGGAGCCCACGTGCTGCAGCTAAGGAGCCAGGCTGCCGCAACTAAGACCCAGTGCAACCAAATAAATAATAAACATTAGGAAAAATAGTTCATGTTGCCAGTGAGAATGGAAAGGAAGGGAGGGGAGATTATGCAGTCCTTATTGCCGCTTGAGAATCCGTCAAGTTTTGCCAGATCTTCCCGTTTTTAAAGTTAGGCTGGGAATCTGGTCATGAATTTTCACAAATTTTAAGCATTGCCAGATAATGAAAACTCTCATACAACTAAAAAAAAAAAAAAAATCACCAATCGGGTCTAAGGAAACATCCCTCGAGTCCCAAGTTTGAGTTTCGTCCTAGAGGCGCTAACGAGACCAGAGGTGGCTTCTGAATGATTAATCCCCCACTTTTGGAAGCGTGTTTAGGGTGAGAGCTGGGAGCGCAGGCAGGCAGCGCCCCCTCCAGCCGCTAGGGGGAAGCAGGCTCACACCCGGCAAGGGGTACTTCTCAGGGAACTATAGCTCTGAAAGGGGTCGTGTCCTCCTGAGACTTCGAAAAAGGTTTAAGAAGAGTACACAGAAAAGCCCTCGCACGCCCGCGCCGGCCCTCGGCCCGCCCCTCCGCCATCTTTGCGCCCCGCCCCGCCGCTACTTCCGGGTCAGTTTCGCGCCAAATTGTCCAGAACACAAAATGGAGCCCGGAAGGAGGCTAGGAGGCCTGACGTCATGCCCCCTGCCGCCAATCCTCTCCGGCGGCCCGCTCGTGGGGGGCGGGACTCGCGGGCGCAGCACGGTCCAATCGCTGGCCGCGGGGTCCCGGCGAACCAATGAGGGCGCAGCGGCTGCGGCGTCCAAACGCTGCGTCTGGTTTTTCCCGCGAAAGACGGCGGTGGACTGTCGGGGCTCTTGTCTCTTTGGTTCCAGGGAGCGCGGGAAAGGAGAGGTGAGGCCACTGGGGCTGGGGAGTGGGCACCGCGGAGCCGGGCCCAGGGGTCGACAGGCATCTGCATTTGGGGCGCAGTAGGTCTGGGCAGGGGTTTCTCCTGGGAGAACTGGGGTAGGGGTCCGGGAGGCGGAACCGGGCTCACGCCCGTCCCGCATTCGGAGCCTAGGACCCAGGTGTCGGAGGGGACGCCGCGCGGCCCCTAAACCCCCCCCCCGCCCACGAATCTGCTCCAGCTCCTTGTCCCCGCGCCAGGTGCAGTCATGTCGGGCTTCGACGACCCCGGCATTTTCTACAGCGACAGCTTCGGGGGCGACAACGCGGCCGATGAGGGGCAGGCCCGCAAGTCGCAGCTGCAGAGGCGCTTCAAGGAGTTCCTGCGGCAGTACCGAGTGGGCACGGACCGCACGGGCTTCACCTTCAAGTACAGGTGCGGGCCGGAGCGGTGCAGGAGGGGAGGTGCGGTCCCAGCGGTGTTTCGTC
Source organism: Pseudorca crassidens (assembly GCF_039906515.1). Classification (NCBI taxonomy): domain Eukaryota; kingdom Metazoa; phylum Chordata; class Mammalia; order Artiodactyla; family Delphinidae; genus Pseudorca; species Pseudorca crassidens. The sequence goes on from NC_090306.1 coordinate 94,112,207, forward strand.
CACTCACTTGGGCCCCGCACCCCCGTGGCGTATGGTTTTGTACGTTTCACATCTAAAGTTAACGATTGAGTGACTCACCTGGGTTCTTCGTCCAGGATTTGTTCCTGTTCATTTATTTGTTGCTGTCCTTTCGTGTAATGTCTGCGATATCTTGTAAACCAAGTTCTCAGTGGGTGCAAAAGGTGAAAATGGTAGTTATGTTTTACTTCACTCATCCATTCATTCTTCATTCCACTCAGTCACCTCCTATTGACTGAGCACCTGCTGCATGCCAGGCACTGTTCCAGGTGCTGGGCTGCAGCACTGAATGAGCTGGGCAAGGCCCCTGTTCCTAGTCATTGTACATTGGTGCCGTCGCACCAGATCCTCATAGGCTGTTAAAATGCAGAGAACGTGAGTTTGCAGGTCCAGGCTTGGGCCTGATTGATTATTAGCTGAGTGACTTCCAAGTGACGGTCTCTCTGGGCCTCAGTTTCTTCATCAGTAAAACGGCACAGCCACTCCTGCCTCCATTTATTCATGCATCAGCCGACATTGAGCATCTATGTGCTGGACTCTGAGATGCAAAGATGAAAAGATTCATACTACTTGCTCTCAAGGAGCTTCTAAGTCAGTGGGAATGAGGCATAGGGAGCTACAAATAAATTACAAAGTGATAATTACCGCAAAGGAGGAATGTACAAGGGGAGTTAGGGAGGCTTCCAGGGGAGCCGAGGTGACCTTGAGCTGAGAGGAGAGTGTCAAGCATGGAAGGCATTTCAGATAGGAGCAGTTGCACGCAGGGGCAGGGTATGGGGTGGCGTGTTACAGCAAGGGGCTCTCGGGGCCAGGCTGGCTGTTATATGCGGCTCCGGACATGAGGTAGACAGGGGTGAGGCCGAGGAGGTCGGTGGCCCCCGAATGTGTTTTTGGGATAATAGTCCCATAGGGTGCTCTGTAAAAAGATTCTGGTGGTTGACAAGACAGGCATGGTCTCTGCTGCCTTCAGTCTCCAGGTTCTAGCCGTGTGCCTTGTTAGTATCTGAGAGAGGATTAAAGGCTCCGAGGAGTCCACTGAAAGGACTGGTTTGCAGTGAGAGTCTTCCAGACACCTGTGCACAGAACCCTGTCTGTGAGCACTGAACTGCCCTTTGATTACTGCTTGGACCCCTTCCGTGGAGCTTTCTCTGGAGGATGCCTTTCAGCAGTGGGGGGACCTCTGCAGGGTTAAATAACAGAACCGCCTGGAACTAGATGTGTTTGGGAAGCGGGGTGGCGGGGCAGTGGTGTGGGAGACTCGGGGTGCGGGCGCACCTCAGCCAGCGTTGTCTCCTCTTCTCCTTCCCCACCCCCACCCCAGGGATGAACTCAAGCGACATTATAACCTGGGGGAGTACTGGATCGAGGTGGAGATGGAGGACCTTGCCAGCTTCGACGAGGACCTGGCCGACTACTTGTACAAGCAGCCGGCTGAGCATTTGCAGCTGGTGAGTGGGACCTCCCCGCCCCCCGCCCCGAACCCCCAGGGCTGGCCCTGCTCTCGTCACTCACAGCCTGCCCCCCTCCTCCTCTCCAGCTGGAGGAGGCTGCCAAGGAGGTGGCCGATGAGGTGACCCGGCCCCGGCCTGCTGGTGACGAGGTGCTCCAGGACATCCAAGTCATGCTCAAGTCGGATGCCAGCCCGTCCAGCATCCGTAGCCTGAAGGTGGGTCCACTCAGGCCAGTTGAAGGGTGGCGGTGGCGGCTGCATGTGAGGAGGGGCTTTGGAGAGAGACCTGGGTGCCAGCTGTGTGACCCTGGGCAACTCACTCGACCTTTCTGAGCCTCTTTGTGCCCCTGAAAACTTAGCTCATTGGGCAAATGTTTGCTGAGTTCTTCCTGTGGGCAAGGCGTGAGTTGGGTCCTGGAGAAACAGTGGTGAACTCAGGACAAGCTGCTGTCCCCGGGGAGACTGGATAAGCCGGTGAACATCACCCATGGTCACTGTAGATGACCGTAAGAGCAATGGGAGAAACCAGGAGGGCGATGAGAAAACGTGGGGGCCCCTCTGGAAAACATCAAGAAGGCTGCTTTGAGGAGGGCACGTCTGAGTGGAGATCTGAGGGTGAGAACAGGCAGCACGCAAACAGCTGGGAGAGAATGTTCCGGGGGGGCAGGGAGGGCACAGCTGGTGCAAAGCCTGCGAGGCAAGGGGGGCAGGGTGTGTGCCAGGCCGAGGGAAGGACAGCCAGCATGGCTGGAGAGTGATGAGGCCGAGGGAGAGTTTGGCAGAGCCAGTCTGCCATCCAGTCTTTTTTGGTTTTATTCAACGAGCACTTATCGAGTGACTGCCCCTCGCCGAGTGCTGGGGGACCGACCCTCGCTGTAGACAGACAGGACCTAGTTCCATGGAGCTTACAGTGGGAGAAACAGACAAGGAGCAGTGAGCTGATTTCAGGTCCTGTGATATGAGTCATGAAGCAAAGGAAACAGGCAATGTGACAGTGGCCAGGGGTCCGGGAGGTGGTCAGAGAAGGCCCCTCTGAGAAAGTGATATTGGCGCGAAAACCTGAGGGATACGCAGCCCTGTGACAGCCTGAGGGAGGAGCGTTCCAAGCTCCTGGAGAAGCAGGTGCAAAGGTACTGGGGTGGGGACAGCAGCAGGTTTCAAGGGACAGAAAGAAGCCAGTGTGGCTGGACTTCAGGGAGTGAGGGTGGGAGGAGAGGAAGGGAGGGAGTGGGTAGAGAGGCCAGATGGCCAGGGCCTTGGCTGCTGTGGAAAGCAGCTTGAGTTGAAGGTTAGGTAGGAGGATGGGCCGATTCTATCTTCAAAGGTTCCCTTGGGCTGCCGTGTGAAAGAATTGATACAACAGGCAGGGCTGGGACAGGAGAGCTTCCTGAGGAGGAAGTGAGAGCCTGACGTTGGTTCTTCTGTCACGAGGCTGTCGTGACAAGCAAATGAAAGGATGCGTGTAGCTGTGCCTTTGAACTGTGGGCCCAGGTAGTGTCACCTCTGTGTTACCAGAAGGCCACGCCCTGGTCTTTGCTGGAATCCCCGTGTCCTGCAGCTTGGCTGGGGTCCCTGCCAAATCCTCCTTGACTAGCACAATGGCAGTTCTGTTCCAGAAGCAGGGCTGGGCTGTGGGCTCTCGAGGCTGTGGAGCGTGTTGGCTTCGTCTGTGTGCCCAGCACTGGGGAGGGGACCTGGGACCGTGTGTGGAACTCACCCAAGCATCACGCATTTGCCTGTCTGCGGAGGCGGTATTGGACTTGTTTTGCGAGGCAGCTGTTTCCTCAGAGAGGCAAAGCTCAGCGCCACACGGGACGAGCTTCCTATTCTCAGACCCACTGGAAAACCCAGTGACTGGCCTGCCTCGGGTGACGGGTGTCCAGTGGTAGAGGAGGGGTCCTCTTTAGAAGGATCACTTGTCGGGGTGGCTTATGGGCCTCAGTCTTTTCCAACCCTGGGGTCCTGGAGGGCTAGGCTTCCTGCAGCTTGTAGATAGTTTTCCAGAAGACAAGCTCTGCGGGGTGGGGCGGGGGTTCAGCAGGTCTGGGGTCCCCGGGCCGTGGCGGCAACACATGCCTCTGGTCTCACTTCTTGGGGGGGCAGCCTCCTTCCCGAACCTTTCCCCTCCCCTCCCCACCTTCTGGGCTTTGAGGGGCCTCAGCACGAACCTGTAGCCTGCCTGTCTGTCCCAGAAAAGCTCCTGGGAGGGGGAAGAAGAGATTATGTTGAAAGGAGCTTTTCTTATTTTTTGCTTTTTATTATAAAAAAAAAATCACACAGACAAAAGTAGTGAGAATAGTGTAATGAACCCCATCTACCTTTGCTTGGATTTAATGGCTGTTAACATTTTGCCTTATTTGCTTTCTTCTTTTTTCTGCTAAAGTATTTTATTTTATTTATTTTTTAAATAAATTTATGTACTTATTTATTTTTGGCTGTGCTGGGTCTTCGTCACTGTGTGTGGGCTTTCTCTAGTTGTGGTGAGCGGGAGCTACTCTTCGTTGCTGTGCGCGGGCTTCTCGTTGCAGAGCATGGGCTCAAGGCGCGTGGGCTTCAGTAATTGTGGCACGTGGGCTCAGTAGTTGTGGCGCATGGGCTTCAGTAGTTGTGGCGCCACAGGACTTAGTTGCTCCACGGCATGTGGGATCTTCCCGGACCAGGGCTCGAACCCGCGTCCCCTGCGTTGGCAGGCGGATTCCTAACCACTGCGCCACCAGAGAAGCCCCCTGCTAAAGTATTTTAAAGTAAGTTACAGACATGGTCCTGTATCCCTGAATACTTCAGTACACATTAGAAAAAGCTTCTCTTACGTGATCTCAGGTGTTCCCGGCTCCCTTTAACCAGCCACCCTCCCCGTGGCTCTGTTGCAGTCGGACACGATGTCACACCTGGTGAAGATCCCCGGCATCATCATTGCCGCCTCTGGGGTCCGTGCTAAGGCCACCCGCATCTCCGTCCAGTGCCGCAGCTGCCGCAACACCCTCACCAACGTCGCCATGCGCCCCGGCCTGGAGGGCTACGCCCTGCCCAGGAAGTGCAACACGTGAGTGGGCTCTGCATGGCCCTGTGGCACGGTGGGGGTGACAGGGTGACATCTCAGCGGAGATGTGAAGGAGGAGGACCCGGCCTGCAGCAGGGAGGGGCTGGGGCAGCGGTGTGCCCTGTGGGCCTGGGGCAGACCTGATGCCCTGGGGCGGTGGCGTCCCTCTGCAGTGGTGAGTTCTGTCCCTCCAGGGCGCCCAGACAACCTGTGCCGGGAACCAGGGTTGGGAGTCCACCGGGAGTCTTCTACAGCAAACCTTGGCTCTCTGGGGCAGGTCTGGAGGGAAGGTCCAGGAACATGCCAGGCTCCTTCGTTTACACATTGCCTGTGGCTGCATTTGCGCTTCGGAGGCAGAGTGTGTGGCCTCGTGGCCCACAAAACTGAAAATGTTTGTCTCTGGCTCCTTACAGAAAACCATTGCTGACCCCTGATCGCAAGGGCCCCTACCCTCTCTGGCTGCTGGTTCCCCTCAGCTTCCTGACCTCAGGCCTCAGCCACCTTTCTTTTCTCTATACTTAACCCCCTTGCCTGTCTCGGGCTTTGAATACCGTTTGTGTGCAGGTCTCCCCACTCCTAGCCCTGTGGGTATCCCCCGCTGAGCTGCCCTCCTTTAGGGCCTTCTCCCAGGGTCCCGGAGACCCCTAGCTTGTTGCTGGCCTTGGGGCTCTGGGGGCAGCTCTGGTGACCCTTCTCCTCCCCACCGACAGGGATCAGGCCGGGCGCCCCAAGTGCCCGCTGGATCCATACTTCATCATGCCGGACAAGTGCAAGTGCGTGGACTTCCAGACCCTGAAGCTGCAGGAGCTGCCGGATGCGGTGCCCCACGGCGAGATGCCCAGACACATGCAGCTCTACTGTGACAGGTGAGCGGGCTCCCTGGCCGTGCCCCTGAGTTGGGTGCCGCGAGTGGCTGGCTGAGCGCAGTGGGGTGCGGGGGAGGGTGGCTGGTTACAGGACACTTGCTCTGTGCCTGGTGCCGCCCCCATGCTTCCTCTCATCTCGTCTCCCCATAATCTGCAGGGGCGGGTCCACCCCTCTTTGCAGACGAGGATGTGTGACCGGCTCAGTGAGTGGAGGGGCTGGGCTGCCAGCCTGCGTTCTTCCTGCAGAGTCTCCGCAGCCCTCTTAGAACTGGGAGGCCCAGAGCTGGACAGCCAGTAGCTGGGGGAGCCTCTTTCCAGCCTGACGCCCACCCCAGGCTTTCTGTTAAGATTATTCCTTGGATGTTGCTGGGTGATTGGAAAGGGGGAGAGGGTACTGGGCCAGCCCGGTCCCCTCCTGGTGACCTGGGAGGAAGGTGTGGAGTTGTGGACTGGGCTTCTACAGCTGGGCTCCTGCACCCCGACATCACGTGCAGATGGTCTGTGCTGCACGTTTTTCGGAGGAGGGGCTCCGTAGGTCATTAGCTTCCTTAGTGGCTGTGGAAGGTGTAGAGGTCAGGCTCTTGGGCAAGTTACATGGGCTCCTTACCAGGAGAACGGGGACAGGGACAGGCCTTAACCTCATCAGGCTGCTGGGAGATTTAAATTGGAAAATGCATGTTGAGTGTGTAGCACGGTTCCTTTTTCTTTCTTTTTTTTTTGGTCGAGATATAGTTGTTTTACAATGTTGTGTTAGTTTCTACTGTATAGTGAAGTGGAGTTCCCTGTGCTGTACAGCAGGTTCTCATTCGTTACCTGTTTTATACATAATAGTGTGTATATGTCAATCCCAATCTCCCAATTCATCCCACCCCCCTTTTCCCCCACTTGGTGTCCATACATTTGTCCTCTACACTGTGTCTAGCACAATTCCTTAATACAGATTAAATATTCGGTATTTATTAGATTATTCAAATGGTCTATGATTAGATTATTCAAAGCTGAGGAAGTGGGGTCTGGGAAGAGGGGAGTCATAGAACGTTAACAAAGACAGTGAGGGTCCTTTAGAGGATATGACTCTAGTGGATAAAGCACTTTTGGGTCTCGTACCTCACTTGATCCCACAGTAACCCAGCAGGTCAGATCACTTTATCATCCCCTCCCAGGCTCAGAGAGGTGACACAGCTTCTAAGCAGCAGAGTACGGATACATGCCCCAGTGTCCTTTCTGTGCTGCACAGGCTGGAGGGGCTCAGAGACTTCCCTGTTTCTCTTTCTCTCTCCATATATATATATATATATATATATATATATATATATATATATATATATATATATATATATATATATATATATATATATATCTTAAAGTATTTATTTACTTATTTAGCTGTGCTGGGTCTCAGTTGCGGCAACGCGGGATCTTTGTTGCGACATGTGGTATCTTTTGTTGCGGCGCTCAGGCTTCTGTCTGGTTGTGGCGCGCAGGCTTAGTTGCCCCGCGGCATGTGGGATCTTAGTTCCCCGACCAGGGATCGAACCCGTGTCCCCTGCGTTGGAAGGCGGATTCTTAACCACCGGAGCACCAGGAAAGTCCCTCAACACCTTTTTTTTTTTAAAAGAGGAAATTAAAATCCAGAGGCAGAATGACTTGGCTGAGCTCGTGGAGCCGTGAAAGAGGCAGAAGCGGCGCGCAGCCCTTGCAGGGAGGCTGGGAGGGCGTGAGGAAGGGGGCTTCCCCCGAGATGGCCGGGGGGGGGGGTCCTGCAGTGCGTCTGACAGCAGATGAGATGGAGGCGGGGCACCTGAGGGGCTGGGGTGGGTGCCCCCCAACTCCAACCAGCATAATGGATGAGCTCCTGAGGCCCGTGGAGAGGTCAGGCCAAGGCCTGTCTTCCTTCCAGCAGCTGGGCCGTCCAAGCATGGGCTGGGTTGTGGTGAGAGGGAGAGGGCCCTGGGCGGTGCGGGGGCTGGAGCCCACGGTGCTGGGGCCTTGTGTAGAGATGGGGAGGTGGATGGACGGCGAGTGTGACGGGGTCGGGGGAGCTGGGGGCTCCCTGCCCCCACCAGCCTCTCACTTTCTTCCTCCCCATCCTCTTCTCAGGTACCTGTGTGACAAGGTCGTCCCTGGGAACAGGGTCACCATCATGGGCATCTACTCCATCAAGAAGTTTGGCCTGACCACCAGCAGGGGCCGCGACAGGGTGGGCGTGGGCATCCGGAGCGCCTACATTCGGGTCCTGGGCATCCAGGTGGACACAGATGGCTCCAGTGAGTGTACTTTGGGCCGAACCCCCGTCGTCCCTCCCCTGGGCTGTCGGTGGGCCTCGTCCTGGTCTCCCCGTGTCCACCTTTGCCCCTGCGCTCTGTCCCCCACGGCAGCCGGGTGAGCGGTGCTGTTCTCACCAGAGACGCCGTGTCACCCCCGTCGGCAAGATGGAAGATGTCCCTGAGGGCCCCTGTCACCTGGCCCTCCTCAGGTCACCCCCCCGCCCTCCACAGTCTTCCACTTGCTCACTGGACCCTGGAACACACAGGCCCACGCCTGGTGCGGAGACCTGGGGTTCTGTCTTTGCTCAGACTGACGCTTGTGCTGCCTGGCTCTGAGGGCCCTGCTGTGGGAGGCCCTGGGCCGGCCCAGGGCGGTGGGCCGCAGGCAGCACGTTCTCCCTCAGGGCGCTCACGCAGGCCCCTGCTCTGCCCGCCCAGGCCGCAGCTTTGCTGGGGCCGTGACCCCGCAGGAGGAGGAGGAGTTCCGGCGCCTGGCCGCCCTCCCCAGCGTCTACGAGGTCGTCTCCAAGAGCATCGCCCCCTCCATCTTTGGGGGCACAGACATGAAGAAGGCCATCGCCTGCCTGCTCTTCGGGGGTTCCCGAAAGAGGTGGGTGTCCAGGCCCCCCAGGTCCGGGGAGGGGAATTAGTGACTTGCCTGCAGGAGGGCAGCTGCCAGGTGGTCAGGACATGAATGCCCTTTTCATTTATTTGCCCAGGTCCCTCAGCCCCGCCTGCCCCTCTCAGGCACCCTCCCTGCCTCCCAGGCTGGCTGCCAGCCGGCTGGGGGCTGGCCCACACCCTTCCTCCGGAGCAGTTACCCGGCCCTGGCTAGGCCGGGGCCTTGGCGGTGTGAGGGGCCTGGCAAGTGCCGGGGAGAGCTCGGGCTTGGAGTCTGAGACCGGGGTGACATCTCTCAGGGCTGATTATTTACCTTGCGACCTTGGGCAAGAGACACCACTTCTCTGAACCCAAGTCTCCACGTGAATAAGACGGGTGAAAGCCTCTTACTCAGGGGATGTCCCGTTCTTTTAAAATAAAATAGTAGAGGTAGAGGAAGTGATAATATTAGCAGCTACCAGTTACTGAGTTCTTACCACGTGCCAGACATTCTTCTGAGTGCTTTTATGTGTTTCCAACCCAGTCAGTCCCCAGATTAGCCCTGTGAGAAAGCTACAATCGAGCCCATTTCACAGATGAGGAAGTTGAGGCATAGAGAGCTAAAGGGACTTGCTCACAGGCATGTGCGCTGGGGCCAGGAGCCTGCCCTCGTGGTGTTCCCTCCACAGTACCGCGTGCAGCCCGCTGGTGGCTCCCTCTCTTTCCTTCTTTCCAGCTGGGTTGGGGGGTGTTTATCAGATGCTGACTGTGTGTGCCCAAGCCCAGCTCTAAGTGCCGTTTCCTCTGAACCTCCCCTCCCTTGGAAGCAAGTTACCACGGATGAGGCTAGGGGACACAGCTCGCTATGAACGTGGCTCTCAGGCCAGAGCCCCTGCCTCCCCGCCTGCTCTGAGGCTCATGACAGGTCGGGGGGCCGCCAGCCAGACCACTGTGACCAACCAGCCCTGGGTTTCTCGCCTTGCTCACCTGGCCTGCCTGCCCGCCTTCCCCCAGGCTCCCCGACGGCCTCACTCGCCGAGGAGACATCAACCTGCTGATGCTGGGGGACCCGGGGACGGCCAAGTCCCAGCTGCTGAAGTTTGTGGAGAAGTGCTCTCCCATCGGAGTGAGTGCCCAGGGTGACCTCTGTCCGCCTTAGCTGCGCCGCGGAGAGGAAGGCTGCGGGCGAGGCCGCAGAGGATAGAGGAGGAAGGGGGCCGACGGCATGTGTAGGTTTGGGGCAGCAGGCGGAGTGCTGGACTCGATGGGGTTTGTTTGGTCTTAGCCTGGCTGGTAATTGGCTGTGGGCCTTGAGCAAGTCACCCAATCTCTCTGAGTCTCAGTTTATCCATCCGCTAAGTCTTAACATCGATAGCAATAGATGACAAGGGACTCAGGGTGGGGATGCCTTTCCTGGGAGTCAGGAGTCGACCCAGCCCCGAGGCCCCCTGGAACAGTGTCACTGCTCTCCTCTCGGCCTCAGTTTGCTCCTCCGTGAGCTGGGCCCCCAGGGGCTGCTTCATGGGACAGTCGTGGGGTTCAGGTGAGTGATGGATGTGAACGCTCCCCTGTGGGAGAGCCGCCAGGCTGGGGCTGGGGTGGTCCCCCCATCAGAGGAGGAACACTAAGATTGTCTGTGCTCTGCAGCCAGCTGTGATGTGTGACCTTGGTTGAGCCCTAGCTCCTGGGGCCCCTTGACTTACTGGGTCAGCATGGAGCCATGATGGGCCCTGACCCTCCCGCCTCCCTCCCCCAGGTGTACACGTCCGGGAAAGGCAGCAGCGCGGCTGGCCTGACAGCCTCAGTGATGAGGGACCCCTCGTCCCGGAACTTCATCATGGAGGGGGGAGCCATGGTCCTGGCCGATGGTGGGGTCGTCTGTATCGATGAGTTTGACAAGGTGAGCCTGGCAGCGTGAGGTGGTGGCTCAGTGGTGGTGGTGCCTGCTGGCCGCGGGCTGGGGGTGTGGCCTTCTGTGCTTGGACGGCAGAAACCACCTGTGATGTGGAGACCTCCCGGTACTATCGGGAAGTAGCTGCACCTCTCCAAGCCTCAGTTTCCGCACCTGAGAGTGGGGAGAGGAGAGCCAAGCCCACACACTGTCCCCGTGACTAGAGGTGACCCGGTTCCTGCCATCGGCCTGGCACAGGGTCGGGACTTGGGAATGGTAGCTCCTGTAGGGTTTCCTGCTGCCACCGTGCCCCGGCCCCTCACCTGGGTCTGGTGGACGTTTCTATCTCCTACACAGATGCGAGAAGACGACCGCGTGGCCATCCACGAGGCCATGGAACAGCAGACCATCTCCATCGCCAAGGTGAGCATCCTCCCTGGTCCAGCCCGGCAGAGCTGTTCCGGAGTGCTGGGAGGGGCTGGGTTCTGGCCCCGTCCTCAGGCTGCCCTGAGCGGCCCGACCTCTGTTGGCCGCAGCAGTGGTCCTGGAATCCTGTGTGTGTGCGTGTGTGCGTGCAGGCATGGGTGTGCGCACCTGAGAGGGCTGTGACCCCGCGTTCCCATCTGCCTGTCCTCTGCTTCCCCTCACGCTTCCCTGTCAGGCCGGCATCACCACCACCCTCAACTCCCGCTGCTCAGTCCTGGCTGCTGCCAACTCAGTGTTTGGCCGCTGGGACGAGACGAAGGGGGAGGACAACATCGACTTCATGCCCACCATCCTGTCCCGTTTCGACATGATCTTCATCGTCAAGGACGAGCACAACGAGGAGAGGGATATGGTGCGTGGGGGGCTGGACTCCAGCCAGGCCCGCGGTTCTAGGGGTTGGGGGGCGAGGGTGGGCAGACAAGGGGCTTGACCCGAAGTCCTGGCCCCCAGATCGGCCCGTGAGTGGGCCACCAAGGAGGTGGGGTTGTGGATTCCAGGAGCGCTGCACTGGGCGTCCCGGGTCCTACCTCTCCTGTGCTCGATGTGCCGCGAGATTTGGGGTCAGTCATTCCCTGGGTGTCGGTCCCTTCTGTGTGAAATGAGGGGGTTGGCCTTTGGATGCAAGTACTAGAACCCCAGTTCCAGTCAGTCAGCTTCTGAAAGGAACTCCAGCGCTTACGTAATGGACAAGCCTGGAGGTGCGAGGCTCGGCTGGGTCAGGTCTCTGGGTCGTCTGGGCGCCGCTGTCTCTGCCTCTCGGCCTGGCCTCCCTTAGTGGAGGCTTGTTCTCAGGCAGCTGCACCTCGTGGTGGCAGAGGGGCCTGGCAGCTCTGGGATGTCGTCTTACCAGCTGACAACCCGCAGGAAAAGCGAGGGCCTCCTCCTCTCCACCACTTCTAGCCCTGGCAGCTCTTCCCTCCCTGCCTGCTCCACCTCTGTGTTGGGACCTGGCTTGGGAAGGCTTGTGGGCTGACCCCGTGTCCCCTCTGCCTCCCAGATGCTGGCCAAACACGTCATTACTCTGCACGTGAGCGCGCTGACACAGACCCAGGCCGTGGAGGGCGAGATCGACCTGACCAAGCTAAAGAAGTTCATCGCCTACTGCCGCGCGTGAGTCCTGGATGCAGGCCCCACAGGGGTGGGGCTGCCCGGCTCCCCTGGAGTGGGAGAGGGCCCCATTCAGGATGCCTGAGATCAGGCCCTGAGGATTTTAGCTCTGCTCCTTCCTGACCCTGCACAGTTGCTCAGTGGCTCTTGGCCTCAGTTGCTCCATCTCCGAAGCGAAGGTGGAGAATTTAGATTGTCTCTGGACTTCTCTGGCAGTCCAGTGGTTAAGACTCCACGCTCCCGATGCAGGGGGCATGGGTTCAATCCCTGGTCGGGGAACTAAGATACTGCATGCTGCACGGTGAGGCCAAAAAAATAAAAAGAATTTAGATGGTCTTGAAGACCCCCTTGACTCTGGTGTGCAGGGAGGCTTGTGGACATGGGCTCTGGGTAACTCCTGCCCCCACTGTGTGACCTTGGGCAAGTCAGTTGAGCCTCGCTTTCCCGGGGTGGTTGTGTCCTAGGGTTTTTGTAAGGATCACACAAAATGATGAGTGAGTGGCACAGCCCTGCACCAGGTAAATACTCAGTAAATGGCAGCTGCAACCTTAAATATTGTTGTTCTCACAGAAGACAATGACAATAGTCATACACATAGTAATTAGTCTGTGCCAGATGTTATCCTGAGAGTTTTATGTATAAGTGAACACCATCCCTCTCCTCAGACCTATGAGGTTGGTGTATTATTCCATTTTACAGATGGGGAAGCTGAGGCAGAGAAAGCTTAAGTAACTTGTCCAGGGTCACAGACAGGAGGTAGTGGAGCCAAGACTTGAACCCAGGTACCTGGCTCCAAAGGCTGTGCTTTTAGCCCCTGTACCAAGATTCTGGACACACACCTCAGCTGTCTCTTATTGGAACTAAAACCCAAGGGTGGAGGGATCTTTGAGTGCCTTTCTAATGGGAGGTGAAGTGCTCCCTACTCACCGCTTCCTCCTGGGTGATGGGTAGTGCGGTGCCCATTGGTACCTGGGTCTTTGTCATGCCTGAGCTCTTCATGGCCCTGTCCTCAGAGGCTTGGGCCCTTGGGTGTGAGTCTGAGAGCCCCAGATTCTAGTCCTCCCTTGACGCCAGGTCCCACGTGGCTTATGGGGAGTTTCCTCCCTCCCTCTGGCCTTGCTCACCTCATCCACAGCATGAGGGTTGGATTAGGTGAGCTAAGGCTTGCCTTAAATCAGTGACAGTTCAGTTGGCTGGGGGGGGGGCTGCGGGGTGGTGGGGGTAGATCCTGAGCAGACACCCCTGCTGCTCCCCTCCCCCACCCCCAGCCTGGCGTGCTCCCTGCCCTGGACAGCTGTGAGCTGGTCTCTGGGAGCCTCTTGTGGGTGTCATTGTGCATCTTGTCCCTGAATGTGTTGGGGGGAGGACCGCTGAGAGGCCACCGTCTGGTGGGCCCGGAAAGCATATGTCTGCAAGCCAGCAGAGGGCCGGGGATGGGGTGAGTACCCCAAGATTTCTTCCTGGCCTCATGGCAGCTACTCCCCATCCTGCAGGAAGTGTGGCCCTCGGCTGTCAGCAGAGGCTGCAGAGAAGCTGAAGAACCGGTACATCATCATGCGGAGCGGGGCCCGTCAGCACGAAAGGGACAGTGACCGCCGCTCGAGCATCCCCATCACCGTGCGGTGAGCAGGCGCGCAGGCCAGGGCCGGGCTGGGCAGATGCCTCGCTTTACAAGGCACGATGTGCCCAGCAAGTCTGGGGCCGGGGCTGTTGCTGACTACGTGGTGCAGGCCGTGGTCAGGGCTGCTGGGCAGGGAGCACTCCTTTGGGAGTGAAAACAGTGGCCTCCCTGATCATCTGTATCTCTTGTTTCGTTTACTGTTGAGAAAATCTGGAACCCTTTCTTCTGAATTCGGTCTAGCTTCCCTCATTGCTGGGAAGCCTGAGGGTGAAGGAGGGTCCAGGCTGGGACCTGGGGTCCAGGGAGACCTGGTCCTAGCCTCCAGCCCACTGTGTGACTGCAGGGAAATTGCTTTCCTTTTCTGGATCACAGTTTTCTCAGCTGTTAGTTCTTGTCACTCTTGTGAGTTTACGCAGTAGAGTGACTAAGAGCTTGAACCTACCTCGTTTGAATCTTGCTTCCAGCACTGATTAGTTAGAAGTGTAACTAAGAAGTAACTAAGAAGTGGCTGTATGTAATAGAAAACCCACGTGAAGTAGTTTAAGTAAATTGGGAGTTTATTTCTCTCTTCTGTAAAAACATTTGAGGGTAGGTAGTCCTACCTATGTGATGGCTCCTCAGTCATCAGCAACCTGGGCTCCTTCAGGTTCACCCTTATCCTCATCGTCCAGGATGGCTGCTGGAACTCCAGCCATCACCTCCACATTCCAGGTGGCTGGAGAGGAAGAAAAAGAAAGGTCCATCTTTTAAGGACACTTCCTGAAGTTCCCATAAAATATTTGGACTTACAGCTTACTGGCCACATCTTAGTCACACAGACACATCTAGACGCAAGAGAGTCTGGGAAATGTCTTTTAGGTGGGCGCCACTTGCTAGAATAGAAGTCGGGGTTCTGTTACTGAGGGAGATGGATCACGGGGACAGCCAGCAGTCACCCCTGTACTCTTAGTGCCTGGGGCAGGCACCTCCTGGAGGTCAGGGTGGGATGAGGAGAGAAGATGGGCTGAGTCCGCCCTGGCGTCCCGTCGCTCCCACACAGGCAGCTGGAGGCCGTCGTGCGCATTGCTGAGGCCCTCAGCAAGATGAAGCTGCAGCCCTTCGCCACGGAGGCGGATGTGGAGGAGGCGCTGAGGCTCTTCCAGGTGTCCACGCTGGATGCCGCCTTGTCCGGCACCCTGTCAGGTGAGCAGACGCGGGGACCCAGGCTCGGGTGGCTTGTGGGCTCCGTGGGCAGGGCTCATGCTGGACACCTGCTGTGCTTGTTGCTTCTCTGCATTGCTTCTCCATGCTTCCTCCTGGGAATAAGCCCGTCTCCTGTCCCCAGCTCCCACCAGCCAGTTTCCCCCAAGATGGGAAGAACAGCCTCTCTCCAGACTCTGGAGCACAATTCTTTTGACCCAGTTCATTATCATAATTCACAATTTTATCATCCGTTAAGAATGGTAGTTGGCACCTGTTTTTTTGACTGCACCACGCAGCATATGGAATTTCCCTGACCAGGGATCAAACCTGTACCCACTGCAGTGGAAACATGGAGACTTAACCACTGGACCTCCAGGGAAGTCTGCATGAACCCCTGTTTTTGAGCCATAAACATTTGAGTGCTTCCAGAGCTCTTCCTCCGTTTCACTTACAGCTGCCCTCAAAACCCCCAGAAGCCAGGCTGGGCACTTAGCCCTTCACCTCTTAGAGATGGGAAAACTGGCACCCAAAGAGGCCTTTTCACAGTGCCCAAGGTCACCGTTCGCCCAGCTAGAATGCAGGTCTCTTGACCCCAAGGCCAGCGGGGTTCAGGCTGCCGTTAAGTCCTGCTGCCTGCTTCGGGCTCAGCCTCTGAGCACCTCTGGAGCGCTGATTCTGTGCCAGGCTCCCCTGGGACGAATTCATTCCTTCCCCAGCAGGTACTTAGTGCTTAGAATTTGCCGGGCTGTTCTAGGTGCTGGGAGTCTAGGAGTGAGCAGATCTCTAAGTCCGCGCCTGTGAGGCCCCCCTTCTCCACGGGGGAGACGCAGCAAAGAGGCAAACAGATCAAGCTCGGGGGGTAAAGAGCACGGAGGGGGAAGCCCAGCAGGTCAGGAATGTTGGGGACCATCCTCGGGTGGTCCGGGTGGGCTCTGAGGAGGTGGCAGGAAGCAGGGACTGGCGTGAGTGAGGACACATGGCTCCCCGGAGTGTGGGGTTAGGCACTGCACGTAGAGCGAGGACTGAGTGGCAAGACCCCAAGGACAGCAGGCTCGGCGTGTTCAAGGGCCCGTGTGGCTGGAGCCAGGGAGGTGGGTGGTGTCTGATTGCCCCGCCGTCCCCTCGGTGAAGATGACTCAGCCTCTGCCCTGGAGGGCCTTCTTGGCAGCGAAACTGGAGCTGGGCTTCGCAGGCTGGTTAGGAGTTTACCTTGCAGACTCATTTCAACTTGGAGCCTTGACGTCCCTCTCAGTGGCTCCCCCACCACGGTCTCAACCCTCTCTGTAGCTGAAACACCAAGGCCTTTGCAGGCCTGGGTCAGCAGGGGAGATCCATCCTGGGGCAATAGTTGGAAATTACGAGCCTGCTTGCCTGGGCTGCTTGCTGGGGTGCCTCACAGATGTGGTCTCCGGGGCAGCCTGCGCGCCCTTCTGGGTCACTGCTGGGTCCCCTCCAGCTCTCCATCTGAGATAGATTCCTCCAGGAAGTCTTCCTGCTGCTGCCTATCCAGCTGCCTGGGGGCCAGGTGCTGTGGTCAGCTCGTGGCCCTCCTCAGAGCCCTCTAGTGGCTGTTCTGCTCACCAGAATCAAAGAAAAACCTGTGCCGTGGCCTCCAGGGCCCACAGGACGTGCCCCCACTCTGGCCATGTCCCTGGCCCGCTGACCGGGTTTTGATTGAGATGGGCATATTTCCCACCTCCAGGCCTTTGCACCTGCTGTCCCCTCTGCTTGCAGTATCCTTCCCACACGTCAGCCCCATCCCTGACCCTGGGTCTCTGTCGGTCATCTCGGTCAGGCCCTGGTTGTCCCCGGGCACGCTCTTCCTCTTCCTCTCATTTTCTCTTCTGGGCCTGGCTCACTCTGACCTGCTGTGGGCAGACTGTGGTCCCCACCCACCCGTCTCCCTCCTCACACCCACAGGGGTGGAGGGCTTCACCAGCCAGGAGGACCAGGAGCTGCTGAGCCGCATCGAGAAGCAGCTGAAGCGCCGCTTCGCCATTGGATCCCAGGTGTCGGAGCACAGCATCATCCAGGACTTCACCAAGCAGGTGGGCCTTCCCGGCGTCCCGGTGGGAGTCCTGCGGGCTCCCTGTGGCCTGGTTCCCAGCCACCTAACACTGCGTCCTGTTGCTCAGCAGACAGGCCCAGGATGGGGAAGGGGCAGCTGTTCCTCAGCCCGGGCCCGTCCCCAGTGTGCCTCCCCTTGTGACTTTCTCTGTCACGTTGTGCGGAGAGGAGAGGTGGCTGAGGTCCTGCTGGAGTCTGCCAGGCTTCCCCAGCCCTCCATCTCTCCCTTCGCCTCATTGCCTGGCCTTTGTGTGTGGGGGAAAGGGAGGGGCAGAGCCAGGAGGATGATCCACCCAGCTCGCCAGGGACAGTGCTCTTGACCCCATAGAGAAGGGATGGGTCTTCTAGAAGCTGTGCGCAACTTGTCACCGTCTTTGAAATCGCAGGGACAATCCCAGGTTCTGGGCTCTGCTCCCCTCATGTGCGTCATCTCCTCTTGATCCTCAGAGCAGTTTTATGCAGTAGGTGATACCACGCTGGCTTGAGAGATGAGCAGACGGAGGCTTACAGGGCTTTAGGGGCGTCAGGAGCTTGGGTTCTAGAGTCACGTGGGCTCAGCTGAGGTCTCAGCTCTACTACTTACTTGCTGTGTGACTTGGAGTGAGTGACTTAGCTTCTCCGTGCCTCAGTTTCCTCTTCTGTATAAAGGTGATGATCACAGTACCAGCTGCGTGAGGATGTTATGGGATAGAACGAGTTCAAGTTTGTGAAGACTTAGAACAGGGCCTGGCACGTGGTGGTCGCTCAGGAAGTGTGAGCTTGTCTTAGGATGCAGAGAGGTAGGATGTGAAGGCTGGAGAGTCCCCCATGAGCACGGGACACCTGGGCTTCCGGAGGGAGGGGTGTCTGGGGTTCCGTGGGAGGCACGCCCCTCATCTGACCCCGTGTCCTGCAGAAATACCCGGAGCACGCCATCCACAAGGTCCTGCAGCTCATGCTGCGGCGGGGCGAGATCCAGCATCGCATGCAGCGTAAGGTCCTCTACCGCCTCAAGTGAGCTGCGCCTCCTGCCGCAGGAATGCTGTTGTCACCCCACCTCCACTTCCTTGAGCCTCCCACGCGCTCTGGACAGAGGGACCCCAGCTGCCCTGCCTCGCTGTGTCTGGCTTCTGCCTCAGCGTGCAGATCCAGGAAAGGTGCTTTTGGAGTTTATTGAAGTAATAAAGCCGTGTTGTGTTTGGATGTCTGTGGGCTTCTGCACTGGGTGGCCTGTCACCCCCATCCTGCCCTCATGCGGGGCAAGGACAGGCTTTGGAATCTGACAGACCTGGGTTTCTGACCTGCGTCTGCCTCTTGGGCTCCTGGGCAGGGCATTCACCTCTGTGCTCAGGTTCTGCAGCTGCTCAGTGGGGAGGGTCCAGCCCACATCTCGCCAGCACTGGTGAGAGTTCAGCAAGATCCAGTGTGCGGAGGTGCTTGGGAAAGTCCGTAGCTGTTCCCCAGCAGCCAATGTGTGGGTGACAGCTGTGGGTTTGCATCAGACTGGATTCACCGAAACTTGCCACGCCTCAGTTTCCTAATCTGTAAATGGGGGTGACACAGGGTTGAGCTTAGGAGCAGAGAGCTACTGGTAGTGAGTGTCCAGGAAGGACCAGCACTGTGGGGAGACTGATGGCATTTGGATTCAGGGAGGTGGATTCTCACTGAGCCTTAGAGCAAAGTAGGTACGAGAGGGGTGCTGGAATTCAGTAGACTGGATCTCTCCTGGCGGGCCACCTGCAAGCTGTGTGGCCTTGGGTGAGGCTCCTGACTTCTCTGGACCTGAGTTTGGTTTTTTGTTTTTTGGCTAGCCACGCGGCTTGCAGCATATCAGTTCCCTGACCGGGGATTGAACCCGGGCCACAGCAGCGAAAGCCTGGAATCCTAACCACTAGGCCAACAGGGAACTCCCAAGTTTGTTTGTTCTTTTTGATATGCCGTAATTAATTTTGCCATTTCTTTCTTTCTTTTTTTGGTCTAGTTAGCGTCTGCCACCATACATAGTTACACACTGTTTTGTTGTTGTTGTCGTGAGATCTTTTAAGATCTATTCTCTTGGCAACTTTCAAATACCCAGTATATATTATTAACTAATAGTCCCCGTGCTGTACCTTACATCTCCATGGCACATCTTATACCTGGAAGTTTGTACCTTTAAACCCCTTCCCTTGTGTGTTGTACCTTCCGGCCCCCTCCTCTTGCCGATTCTGGCAACCGTCAACCTGTTCTCTATCTCTGAGCTTGGCTTTGCTGTTGTTGTTGTTTTAGATTCCACATTATAAGTGAGATCATGCAATACTGCTCTTTCTGCGTCTTGCTTAGTGTGCCTAATACAACGCCCTCAGGGTCCATCCATGGCACAAATTGCAGGATTTCCTTATTTTTTTTTTTTAAGGCTGAATCATATTCTGTTGTGTACATGCACCACATTTTCTTTATCTTTCCATCTACTGATGGACACTTAGGTTGTTTCCGTACCTTGGCTATTGTAGATAGTGCTGCAATGAAAATGGGAGTGCAGATACGTTTTTGAGTTAGTGTGTGTTTTCTTCAGATGAATATCCAAAAGTAGATTGCTGGATCATACGGTAGTTCTATTTTTAATTCTCTGAGGAACCTCCATACTCTTCCCTAGTGCCTGTACCAATTTACCTTCATACCAACAGTGCACAAGGGGAAGTTCCCGTTTCTCCACACCCTCACCAACACTTACTGTCTTTGCTAATAGCCATTCTAACAGGTGTAAGGTGATAACCTCCTTATGGTTCTGATTTCCTTTTTCCTGACGATTAGTGACGTTGAGCATCTTTTCATGGACCTGTTGGCCATCTGTATGTCTTATTGGAAAAATGTTTATTCAGATCTACCCATTTTTTAAAATATTTATTTATTTAATTTTGGCTGTGTTGGGTCTTCGTTGCTGCGTGCGGGCTTTCTTTAGTTGCTGCGAGCGGGGGCTACTCTTCGTTGCAGGTGCACGTGCTTCTCATTGCGGTGGCTTCTCTTGTTGCAGAGCACGGGCTCTAGGTGCATGGGCTTCAGTTGTGGTGCTCGGGCTCAGTAGTTGTGGCTCGTGGGCTCTAGAGCACAGGGTCAGTAGTTGTGGTACGTGGGCTCAGTAGTTGTGGCACATGGGCTTAGTTGCTCCGCTGCGTGTGGCATCTTCCCGGACCAGGGCTCCAACCTGTGTCCTCTGCATTGGCAGGCGGATTCTTAACCACTGAGCCACCAGGGAAGCCCAGTGCCAGTTTTTTGGTCATTATTTTGCCTAATACTGAAATACTAATATGAGTATATTTTGTTTTTAAAAAGGTAGAATTCACAAAATTAACAACATATCAGTGAAATAAAATATTTGATATTTAAAATACATTTAGAAATAGAAAACCTCAAGCAAAGCACGAATGTACCAGTATATGTTAAACATCTTATTCTAATAAATTATTAAAGTGTTTAAAAATAACTACCATATAAAAATGAAGACAATCATGAGAAACCCAAAGTAAGACGATTTGATTTTCCTAAAGACTTGAACAGGAAGACTTGATGCCCCAGTGTGGTCATTGCTGAATCACAGTGTATTTTTGTGCCACAATTTCCAGCTGCTTCAAGCTCTCAGACGGCACCGTTGCGGGAAACGGAGAGATGAGAAGGGCTAAATCAGCTTTCCTCTGACTCACTCGTGTTCAAAGCCCATTTCTGCTTTGTTAATTGGAGGAGAACCTTTCACACAGCGCTTTGTTGTCTTGTCTGGATGCCGACCTTCCTGAGAGCATCAGAGCATTTCCGGTTCCTCTTTACCTTTCATCTTGTTCAGCCGGAGACACTTGAGTGTTTGCTACATTCATTGCAGGACCCATCCTTCTGTTCCTTTGTTTGAGGAGTGGGGGAGCCTTAACCCTGCAGCCGGGTTGGGTTTGCATTTCTTGGGGATGGAGAGGGAACTTTCTCCCAGGAATATGCTCACTGGAGGTCTCAGCCAGGGAGGGTTGGTGCCCAAAGCCATGGAGACTGCAAAGCAGTGATTTTCCAGCTCCATCACCCCACATTTGTAAGCTGGGATGCACTTGTCCCCCCAGCAGTCATGGCTGCTGTTACTGTTACAGATGGGGAAACTGAGGCTCGGAGAGGATGGGTCACAGCGAGTGAGGCCGGGGTCAGGATTCAGACCCGGCTGTGCTCTGAACCTGCCCACCACGCAGCCTCCTGGACCACAGCCTGGCGGAGGTGCCGGTCCAGGGGCAAGACCTCCCGGGCATAGTCACTGTCCCCTGGGGCAGATGGCCCGACTGTGGCAGGCGGAGGGCTGAGGGACCGGATGGGGTGCAACCAGCTTGGCTGTGGCTGGTAGGGGCGGGAGTGGGGCTCATGCTGAGAACTTGGACAGCTACAGGTCGTGGAGCCCCGAGCCTTCCAGGCAGAGGGGCTGTGAAGGTGGAATACTTGGGCATTTGGGGAAGCCGACGGAGCCTCCACAGAGACTGGAGGGAGGAGCAGGAAGGCTGTGTGGATGCATCCAGGGTGGGAGCAATGCGGGACTGGGCCCAGGGTCTTGGTGAAGTCTGAGCAGAAGGGTCCTGGCCCAGGTTGGGTCCGTCCCAGGCAGCTCCCTCTCCTGAGACCTCACTGCTCTCAGATCTCTCCCTCCCCTCGCCCAAGGAGAGCTCTCCTGCAGACTCCTCCACCGGGCAAGTCCCGTAATCTCTCACCTCCCTTTTCTCATCTGTAAGAAGGAGGTGACAAGTAGTCTTTCCCTCCTGGGGTGGCTATGAGGACGCATGAGGTGACCGATATCCCATCGGGCCTGTGCCTGGTACAGAGGAGGGGATCCCAGGAAGGGCTGGACATCTGTGGTTTTCTCTGCCTCTGGCTTCTGCATTCTGTCTCCACCTTTTCCTACCCAGATGGCTGAGCGCCTCTCCTGGCACCCTTGTCCCCCACCCATCCCCGGTTTCTGTGGGTCTTTGAACTTCTGTTTCCACTAAGAGAACCACCCTGTACCCCATCTCCAGTCCAAAATTCAGGAGAAAAAGCATGAGTGAGGAGAGAGCTGATGAGGATCTGTGGCTGAGGCCCTCTGCCCGTGGTCTGGAGACTGACACCGCTGCAGTTGCCCTTAGTCACATACGGCTTAATTTATACCCACAGTGGGAACCCTCAACGTGATCTTCCCCTGTCAGTTCACACGCACTGGATCAGACGTCTTACGGTGCAGATGTGCTCAAGACCCATATTATAAAGGAAAGTGTAGTGAAGATTATGTGAGTTTGGCTTTTTTTGCATTGGAAATAAACAGAGTCCCCACTTGAAATGTGTGATTTTGGAGAAGTGCTTGTGAGTAGCAGCCTAACGCATTCTCTACTCTTTAAGAAATAAAACCACAAAAAATACTGGATTTAAAAAAAATACTAGAGACGAGCATTCCATCTATCAGCTCATGAAAGGAGTTTTTATATCTTGGGATGCCATAACAAAGTTATGTATTTAAACATAAAAGTATGTATGTCAGTTTTGTATTTGACAATAAATGATGTAAATGGAACCTTCATGTCTGGAGGAGCCAAAGTAGACTTTTTTTCTGGCTGTGCCGTGCGGCACGCGGGATCTTAGTTCCCCAGCCAGGGATTGAACCCAGGCCCCCTGCACTGGGATGTGCGGAGTCTTAAACCAGTGGACCGCCAGGGAAGTCCTGATGTTTGTTTTAATCATTATGGTCTGGCCAGGGAGTACATTAAAAGGATTTCTAATACAACTTTTGATAGGATATAGATCAAAAAGAACAATGTTTCTCCTACACTGTGAGGCAATAAGGCATAGTGGTTAAGAGCATGGACCTGGAGCCGGGTGGCCTGGGCTCAAATTACAGCTCTGCTGCTTTCTAGCTCGTGACCTTGAGCCACTTAACTGCACTTCTCTGAGCCTTGATTTCCCCACCTGTCAAATGGGGGTGATACTGTCTCTTCAGGAGAGATGTGAGGATTCCATAGGTTAGTGTTTATAAAGCACACTGGACTGTGCCTGGTACACAGGAAGTGTTCTGGGTATGTGCTAATATTAAACTTATAAAAAGCATAAACATTTCAAAGTGGGTTCCAAGTTCATGGCACATGTTACTGTTTGTGAATCAAAAAAAAAAGCTGGAGAATGTGGCAGGCCCTGGGGACAGTGGATCGGCCACCTCTGAGCATTTAGAACATTCGAGCACAATGTTGAATAAGCAAGTTATCATTTGGAAACTTTGCAAGAGGCAGTTATGATTCCCACCCCCATGTTCTGAGTCTCGAGAGCTGTTTTAGTGGGAAGTGGAATTGGCTGGGAGCAGTCGACTGGTAACCAGCACCTTCCACCCAAACTCAGCCAAAGGCCAGTTCCGGCGAGCCTGTAACTTGTCCTTGGGGTTTGGGGGGTGGGGTGGGGGGGAGTGGAGCGGTTTGCTAGGGCTGCCATAACAGTATAGTACAGACTGGGCGCCGTAAACAGCAGACATTGATTTTCTCACAGTTCTGGAGCCGGAAGTCCAAGATCCAGGGGTTGGAGAGTTTGGTTTCTTCCGAGGCCCCTTTCCGTGGCTTGTGTGTGGCTGCCTTCCTGTCGTTGCCTCACATGGTCCGTCTAGGCCGGAGGGGTTACTGGGAGCAGGCTTCACCTGGGGACCGGGGTCTTCTGGTGCTTTCCTTTACCCTGGCCTGCTCCCTGGCAGTTCATGTGTAGGTTGAGTCTAGTTCCCCGGCACAATGCTTGTTGAATGAATGAACGAATGCAGTGACCCACAGTTATTGAGCACCGCTGTGTGCTAGGCACTCCTTGTACATTCTATGACCTGATGCTCCCTGAGACCCCGTGAATTCGTGGTTTATTACCCTCATATTATAGATGAGGAAACCGAGCACAGAGGCGTTAAGTAAGTCTCCCAAGGTCACACAGCTGAAGAGTGGTAGCAGTGGCATCACACTGAGGACTCTCACGTACAGATGAGCTGCCTGATACATGTATCAGCCAAAGACAAGTCTGATGTTGTGGTGTCCGTAGTGTTGGAAGACCCCTGAGACTTTGCCAGGGTCTCTTCTCAAGCAGTCCCCTGCAGCTCCAGAGAGGACTTTATGTGACTTTCAGCCTTGTTCTGCAGCACAGATGGGGTGGGAGGCCTGGGGCTAGGATGGACCTCGGAAGCTGGAAGGGCCGGAGCTGCTGCTCACTGGAAGGCCCAAATGCTCAGCTTGCTCTCCGGGTTAATGCCTTCCTGGGTCAGTTCGGGGAGCAGGGTGGGTGGGCGGGGGCTGATGATGCCACCACCGCTGCAGTGGGGAGGGTGCTCACAGCCAGACCTCCCCCTCCCAGAGAGCCCTGGGGGCAGGGAGGTCCTGCTGGGGCTGGGCCAGGTTGCCAGTGAAATCTTTGCCTGAGGAAGCAGATCAGTAATCAGGGGGGTCAGGTGATATCAGGAGGGTGAACCCCAACTCAGGCAGAACCCTCGCAGAGGCAGAGAGAGGGAGGAGTCGTCCACATCTCAAATTGGTCGGAAAGCTTTTTCCTTCTCCGTTTGCACAGACTGCTCCAGCCCAAACCCTGCCCAGATACTGAGGGCTGCCGTGGGGATTAAATGGGTTAAAACATGGAAAACACTTAGAAGCTCCTGGCACAGAGTAAAAGCTTATCAAACGTGGGAATTCCCTGGTGGTCTGGTGGTTAGGACTCTGCACTTCTACTGCAGGGGGCATGGGTTTGATCCCTTGTTGGGGAATTAAGATCCTGCAAGCCGCGGCCAAAAAAAAAAAAGCCTCATAGATAGGACTTGCCTGGTGGCGCAGTGGTTAAGAATCCGCCTGCCAGTGCAGGGGACACGGGTTCAAGCCCTGGTCTGGGAAGATCCCAGATGCCGCGGAGCAACTAAGCCTGTGGGCCACAACTACTAAGCCCGTGCTCTGGAGCCCGTGAGCCACAGCTACTGAAGGCCGAGCGCCTAGAGCCCGTGCTCCCAACAAGAGAAGCCACCGCAATGAGAAGCCCACGCACCGCAACGAAGAGTAGCCCCCCCGCTCACCACAACTAGAGAAAGCCCACGTGCAGCAACAAAGACCCAATGCAGCCAAAAGTAAATAAATAAATAAATAAATAAATTTATTTATTTATTAAAAAGAAACCTTTGTAGACATACAGGAACCGACATGCATTGGCACGTGCTAAAAGATTGGCAGTGTTGTGGGATAGTAAGCGCCCTATCTCTGTAGGCAGTCAAGGACCCATTGCAGGGCGTGGTCTTCCAGGTCTGGGGGGTCTAGAATTCTCCCTGGTGACTAATCAGTACTTTGTGCCAGGGACTCACACCCGTTAATTACACGTTACTGTGTTTACGTTCTGTTTCGTGCCAGGTTTGCCATAGGGACTCAGTAAATAGCCGTTGTATGAATGAGCAGCACATCCTCAATTTACAGATGGGGAATCGAGGCTCGGATTTTAGGGAAAAGAATGTCTCAGCCCGTAAGTGGAGGGTCCAGGTTACCAACCTAGGGTGGTCTTATTAGTGCCTTCAAGGGCTTCTTGTCTCTCCCACTGTTTCTCCTCACCCCCTCCCTCCCTCTCACTTTGTTCTTCCTTATGGAACCAGCTCAGCCTGTGGGTTTTTTTTTTTAATATTTATTTATTTGGCTGTGCCAGGGTCTTAGCTGCGGCATGCAGGGTCTAGCTCCCTGACCAGGGATCGAACCCAGGCCCCCTGCAATGGGAGCGTGGAGTCTTAACCACTGGACCACCAGGGAAGTCCCTCAGCTTGTGTTTCTTTTTAAAGATTTTTAAAATATTTATTTATTTGGTTGCACCGGGTCTTAGTTGTGGCACGTGGGCTCCTTAGTTGCGGCAGGTGGGCTCCTTTAATTGCAGCTTGCCAGCTCCTTAGTGGAGGCATGCATGTGGGATCTAACTCCCTGACCAGGGATTGAACCTGGGCCCCCTGCTTTGGCAGCACGGAGTCTTAACCACTGCGCCACAAGGGAAGTCCCTCAGTCTGTGTTTCTGAGCTGCTTGACCTGCCTTATTCTGGATCCAGACTTCAGGCTCCACGCCTGATAGCAGTGCTGTCTATCACCATCTCTGAGAATTTGTCCGTTTCTTCTAGGTTGTCCATTTTATGGGCATATAGTTGCTTGTAGTGTATCGCCCTCTCTGGATCTCAGTTTCCTTGTCTGTAACGTGGGTAGGGCATTTCTGGTGTTAGCACCAAAAGTCCTACATCCCAGAACTCCCTCCATCCTGGGCAAACCAGGACAGTCGGTCACCCTGCAATGGGGGAAATAAAAAACTACCCCGAAGAGTTGTAATCAGAGTTGAACGGCATGTGTAAAAGCACTGAGCTCGGTACCCGTCACGGGGCCAGTGCTCGATCAACGGGAGGTGCAGGTACTGAGCCTTCCTGAGTGCGAGGTGGAGGCCGAAAGGCCTGAGCCTGGATCCTAATGCTGCCACAGCCTGGCTGTGTGCCCTGAGTTTAGTTTATCTCCCTGGGCCTCCGTTTCCCCAGATTTTTATTTTTATTTATTTATTTATTTATTTTTGCGGTACGCGGGCCTCTCACTGTTGTGGCCTCTCCCGTTGTGGAGCACAGGCTCCGGACGCACAGGCTCAGCGGCCACGGCTCACGGTCCCAGCCGCTCCGCAGCATGTGGGATCCTCCCGGGCCGGGGCACGAACCCGTGACCCCTGCATCGGCAGGTGGACTCTCAACCACTGCGCCACCAGGGAAGCCCGCTGTTTCCCCAGATTTTAGAAGAGGTTAATAGTCATGCAGACTGAGTAAGTGTGAGGAGTTTGAAGTGAAACAATGCAGGCAGAGCACTTCGTTCGAGAGTGCGGGCATCACCTTTGGCTCAGCAGGTGGTGCCTGTGGTTAATAATGTGCTTACTAAGTCATTGACAAGAGCTGCGGAACTTTTGCCAAGTGCTGTATATTGGGCTGGGGCCCCAAAGCAGGCAGTGGGCCTCTTACCTTGTCCCTAGCGTTGGTCCTTTTTTAAAAAATAACCCCAAACAAAGGGAGATTTTTGATAAAAGTGAAGCCTCCCGTTCTCCCAGGGGTGTAAGGAGGACAGTGTCCAGGAGGGGGCGCCAGAGCACCAGCCACAGCAGCAGTGTCTGTTTCCCTCCCTCCCTGCCCACCTGCTGTCACCAGCGGCTTCCCAGGGACCTCCTGTTCCTCCCTGGGAATCAGGAAACGCCCTGGCTGGGACTCAGCCTGGAGAATCCTCTAGGCTCTGGGTATTCACCAGTGCTTTGTTTAGACAAAGGCTTCGTGGTGTCCCAGACCCTGGGAGGACACCTGACATACTTTATCTAATTTAATCTTAAAATGTTCCAGGGGAAGGAGGTATCCTTGTCTCCGATTCCAGACCAGGAAACGGAGGCACCGTGAGATTAAGTCACAGCAGTGGGTGCAGCCAGGGTTCAAACCCAGGGGCATCTCACCCCCATGTCTTTGCCAGCTGCCTCTGAGAACCCTAGTCTTAGAAGGATCTTACAATCTTAGAGGCTTATAAAGCCTAGACCCATAGAAGTTTTTATTCAAGTCAGATATATACTTGTTTAATTTTTTTTCCACTTAGGTAATACCTGGTTGAAAAAACAAAAGGAAGAATCAGTCCGCCTTCTCTGCAGCCTGGCCCCAGCCATCCACTTTCCCTCCCTGGTGGTGACCACTGTTAGAGTTTCTTGGGTCTCTTCCCAGATGTTAGAATTCGGTGGATTTCTGGATGACCTGGTCTCCTGGGCCCCAGCTGCTTTTAGCCCCCTGCCCTCAGGCTCCCACTGGTGTCTCTGTCACAGCCCAGGTGATCTAAAGGGTCTTTCTTGGCTCTTGGAATCCCCCCCCGACACCCGGCTTCAAGTCCACCCATCCCTTTAGAAGGGGCAGTGGTACTTAAAAGAGTGTCCCCACCAGTACAAAGGAGGTTGGTCCTGCATTCTCTCTCTGCCCCTCCTCCTCCAGGGGTCCTCATCCCAGAAAGGACCCCCTGTTCCTGGTGTGGACCCACTTTCTATTTGCCCCCTGTGGAGGGAAGAGCGGAAGTGCCCAGAGTCACATGGTAGGCATTGGGCACCGAGGCTAGACCCCTGTCCCATGGGGTACCCTGCAAGATGGGGGCTTAGGGTGGTGGGTCCACGCAGGGCAGGCCTTGCCGTGTCCTTTCTCCACCTGGGATCTGGGTTGGAAGGCTGGCCTTACTCAGCTGTTATTTCCTCTTTCAGAAGCCCTCCTCCCCGGAGCCAGGTCAGGGACCCCTCTGAGCATCCCTCTCCTCTGTCAGAGCTCTAGTCTCACTGGATTGTGATTTTCTTCTGTTTATCTATTTCCGCATTAGAAGGTGTGCTCGGGGAGGACAGGGCCCTACCAAATTTCGTGTTTCTTCCCATTGCTTAGCACAGAGCAGACACTCCATAGATGACTCAGTTAACCCAATACTTTCCACCCAGACCCACAGTTCCGCCTGCTTCTGGTCCCACCGAAGATTACACATCCCAGCCCCTTGAGTTTGCTCTGTGACGTGCTCTGGCCAATGAAATCGGAGCCAAAGTAGCATGTCACTTCCGGGTGGAGACCTTTCAGAATTAGTGCATGGTTCTTCCTGCTGCCCTCCCCCTGAGCAGTGATGGGAAATTCCAGGTGGGTTCCTCAGCGGGGACAGCAGGGAACAGAGATCCCTGTTCCCACCCTTCTACTGGATATGTTGCACAAGTGAGAAATAAACCTTTTTTTTTTTTTTTTTTTTGCGGTACATGGGCCTCTCACTGTTGTGGCCTCTCCCGTTGCGGAGCACAGGCTCTGGACGCACAGGCTCAGCGGCCATGGCTCACGGGCCCAGCCGCTCCGCGGCATGTGGGATCTTCCCGGACCGGGGCACGAACCCGCGTCCCCTGCATCGGCAGGCGGACTCTCAACCACTGCGCCACCAGGGAAGCCCCTGTGACGGTATTTTTTTAAAAATTACTTTATTGAGGTATAGTTGATTTACAATGGTGTGTTAATTTCTGCTGTATAGCAAAGTGATTCAGTTATACACACACATACACACACACATACAATATTCTTTTTCATATTCTTTTCCATTATCGTTTATTACAGGATATTGAATATAGTTCCCTGTGTTATACAGTAGGACCTTGTTTATTTTTGCCCTTTATACATCCCTGGAGAGTTGTGATAATCAAAAGAGATGTATGTAACAGGGAACAGATTATTATCTTATCACTCACCCTCACACCCTCTCATGCTTTATGCCTGGTGATGTGTCTGATCTCTCGTGGGTTAGTGCCTTCCCATTGAAAGAATATGGCATTCACTCATTCATGCATTTGTGTTGTGGAGATATTAATAGTACCTCCAATATAAGATTGTGATGAGGATTAAATACATTAATGTGTATAAGGTTCCTAGAGTGGTTGGCACATGGTGAATACTCTATAAATGTTTCCATTGTTATTATCAGTCTTTTCTAGTTCATTCAAGAAAATTTACTGAGCATCCACTGTGTTTCCTGGGACTAGAGAGAACAAAGCTTGTTCCTTCCTACCTTGGGGGAGTAAGGCCCAGAAAAGAATGTTGCTGCCAGTGTAAAGGTGCCGAGCCTGTCAGCAAGCACAGAGCGCTAGGGGATCTTCCAATAGGAAGGGACTCCGTGCAGGCCTGGTGTGTGGGTACTGGGGTGGCCTTGTGCTTTGAGATGGAGCCACGGGGGCTGGCTGGGGCTGGGGGTGGCCGGCAGCGCTTACAGAAGCCCCCAGCCTGGGAGCCAGAGTGCTGCTCTGCCGGTTCTATTCACGGTCCCAACACGCACCTTGCCCCCCAGCGGCAGCAGGGCTGGGGTGGCTGGAGGAGAGGGAAGGAGGTTGGGAGCAGGCTGGGCTGTGTGAACACACAGATGGTGGGTCAGGAAGGAAGGCCAGGGAACCAGCACTAAGGAGGGAGGCAGAGGGAGAGAGGATGGAGGGGAAGGTGAGGGCTGCTGGGGGCAGGTGCCTTGGGGGCAGGTGCCTTGGGGGCAGGTGGTGGAAGCCTACGCCAAACCCCTGTGTTGCCTCCATCTGATCATGAGCCCCTTTGCATGGAGGGGAACTCTGACCATTGGGGCCCAAGAGCACCTGGGCAGTATCAGATCACCACCCCTGTGGTACAGCTGGAGAGACTGAGACCCAGAGAGGATGTGTAACTTCCTCACAGACACACAGCCAGTTAGGGGCTTACCCAGAGTCAGAACCCAGACCTCTTGATTCTTAGTCCAGTGCTCCTCACATGATACCACGCCGCCTTTTGGGGCCTCGGGGCCTCCTGTTTTATTGGAAAACCCTAATCTGAGGGGGGCCACGTTGCTGCCATTGCCGATGTGTGTAACCCTGCACTCCGTCCTGTTCTCCCTCCTCCGTCTTCTCCCCTCAGGGGAAAGGGCACAAGCAAGTGCAGATTCCGTTCAGCTGTTCCACCCTTGGCCCAGGGCTGGTGCAGAGGAGCTGGGAGCAGCCTCCCTTACCCCACTGACCCACCTTCTTCTCAGAGGCAGGCTGGGCCTGGGGGGCAGGGACCTGTGGTGGAGCTTCTCCCTCAAGCTCTGTGGTGGGTGCCCTCTCAGATGGCCTGGGTGACCCCACCTCCTGGTACGTGCACTCTTGTGTCATCCTCCCCCCTTGAGTGTGGGCTGATCTAGAGACTTGAGTCTAAAAATGGAATGAGTAAGTCCCCTACATACTAACCTTCAAGTTGCGATCTTTCAAAGATGCGAACATGCGTTTGCATGTCCAATCACGTTCAGTTCACGTGTCTGGCGTACATTGTCACGTGCGTGCATCCTCTACAAGAGGCTGTGCTTCTGTGTACTTTCCTGTACAGTACTGTGTAGAGTACAGTAGTACAGTATCTTTACTTCAAGCCCAGGATGTCTGGAAGCAGGCGAAAAGCAGCAGTGATGTAGCTGGCGCAGTACAGTACTACCCAGACATCCCTGGATCGATTTTTCAAGAGGGTAGATAGAATTGAATCCAGCAAGGAACCAGAACCAGTGCCATCCACGTCAGGCGTGAGTGAAACTGCAGCTCGCCCTCCATCTCCTATTGCTGACAGTCCTTCAGCTCTACCATCTCCCACCTCCCCTCCCTCCAACAGTCAGTCACTCTTCTTGCCTGTTCACTGGATGCCAGCCCCTGTATGCCAGCTGTTATAATGCACTACTGTACTTTTCAAGGGACTGTACTGTAAGATTCAAAATGTTTTCTTTATTCTTTCTTTGTTTTCTCTGTATTATTTGTGTGAAAATTATTATAAACCTATTACAGTACAGGACTATATAGCCGATTGTGTTAGTTGTGTACCTAGGCTAACTTTGTTGGACTTATAAACGTGCTGTCGGAATGGAACTTGTTCGTATGTAGCGGACTTACAGTATGGATATCACTTCTGAGATTTTGTTACTAAAGACGGTGGCTTGTGTCGGGAGTGCCCCCCCTCTTTCTCTCTCTCTCGCTTGCTGGCGGCCAGCTGCCATGTCATGAGCTGCCTGGTAGTGCCAACAGCCAGCCAGCACCTGAGGCTGACCAACAGCTGTGGGAGTGAGCTTGCAAGTGACCCCTCCCCAGATGAGCCTTCAGATGAGACCACAGCCCTGGCTGACACCCTGACTGCAACCTCAATGGGAGACTCTGAGCCAGAGACCCCAGTTGAGCTCTGCCCAGATTTCTGATCCTAGAAACTATAATAAATGTATGTTGTTTTGCTCTACTACGTTTTGGGGAAATTTGATGTACAGTCATGGACAACTTAATACAACCCATCACCACCACCTCCTGGAGCCACCCCCCCACCTTCTCCCTGGTCCTCCTCACTCCCTCCCACTCCCCTGAGACCTAAGGGAGAGTTCACAGTCTCAAGTTCTAGTCCTCCACATTTTATTGCCTGACTTTGACCTGACCTTGGGGAAGTCATTTCACCCTCTCTGGGTTTATTTTCCTCTTGGTTAAAGCCACTTACTGACTAGTAATAACTTCCCCAGGTGCTCAGGTCTGTGCAGTGGACAGGGCCTTTCCCACCTACTCTCTCACCTTGACCTTCACAACTGCTTGGAGATGTATTTGGGACAGGTCTCCACATCCCCAAATGACAGAAGAACAGACTGAGCCCCATGGTGAGAGATGGTTTGCTGGAGGACACACAGTGAGGAAACAGCAGGACCCAGGCGAGGTCCCTGACTCCAGCTCAGGGCCGTGTGGGAAGTGGTGACAGCATTTCCTCGGGTGATAGTGACGATGGTGAGAGGCAGTCTTTGCCTGCGACATGTGTCACACTGGCCACACCCTCCACGTAGCATGCCTTCTGTGCTG
Organism: Pseudorca crassidens; assembly: GCF_039906515.1. Taxonomy (NCBI): domain Eukaryota; kingdom Metazoa; phylum Chordata; class Mammalia; order Artiodactyla; family Delphinidae; genus Pseudorca; species Pseudorca crassidens. The sequence continues at coordinate 94,144,132 of NC_090306.1, forward strand.
CAGAAGCTGCAAAACTCCACGACTACATTTTCCAGGCTCTCCTGCAGGTAGCAATCCAGCTGTAACATAAATCCTGCCATAAAGAACACTTGCATGGACTAGAATTTGGAACTGAGTTTTGTGTGGAAAGAGAGCACGGAGCACCCGTTTCCCTGCATGGATCGAAGTCGAGCAGGCATGGTTCTGGAGCTGGCAACCAAGTGGTGACTTCCACAGCTTCCTGATGGAAGCAGGGGCTGCAGCCCCATTGGTGGCCCAGTTCTGCAGTGTGTTTTGGGCAGTTGTTCCTGGATGCTCGGCCACTTAATATGCTTTAAAACAAAATCTCTTTTTGATTAGACTAGCTAGAATAAAATCTGTTGTCACTGAAGCCTGGGAAATAGTCACATCTTCTCCAGTGTATGGGACAAGGTCACTGGAAGTCCCAGCTCAGCAACCTCCCCCACCTTCTGGGAAAGCAAAGGCTTCCTTTTCCTGGTAGCCACATATCAGTCCCAGGGGAGCTCTCTGATTGGCTCTGCTGGGCCAGTCCTTCTCTCTTGGACCAATCATAGTTGTCAGAGAGATGGGGTCAATGACTGATTGGTTAGACCTGGCTCATTTCCTGCCATTGTGGCCAGAGGACAGGGTTGGCCCCCGAAGAAGGGGATGAGAAAGCTTGGGCACTCATAAAGTGTTAACTAACAAGTCTGTTTAACACTACCTGCCAAAGGGAAGCACTATTAGTGAATCCCACGAGGGCCATTGCTGTAAGTAAGCGCAGAGGGCAGGAGATTATTACAGGAGTCCCAGAGTTCCTGCTCATGGGTGATCATGCCTGCTCCCCCCACCCTGCCACCCTGGAAGGATGCAGAAATACCCCCATCTTTACCCCTGACAGTGCTTTGGGTGGGGAGGGGGAAACTGAGGCTCAGAAGAAATGGTGTGCCTGGGAGGCAAGGAGACAGGGAAGGAGATGGGAGTTTGGATCCGGGCCTCCCAATTCCTATCCATTGCGGGGTGACTCTGGCCGGGGCCTCTGTCTCAGCCCAGGTGCCCTCATCTGCAGCATGAGGATGACGACGGCTTCAGTGGGACAGCGTGTGTGTGAAAGTGCCTACCCCAGGGCCTGGCCATAGCAGGCTCTTCCCCGTGACACTGACGGTGACAGCTGTGCTTGATTCCTTCTGTGGAACAACTTTCCTGTTGCCATGGTGACTACACTCTCGCGATTGGGGCTTATTTTAGAACTTGGTCCACACAGTGGTGGCGATGTTCCCGGGCCCTCCTGCTGCAGCCTGTGTCCCGTGGGCCTGTCCTCTGATGCCTGGGCCAGGAGGGGCAGGTGGAGGAAAGGGGAGCCCCTCTGGGCTTCTGCCTCAGCCCTCGCTGCTCCCTCCCATCAGCCTCTCGACTAGGCCTCCCCAGCCTCTACTGGAGGCTGAGGCCCGGGTTCTAGGCCTGCTTCTGCTGCGGGCCTGCCGGTGACCTCTGGGGCCTCTGTCTCCTTGAGAGTGAAAAGGAAATGATGTTTTTGCTGGGCTTCCCCAGACAGAAGGAAAATGTCTAGTGCTGTGTGATCCAGGTGTTGACTGGGCCCCCGCCCTTCCTGCCTCCCCTTCCTCAGGGCCCCGTGGCTCTGCTTTCTCTGACTGAACCCAGCTTCCGGAGCTTCCCATGGCGTCACTGAGCTCCCTCTGCTACGTGTGACTTCACCCTAGATGTGGAAGTCAGCCCTTTCCTCAGTTTCTACAACACCCCTGTCTCCAGTGTGAGGCAGCAGACTTCATGGAAGGCCGGGGGGAGGGCAGTGATGGTGGGAAGGTTTGCACTGAACCCAAACCCATGGCTTCCCGTTTTCCCTGAGCAGCCCCGTGTTCTTACTGTTCCTTTGCCACTGCCCACCCAACCAGGCCCACCCACAGGAAGTCCTGGCCTTATACTATCTCCTAGGCATGGTCCAGAGAGGGAGCACTTTGCCCAAAGACACACAGCAAGTTAGTGGTAATTCCCCACCTGTCCTTTTCCCACTCTCCTATCTTCCTACTTAGGGGCAGGGCTGGGGCCAATGGGAGTGATGTCGGGTGACCTCGGCCTGCAGCAGCTTGAAGCAGGGTTTTGGTTCCCCTGCCAGAGATTGAGGTCGGGTCGCCACGGTGAGAGCACCAAATGCTAGCCACTCGACCAGTGGCCAGTGACAAGGCCCTGGCCCTTCGGCTTTGCAGAAAAGAATTCCCACAAAGACAGAAAGTAGTGAAACAAGTAAAGTGTTTTATTAGGAGAAAAAAAAAAAAGAGTAGAGTACGTGGGGATAGTCATAGGCGTGGGCTTAGAGAGAGAGTCGCGCCCTCGTGGTAGTTTGAATCACTTTTAAGGGGCGTTTCTTCCGGGTTTCCTTTGGCCAATCATCTTGCTTTGCCTGGTTCTGAGTCCGTATGTACGCGGGTGAATCTCTTAGCCAAGATGGATTCTAGTGAAGAGGCCTATGGGTGGTTGACATCACTTACTATGGGGTGGCACCACCTCCCTTTTTGACTTCCAAGGAGCCTTTCTGCGCATGTGTAGTCAGGGAGGTCTCCTTGACTTCGAGAATGAGGCATATGTAGTCTTTCATCTCTTATCTGGGCAGGGCCCAGCCTCCTCCATCATCTTGCTTTTATGGAGTTTCTGCTATTACGGAGTTCCTGTCCACAGGGGAGAAACTGTTCAGCCTGGTGCCCATCTATCTCCTGCCTCAAGAGGAGTGAGCATAAGGCTACACCCAGCTCAGCTCAAGAAGGGGCCCTGCACCCCTGAGCCCTCAGTTTGGGGCTCATCACAGCAGATGCACACATTGCTGGCTGCCTATCCAGCACCCCACAGGCCCTGTGTGGATCTCCATGTGTTCGTGTCTGTTTAGTCCTCACAACAGCCCTACCAAGTAGATGCTACCACCGTCCTCAGTTTACAGCTGAGACATCAAGGCAGAGAGGGTGAGTCACCTGCTAGGAAGTGGAGGGGGTGGGATTTGAACAAGTGATGAACATCCTGGCAGTGGGCCATGTGAGCAGAGGTGAAGGGGGATGCAGGAGAGCAGCAGAGGAGGGGAGGGATCGATTAGGGATTGGGAATAACATGTACACGCTACTATATATAAAATAAACAACAAGGACCTACTGTATAGCACAGGGAACTCTACTCAATATTTTGTAATAGCCTATATGGGGAAAAGAATATATATATATAACTGAATCACTTTGCTGTATACCTGAAACTAACACAACATTGTAAATCAACTATACTTCAATTTTAAAAATTAATTTGAAAAAAAGAGCAGGGGAGGGGCTGGGCGAGATGGTTCCTGAGGCCCCTGTGGCTTTAGAGGCTCATCAGGGATGGCTCCCTGGAAGAGGTGCCCTCAAACTGAAACTCTCAGATTGGGAAAGCTCAGTGGGGAGGAGAAGCAGGGGTGTCCCCAGGCCAGGGAAGCGATAGGTACAGAGGCCTGGATGTGGGAACATGGCATGCGTGTGAGGGTTGGGCGGGGACCAATGGGCCAGGGCTAGAACTGCCTACAGGAGACCCGAAACCGCCGGTAGGGTCCCTTTTTTTTGTTCAGAGGGCCCTTCCTATCAGGCAGCCAGCTTATCCCAACTGCGTGTTGACTAGCTTCCTCCCTCTGCCCTTCCAGCCTCCCCACTCCCGTCCTGTCCCTCTTGAATCTGATGGAATCCAAAGCTCATCAAGCTGCTCCCGCTCAGGAGTCCTCCATGGCTCCCCATTGGCTGAGCATGAAGTCCAAGCTCCTCCTCCTGGTGTTGTTTCAAGGCCTTCCTGTCCCACCCTCTCTAGCGCCACCTACTACCATGTGTCTTAGGCTCCAGCCCCAGCAGACAGTTTACCATACCCTAGACACATGTCGTGTGTGTGTGTGTGTGTGTGTGTGTGTGTGTGTGTGCGCGCGCGCGCGTGCGGGGGGGTGGGTTGATGCCCACTGTACCTTTGCTCTTGTGCGGGCTACACTGTCTGCCCCTCCAGAGCTGCCCTTGTCTTTCCCTACTTGCTTCTTGTCCTGGGAGGCTGGTCTACAGAGACGGTGTGGCGGTTTCCGGTGGCCGCTGTAACAAATGACCACAAACAGTGGCGTAAAACAACACAAATTTAGGGCTTCCCTGGTGGCGCGGTGGTTAAGAATCCACCTGCCATGGCAGGGGACACGGGTTTGAGCCCTGGTCTGGGAAGATCCCACATGCCATGGAGCAACTAAGCCCGTGCGCCACAACTACTGAGCCTGCACTCTAGAGCCTGTGAGCCACAACTACTGAGCCGTGCTGCAGCTACTGAAGCCTTTGTGCCTAGAGCCCGTGCACAACAAGAGAAGCCATTGCAATGAGAAGCCTGTGCACCTCAACGAAGAGTAGCCCCCTCTCACCGCAACTAGAGAAAGCCCGCGTGCAGCAACGAAGACCCAACACAGCCATAAAAATAAATAAATATATATATAAAAACAAAAAACAAAAAACTCAAATTTATTGTCTTACAGTTCTGGAGATCAGAAGTCCTAAATCAGCCCCACATAGCTAGGCAAAGTGTCAGCAGGGCTGGTTTCTTCTTGAGGCTCTAGGAGAACCTGTTTCCTTGTCTTCTGGCTCCTGGAGGCTGCCTGCATTCCTTGGCTCACGGCCCCGTTTCTCCATCTTCAAAGCCAACAGTGGAGCCTCTTCCAGCCTCTCTGTCTCTCTGTGACCCTCGAGCTCTATCATCATATCTTCTTTCTCTGACTCTGAGCCTCCTGCCCCCCTCTTTAAGCACGCTTGTGATTACATAGAGCTCACCTGGATGATTCAGGATAATCTCCTCACCTCAAGGTCCTTAACTGGATCACACCTGCCAAGTCCCTTTTGCCATGTAAGGTTCCAGGGATGCATCTGTGGACACCTTTGGGAAACATCATTCTGCTCACCATGGAAGCATCAACAGGCTCCCTGGCCTTTGCTTTTCTGTTGGGTTTGAGCAGTGTGCATCATGGGTACGCTGGAGGTGGACGTGGAGGGGAGTGAGGTTGGGGACTGTGTTCTGGGCTCCCTCCCGCAGGGCTGTTATATCGGCTGAATCCCTGCTGAGGCCACAGCTCCTGCCTTGGCCGGGTGGAGCTGCGCCCTTCTCGTGCCAGCCGTGGATGTGGCTTCTGATCTCAGGGCCCTGGCCTTCCTCAGCCTTGCTCACACCTTCACAGGTCACCCTGGTTAAAGTTCCCCTGGTGGCGTGCGTGGGGCTGGCAGGGGGGTGTGGCAAGCACGGCACCTGGGGTACAGATTTAAGGAAGCTCCCACTCTCAGGGCTGAGCCGGTGCCCCACCCTCCTCACCCCACCCAGCCCTGTGTCCATGTCACCTTTCCTGCCCAGACCCTGCTGTTCCTTCAGCCTGGATTCCTCTCTCCTGCCCGCCTCTTCCAACATAGGAGGCCACCTTCTCCTTCCCTTCCAGTCCTGCGGCTGCCCGCACAGCGATGGCGCAGAGGGGTCCCCCTGTCCATCCAGGAGGCCGAGTCCTCGCTGCTCCCCCTCTGGATGGTGAGCTCAAGGGTGGCTGCTGCTCTATCTCAGGCCAGTGTCCTCGAGCCCAGTGCAGGCCCCTGGGGAGAAGAGCAGGATGCAGATACAGAGGTGAAGCTGCCGGGGCACCTGGGTTGGGATCCCTGCTCTGTTACTAGATCTGTGATCTTGGGCCAGTTACTGAGCCTCTCTATGCCTCAGTTTCCACATCTGTAAAGTGGGGACAGGGATGCCTCATAGAATGACTTTGATGTTGAAATGAGATGATGTTATAAGAGAAGAGCTTGGTGCCAGGCAGACAGGGAAGGCTCAGGCCTCGTCAGCATCGGATCTGTGGTCATTGCTAGGGACTCAGGGAATGTTGGCTGGATTTAATAGGACTGGGAGGCAGGTGAGAGGAAGAGGGAGAGAGAGAGACAGAGGAGAAGGAGTTTGGGAAGAGCTTTATGGGAGGGAGAGGACTCAGAGAGGGGGCATGAGGCTGGGGAGTGAAGGCTGCCAGGTGGCCTGAGGGGGAGGCAGAGAGAGCAGAGGGCATCAGCCAGGTCCGCCTGGCTCAGGTGAAAACTTCTCCGTCACGAGGTGCCACCTGCCAGCCAGCTGCTCTCAAAATAGCTGTTCCTGCTGGGGCTGGGGGAGGGGCAGGGCTGGGAACCCTGTCTGGACACATCCTGGGGACCTGGGCTCTTGTGGTCCTGAGCCTGGCAGGGAGCCCCTGTGACTTATGCCTTGAGTGGCTGGGATGGGGGCTTGGGAGTCCCTTCTGCAGGGTCTGTGTGTGTGTGTGTGTGTGTGTGTGTGTGTGTGTGTGTGGTGGGCTGGGATGGGGAAAGTGCCTTCCTGGCTTGGGTCTGGGAGGTGTGCTGGGGACAGGCAGGGAATGGCCATAATAATAATGATAATCACCATAGTGATCATCTTCATCACCATCATCCAGAACGAGGCAGGCACAGCAAAGTTGCCCAGCCACGTCCATCCTCCTTCTTCCTTTCGAAAGAAGGCCAGGTGTGTTGGGGGCTGGGAACACACCCACCTCCCAGACTCCTTTGCAGCTCGGTTGACCATGTGACCTACCTCTGGCCCATGAGATGCAAATGGGAGTCAGCTAGGAGGGCCCTGGGAAAGCTGCCGTTTTCCTGTTTGGTCTGCACCTCGTGGCTCTGCGTGTCCCTGTGCCGGGCTCCTTCCCTCCTGCTGCGGACGGGTCTCTTCGCCAACTGGTAGAGGAAGACAAGGCAGGAGAAAGCCCAGGCTATTTGGAAAACAGGAACTGGACTGTCATGGAAAGAATATAGATGCTGGGTCACACTGGTCTGAGTTTGCCCTCCAGGTCTGCCATGTCCTAGCTGTGTGGCCTTCCTGAGCCTCAGTTGTCTCACCTGGGAAATGGCAGTCAGAGTGTCTCACAGTTCTAATGGTTCTTCTGGGCCATAAAGGAAAATGTAATATGGTGTTAGATGCATTTGACTGTGTTTTGGAAAAGTTTTGGGCGTTTAGCCCCTGAATTCAGTTCAGCAGACATTCTTTTGCGGTACGCGGGCCTCTCACTGCTGTGGCCTCTCCCGTTGCGGAGCACAGGCTCTGGACGCGCAGGCTCAGCGGCCATGGCTCACGGACCCAGCCGCTCCGCGGCATGTGGGATCTTCCCGGACCGGGGCACGAACCCGCGTCCCCTGCATCGGCAGGCTGACTCTCAACCACTGCGCCACTAGGGAAACCCCAGCAGACATTCTCAGTGATACCTGATACTTGGAAACTTGGAGCGACCACACAGATGTGGTTCCTCATCACGTCATATTGCGATGTTTTGATCTGTGCCTGTCACCAGCCCCAGACCCTGTGTTCTTGCAGGCCTGCGATGATGTTTCTGGTTTACCGTGGTGTGCTCAACGCCTGGCCTGGAGCCTTGCACATAGCAGGCATCACCTAGATATTTACTGAACAGACGAATTTGTCTGTATCCAGTCAGCAAACACCCCACGGTGACCTTTCGTGCCCGGCTCTGTACTAAGCACTGGAACAAATAAAACCAAGGACCCACCAGGGGTCACTGATGGACAGGGGCCAGTGTGTTCTCCTTTGGTGGGCAGGTCTAACAGGGAGCGACATCTGGAGGAAGGGGAGCAAAGCCTTGCTTGGGGAATGCCAGGCTGCCGTGAGGAGAGAGTGGGCCGCTGTGACCAGTTCTTGGCTGGAACATGCTAGCTCCTGGATTCGCCACCGAGAAAGTCAGGTGCCCAGGTGTGAGAGCAAAAGAAGCCCTCTCTCCTGCGCCCCGTGCTGGCTCCCACGCCGCCCATACGTAAGACCTCGTCCAGCCATTGTTGCATCTCCAGCTCCTGGAGCTGCCAGACAGCCTGGAAGTCAATGGATGAGTGAATGAATGAGTAGCGCTTTTTTCGGGAGTGGGAAGGAAACAGGAACAGGGCGGGAAAGGCAGCCACGTGGCCTGTGGAGCCCTCTGCCTCTCTGCCTCGCTCCAGCCCACCTGGGGTCAGGGGCCTCTGGAGCCTGGCATCTGTGGCCAGTAAGCAATCCAGGGCCATGACCCAGCAGGTTGAATTAAACCACAAAAAGCAACCGCACTCCCCCTGGTTTCCCTCCAGTAGGGAACCATCCCCTCGTCCCCCGTGTGCTGCGGGTGAATTTCTCGGTCCCCAACAAAGCCCTCAGTGTCTCGGGTCTGCTGAGGTTTGCTCTGAACCATGAGACTGGAGTGGCAGTGGCGAGGCGTGGCACGAGGTTGCCAGGGCTGGACGGCCGTTTACTCTCTGCCTGGCCTGGGAAGGTTTCTGACTCTCTCCGTACCTCAGTTTCCTCTTTTTGAAAATGGGGATTATCAAAGTCCCTGCCTGGTATGGTGGTTGTGCGGATTTAATGAGGTGAGACGTAGGGAGAACCTGGCCTACAGGACAGGCTAAGTCAGGCTTAACTTTGTGCTCACCCTTCTCTGCTCTCTCCTGGGTCCTGGCACCTTTGTCCCCTTCTGGACTGTGGCGAGAGCTTCCTCCCTGGCCCCTTTGCAAAATCCTCCCCCACCACGTCTGTCTCCTCTTATAGCAATCAATCATCTTCCTGGGCCCCCTGTACACTCATGCCTCTCCTTTGCCTAAGACTCTTCCAGACATCACATTCGTTTATTCACTCACTCAACACGTATTTGAAGTTCTCCCACGCATCAGACACCATGCCAGGCACTGAAGACAGGGCAGTGGTCTAGTGTAAGATAAGACAATGGTGAAATGGGTAGACTAATGAGAAAGTGTTAAGTCCTGTGTATCAGTCACTTACTCTCATGCTAATGCCACCTAACAAACAATCTCCAAACTCAGTGGCTTAAAGCAACAGTCACTTATTCTCACTCACAAGTCTGCGGATCTGCTGGGTGTCAGTGGATTTCCCCCGGGCTCAGTGGGGCCTGGCTTCAGGGCTGCTCCGTAGGTCTCCCTCGTCCCTGACTTCCTGGGGATGGCAGAAGGGTGAGGGGGCAGAGAGCAACCTGGAAGGCCTCTTAAGGCTCAGAAGTAGGACACTTCTGCCCACGTTCCACTGGCCAAAGCAAGTGTCATGTGCAAGTCCATCATCAGTGTGCTGGGAAAAGATACCCTGCCTCTGGGGTGGGGAGATCCTGCAAAGCCACAGGACACACAGGGTGGATGCAGGGAGAAGAATTGGGAGCAGTAAGGGAAACTGTCCCAGGCTCTGCAAGAGGCAGAGAGGGAGCTGGGACAGATAAAGTGGCCTGAGGCGGCCACTTCTGATGGCTGGTCACGGTCAGCCTCTCTGAGCAGCCCAGGCTTGTGCCTAGACTGGAGGAGGAGGAGAGCCCGTGTGCAGACAGGGAAGAGCATTCCAGGAGGAGGGAACACCGAGCGCGAAACGCCAGGAGTGAGAATGAGCTGCTGCGTCGTTGGCACCGACAAGTGGCAGGAGAAGGAGGGGATATATGTATACATGTGGCTGATTCACTTCGTTGTACAGCAGAAACTAACAGAACATTGTAAAGCAACTATACCTCAATTAAAAAAAAAAAAGGCAGGCGGGACAGGAGCGCCCTCTCTGTCATCCTCGTCACCCTTGGTACAGGGCCAGGTTCCTCTGCCCGCCCATCAAGGCCTCCACACGCTGGTCCGCGCTGAACACCCCCGCCTTGGCCCCCTGGGCGCCTCCCGGGCGCTCTCGGCCCCAGTCACACCGACGTAGGCAGTTCTCCCAGGGCCCGTGCTCCGTCCTATTGCTGGGCCTTTGGCTGGGCTGTGTCTTCTGCCTGGAGCATCCTTTCTCTTCCCCTGGAGAAATGCTACTCATCCTAAGATTAAACTTAGAAATCACTCCCTTTAGGAGGCCCTCCCCGATGCCTGCGACGGGGTGAGGCTTCCCTTCCAAGGGTTCCCATAGCACCTGGCCTATCTCCAACACACTCCCTGGAGACCCAGCCTGGTGAATCCAGCGCCAGCATAGGACTTGGCAAGAAGGGGTTTCCTAAACATTTGTGGAATGAATAAATGAGGAATGCATCCATCCCTCTCTCAATCCTACATCTATGGTTAAAACTGGCCCAGGCCCAAAGCCCGAACCACGGCGCTTCTATTCTTCAGAACGCACTTCCATTGCCGTGTCTGATTCTTTCGCTGACTGGGCAAATATTTACAGAGCACCAACTCTGTGTCCGGCACAGACCCTTGGGATTCAGATGTGAACAAGACAAAGCCCAGCTCTCATGGAGCCGCCTACAAATGGTCAGCTAGACACACGATGAGATGTCAGGTGCAGTCAGAGACGACGAAGGAAATAAAACAGGGTGATGGGATAGAGTCGGGGGAAGGAATGTCAGTTTCTAGTATTTGTTATTTTCTTTTATTTATTTACTTTTTTAAAGCCTTTACTGAATTTGCTACAACATAGCTTCTGTTTCATGCCTCAGCCCCTAGGCCGCTAGGCAGGTGGGATCCCAGGTCTCCGGCCAGGGACCAAACCCGCACCTCCTGCATTGGAAGCGAAGTCCCAACCACTGGACCGCCAGGGTACTCCCCTAGTATTTGTTATTTAAATTTTTTTGGGGGGGGGCTGCACCGCACAGCTTGTGGGATCTTAGTTCCCTGACCAGGGATTGAACATGGGCCACAGCAGTAAAAGCATGGAGTCCTAACTACTGGACCACCAGGGAATTCCCTTTAAAAACTTCGATTATGGGAAATTTCAAACATAGAGAAAGTTCCAGAGAATCGATCGATGACCCCCTGATCGATGACCCCCATCACCTAGCACAGCGACCTCGCCTCATTCGTCTGGCACCCCCTCCTCCGCCCCCAAAGCTGATTATTTTAAGCAAAGGGGGTGCTTGCATCAGGTAAGATGGTCAGGGGAAGCCTCTCAGAGGAGGGGACGTTAAGCAAAGTCCGGCATGGAGTGTGAGTGGCCATCTGGGGGAGGAACGTTCCGGGCCGGACGGCGAGCAAGGGCCAAGTTCCTGGGAAGGACGAGGCCTGGAGGGTTTGAGGAATATGGAAGAGCTGGTGGCCTGACGTGCTGCTGAAGGTCTGCTGCCCGGGGCTGCCCTCGCTGCATGTGGGGGGGGAGAGGAACGGGGCCCAGAAACAGAAGCATCCCCCCTGTAACCGGAGGGACCCTGGAGGTGAGGCAGAGGCCCGGCTGGAGTCTCAGATCTGCATGTCCTTTGGTCACTGGGAGCCTTGCATGCATTGCTTCATGTGTCTGAACCGCGGTTTCCTCCTCTGTAGGGAGGAGATGCAACTCCCGCACCTCCCCGGCTCACCTTCTTCCTTCCCCCCTTCTCCCATCCGCCCCCTTCACACTTCTAAGGGGCTTCTGATCAGTTCTGCGCCGCCCGGACATCTGGCGTTGACAATTCCAGTGAAGGAGCAGGACACGGGGCTGTCCTGCCCCAGCTGCCTGCCTGGCTTCCGGCCTGTGTGCACCCCCGTGTGGCCGCAGGAGCTCGGCGGGCCCCGCCCAAGCCCCTCTCCCCCATCTCGCACCGGGACCAGAGGCCAGGCCTGGGTCCCAGCGAAGCCAGGCTGGTGAGGGCTGAGGGTGGGGCAGAAATAATAGGTGGATGTCAGTTCCCCTTCCGCCCCTCTGCCCAGTGACTTCTGGGCGGGACAGGCCTACTCTGGCCCCAGGTCTGGGGGTTTGGGCTGAGCGGGCACGGGGGGAGCTGTGTGGCCTCACTTTGGTCGGCCTTTCCCATCCACGGACTGGGGAGAATGGACTCCGCCTCCTAGGACCATTGTGAGAATTACAGGAGGGATTTTGGAAGGAGCGCGGCCCACGGTTGAATTCTGGATCAACTTGCTTGCTTTCCGGTTGACCTTATTCCACCTCTCTGGGACTCAGTTTCCTCATCTGCAAAACTGGGGGAAGGAAGGCTGCCTGGTGGGGTCGTTGGGATGAAGCGAAGGCCAGGAGGCCCTCCTGGAACGTCACCCCCCTCTCGCTTCCTTCTGGGACCGACCTCAAGGGAGGAAGGAAGGGCTCCTGTCTCTCTCTCCGAGTGGGTGAGGACCCCACCAGCCTTGCCCTCTGACTTGGCCCAGTCCCAGTTTCCAAGTTGCCCCCCCTCGGGATCAGCCCTCCCCTGCCACTGGAGAACCACGCCGGAGCCACGGTTGCTGCCCACATGCTCCTCAGGGGCAGAAGACCTGTCTCCATGCCTTGTTATGGGCACTTGGGTGTTTGTTACTTCCAGCATTTTCAGAAGCAGGTCCTAGTCTTACACTCCATTTATAAGAGGAGAGAGTCAAGGGTCTAAACAAAAACCCAGGTCTGCCGGGTTCCACAGCCAGGCACTTTCTGTTCCCTTTTCCACGTGGGCTGTACATGCGTGGAGGGTTGGTTGCGCCTCCATCCGCCCAGCCCACAGGCAAAAAAGGGCCAGAAAACAGAACGGATGCTCAAGTGGCGAGTGTGCAGGTGAGTGAATGAATGAATGACTTACCAGCGAGGGAGTGAATGAATGTGTTTGTGGAGGCCCATCGTCCTCTCTTTCCAGAACCCCAGACGTGTTCACCTCCGCCCATCATGGCCCTGGACCCCTCCTCGGCCCATCATGCAGCCATCTCGGGCCCCCAATAGGCAGATCCCCGCCTCACCTGCAGCCCACCTGCATCTTCAGTGTGCTCTAAGGTGGTTGCCTTGGCAACCATAAGTTTCCAATTGAAGCAAAAACTTCCTACCACAGTTTGCGATGGAGAATGACAGGGAAAGAGCCAGCCCAGAAGGTTGCCATGGCAACCGGAATATTTAAGTGGACCTCCTGGGTTTCAGTGTGGGGAGATTACTACCCTTAGCCAGTCATACAGACTCAGCCCCCTTGCCAGGCAGTTCTGCCAGTGCCACGCTGTGCATTTGTGGGGAGGGAGGCCTGCCTCGAAGGGCCAAGACGATTGCTCTGCTGTCTCTGGTTTCCTCCGACAGGGGATAAGCCCCATGTGGCTTTGCACAGGGCAGCCTCCAGGTGGATGGAGCTCCCAGAGGGTGGCTTTTGGGTCATCTTTGTGTTGAGATGCGCTTTTCGTCACTCTCTTACTGCCCCCCCTCCCGCTTGTTAACTGGTCTGTCCTTTGTCCCCTGGCAAAGCAGATGGGGGCTCTCAGCACAGATGAACGTGACCCTGGCTTTGTCAGCAGCAGCTGCTGAGTGGGTTAAAAGAATGAGCACCTCTCTCGGGAGGAGGAGGGAGAAACTGAGACCAGCGGGTGACTAGGAGAGAGGCTACCATCCGATCTGTGAATAGACAAGGCCACTTAGAGGCCATCAGGCCCTTTGGCCTCCTCGGGGGGCTGTCTGAACCCCACCAGGATCCGCTTTCGGGGCACCTCGTCCTGCAGGGCAGCTGGGGTGGGTCTGGCTTGGGAGGGATTGGGTCCCACAGCCCGGGCAACCTCAGTCCCTGGCCTCTGCCCTTGCCCTTCCCTCCGCTCCAATCCTGTCCTCCACGCTCGCGTGAAACCCGCTTGGACTCAGATCAGGGTTGAACCCAGGGCCTGCCTTACCCGGTGGGCTGCATATATGACCCCGCCTTGCTCCCCCCATGGTCCCCTTAACTATGGACGTCCCAGCCACTCTGCCCTGCTCCCCGATTCCCCAAATACCCTCAGCTTGGTCCTCCAGGCCTTTGCACCTGCCGAGCCCCTGCCCAGATCACGATCCCTCTATACACCTCACTCCCCTCCACCCCTCACACGCTGGCCGGGATCACGCCCCTTTGTCCACTTTCTCCGTTGCTGGTGTCACACTCTGAGTCAGGTCTGTCTCCGTGCGACGGGAACTTTGTCTCACTCATGTACCCCATCCGGCCTAGGCGCATCGGGCCATACCAGTGAACATGTGCTGGAGGAGAGGCCGGTGGCTGCCTCAGGCGCCCCCTGGAGAAGCGAGACTAGGGATCACACTTGCCCCCACGTGGGAAGGTGCCTGGCATGGGGCTGGGCTTCCATGATGACACCCGTTGCTCTTAACTTTCTGCGTTACGGGTGAAGTGACAAGGAAGCCTCCAGGAGCAGAAGCCCAGCTCTTCATCGACTTTCGAGCTCCTGGTTTGCCCTATGTGTGTGTTTCTGCTCCAGAGCCACCGTCACCCGCTCTCCAGGCCGTGACCCTGGTGCCGGCGTGGCCAGCTCTTGTGCAAGCAGAACGGTTGTTAAATAGTTCTGCCACGTGTGGATTTTGTTCTCCTTCAGAAATATTTCTGTGTGATTTCTCCTCTTTTTTTTTTTTTTTTTTGTGGTACGCGGGCCTCTCACTGTTGTGGCCTCTCCCGTTGCGGAGCACAGGCTCTGGACGCGCAGGCTCAGCGGCCGTGGCTCACGGGCCCAGCCGCTCCGCGGCATGTGGGATCTTCCCGGACCGGGGCACGAACCTGCGTCCCCTGCATCGGCAGGCGGACTCTCAACCACTGTGCCACCAGGGAAGCCCGATTTCTCCTCTTTTCACCTCCTCTTCCACCTCTCCCCCCTCCCTCTGCTCCACCCTGGGGGATGTTCTTCAGGACCTCGCTTCACTCCAGGACCGGGGCCTCCTGCGGGTAAATATTTACGTTTACACCTCGAGGGTGTCCTGGGGATTGTCGCAGCCCTCCGTTAAACAAACGGCTGACACCGAAGGAAAATGGTCCCTTCTCCTGCCCAACCCCGCAACCTCAGCTTGGAGGGGACAGCAGGAGAGGAGGTGCCTTAGTAGATGCCTGCGCAAGAGCGTGCTGTCTACAAGCACGCTTTCCCATCTTAAGGCATTGGTGTTGTGACTCCCGCTGAACTCAGAGAAGTCGAGCAACTTGGCCAGAGCAGCACAGCCAGTCATGACAGAGACAGTGCCTGCCTGCAGGTCCGCAAGCCCGAGGAACTGTGCACAGTTCATGAGCATGTGTTGCATGCATAAGGAGACGTCCATCGGTGGCTCTGGGTTCTTTTATCAGCCTGGGCAGTCTGCCCACCCTTCTCTTGTTCCCGGGGTGGGGGAGTGGTGGCCACCCTCTCCTGATGACAGCTCATTTCCGGGGTTCAGTGGGGGAGAAAGAGGACAATGCCAGGGCAATCCAGCAGATCTGGGGGGCTGGGGCTTGGTGGTACCTCTTGAACCAGGATTCTGGTTTAATAGGAAAGTTTATCTGGTGGCAACCCAAGCACTCTGCTAAGGGAAACTGTGGCATGGGTGGCAGGTGGCCAGGAAAGGCCCTAGTAGCTTTTACTCTAAGCAAAGTGTGTCAACCCTCCTGTTTCTTTGTGACCCAAATCCTACTGTACATGCATTGGAGAAACGGACTCCTTTGACCAATACTTATATGAAAGGGAAGTTCAGATGATCCTTTTGAAAAATTGGAGCCGGGCAGCCAAAGGTTGAGCTCTTGTTGTGCCCTTGTCTTGTTCTGTGACCTGGGAGCAGGCAAACGCTTGCCTTTTCTGAGCCTCGGTTTCCTCATCTGTACAATGGGGGTGATGATAATGTAACCCAAGAGCAGTTGTGTTCCATATGGTCCAGTCTTGGCTTGGTGACACAGTGGCAGGCAATGGCAGGAGTCCTGAGGCTATGGGAGGGCAGGAAGGAAGGGAGGGGGAGGGAGGGAGGAGGATGACGGCAGGGCAGGCAAGAGGCTGAGAAGCGTCCTTACATGGTGTCTACCCCTGCAGATGCACCGGGAGGGAAGGAAGGGAGGGTGCTAGCCGGGCCTTTGTGTTTTGAAGGCAGTAGAAGCCCTTTTGCTCTCCAGGGCTGACAGAGAGGTTGTCACATGGGATGGTTGCCCTGAAGGCCTTGTTGTCTGAAGCTCTAGAGGCTGAGCAAGGTTGTCCAGTGGGGGTGTGGGCCCGACTCCAGGACTAGAGGGGCAGAGGGGCTGTGGGTCCTTTCAGGCCTTGGGCCTTAAGCCTGGTACAACCGAGGGTTAGGGGCTTGGATGGGGATGGCCGGGCTTGGGGATGTCTAGGCCTGAGTTGGTCCTCCTATGACCACACCTAGTGGCAGGGATTGAAGGTGTTTGTGGAGGGACCCACTCTCCTGCACAAGTAAGTCTGCTTGGGCTGCCATAACAAAGCACCCCAGACTGGGAGGCTTAAACAGCAGAAATGTATGTTCTCACAGTTCTGGAGGCTAGAAGTCCATGATCAAGACGCCAGCAGAGTTGGTTTCTTCTGAGACCTCTCCTCTTAGCTTGTAGACAGCCGCCTTCTCACTGTGTCCTCACCTGGCCTTTCCTCTGCACCTGTGCGTATCTGTGTCCTAATCCCCTCTTCTTATAAGGACACCAGTCACACTGGATTAGCGCCCACCCTAAAGACCTCCTTTTCTTTTTTTTTAAGACTTATTTTTATTTATCTGTTTATTTATCTATCTATTTATCTATTTATTTTGGCTGCCCCGGGTCTTAGTTGCGGCACGCGGGATCTTCATTGTGGCATGTGGATCTTTAGCTGTGGCATACGGACTCTTAGTTGCAGCATGCATGAGGGATATAGTTCCCTGACCAGGGATCAAACCTGGGCCCTTTGCACTGGGAGTTTGGAGTCTTACCCACTGGACCACCAGGGAAGTCCTTTTCACTTTAATTACCTCTTTAAAGACCTATCTCCAAATGCAATCACATTCCGAGGTCCTGGGGGTTAGGACTTCAACCCATGAATTTTGGGGGAACACAATTCAGTCACAGTAGCTGTGTAGTGGCAACCACTGCAGCTGAGGCCAGTGCCACCTCTGTTTTGCAGGGACCAGGTAACCTTGGGGTTCTGTGGCATCGACGGGAAGGCGGAGGAACAGAAAATGCCCCCCCCTAAGGATTTCCTGCCAATCTTGGGGGCAGGTCAAGCTGGATCTAATTCCATTTGCTTATTATTATAAGAATTTAAATTTGCTCTTTGAATAGATACCATGGGCACATGGAACAGAAGGTATTATTGGTATTCGGAGAAAAATCCTCCCCCTCCACCTCCACCTCGTGCCCCAGGCCACTGGGTTGCCCTCCCCAGATACACTGTCTACTGTGACCAGTTCCTGGGGTCTCTTTGCAGAGCCTCTGTCTTAGACCAGAGCTTCTCAACTCCAGCTGCACACTAGAATCTCCTGGGGAGTTTAAGGGTCCTGGTGGCCAGGCCCCACCCCCACGTCAATGAGACAAGTGCTCCCTGGCTACGTGGGCACCTGCGTCTCAGTCCAGGGAGAGAAAGAGGGAGGAAAGGAGGATGGTGGGCTGCCTGAGTACCGGACCCTTGCAGGCATGCTCTAGTTTCCTTCTGGTGACATCCCTGCCAGGTAGTATCATTGTCATCCCTGTTTTACAGGCGAGGAAGGTGATACTAGGAGCGGCCATACGATCCACCCAGGTCCCCCAGCCAGGGATGGGGGAGGGGGATCCAGGCTCAGGGGCGCGGGGCTGACGTCTTCCTTCTTGGGGCCGCACTGACGGAAGGATAATAATAAAGCTGCCCCTTAAGGATGTTGTGAGACTGAGCTGTGTTAATGGAGATAAAAGTGCTCAGGAATCAGCCAGGCTCTTACCCACATGCAAGCTCTCAAAGTGCTGAGAAGGGACCAGGGAGCATCGTCGCCCCGTTTACCTTTCCTCTAATCAAGTATCCCATCTGCCTCCAGCTTTTGTTTTGCGCCTCCTCCCTTTCTCCTCCACCTGATGACCGTTTTCTTTCTGCTTTCCCAGACTTTTATTCTGGAAAGCTCTGCCCCCACCCTCTGCCCCTGCCCCCAGCTCCTCCCTCATTCTGCTTTTATCCTCTGTCGGATCTTGTTCTTTAGTCTGCTGCTCTGTCCCTGTCTGGGGGGCTCAGGGGCCAACCCACTGATTAGAGCGACCAAGGTCCCTGAAAGGACCAGCAGAGTAGATATCACAAGCTCTCAGCCCTGAACAGCAGGTGGAGAGGAGACAGATGGTCCAGCTCAGCCCCCAGCCCCAGCCCCAGCCTTTGCTGGGCATCATTTATCCCATCTACCCATCTATCCATCCACTCATCCATCCGTCTGTTCGTCCACCCATCCACCCATCTATCCATCCTCAGTTGCCGTCTGTGCCAGGCTCTGGAGATACAGCCATGAACAAGAGAAACACAGCCCCTCTCCTCATCCATCTGGAAGACATCCATTAAATAATTGAATTAAACAAAATGCTGTAGGACGACACTGTGCTCTGGAGAAGGCAGCCTTTTGTAGTAATGCTCATGGTCAAGAATCAGACAGACTTGGACTTCCCTGGCAATCCAGTGGTTAAGACTCCGTGCTTCCAGAGCAGGGGGCACAGGTTCGATCCCTGGTGGGGGAAGATCCCATGTAACCAAAAAAAAAAAGACAGACTCTGTTTCAACACAGTGAGATACACGTGATGAGGCAGCTTTGGGGGAAACCACCCTGGGAGCTGACCTCGATGCTGATCCCCTCCCCTCCCCTCCCCGACCTGCAAGGCCTGAAATTTCCCAACCCTCCCCTCCCCCATCCACGCAGCAGCAGAAGAAATGGAGGGACAGACAGAACACCAAAGAGGGGCTCCAAGGAGGATGCTGGATGGTTACCACAGGAGGGAAGACCCGGGGTCTAACTCTGAGACCCTCCCTGCCCCTTGGATGGGGATGGGCTGAGGAGACCAGAGCGGTGCCCCAGCGTGTGGGCGAGACTCTATCACTGGGGCCTGCAGGACGGGTGGACGTACTTTGAGACTCTGGCTGCGGTTAGACCTTTACCTTCCCTTCCTTGCACAGTGATGAAAATGCTATTTGAGACCACACTGGTTGCACTCCTGGAGAGTTGGTCCCTGCTGGATGCAGCTGTACACATATTCACTTGTTAGAGGCTCACGGTGGCCTGGGAGGTTTGTGCTACCATCATCCTCTACACAGACAAGGCCCAGGCATAGAGTGGTGAAGTAACTTCTTAAAGTCACACAGCTGTGGCAGAACCGAATGAGACGTTTTCGCTGGGCTTACACAGGAGGGACCGGTGGACAGTGTCGTCCAGGGGTGGCTAAATTGCACCCTCCCATGGGACTGCCCTGGGGACTGCCCATCCCGCCAGCTCAGCTCTTAGAAGGAGGTGCCTGGGCCCACAGTGAACCACTAGGAAGAGTAATGGCTCTGAGCACAGTCTCTAGAGAGGGCGGAGGTGGAGGCTGCTCGCCTCTTTAGTGGGAAAAGAGAATAGTGGCTGAGAGCTCAACCTTGGGGCCAGTCTCCAGGTTCGACCCCTGACTCTGCCTTTTTATAAGCTGTGTGACCTTGGGCAAGTTACTTGACCTCTCTGTGCTTTTTTTAAAGGTATAAAAATTATATTTATTTCAACCAAGGAAAGAAATCACGAGCTATGAATTTTAAAAGTTGACCAACATCTCTGTGCATCATTTTTCTCATCCATAAAATCAAGGTTGCTGTGAAGATAAAGGGATAATGCATGGCCTTGTTGTTATTCATGTTTTTAGCTGGGAGGCTGTGAGCAGGTTCCTCGGTCCCTCCAAGCCTCAGTTTGGTCTCACATGTGATGGGAATAAACCCAACATGGACCTCACATGTGGAAAAGGCTCAACAAGGTGGGGAGCCCCAAGCATCCCGAGGGATGGATGCTCCCGGACAAAGGCGCAGGTTCTGGGAGTGTTTGGGGGCTGAGCTAGCAGGATGCGCCCGTGGGCTGCATGAGGTGGCTGAGGGAGGGGACAGGCTTTCTCCCACTGCAGTGTCCTCTGTGCTGGCCTGGTCTGAGTGGCCGGGTGCCCAGGGGCTCCTTCTTTTCTAATCCTATGTTTATTTCTGTGTTTACATTTATATATGATTTTTAGTCAGGTTTCTTGCAGTGTTCTCTACTGAAGTCGATCATTTTTAGTGCACAGTTCTACACGTTTTGACAAGTGCACTCAGTTGGTTAACCATCGCAATCAAGACAGAACAGTTCCATCACCCCCTAATTTCTCTCTTCTCAGCCTCTAAGCATCTCCACGTGCCCCACTTAAGAAGCAGGTTTGCACACCCTTGGTAGAGGGAGGACAGAGTCGCTTTGCAAGTCTGAACTGTGGACCAGGCTGGCTGTGCTATCTGCCCCTGTGGCTGAGAGCGCTGGGTGAGGAGGAATGTGCAGGCCAGGGAGAGGTTGTGCTGGAACAAGGAAGTGAATATTCCAAGGCTGGCAGCAGTTGAGTGATGCTCCCGCTGCCTGGGGCCGATGCGGGGCCTGCAGCCTCCACGGGGACCATGGGCTGGGCACCCGTGTGTTCCTGGCCCTGGTCTCGCTGCCTCTTTGAACACAGCCTTCAGGCATCTAGGGATACTGTGCAGAGCCAGGGATGGCTTTGTGGCGCTGGGCAACTGTGCCAGCTCAGGAAGTCAGCGTCTGCCCGACACGGGGGCCCCAGGAGGCGCCCAGGAGCAGCAGGTGGGGCGGCGGCTCCATCACTTTGTGTGCTGTGAAGGGTCCTACCAGGCGGACCTGGTTCCCCTGTCATGGGGCCTGACCACTGCCACTAGAGTCACGTCTTTGCATCAGGCATGTCCAGGGTAAAGGCATTGAGTGAACTGGCTACACACATGACAAGCACATGCTGAATTTGGGGGCCGGGACTCTCAGGGCTCAAATCCTCACTTCACCACTGACAGGCTTTGTGGCTTTGGGAAAATTCTTTAACTTCTCTGGGCCTCAGTTTTCTCATCTATAAAATAAGGATACTAATAATACCTATCTTACAGAGTTGTGAGAGTTAAGTGAGAAAACAGACACAAAACACTTAGAAGAGTGCCTGTTACATGGTAAGTGTTAGCCGCTATTATTGTTATTTTTATTATTATATTAAGTGGAGAGAAACGCAGATTCCGGTTCCAGCTGTGCCACTAACTGGCTGTGTGATCCTGGGCAATTCATGTCCCCTCTCTGAGGCTTCGTTCCTACAGATATGATTATTAGACAATAGCAACAATAGTAATAGTAATCGTGATATTTGTAGAGTTCTCTGCTCTAGCCCCATGCTACATACTTTATATTCTTTGTCTTATTTGATGCTCACAACCGGTCTGTATGGTAAGGTTTTTTTTTAATTAAAAAAATTTTATTTTATTGAAGTATAGTTGATTTACAATGTTGTGTTAATTTCTGCTGTACAGCAAAGTGATTCAGTTATACATATATATATATATACATTCTTTTTCATATTATTTTCCATTATGGTTTATCACAGGATATTGAATACAGTTCTCTGTGCAATATAGTAGGACCTTGCTGTTTATCCATTAAATATATAGTAGTTTGCATCTGCTAATTCCAAACTCCCAGTCCGTCCCTCCCCCACCGCCCCACCCCCTTGGCAACCACAAATCTGTTCTCTATGTCTGTGAGTCTATTTCTGTTTTGTAAATAAGTTCATTTGTGTCATATATTAGATTCCACATATAAGTGATACCATATGGTGTTTGTCTTTCTCTTTCCGACTTACTTCACTTAGTATGATAATCTCTGGGTCCATCCATGCTGCTGCAAGCAGCATTATTTCATTCTTTATTATGGCTGAGTAGTGTTCCATTGTCTGTATGTGCCACATTTTCTTTATCCATTTATCTGTCAATGGACATTTAGGTTGTTTCCATGTCTTGGCTATTGTAAGAATTGGCCCCCTTCAGGGGCAGGTCATGTGTGTACTTCCCCTCCCAGGAGCACCTGCCTTTTAAGCAAGGAGGCTGGAGAGGGCAATGCTTAACTCAAAGGAATAACTCACTAGTGACCAGGTCACTTCCCTCTTGAAAGGACTGTGGCAGCTCCTCATGGCCTTCGGGATGAAGGTCAAACTCTTGGGGTGAAGAACAGAGGGAAAGGGGCAAGTGGATGAAAACCACAGGGATAGTGGCAACTGGTGAGGGGGTGATGGCTCCTGTGCTTAGACCCTCGGCTGTGGAACTGGAAGGGGGCACAGCTGGAGGACGGAGGGACACAAATGGTGTGAGCCTCCACTCTGGAGTCAGATGATCTAAGTCCTGTTTCCACCACCTACCAGGTGTGTGACCGTGGTCAAGTTCAGGGTGGTGTGAGGGCTAGGAGAAGCGGTGCCTGTGAAGTGCTTGCCATGTGCCTGGCACATAAAAGGGGTTTAGTCTGTTTGTGGCCCTCCCTCCCTTTTCCCAGATCATGTTTCACATGCTAGGATGGAAAACATCTGGATTGGAATCATGGTTCCACCATATTATTTATGGGGTATTGGGCAAATCCCATGCTGTACCTCCAGTGATTGAATAAAAAAAGCCAATTATACTCTTGACACCCAATGACTATTGTAACCTATATCTTGATTCCAAAGATGTCAAAATGTGAAAATATGGTGAATCATAGAATTGCTAAACTTTCCTATCTTGAACTTTTCCATCCTGACAAATTGGTTTTCAGCCTTATGCTTTTCTGCCTCATGGTCTCAAAATGGCTGCCAAGCATCATGTCGTCACACCATCATCCCCATGAGGATGGATGAAAAGGGCCAGCTCAGCAGTGGGTGGGTAGGGTGTGTGGGGGACACAAGACTTTTTCTAGAAGTTTTCTAGAAGTCTGCTCAGCAGACCTACCCTTACACACCATGGGCCAGAAGTGCGTCACATAGCTACTGCTACTGCAAAGCAAGCCGGAAAAGGGTCTGGCAAAGGGGAATGGAGTAGATGTAAATGGCTTAGAATAATCATGTTTAGCCTTTGTATTGGGCATTGTGATGCTCCACCCTGAATGGGAGTTTCGTTAGTAAGGCTAAAGTGAGTCGGCGGTTGGGTAGGCACATCCCAGACTCAGCCACAGGTGGGACATTACAAAGTCAGCTGACAGCACTTCCCACCAAGCTCTTTGCTCTCTTTATTTTTCCAGCATCTTAATACATGGTCATCCAGCCTCAACTCAAGCCCCTCTAACAGGGGACTCAACTTCACGAGCCAGCTTTCAACCTTTCTAACTGCTGAATTGTTGAAATGCTCCTGCTTACACTGAGCCCAACATGCCTCCTTTCATTAGTCCTGCCTTTGCCCCTTGGGTTCCCCTAGGTCCGGTCAGTTTCCTCTTCCCAGTGAGTGCCTTGCAGGTTTTGAAGACAGAGCTCGCCCGTCCCCACTGCCCGCTTGAGTCCCCGTGCACCTGCAGCATCTTCAACCCTATTCATTTCTTTTTTGTATACTTCCTGATACACTTTTTTATATACTTCATCTTTCTTAACAGCTTAACATCTTAACAGCTTTCACCTTTTGTCATGGGGCTTCCAATTAAGCAAATCATTTCAGCTGTTTTTCCTGAGAGCTCGCTTTTGCCAGGCATTGTCCTCAATCCTAGGGAAATAGAAGTGAACAAGACAGACCTTCCTCTGTCTGAGCCCACTGAGAAACCACTTGTACCTGGACCCTCTTCCAGGAAGCCTTCCCTGATTTCTGGATTAGCACAGGGGTCCCTCCTCTGGGCTCATGTAGCCTCCAGGCTACTCCGCCATGATATTTAGCGCACTCTGGACCTCCTTTGTCTCCTGCCCTGGACCATAAGCCCCAAGAGGAAGGGACTGTGTGTTGGTCACTGCAGCTATGCCCAGCTTGGAGCTGGAGTGTGGTAGATGCTTGGTGCATGGCTGTTTCCTCCATGAATGAGCAGTTGCAAAGGTGGTTCTCAGAAGACCCAGAAGGAAGGGAACTTTTTTGCCATTTCTGGAGGTGAGGACAGTGCTCATGACATTATCCCCTGCTTGGGGTGGCCTCCATTCTCTCTGGCCTTATGTCTCCTCCTCGCTCTGCATCTCGAGCTGCAGGGGCAGGAATCTGGTGTGCCTCTGGCCCCCAGAGCATCATGGCAGAGGACAAGCAGCTGACTTTGCGTTGACTTGGAATCCTGGCTCAGCCACTAACTGGCTGGGTGTTCTTGGGCAAGTGACTTAACCTCTCTGAATCTGAGTTTCCCTCTTTATAAAATGGAAACCACTGTTTTTTCATTGGGTTATTGAGAGAGGTGAAGGAGTTCATACCTGCCAAGAATCTGGCACATAGTAGGTGTGCCACAAAGTTCAGTTCCTGCCTTCCACCACACGGGACTCTGCCAGGCTTTCGCCTTTGCTTTGGGGCTGGAGGACAGTGGTGGAGGATGAGGGTGGGGGATATCAGGCAGCTTGGATACCCAGTGGCTTTGAAGAAGGTTGGGCTTGGCATTCCCATGCAGCAAGTCCCAGGGGACTGGGAGAAATCTGGGAAGTGACCTGCATGGAGACCCAGGACAACTGTCCCAGACCACAGGCTTGATTTCCCAGGCCAGCGGGGCAAGTGCAGATTAATCAGCGTCTCAAACCGCACCCGGGACCAAAGATGAAGCTGACGTCCAGAGAGGTCAGGTGACTTGTCCAGTGTCACATAGCAGCTGGTCCCAGATCTCCAGATTCATGGCCCAGTTTCTCCCCTCCTCCTTCTTCCCAAGAATGTCTCCTTAATGGTCTCTCCTTGGAGATGACTAGAACATGAGTTGCCTCTCTTATTCTTTTTTTGTGAATTTTAAAAAATTGAAATATAGTTGATTTACAATGTTGTGTTAATTCCTGCCATACAGCAAAGTGACTCAGTTATACATGTATATGCATACTTTTTTATATTCTTTTCCATCATGGTTTATCCCATGATATTGAATATAGTTCCCTGTGCTGTGCAGTCTGACTCTGTTGTTTATCCATTCTATATATACTAATTTGCATCTGCTAACCCCAAAATCCAAGTCCATCCCTCCCCCTAACCCTTGGTAGCAACAAATCTGTTCTCTATGTCTGTGAGTCTGTTTCTGTTTCATGGATAGGTTCATTTGCGCCATATTTTAGATTCCACATATAAGTGATATCATATGATATTTGTCTTTCTCTGCCTGACTTACTTCACTTAGTATGACAATTTCTAGGTCCATCCATGTTGCTGCAAATGGCATTATTTCATGCTTTTTTATGGCTGAGTAATATTCCATTGTATATATGTACCACATCTTCTTTATCCATTTATCTGTCAGTGGACGTTTAGGTTGCTTCCATGTCTTGGCTATTGTGAATAGTGCTGCTATGAACATACGGATGTATGTGTCTTTTTGAATTAGAGTTTGGACACGAGTTGCTTCTTTATCCCCCCACTGACACAGAGCTGCCTCCTCCAGCCAGTCCCCTCAGCTGCATTGGAGGAAGCCTGGAGAGGGTAAGAAGGTCTATGGGGTGTCCTTTATCCTTGCAGGCGCCATGCCCTCTCCCTCCATGCCTTTGCACTTGCAGCCTCCGCTGAGCTGCCAGGCGCGTTGGCGGCTCCCACACACTGTCCCAGGGGCTCCCGGAGCGCAGCTGCTGAGCTGCCAGATGAGAGGCCAGCAGCTCGCCGGCTGCCCCTTTGCCAGACTGCGAGCTCCTTGAGGGCAAGCACATCATTGTCATTAACACCATCTTGAGAATGGCCGCCCCCGTGCTGGTCACTGTATTCAGTGCTATAAAGCAGTGTGATGACTGTGCCCATTTCACATCGGAGGCAGAGAGTTGTGGCTTAGGTAACCCGCCTAGGGCCACCCAGCTAGATGAGCTGAGAAGGAAACTTAGTCCAGTGCCTGGTGCCCTGGGCTAAGCACCCAATGCTAACACTGCTGGTGTTCTAATCATTTGCCAGACACCGTCTGCAACACTTAATATATCTTAACTTGTGTCCTTGGCACAGCGACCCCAGGAGACAAGCACTGCTACTGCTCCCGTCTCCCAGATGAGAAGACGGAGGCAGAGGGAGATTCCGTTTCTCACCTGAGGCCACACAGATAATAAGTGAGAGGTAGGATTTAAACCCAGCGGGGCGGGCCCCCGAGACCCCTTTCTTACCCAGGATGCACCTGGTGAGCATCCCTCAGTGACGCTGAGGCTGACAGTGGACGAGCAGGTAGGGTCGGGGGGGGGGGAGAGCGGGATGTCTGCCTCAGGGGTCACAGCGCAAGGGAGGCAGTGTAAAGGGCAGGGAGGGACAGAGCCCCACCCTCGCAGGTGGCAATATTTTCCCCTCGTTTGGTCCTGCCTGGGCTCCTGAAAGTAAAGGTGTGGGGCAAGAGAGAAGCAGAAGACTCTAGCTTTCTAGCCAGCACAGGCCCCGCTCTCGACTTGTCTTCTCTCTGAGGTTTTCAAGAACAAGAGTGATGGAGGATGTGGCAAAGGGCGGGACCGTTCTGCCTGCCTTCCCCACTCCCGCCCCATTCTCCTCCTGACTTCTCACCTCTGCCCAGTGGTGTCCGGGAAGTGAAAGGGAAGGCACAGATTTGGGAAGCAGGAACCAGGTCTCCATCGCCTCTCCCTCGCCCTGGCTGAGGAAGGAGAGCAGAGTGGTTAGAACGGTGGGCTCTGGAGTCTGACTCGCTTTCAATGGCAGCCCCACCCCTTGAGCAAGTGTACATCCCGGGGATGAGGACCCGGACAGGGGGAATTAGAGCTGTCTGGGTAAAGACGGAGGGAAGGGTGTGAGGCTGGGGAGACTGGTGGGAGGTGGTGCTGAATGGGGGGCAGGAGCAGGTCTTGAAAATTTGGGCGCCAAGGCCAGGGCATCTGACCTTGTCTTGTGGGCGGTGGGAGCCACTGCAAGATTCTCTGCAGGGGAGAGGCTGGTCAGATTAGCATCCAAAGCCCACAGACTCTGCTTGTAACATGGAGTGTCTCCTCTCCTCTATCAAGCAAGGAAGCTGGGCTTGTTGGTCCTGAGGTCCCATCAGGTTCCTGTGTCTGGTTAGTAGGCAGAGCCTGGGCATGGGATCAGCAGAAAGCCAGTCACCTCAGAAGAGTCCTCACGGGCACGGGAAGACCCTGGTCCCCAAATCACTCCCAATGCAAGCCCCACAGGGCAAGAGATTCCTCCATCGGTGCTAGGATGGTCCGGACCTCATCTTGACCTGCCTCCTTCATTCCCAGTCACACTTTGGCCTCTGTGGTCCTGCCTCCATCCTGCAGTCCCAGGATTCTTCTTAGGGAGGAAACAGTCTTTGCTGAGTCCTTGCTGAATGCATGGGGTGGGAGGCCTGGGCGTGTAGCAGGGCAGAGGGAAGGGATAAAACCACTCTGCAGGAGACCAGTGGATCTGCTGTTGGGGCAGGAGTCGGGTGGGGTGGAGGGACAGAGGGAGAAGAGACGAGAGAGACAGGACATTTTTAAAAACTTTATGAAAATATTTAGTTGACCTGAATTACTCTTTTTTTCCATTTCAAAAATAATCTTAGTAATTCTGTGGACATACTTAATTCAAAATGAGGGGAAAACCATACATATAACACAAAGATAAAGAACACTAATCAAGGGGACTTCCCTGGTGGTCCAGTGGTTAAGACTCCAGTCTTCCACTGCAGGGGGCGCAGGTTCGATCCCCGGTCAGGGAACTAAGATCCTGCGTGCCATGCGGCGCGGCCAAAGAAAAACAAAACAAACAAACAAAAAACCCCACAAAAACAAACAAAAATACACTAAGCAAGACATATTCCTTAGCATGAAGCGGTTAAGTGCTTATTATATAGAATGGTTCCAAACCCTTGAAAATATCCAAGGGACTTGACAGTGCAGCCTGATTCTGTGGACAGGTGGAAAGAAGCAGTGTGTTTAGCTTTTCTATCGTATTAACACATAGGCCCCCGTAAACCACTGTGAAATCCCAGGGCACTATACACTCTCCTCAACCTCCTTAGATTTCAAACTTGCCAATAGGTATCACATTACTGTTAATATTATTGGAGCAGGAGTGTTTCCTTTGACTACCCATGGTGCATTGCACAGGCATCTCAGAAAGATGCATTTAAAATTCTGTGTTATTCTGTGACATGTTATTATGGACATCACCAAACAGGATAATAAGTTCCATGAACCCAACACCCAGCTCTGCCACTCTGGTTTCATGTCTTCCCCCCTCCATTTTTTCTCCCAAGAATTACGTCGTTTCTCCCATACATAGGATGATGTTTGAACGTGGAAAGGCATCTCCCTGGAACATTCAGTGTGGGTGGATGGAGTCAGGCCTGAACGAAGCAGCCGGGTCTCAGGTGTAGGTTGACGCTCTCCTGAACACCAGGCACCCAGGAGGCAGGGTGAGAATGTGAGCCCCTCGGGGACCTGCTGCAATATTGGGGAGCCCTGGCACCTCCCCTGCGTCTGGAACTGCGAGTGGATGGGGTGGGGGAGGTCAAGGCTATTCTGTCAAGGCTATTGTATGACATTTAGCTGGTGACCTCTAGAATTCCAAACCCCTGGGCTGTCAGACCCGGAACGCTCCTTAGCCACCACCCAGCGTGTCCGCTTACTGGACAGAGGAGGAAGCCAAGGCCCAGGAGGGGAACAATCTTGCTCGAAGCCACACGTCAAATCAGTCAGGGCTGGGCAAGAACCCAGGGGCCTGGCTATTTCCTACCAGGTGTCCATGCAGCATTTATGGAGCCCCTGCTGTATACATGGTGCTTTCAGAGGCCCTGTGCATCCCAGGGCTTTGCTGAACACTGCATAGGGGCGGGAACACGGGCACCCTGAGAAGGGTGGGGGGCTCCTTGGTGCAGCGTTCCCAGCTGCCTCTCCCCCTGGGAGTGGCCTGGGGACCCCGAGATGTCCTCCCCAACCCAGGCGTCCATGGGAGCACCTACAGTCCAGCTGAGAGATTCTCAGGGAGGGTTTTCCCTGGACCTGCAGATGCTGGTCAGCCCAGCCCTTCCTGCTCATACAAACACACAACCTGTGTCGCTTTCTCCTTAAATCCTCTCTTCCCTCCTCTCTCCTCTTCTTTTTATCAACCATTGCTCATCTCCCCAGCCCATCTCTCCCCACTTCCCTCCTCCCCCTCTCATAAATTCTCTCCCCTGGGGCTTTTTGCCAAGGGGTTGAATAAACAGGAAGGGAGAGGGAAAAAAGTCACAGCTGAGTCTCTAGACAGGCTCTGGGAAGCTTTCTGACTCTGGAGACCATCACAAAAGAACTGTGTGGCCTCAGCTGAGGAATCACAGCCCGTGTCTGGAGGGCCTGGAGGGCTGTGGGGCAGGGACTGGTGAGCAGTGGTGGGCAGTGCCATGTGGGGTCCGCATCAGGCTGGCGATCAACCTCACGACCCTCAGTGTGAGTCCAGGAGAGTCCGTGCTGGGAGTCGGCTTCTGCTGTGCGACCCTGGGCAAATCGCATCCCCTTTCTGAGCCTCAGTCTCCCCATCTGTAAAAGGAGGGGCTGGATTAGATGGCTGGGAGGGGGTCCTTCCCGCCCTGATACTATAAAGTTCTGAGGCTCCATCTTTCATACAACGTGGGGGGCTCTGGAAGGCTGGACCTCTCTGAGCTGCCGTGATGGTGGAGATCATGAAGACCCCAGCTTCCCTCCCACTCCCCGAGGGCCTCAGCCAGAGCCCCCAGCTGCCCCCTGACATCCCCGGGGGGATGAGCGTAGGAGGAGGTGGCCCCAGCTGCAACCTCCACCCCACGGCCTACTCGGACCCTCCAGGTGAGCAGGGACACTGAGACCTAAGGCTGGGAACAGAAGTTTGGGCTTCTGGTTGGGAACAGGAGCTGACAACATCACCCCTCCTTCCAGACAGGCCAGGGATTTTGGGAAAACAGCCACAAATAGGTGGCTGGTGGAGGGAGAGGAAGGGTGAGGAGACAGAAAGGAAGGAAAGAGAGAAGGCAGTGAGGTGAAAAGCCCGGAGTGTGTGTGTGCGTGCACGTGCGTGCGTGCGTGGGCGCGCATGCGTGTGTGTGTGCGCGCGCGCACTGCTCTAAGCATCAGTATCTCAGCATCAGAGGCTGGGCGTACACATACGTTGTGCATCTGGCTGTGATTTCGTCTGCGTGTCCCTTGGGGAGATGGTGTGTCTCTGCGTGTGGCTACTTGGGGGCAGCTCGATGCCTTGGCAGTGCACCTCCCAAGGCCTTTGCAGCCATCAGAGCTCTGTGAGCTCAGTGACACAGCGCTGGCCTGGAAGTTAGGAGACCCGCGTTCCAGCCTGGGACCTGCCAGTCTTGCGGGGCTGCCGTGGGTGAGCCCCCTGCCCGTCTCTGGCTTGAGAAGCCTCAGTGGCAAATAAGAACAGCCCCCCACTCTTCTGGAGCACTTACTGTGTGGTAGGCCCTGTGCTGAGCACGTTACAGGTCAGAGTCGTCGCGAAGGTTCTGTTATCATCTCCATGTTACGGACGGGGAAACTGACACACTTAGGAAGTGGGAGAACAGAGATTCCAGCCCAGGCAGCCTGGCTCGGAGGGTGAGCTCTTAACCATGGCGTGCCCAGTGATCCTGCAAGGGGTGAGGGTGGGGAACGAGTTTGATCATGTAGAGATGTGATTCAGACTCTCAGAGGTTCCAGAGCAGCCCTGCGGCCCTCGCTCTCCCGTCTCTGAGAATTGCGGCTCCCCTGGGCCAGGGTGACTAGCTGGGGTGTGACTCCTCTCCCATGGGTATCGGACAGGCCTGGGTTGAGCTCTAAGGGTTCTTGGTGTTCCAGGATGCCAAAACTTGGTATCTGAAACATACAGTCCAGAGCAATAAATGTCACAGGAGGAAGGATGTGACCAGGCTGCAGAGGGAAGAGACCAAGACATTCCAGGACATTCCAAATCTCCCCGTCTCCCACCCTCCATCCCGGGCCTGGATACCTGATTTACCCCAGAGCCATCAGATATGCTGTCCTTTGATCCCAGAGGCCACCAGCTGCTAACACAGCTCTGGTTGGTTGTGGGATGTCTACTCCCCGCAAAGCTGGAGGGTTGTTGATGATCTGAGGGAGTGTCTGCGTTGCTTTTCAGGCTAGGGAACACGTCTTCTTTCTGTCCTTTTCTCCTGTGTCCCTGGACAGCCTGATTCAACCAAAGGACGGGGAGGGGGAGGAGTTGGGGACAACTGGGGCCGGGAGGGAGAAGTCCAGCTTGGTGACATTAATGGGGAGACATTAATCAATTACTAGACTCGCCTGGCTTTTCTGTTTCTAGACACGGGCATGGTCATAAAACTGAGCAAACCCAGGCCTCGTGCCGGTCTGTGGCGGCCCCAGCCTTGCCTGCTGCATGAGGTCAGGGGTGTAGACCGAGCGGAGGGGGTGGGCCCCTTTCATGAAGCGTGTTGTTAGGCTGCTGACCCCTGGGAGACAGCACAGCGCCTGGAAGGGCTTGCTGGGTGCTGACTGCTTTGGAGGAAGGGGCTGTCAGCCAGTGTGCCAGGGCTGAGGGTAGAGAAGAGGCTGAAGGGGTCCCAACCTGGGAGGAGATTGTGCCTGAGAGGCGACAATAGCAAACAGGCAGAGGATTGAAACAAAGAGGCCAGGGCAGAGGTGGCCTAGGGGAATTCAGAGCCCAGGGGCGGCTGGGGAGGATTTGGGAAGCCCATCCCCGCCATGGCAGCCAGAGGGAGCATTTTAAAGCAGAAATCAGACTGAGCTGCTTCCCGGCTTCAACTTTCTCACTGGCGCCCCTTAAAATGGAACCCAAGCTCGTCATGCCATCCTACAACCTGGCTCTACCCTCTCTCCACCCTCTAAACACGCTGAGCTATTTCCCACCTCAGGTCTGTTCGCCGTCTGGAAATCTCCCCACCCTGCACTGTGCCCTCGTTCAGGGCTCTGATTAAATGTCACCTCCTCAGAAGGGCCTTCTTGATGACTCGACCAAAAGGGGTTCCTTTGACATTCTCTATGTCAGCACTCCATCGCTCAATGTATAAAACTCATCACCATTCATAATCAGTTCAATCATCTATTTAATTGTTTTTGTTTCTCTTCCAACTGAGGCAGGAGATAGATGGGCTTCAGGCCAGACACTTACAACTAGCCTCCTGTTTGCATTTCCTGAGACAGGAGATAGGTGGGTTCCAGGTTAGGCATTTAAGATCAGCCTCCTGTTTGCGCTCCGAAATGGAAGTCACAACGGGAACAGGGTTAATAGCCAGGCTTTGTCTCTTGTGGACACCTTAAGACACAGTCGTGGCAGGAACAAAGAGGCAACAAAGAGGCAACTCCCTCCCTGTCTGAGTAAAGGATCAAGAGATCAGGTATCCTGCACCCCCCCCCCCCCCCCCGCCCCGCTCCCGCCCCTGCCGGAGGCAAGGGAGACACTACACATGCGCAGAAAGGCTCCTTGGGGGTCCAAAGTCAGGGGACAATGCCAGGCCATAATGAGCCTTGCTTCTCCCAGACGCCTTTGCGTGGAGATCCATCTTGGCTGAGAGGTGCGTTTGCACCTGGGGGGAGGATCCTGAAACAAATTAGCCAGGGAGGAAAAACAAGACGATTGGCCAGAAGGAAGACAAACACCTGGAAGAACTCCCTACATAAATGACTTTACCGCCTCTACTGCACTCCTCCTCCTTAGGGGGGACGCCCACACCCCTTCTCTACGGTGTGCAGCTCCGCCTTGCTTCTGTCTTAACTGAACTGTTTCCCTGTGTGCTCTCCCACTTGTTGTTGTGCTGTGTCTCTAATAATAAACTTTGCACCTGATTTTACAGTTTTTGCCTCCGTGAGAAATGCATTTTTCACTGGGGGTAAGTGCCAGGGAAAAACAGCTTCTAGCCTCCAGCCCTTGCTGGGCTGGCGGGTAGTGTTCCTGGTTTTCATCCAGGCTCCCCAGGATCAATTACTAGGCAGGGAATTAAGATCTTGCTTCGTGCCGCTGCTCACGGCTACCTCTCCAAGATCACCACTATACTGTCCCCTAAAACAGGAGCCATGTGAGTGCTTGACAAACATTTGTGGTTAGTCAGCAAGACTGTATGAAGGAGGGATAATAGCTCCCCTGGCTTTGGAAGGTTAAGTAGGAACTGGGGAGGTGAAGACAGGGCGTGTTTAGCTGTAGTAACAGAAAGCTCAGCTATCAGTAGCTTATGTCACAGGACATCTATTGCTTACTTAGCAAAATGTCTGGATGTAGGTTGTCCTAAGGTTGATTCTGCAGCTTAACAGTGTCACCTGGCACCTAGTTCTTTCCATCTGTCTTAGTCATTCAGGTTGCTATCAAAGTCCCGTAGACCGGGTGGCTTATAAACGACAGTTTGGAGGCTGGAAGTCCAAGATCAGGGTGCCAGTATGATCAGGTTCTGGATGGCAGTCTGCCAACTTCTCCTTGTATCCTCACATGGCAGAAAGAGGGCACACGATCCCTTGGGTCCCTTTTGTAAGGGCACTAATTGCATTCATGGGGGCTCCATCCTCATGACCTAATTACCTCCCAAAGTCCCCACCTCCTAATTCCATCATATCCAGGGTTAGGATTTCAACATCTGCAATTTGTGGGGACATAAACATTCAGTCTATTGCATCGTCTTCCACCCTAGCACCCTCAGCTCGTAGGTACTTGTCCTTAGGCTTGACCTCTCGTGGTCTCAAGATGACTGCCACAACTCCGGGCATCACATCCTCTTACAACAGTGTCCAAAATAGGAACAGAGGGAAAGGAGCAAAGAAACCTTTCCTCATGTGGCTTTCTCTTCCATCAAGAGGAAAATCTTTACCTTGAAGCATCCTGCCACTCACCACACCCTCCAGAGATTCCTTTTTATATTATTATGACTCTGAATGGGACCACATGCCCACTCAAGACCAATGAGTGGTAAAGGACAGAGACTGCCATGATAGCCTTAAGCCAACTGGGGTTCATCTCCTAATCATCTCTTAGGTTGTGTGCAATTCAACCCTGTTAGTGGGGAAGAGGGCAGACCATGGCAGTACCTGCTTTGTTGTCTCTCGGGAACCTCCCAGTGCCCTGTGGGGAGGTGGGCCTACCTATCCTAGTCCCTAGGGCTTCTAATTTTCTTGGTCATTTGGAAAATCAAGGCTCAGAAATGTGCTCAACATCACACGGAAAACTAGAAGGAAATACAATTTAGCCTCCATCTGTCATCCCAGAACCTGGGGTACACCCAGGGGCCTGTGCTGCCCCTTTCAGTACCTTCCCACCACCCTCAGTGCTGTTGCTTGTCTAATTAGCATCCTTCCCACTAGACTGTAAGCTTCCCAAGTGCAGGGACCTTGGGTCTGCCCATCCCCCAGTCCCTGGCACCTAGAACAGAGCCTGTTGAATGGATGAATGAGTGGGTCTTCTGTGTATAGAATAGAGGGCATCCTTGCCCATGGTTTAACAGTTCTGGCAGCAAGCACTTAGTGTGGAGCCTTTGGGCCCTTAACTGGTGCAGGTTAATGGCACTGATGATGAATTTTACTCGTGTAAATCTGCCCCATGGAAGAGAATAAGCAAAAATGGAAGGTACGGACAGTCCTCATGGTGGGTAGAAGTTCCCAAGAAGTCCTCAGCTCTCAATCAGAGCTATTTGAAAATAGAATTAGCTGTCTCTTGAGGTGGTCAACTCTGTTTTTGGAGGCGATAAGCATCTCTTGGGTTGCATGCAATGCACAGTAAGGTAGAATTAAAGACCACGGAGGATTATGCTTCTAAGATATGTTGGCCTAAGAGCATGTCGTAACAGCATCCACAGAATTCTCGTGACAGCCCTGCTTTGATGTTACAGCAGGGGAAACTGAAAAACAGAAAAGTGAAGTAACTTGCCCTGCATCACACAGCTAATCTGGAAGCGACAGGATGAGAATGCGGGCATTTAAGTGTTCTAGCGCCCTTCTCCTAACCACCTGCCTCGTTAGAGACCTAAGGCTCTATGATTCTAAGAATTTTGACTCTGGTACCGTAAGGATATATTTCTCTAAGATTCTGTGACTTAGAACCAACTCTGAGATTCTGAGTCTCCATTCTCTGCGATTCTGAGCACCTATGATGCTGCCCTGTTTTTCAGAGATCCAGCGTACTCCTCATGTGAGCTTGATTTAATTAAAAAATGATTGACCTGTTTTGATTTCTTTGTTACTTTATATGGAAAAAAAAACCAAAAAACACCAAAACCCCAGCAGCCGCTGGTCCTGTCCCCCAGCCTGCAGGTCCAACCATCTATCCTGGAACCGCTGTCAGCGATCTGCTGGGTATCATAACTGAGATGCAGGGGAGCCGTCAGCATCCTAGGATCTGACCAGACTCCAGCCAGTGCCGCCCTAGGTGGGGGCTGGCGGGGGGGCTCCCTCGTGGCCACTGGGCCAGACGGGGACCGATGTGAGGGTGCTGCTCTGCGGGTGAGCAAGGGGGTGGGAGGGGAGAGGCCTGGAATAAGCAGGGGGGTGGGGGTGGGAGACGGTGTGTGTGCTGGCAGGCAGCAGCCTCTTCCCTGGGTCCATTCCTGCAGACCCCACAGGAGGCGCCGAGACGTGAAGCAGCAGCAGGCCCCTGGTGAAGCATCCCTTCACACGCCTCCCCGGCAGCAGATGGAGGAGAACAGACTGATGGGGAGCCTTCCACGCACCAGCACTGGGTGAGGTCCTCTGCATCTATCAATTACTTTCATCAGCTGCCCTGTTTCTAGGGCAGCAGTGCCCCACACATGAGCCCCACACGAACAGGAGAAAAGCAGGGGAGTGGAGTGCCGCCCCAGCCAAGAGCCGGGAGCGTCTGAGCGCAGAGGCAGAATCGTACTGTCAGAACAGGCACCATCGGAATTCGGCAGCGAGAGATCACCAATGACCAAAAAACATTAGCCAGGGCTTCCCTGGTGGCGCAGTGGTTGAGAGTCTGCCTGCCGATGCAGGGGACACGGGTTCGTGCCCCGGTCCGGGAAGATCCCACATGCCGCGGATCGGCTGGGCCCGTGAGCCATGGCCACTGAGCCTGCGCGTCCGGAGCCTGTGCTCGGCGACGGGAGAGGCCACAACAGTGAGAGGCCCGCGTACCGCAAAAAACAAAAAAAACAAAAAGGGCTTCCCTGGTGGCCCACTGGTTAAGAATACACCTGCCAATGCAGGGGACACGGGTTCAAGTCCTGGGCCGGGAAGATCCCACATGCCGCGGAGTAACAAAGCTTGTGCGCCACAGCTACTGAGCCTGCACTCTAGAGCCCACGAGCCACAACTACTGAGCCCGCGTGCCACATCTACTGAAGCCCGCGCGCCTAGAGCCTGTGTTCCACAACAAAGAGGAGCCACCGCCATGAGAAGCCCACACACCACAACAAAGAGTCCCTGGCTCACCACAACTAGAGAAAGCCCATGCGCAGCAACGAAGACCCAACACAGCCATAAATAAATAAATTTATATTTTAAAAAAAAAACATTACTGAACTCAGAGCAACGTGGTGATATGATATTATTATTATCTTTCTCCATTAATGAATACTTGAAGTGAACCTATTCTCCATAAAGTCCTTTAGAGAGAGTCCATAGAATCCTTTAAAATTACAAAGGTTTCTAAACCTGGAAACTTTTGGTAACACTTCACTACAGCGTTCATAGTTTCATTCATTCACTATGTATTGGCTCCTGTGCCAGTATTTCTTATTCATGTAGCCAGCACGGGGGCTAGAGGTGAGTTGGTGAACAAATGGGCACAGTGCCTGCCCTCACAGAGCTTACATTCCAACCTGGAGACAGATGGTCATGATCCAGGTGGGTGTGTATCAAGCTCCCGCTGAGGACCAGGTGCTGTTCCAAGTGCTGTACTGCACAAGCCCATTTAACTCTCACAGCAGTGCCGCGAGGAGGTGATGTTACCGGATCATTTTACAGACAAGGAGACTGGAGAAGCACAGAAAGATGAAGTAACTTGGCCCGGGCCACACAGCTCATGTGAGGGAAGACTTCTTTGTAAACCCACACAGTCTGATTCCAGAGTCCACGCTCTTGGCCATGGCTCTCTCAGGATGCAAGCAATGATACAAATAAAATGTGCAATCACACACCGTGATAAATGCTATGGAGGAAAAGCTCGGGGTGCTGGGGAGCAAAGAGAGAAGTTCAGCCCAGTCCGAGGGGCTGGGAAAGGCATCTTTGAAGACGTGCTATTTCAGTGGAGACTGAGGGAATGAGTAGACAGAAGCCAGGTGAAGACTTGAGGAAAGGGCATCGCAAGCAAAGGAAAGAGCCTGTGCAAAAGCCCTGAGGCAGCAGAGTTCAGCAGAGGGAGGACCGTTGAAGTCAGCGTAGCAAAAATAAAATAAGGGAACGTGCATGTGGTGGGAAGTAGTGCACGGGGGTGGGGGTGGACACCAGGAGCGAGAAGATTTGAGGCAGGTGGGGCGGGAGCTGGCAGGCACCAGACTTTAGATTTTATGCATCCTGCAGCAGGAAGTGTTTATAGCAGGGCCGGGTCCAGGTGATACCCACTTGCCCCGGCCCCAGAGGGACACAGGCAGCTGTTGGCATGGTGGGATTTAGGGGGCTTGTAGGGTCTCAGCTGATCGAAACCTCTCTTCTTTATTCTATCCTTCATCGTAAACATCCACCACTCCTGATTCTGCCCTCGGGTTTGTGAAAAGCAATTCCTGACTTCTAATCCCCTGTGGAAAGTCAGACATCTCTGGTAGGAATAAAGCCCAGAGCCTTTGTCAATTGCTACCTCCGTGACTGACTTCTCCATCAAAAGCGAGCCCCTGCTCTGGCTCCAGGGAGAAGACTTTGCCAGGACACTGAGGGGGAGGCAGCCGAGTGATGGACCTCTGTGCTGTGGGACCCAGGCTGTGGCCCACGGGTGGCCGAGCCCAGTGATGTTTCCAAATTGGGAGCTCTATGCCCCATGTAGAAACATGAGGGCCAGGGAAGGCTTCCCAGCAGAGGTGCTATTTGAACTGGACCCTGGGCTCGCCAGGTGAAGAGGGGGAAGGTCATTCCAGGTGGAAGGCGCAGCACAGGGGAGGGGAATATGCACGGGGGTTGTGGAGAGGCAAAAGGGAAGGGCAGGGAGCTTCGGCATTCCTCAGAGACCCTGACCCAGGTATGGTTCTGGGAAGGTGGGCTTCTGTTTTTTTTTTATATATTTATTTGGTTGCTCCGAGTCTTAGTTGCAGCAGGCGGGCACCTTAGTTGTGGCACGCGAACTCTTAGTTGCGGCACGCGTGTGGGATCTAGTTCCCTCCCCAGGGATCGAACCCAGACTCCCTGCATTGGGAGCGCAGAATCTTTTTTATTTATTTATCTTATACTTATTTTTCTTTCTTTCTTTTATTTATTTCTTTTTTTCTGGCTGCGTCGGGTCTTAGTTGCGGCACGTGGGGTTTTCATTGTGGCGCGCGGGTTTCTCTCTAGTTGTGATGTGCAGGTTTTCTATCTCTAGTTGTGGCGCACGAGCTGTAGGGCGCGTGGGCTGTGTAGTGTGCGGCACGCGGGCTCTCTTGTTGAGGCGCACGAGCTCAGTAGTTGTGGCGCGTGGGCTTAGTTGCCCCGCGGCATGTGGGATCTTAGTTCCCACATTGGAAGGCGGATTCTCTACCACTGCGCCACCAGGGAAGTCCCAAGGTGGGCTTCTGAATCCAGGAGATGACTAGGATCATAATCTCCATTTAACAGATGGGGAAATTGAGCCCAGGGGTTATAACTAATTTCCCTAAGGGCATTCTAAGTGGCAGAGCTGGGACCCAAACTCCCTGACTCCAGGGACGGGGCTCAGAACATCCAAGATACATTGCTCCCCAAGTATGGAAAATACCTCAAGTATCTGGACAGGTGTTGACAAGGCCGTGGCAAAGCATTAGACTGGGAAATTGGAAGGTTCTAGTCTTGACAGCCACTCACTCTGAAGGTCTCTTCCCCCCTCTGGCCTCACGTCCCTCATCTGCAAGGAGACCAGCCCTTTCTCCACCGCCAGCTGTAGTGAGGGGCCAAGATGATAGAGGCCACAAACCTTTGGGATGGGGACCCTGGCAGCTCCTGGGAGGGCAGGCGCTGCCAGACGAGGTGGGCTGGAGGAGGCTGGGCAGAGGGCCCTGACATGGATGGGGCTGCCGCTCTCCCCCCTCCCCACTGCCGGGCCAGTGTAATCTGGGCTATCCATCACCCTCCCTGGGGTGGTGGCAGCCAGCTTGGCAGCCACACCATTGTCAGCTCGTCCATATTTCATCAGCCTGGAGAGAGAGGAGCGAGGGAACAAGCGCGGGGGAGACGGAGCCAAAGGGAACCTGCCCATCAA
Source organism: Pseudorca crassidens (assembly GCF_039906515.1). NCBI lineage: Eukaryota > Metazoa > Chordata > Mammalia > Artiodactyla > Delphinidae > Pseudorca > Pseudorca crassidens. The sequence continues at coordinate 94,183,071 of NC_090306.1, forward strand.
CGAAGGCAGCGTTCTCAGGGCAGCCAGCCCCTCGGTAGAGGCTCCATCAACCGGCCCAGGCCACAGACCAGACGCCCTTAGTGGGGGGCTCTGGGGTGTGGTTCGGGCAGATGAAGCACAGTAGAAATGATGACGATGTGATGACGATAATGGGGATAAGATGAAGGTGACAGCGTCGATGATGATAGCGATGCTGGCGACGGGGATGATGAAGCTAATGACGGTGACGATCTGTCATCACTTTGCAGCCTCGTCTGGTGCCGGGCACTGCGTCAACACTTCATGTACTGCATTTTCTTTCCTTTTTAAAAGATTTATTTATATTTATTTATATTTATTTTGGCTGTGCCGGGTCTTAGCTGTGGCATGCGGGCTTCTTAGTTGTGGCATGGGGACTTCTTAGTTGTGGCATACAGACTCTTAGTTGTGGCATGCATGTGGGCTCTAGCTCCCCGACCAGGGTTCGAACCCAGTCCCCCTGCACTGGGAGTTCGGAGTCTTAACCCACTGGACCACCAGGGAAATCCCCCGTGTACTGCATTTTCTAATCCTCTAAATTATCCCACGAGGAGAGCCCTGCCATGACCCTCATTTAGAGATGAGGAACCTGGGGCTCAGAGTAGCCTGCTTGGGGCTCAGCTAAGATGTGGCCAATCTGAGGTTCGACTCTCATTCACCAGGTCCCCGGCATCCACGCTCCAGTCCCAACCGCTACACTTCCCTGTGTGGGTTCAGAATCAGTGGACTTGGGTTTGAATCCTGAGTTCATCACTTACTACTGGCTGAGCAACCTCGGGCTATGCATTCACCCTCTGAGCCTGTAAAGTAAGTGACTCATGGAGCTGCTGTGAGCCTTGGGTCCATTACTGTGGCTCAGAGCCAGCTCCCCCCAAATCCTTCCGGTCGGCCCCAACGCCACTGCAAGGCCTAGCCTGACCACCTCTTTTAAACTGCGGCCGCCCCATTCCCCTTGCCCTGTGCTGCTTCGTCCCGCCTTCCATGTCACGTATCACCCACCTTCTCTTCTATTCCATTTAGTGCTCTCTGTGTGGCTGGCATGTGAGCCGGGAAGTAGGGATCCCTGCTCAACCGTACTGCACGTGCCTAGGACAGCACCAGGGTGGGCAGTTCGCACGTATTTTCTGAAGGAATGAATAAACAATGGGTGTTCTCTTTCCTTTCCTCAGGGGCCTCTTGGAGACCGGAGGACCCAGGGTTGAGATTTAGCTGGTAGGGTTGGGATGGGCTGGAGAAGCTGGGAGGGAGGTGTTTGCAAAAGGGACAGAAAACACACTGGCTTCTGGGTCAGGAGGTGCAGTGAGGCTCGGGGAGGCTGGGATGGGCTCCTCCAGGGCAGGGGGTGTGGGAGGGGGAGGGATCTGTTTACCATTTCAGGTTTGTCTCCTAGCTGCCCTCTCCCCCCATTTGGCTGCAAGGGGTCCATCAGCCTCATCTAGAGCTTGCCCCTAGCCCTCCTCTGCACCCCCAGTTCCTTCGTCTCCCAGAGGCCACCAGATGGGCCCTGCTCCCACATCCTGGCCTCTCCCTGGCCTCATGCACAGCCCCGCTCAGGGTCGGGCACCCCCATGCTCCTCAGTAACGGTGCTGATTTCATAAAGGTCATTCCAACCCCGAGTCATAAATGTCAGAACTTCGTGGACTCTTGGAGATTCCGATTCTCTGTGGAGGGAACGAGTTCAGAAAGAACAAGTGACCACTCGAGTCAAACAGTGAGGTCAGCCCAGTCCTGTGTCCCAGACTCAGTGGATGAGGAGTCCCAGTGTGCCACCCACGCCGCTCCCTGCACCTTCCAGCTCCCGGCTTCTGTAAAACGCAGCTGGCTCTCGAGCCCCCGAAAGAGCCAGGAGCCACCCATCCGGGTCCCCAGCCCGCACCTGCCCCGCCCCGAGCTCCCTGCCCAGCTGTTCTCCCTGCTCCAAGCACTGCTCGGGAGCCACACTGTCCCTGGGCCTCTGCACACGCGATTCCTCGGCCCGGCTGCCTGCGCTGCTCCAGCCAATTGCCCCCCCGCGCCCCCATTCTTAGGGGCCAGCACGAGCCCCCACCTCCTTCAGGAGGCCTTTTGTGTCTGCCCTGCCAGCTTTGGCTCACGGGGTGCCATGTATTGTATGTTTTTAGATCTCCTCTGAGTTTTAAGGGATTTGGAGGGGGTGTGGAAGGAGACAAGGCAATAGGAGGGCTTATAGCTTCCTGTTCTCCAAAGCCCCACGACCTTGGATGAGCTACGTAACTCCTCTGAGCCTCAGTTTTGTCCTCGTCTACAAAATGAGGCTAGTGAAGGATCCCTTTCTCAGCTAACTCAGGGGCCGATGTGAAAGGGCTGAAGGATGCGCCCATGAGGCCCGCCCTCATTCTTGGGGTCGGGAGCTGTGACGGGCCCTGGTGAATCTCTACAAGCAAGACAAGCCCCTCTTGGCCGGGACCCAGGTTCTTTATTGTCTCTCCCTTGGGCCCTGATCCTGGAGCTGGGTGCCTGGGAGGATTCAGCGTGTATGGGAGAATTCACCTCGGGTACTGGGACCACCCCTGGGGCTGTCAGTCCCCCACAGACTGCCCTGTCCTTGAGGACAGGGACGGAGTCTTTGGTTTTCTCTCCCCAGCACCCAGCATGGGACCTGGCTCAGAGTAGATGCTCTGTTCCTGATCCTAGAACTCAAGGGTGATGCCTTTCACCTTGGGCGTGTGCTCCAGCCCAGGACAAGCCCTTAGAGATCATCTCATCAAAGAGCATCATTGTGCAGATGGGGAAACCCAGGCCCGGAGAGGGGTGGGAGCATGCTGAGCTCAAGCAGTGACACCTACTTTGAGGACAGATAGATCTGGGTTGGGATCCAGTTCTTCAACTTCCTGGCAGTGGGATCTTGGGCAAGTCATTTGTCTCTCTGAGCCTCAGTTTCCCCATCTATAAATGGCGCTAATAACGAAGTTGGTCATGGGGATCAAGTGAGATTGTGTCTGTGAAAGTGTATGGACAGCTCCTCCCCGTGCTAGGTCTCCCATAAACGTATGTTTTCTTGCCCACCGTCCTGCAGGTTAGCGGCAGATGTGGGGGAGAAGGATTTGAGGGGATGGAGAACCATATCACTGTCCCCTCCTCAGCTCCTCTCCACCCTCTTTGATGAGAAGAAGCTGGCTGGTCTCCCCTCTCAGCTGGCCCAGCCCAGGCAGCCAATACCTGATTCCACCCCATGTGCCTTATCTATGGAAAGGAGCTACTGAATCTCCTCGGGAGGTTGTAATCAATGCAGCTACAGGCATTTTCTGCCAAGATCCAGATCCGGTGTCCACACCTTCTCCATTACACGGGCACCAGTACCACCTCTCAAGTCACTTCCAGCCCAGAAACTCTGCTCTTTGAAGACCAGGTCACCTCCTTCCCCAATCCCCAGAAAAAGGGCTCCCCTCCTCCCTTCTTCCCAGACAGGCCCCCCCTCCCCATGCCAGGCACCTTGGGGAGAAGGAAGAGACACATCCCAGTGACCACAGCTGGACCACTGGATCCTAGTTGATGGTGCTCCAGCAGTGGAAGCCACTTTATATGTGAACTGCGATGGGGTAGAGGGAAGACACTTGGCAGACAGACCTGAACGCGAACCCCAGCTCTGCCCCTCACCAGCTGCCTCCAGGCCAGCCTCTCTGCCTTCCCTTGAATGGGGACCAGAACCTCTGCTTTGCACATTTGCAGATGAAAGTGCCCAGTGCAGCGCCGTCTCCACTTTTGGCTACTCCCACGCTGACTTTGGCAGCTCCATCCTCCTTTGAGGAAGCGTCATTCTCTGGTCTAATCCTTTCTTGCTGCCACAGGCCTGCCTGTCATGACCACCTCCACCTGCCCTCCCCGTTCTGTGTCCAGGCCCTCCAGGGTTGGACTCTCCTTGCTGCCACCCCTTAGCATGGCATACCCCGCTGACAGCGCTCAGATCAACTTATTAAACTCACATAGCTGCCATATGGGGACAGTATTGTCATCATCTCCATTTTGCAGATGAAAAAATCTGAGGCTTAGGGATGTTCAATAGCTTGCTCCAGGTCACACAATTAGTAAGAGGTAGAGCTGGGATTCAAATCCAAGCACACTGGTTACCACACCCCCAGGCTCCCCAGCTTCTTACCACGCGTCCGTCCATCTCTTATCACCTGCTTGTGCACCCTCTTTCCATCAAGCCATGGACCTGTCCACCCACCTGTCTACCCAATTATCAGCCATCCCTCCTTCCATCTGTGCTGCCCCAGCTGCCCATTACCCCGCCACCAGATTTTTGCACTGACCGCTGTGGCAAAAGCGGTGGCCACAGTCCTGCTCTCTTGCGTATCAGTCTCTGGTTAGAAAGACTGACAGGCGATGACAACCGATTGCAATGAATGTGGTGAAGGGCCTTGGGCTCTGCAGGAGCACAGTGGGAACGCCTGCACCAGGCTGGGTGTCCAGAGAAGGTAACACCTGGTCTGAGCCCCAAGGGGAGGGATGCTGAGGGAGGGATGCTGAGAGAGGAAGAGCATCTCTCTAAAGAGAACAGCAAGTGCAAATCTCAGTCTCCCGGGAGAGTGTGGCACTCAAGGGCAGCTGCACTTAACCCCTTCTGGCTGAAGGTAGGATTCTAGATGAGGCCGAGGCCAGGTGGTGCAGGGGTGTGAAATCGGGCCAGCATGTGGTAGTGGTGATAGTGAAGTGTTTAGGTGGGGCAGTGATGCGGTAGAGGGCATCACGGGGTCCCAGAGCACTCTGGCCACCGCAGGGAGAGGAAGGTGAGACCAGAGGCAGAGAGAGGGGAGAAGGCTGTTGTAGTGGGGCAGCTCCCAGTAGGAAGAGCCCTGGACCAAGATGGTGGACAAGGAAGAGGAGAGAAGTGGGTGGGTTAGAGACATGTTCAGGGTGTAGTCTTGATGGATCGGATGTAGAGCAGGGGTGTCGTCTCTCCAGAGATGACCCTCGGGGGCCACCCTCTGGCTCTTATATCCCCAGGCTTTTGCGTCGCCTACTTGGCCAGCTTGGAAGACCCCTACTTTGAAGGCCACGTGAAAAGTTTTAACTTAGCCAGCCGGCAACGGGGAGTCACTGCTGACTTACAAGCAGGAGAGTGGTGAGGTCAGATGAGGGTGTTAGAAATACTCCGGCCCCAGGGATGGTCAGGGTTGGCTGGGGGTAGGTTGGGGATGTGAGACTATGGGTATCAGATCTCAACAGAGGCATCCCTTCTTCAGAGCATCCTTTCCTGATACACTCACCCATCCTAAGCCGAGTCTCTCTCTTGTAATTAATCACCCCACTCTGGACTTTTCCACAGGTTGCAGTTTTATATTTACACGTATGATTGATTAATTAATGTACATATCTCACTCTAAACTATATGCTTCTTGAATATGGGGACGTTATCCCTCTGTTGTCATTTTATCGCCAGCATCTAGCACCGTCCTTGGCACGTATTAGGTGCTTAATGAATGTGGAGTGAATAATGAGTGAGTGATCCTGGCTGGAGTTTGGGTAGCACTTGCATCCCTGGGTACAAGGTTAACTGGGAAGAAGTTCCAATTGACAGACCTTGGAGGCCAAGCTTAGCACATCAAACCCCAGCTCCCCAACACCCACTTTGAGGAAGATGGACAGAAAAATAATTTTTAGGAATTCTAAACTACGAAATGGGTTCAAAAAGACATCCCTCAGGTATCCCAGAGGAAGGCTGGCAAGGCTCAGGGGCTGCCCGTTTTTTGGAATTACTCATCCCGTGCCAGCATCCCTGTATTGGCACGGAGAATCGAGCTGCAGTCCTGGCTGTTTTGTTCATAGGGCCTGTATCCGAACCAGGTACTAAATAAAGGCTGGAACAAAATGTGCCACATTTTCAATCCTGAACGTATCTCAGAGTTGACAATAAAATACATGTTGTTAATTTTTCACTAAACTACAAAGTGAACAAGATTTTCTTCTGAACACCCGGTGAACCAGTTGAAACCAGAAGGCTGATGTAATGGAGAGAGAACTCCATCCAGAGCCGGTCTTGCCTCTATATGCCAACTTCTCTACCCCGCCAGCTCTGTGATCACCTCCAGTCACTTTGCTCTGGGAGCCTCAGCTTTTTCATCAGTAAAATGAGGGGAGTGTTCTCTCCCCACTCAACTCACAGGTGTGGTGGGAATGTTGGAGGTTAAAATACACTGAAAACTGAATGACCTTGGATAAATAGGTGTGGCTTAATTAGTCCAACTGAGGTGCCTTTCAAAAGCTAGGATATTGGAGCATCTATATGGCTTTCCAACATTTGTGGGTACATGTGAATATATGTTTTTGGTTTGCTGGCTTCATTCTCTGCATCTCCCAATTCACAGAGAAAATCTGATGGGCTCAGCTCATCTTTCTGCCCATAGCCACATCATAAGCCCCTGGCCAATGGGCTGGCTGCCTCTGCATCAGACTCCCGCCCCTTGTCCAATCAGCTGCAGCCCATGGCTCACGTGACATGCAGGCAGCCAGGCTTTGTAACATGCTTTTCAATAGCCCTGGGTAGGTGCTACTATTATGTCCATTTCATAGATGAGGAAACTGATGCACAGAGAGGTAACCCAACCAATGACGTAGAGCTAGTAAAATGCAGAATCATGATACACGCCTTCCACTGTCTTCCACTGTCTCTACCTCTAGGTCTTCCAGGAGTACCTGGCACGTAATAAGCACTCTGCCTGTGTTTGCCGAGTGAGAGTTTAGGAATAATGACACTTATTCTACAGGCTTATTATGAAAATCAAATAAGTTAAGATTAGTGAAAGCATCGGGCGCTGGCCCCAGGATTGAGCGGTGGTGATTAAATATTGGTTTAATTCACCCCTGGATCGTTCACACATCCTCCCTTATGGCTTGGGGGCCATTGCTCCTGGCAAACATGGGAAGAAGGCAAACCCTCAGCCCTGCGTTCTGCAAGTGGCGTCGGCTTTAGAGCCTGGTGCCCTTTCTTTCCCTCTGCTCATCCTGAGCGTCTGCAAAACCTATTTGCCAGGGGAGTTGGTGGTCAAGGTAGGCCCCTCTCTGACCAGCCTCCTAGGTGACCTTCCCCGCCCCCACCAACACACACTCCAGCCGCAAGGCTGGCTCCGGGCTTTTCCTCTCCTGTGGCCCTGCTCCTGGTAGGCTTCCTGTCCAGCCTTCAAGGGTATTTTCTTTCCAGCAAGAAAGCACCTCTCCCCGTCACGGCTCCCCTGTTACTTTATCTGCAACTCTCCTAAAGCATTTCGCACGGGGGTTGCCGCCGATTGCCCTGTAAAGTTCATGCATCATAGGCTGGGCACGCGTGGCTGGACCGGTCCGCGCTGACCCTATGCCTTGAGCACATCACCTCTCTTTCCTGAGTCCACGCTTCCTACGTGTGAAAACTGAATTAAACAATCCCCATTTCGCAGAGCTCCTGTGAGGGTTTAATCAAATGATTAAATTAGAACACATAATAAATATTAGTTCCTCTCTGCATATTGTGCTACAGACTGTCAGATCCGAAGGGGGCTTGAAAGGAGTATCAGATCCAGTGCTTTTCAAATTTCTCTTTGGCTGAGAGGAACCGCTGTTTCCCACAGAAAGTCAGGTTAAAGTTCAATATATAGAAACATCACAGGGACTGCTCTGCTGGAGGCTGGGCCCAGAACTCCGCCCCCATGGCTCCTCCCCCGACCTCCCACTCCCCCCAGGGCCCTAGGCGCCTCCTGTGAGCCTCCAGGGCTCTCAGTGTTGATTGGAAGCCTCTTAGGTAGCCTCCCCCACCCAGAAGGTGCCTTTGGGACATTTGTAATGCAGGATCAGGAGCCGCAGAACAGGGGTGCTGAGAGTGGAGTGGGTTCCAGCTGTGGGTGGGAGTTTCTTTTTTGTGGTTGGGACACTGCATATCCGCTTTACAGAATTTGAGAAAAACAAGTGAGGAAACTGCAGATTTTCCCCCCCAAATCAGTTGTATTGAGGTATAATTTACATACAGTAAAATTTACTTAAAAAAATTTTTTTTAATTTATTTTTGGCTCTGTTGGGTCTTCGTTGCTGCGCACGGGCTTTCTCTAGTTGCGGTGAGCGGGGGCTACTCTTCGTCGCAGTGCGTGGGCTTCTCATTGCGGTGGCTTCTCTTGTTGCGGAGCACGGGCTCTAGGCGTGCGGACTCAGTAGTTGTAGCGCACGGGCTTAGTTGCTCCACGGCATGTGGGATACTCCCGGACAGGGCTTGAACCCGTGTCCCCTGCGTTGGCAGGCAGATTCTTAACTACTGCGCCACCAGGGAAGTCCAAATTCACCTTTTAAAGTGTACAGTTTAGTGAGTTTTAACAAACAGATACAGTCATGTAATCACCATCACAGTGAAGATATAGAATATTTCCATTCCCTTAAAAATTCTCTCATGCCCTTGGCAGTCAGTCCCTCTTCCTACGCCCAGCCCCTGAAAACCACTGATTTGAATTAAAGATAATCCAACAGTTTCATTTCTGTTCCCCATAGCTTTGCCTTTTCCAGAATGTCACATGCAGCTAATCAAACAGTGATTTGCCTTTTGTGTCTGGCTTCTTCCACTTACCATATAGTGTTCGAAAGTCATCCATGTGGTCCCATGTATCCATATTTGTTCCTGTTGCTGGCTGAGTAATATTCCATTGTGTGGACGTAGCACAATTTATTTATCCATTTACCAGTTGATGGACATTTGGGTTGTTTCCAGATTTGGGTCATTATGATTGAAGCTGCTATGAATATTCATATAAAAGTCTGTGTGGACATATAGTGTCATTTCTCTTGCATAAATATTTAAGAGTGTGATTGTTGGGTCACACTCAACTTACTATCTTACTCAAGATAGTAAGTTTATATTTTACTTCATAACAAGCGGCCAAACTCGAATTATTGTTTGGTTAGTGAACTGTGTTCCTTTGTCTGTGGCCATGTGACTCACAGTTTTATAAGGGTTACTTTGTACTCTTGGTGAGTGAATTATAGCTTTCTATGTGGTCTCTCCCAAGGACGTTTGCATTTTAATCAGAGTTCAACTGTTCCGTTCATGAATCACTCCTTCATCACCTTAAGTCAAAGGATTAGCTTCTTCCTCCATGAGGAAATGTTTCCCCTGAACTAGCAGGTAGGAGGTGATGACCCTAGGCAAGGAGAGATGGGAATGCCATGTGGGGTACCAATGAACCACGTGTTTGCCTAGGACTGCAAGGTAGATGGATCCGCTAAGTACTCTGACACCCAGAATTCTTCAAGGGAGGGTGACCCGTGAGGAAGAAGTTCCGGAGAGAAGAAGGCTGCTGGGGTGGTCCTCCCCTCCTAACACCGTCCCTTGCTTTTTTTGCTCAAGTCCCTCTCAGATCCTACTTGTGCCACCAGGTGCAAAGCAACCACCTTTTAGACAAAAGCTTGATGGAGGAGAGCTCTCTGGGGGACAGTCTCTCCTGTCTCAGGTTCTCCTCTTCCATTCAAACAGCGACAGAAGCAGAGCAGAAAGGGCTGCAAAGTGAATTCAGTTTTATTTCATGCATACCCTTGACTTTTCTGTCCATCCTTACATCCCCAAGCTACCAGCTCCTAGCTGATGAGTCACTGACCTGCTGACTCCTACTCTCAGCTTCCAACTCAGTCTCCACACAGCAGCCAGAGGAACCACTTTATTTGTAAAATTTCACTCTATCTATCTATATCTCAAGAAACACACAGTTCAAAATTAAAATGGTACAAGTCTCCTTTTCCTCTGTCTTCCCAGCCACCTGGCTTTCCTTTTCAGAGACAGCTAATATACCAGTTTTTAAAGAATTTTTCCAGAGGTGGCTTATGTACATATGAATATGTGGATGTGTACCTATTTTTTCTCTTCCTGCTGGGTTTCGCACAGATGGCAGCCTATGATAAACACTGGTATGCTCTGGTCTTTCTCAGTTAACATATCTTGGAGACTGTTTCCCCTCCGGACATGAAATGTCACCACCTCCTCTTCCTTGCTCTTTTTATTTATTTAATTTTATTTTTTTTAATTAAATTAATTTTATTTTGGTTGCGCTGGGTCTTAGTTGCAGCAGGTGGGCTCCTTAGTTGCGGCTCACCGGCTCGTTAGTTGTGGCACATGAACTCTTAGTTGTGGCATGAATGTGGGATCTAGTTCCCTGACCAGGGATCGAACCCGGGCTCCCTGCATTGGGAGCGTGGAGTCTTAAACACTGCGCCACCAGGGAAGTCCCCCTTGCTCTTTTTAAAAAGTGAGTTGTCCATTGCATGGAGTACCGTCATTTATTTACGTGGTCCGTTATGGATGGATGTTTAGATTGCCTCCAATCTTTTGAGAGACTTCTGTTTAAAGCACAGCAGTGATCGTGCTTTCCCATTTCCCTGAGGATAAAATACCAGGCAAATGTGGCCCCCGAGTCAGGCCTGGTCTGGCTCCCACCCCATCTTGGGGATCTTTCCTCCCACTCAGAGTTGCAGACCCCCAGGCCATCCTTCAGATTTTCGGGCATGCCATACTCCCCCCACTGCAGGGTTCGTACGTGCCTGGAAGGTTCCCCCGCTTCACCTAGTTAACCCTCCTCATCCTTCAGATGTTAGCCTGAAAACTGCTTCCTCGGGAAAGCTTCCCATGATCCCCATGGCTGGCTGGGTCGTGTGACCACCGGACCCTGTGATTCTGCTTCGAATCTCTTACCACCATTTATTACTATTCTGTTTCAAGTGACTATAGCTGATCCATGTCTGTAGCCCCCATTAGACTCGAAGTGCCAAGGTAGTAACCCTCCTGCTCTACTCATCCCCAGACCCCCAGTGTCCAGCATGGTTCCCCGGAACGTAAAGGCAGTAACTTACATTGACTGGGCACTCACTGTGTGTCAGGCACTGTATAAGCACTTTACATGTAGTAATTCTTTTAATCACCATGAAAACCTATGAGGTAGGTTGAATGATCAACTCCATTTTACAGAGGAGGAAACTGAGGCTCAGATGGGTGAAGCAAGTCACCTAAGATCACTACCTACTCTGACGCCACACGCCTCCCTGCCTCTGCATATATAGTTTAATAAGTATTTGCTGAATGAGCAATTAAAGAAGGAGAGAATGAAAAACAAAATGAACTCCCATGTTGGGAGTTCATGGAAAAGCTGAGGTCCCTCTAGGGAGGAGCACCTGGACCAGGTCATTCACTGAGGCAGAGGTGGAACTGGGAGGGCAGTGCTGGTGCCTGAACGTGGGAGTGGATTCTCCAGGTGCCCCCGCCCCGGCCCCGGGCCTCCCAGCCATGTTCCTCCCGAGCCAGGAGCCCCGGCTCAGCCCAGACCTCACTGTCTGTTGCCTCCTTCCCCCTGAGGCTCTCCTTACACTCTCCCTAGAGCTTTCCAAAGCTTGACCCTGGGCAGCTCTTCCCAGAGAACCAAGCAGGCAGCTCCTAAATCCCCATGGCTCTCCACTCCCGCTCCGACACCCTTGAGCGCCAACCAGGCACAGCCACCTCTTCGTCCCCCTTTCACCCACCCTTTCAGCTCTTCAAATGATTCTTGCCATCTCTTCAGCACCGAGGTCTCTGTGCGATTTGGGGAGTTCCCTCCTTGGATTTATTCTCCCAAAGAAGTTTTGTGTTCAGTACAAACATCTCTTAGCAACATCTTGTAACTCAGCTCCTCATAGAAGGTATTTCTCTAATGATCAAAGGTCTAGATTTTTTTTTTTTTTGCGGTACGCGGGCCTCTCACTGTTGTGGCCTCTCCCGTTGCGGAGCACAGGCTCCGGACGCGCAGGCTCAGCGGCCATGGCTCACGGGCCCAGCCGCTCCGCGACATGTGGGATCTTCCCGGACCGGGGCACGAACCCACGTCCCCCGCATCGGCAGGCGGACTCTCAACCACTGCGCCACCAGGGAAGCCCCAAAAGTCTATTTTTATAGAGTTTTTCCTTCTCAGGATTGCAAGAATAATATTTCTGCCTCATATAGGTACAGAGTGTTTTCATTCAATGATCCTCATGATAACCACAGGTGGTGGGTGTGACTTACCCCCATTTCACAGAGGAGGTACTGCAGAGAGAACTCTGGCTGTGTGGGCACTGCAGTACGTCCAGACTCAAAGGTGAATCCTGATTGGTCTAAACTAAGCCTGATGATCTCATTCTCCTTTGCCACTGATTGGTGAAGGGGTGGGCACGTGACCTAGTTCTGGCCAGTGAGATGTAAGGAAAATTTTCCTTCCTCCATAGAAGAGAGAGCTACCCAGAGAGAAAGCAGCCTCCCCCCACCTTTTTTGGTTAACTCCTTTTAGCTTTGGATACTATTTATGACGACTTTATAGCCAGAGTTATGGCAACCATTTTGTGACACGAGGCAATAAGCTTGAGGGTAAAGAGTCAAAATCCTCAGAGTGGCAGAGTGGAGAGGCTGGATCCTTCTTGACATGGCTGAGCTAGTGGTCCCACCCTGGGGCTACCTCCCTCCGTGGTCTCATTAAGTCAACACTAACGTCCTTACAGTTGAGCTGCCATTGATCTGGTTTTCTGTAACTTGAAGCTGAAAGCATTCTTTACTGATAGTGAGGATGGTCTCACTGACCCCTCTGACATGCCTATGCTGCCTTAAGATGTGACACAGGAACTGCAGACACAGGTACGGGGTGGGGATGTGGGGCTTGGGGACGTTGGGGGGTGGGGGGTGGGGAAGTGAGTAAGCCGAGCACGGAATCCAGGTTCTGCTCCACCACTAATCCTTGGCGTGGTCCAGGAGCCAGTCACTTCCCCTCTAGCTCTTCTGTTTTCTCCCTGGCAAAATCCCAGGTTCAGTTCCAACAGGGACATCTCCTAACAATGACTCACAAGCTCCTGGGGCCACGTGGACTGCCTTAGCTTTTACTGGTGACAGTGATGAGTGGAGAGGGTCCAAGCTCAGCTCGGTGGTGAGCGTTTGGAGGTGACTCAGTGAGGAATCAGAGGGCCTCACAGTCTTTATTTATTCCTCTTCCCCATTTGTCAGCAATCTTTCATTGTGCCCCAGTTTCAGAGTGTATTTTTAGTGGAAATAAACTTGAACAGCTCAGGATGACACGATTACTTCAGGAGTTTCAGCATCGCTTGCTGGAGAGCAGGGCAGGTGGGGTTGGTGAGGCCCCCTGACTCAGTGGTTCAGGCAGGCGGGCTAACTGGGGAATCATTTAATTTGCCATAAAAACAAAGCAAAACAAAACAAAAATCTCTAGTGGCTGCGCGCCTGGTGGGAGGTGAGTGCATTCGGCCTGGGATCCAGAATCAGTGCCTTCGAGATAGTTAGCATCTAGCTAGGGGAGCAGGGCTGTTGTTTGAAGCCCTGTCTGCCTTCTAAATTCAGGGCTGCATCTTGCTTATGTTTTGCTGAGACCTTTGATATGTTTGGAAAAGCATGTCTGGGAGTGGGCAGCTGGGGGGAGTTTAAATCCTCTCCCTAAATAAGGGAGGAGAATTTAGAGTTTCCAGAGGCCGTGGAGAAGGCAGAGTGTCATAGACACTGTTGGGGACCTGCCCAGACACCCTGGCAGGACTGGTTCACTGAAGCCTCTCCTGCTATGGATGTTGACCGTACCCTCCAACTGAGAACGCTCCCCCTACCGAGACCTGGGAGGTCACCCTGCCCACCCTCAGCCATTGAATGACCAGTACAGAGTCTAAAAGGCCACGCTCTTTGGCTCAAGGAGGGATAAACCTGTAATGCCTTTCACACTCCAGAGCTCCCCATGGTGCTGGGCCGAGGCTAAGCTTCCGTGGAACCCACACCTCTGCTTTGCCTCTTCTTCTGTCCTGTCCTACTTCCCCCCTTCCCTTTTAGGTTCCTCCTGAGAGCACAGCCTCCAACAGATCATTCGCACAAGAATCCCTATCTCAGATGCTGCTTCTGTAGAACCAGACCTACCATCATGGAAATGGGGAGGAGAGAGGGGCCACTGGGCTGGATGAAGTCCCTTCATATGGGACAAAATGATGTGCTATTTGAACTGCTACTTATTATATGGACTGACTTGGGCAAGTTTTTTATTCTCTGAATGTGATATAACTTCTTAGCCCATCTCCTCCAATCTTAAGTACAGTCTCTCATATATAGAAATGCCTTGTGAGTATGGATGTGTGTGTGTGTGTGTGTGTGTGTGTGTGTGTGTGTGTGTTTGTGCATGCTCAAACATAGGTAAGGTATTGGGTTCCTCAGTTGGATTCACCCAAGACAGACACAGAGCATGCAGGACAGCAAGACAGTCCATAAATGGAATTAACTCAGGGGAATCAGGAGCTAGAGGAGGCCATGGGGATGTCAATCCTTTGAGAATTTGCATAAATGTTAGGGGTTGGTTTCTTGGGAAATAGAATGGGGATTGGAAGCATTCTTATCTAGATCTTAAGGGGCAGAAAGACCCCAGCTGCGGTGGAGGACACTAACAGATAAATACTCAACAGCAATGTGCCCAGTTGAAAGAACACATTTCCCAGAGTAGATGGGGTGGCCACTGAGACATAAATACAGATTTTTGAGTGGAACTGCTCAGAAGTCTCCTTAAGAAAAGCAGTGCATAGACCCTTTTTGTCTTTTTCCTTTCTCCTCCTTCTTGCCTGGAATGTAGATGTGATGATTGGAGTTCCAGCAGCCACCTGGACCTTGAAGATGAAAGCCAGACGATGAGGATGGCAGAGCAGGAAAATCCAAGGACCCTGAGTCTCTAAAGACCTCATGGAAGTACCATGCCAGCCTCTTTTGGTTTATGCTGAAGTTGAAACTCTAGTACTTGCAGCTGTATACAATTCTTGATGAAGACAGGCTTTCACGAGCAGAGCCTTTACCAGATACTCCGTTTTTCCAGGATTATCATTATTGCTTATTACCATGTTTTCCATGGAAACAGCTTTGGGAAGCAGCCTAGTGATGGGAAATGGCATGGGCTGGAGTCAGACGGAGCCGGTTTGGATCTCAGGTCTCCTGCTTCCCACTTGCATGACTTTGGACAAGTCAGTTTCCTTGATGGTCATTCATCCTCTGTAAAATGGGTATAATAGAGTTCTTATATGTCCTTAGATTCCTTTCCATTAAATGGAATTACAAATTTGGGGTGGGGATTATAGGGGCAGATAGATAGATAGATAGATGATAGATCTCACCTATCTTATGGTCTGGCACATAGTAGGTACTCAAAAAATGTTAGGTACTTGACTCCCCAAGCCCTTCCATCTATCTGCCTTAATGAAGTTTGAATGAAACAGACCGAGAATGTTAAATGAAAACCGGACCATTTCGATGGCTGCCTGGGGCTGGGAGTTGGGTTAAGCTAAGTGGTTTTTAAGACCCTTTGGCATCTCACGTGATGGGCACCAGAGCTGCAGGGGTAGAAGTGGGGGAAGAGGGCGGGGGACTGATTTTCCTCTGTTCATAATTGGCAATATACCTTCTCGGTTTGCTTGTTCAGGAACTGATGTTAGAAGAGCCACAATAATTAGAGAATTCTCCTTCTTCGCTCCAGATGGCTGGGCCATAAGCACATGCCCTTCAGCTGGAGAACCCCCGAGGGTGCTTATGTAAAGTGGGGAGTTACGGGCTTCCCTGGTGGCGCAGTGGTTGAGAGTCCGCCTGCCGATGCAGGGGACACGGGTTCGTGCCTCGGTCCGGGAAGATCCCACATGCCGCGGAGCGGCTGGGCCCGTGAGCCGTGGCCGCTGAGCCTGCGCGTCCGGAGCCTGTGCTCCGCAACGGGAGAGGCCACAAAAGTGAGAGGCCGCCGTACCGCAAAAAAAAAAAAAAAAAAAAAAAAAAAAGTGGGGAGTTACACTTCTCCAGCGACCAAGGGTGGGGAAGCCTAAAGTTATAGCCACCCTTGGATTTAGGCTGCCTTAGCCAAGGCTTGCGTGGGCTCCATGTTTTCTTCCATCTTGAGTGAGTAACAGCAGGGCAGGACCATGTCAAATCCTTATGGTATAATCACAGTAAAAACTTATATGGCGCTAGGCTCGGTTCTTTTATTTTTTAAGTTTTAAAAAGTTATACTAATTTTTTTTATTGAAGTATAGTTGATATACAATGTTGTGTTAATTTCAGCCGTACAACAAAGTGATTCAGTTATACATATATATACATTCTTTTTTTAACATCCTTTACCATTATGGTTTATCATAGGATACTGAATATAGTTCCCTGTGCTATACAGTAGGACCTTGTGGCTTATCCATTCCATGTATAATAGCTTACATCTTCTCACCCCAGCCTCCCACTCCAGCCCTCCCCTAACCCCCTAGGCTCAGGTTTTTTGTTGTTTTTTTTTTTAAATGTTTATTTATTTTGGCTGTCTCAGTTGCGGCATGCGGGATCTTCGTTGTGGCATGAGGACTTCTTAGTTGTGGCCTGTGGGATCTAGTTCCCCGACCGGGGATTGAACCCGGGCCCTCTGCATTGAGAACGTGGAGTCTTAGCCACTGGACCACCAGGGAAATCCCTTGGCTCAGTTCTTGATGCTTTATAAAGATTAACTCCATTCTCCCGTTTTACTGTTGGGTCAATCAACTAAGACAGAGTGGCAAGTGACTTGCCCAAGGTCACACAAGTGAGCCTGCAGCTGGCCCCCGGGCCGTGGCTCCCAGCCTCTGTGCCGTCCTCTCCCAGAGCTGCAAGGGGGGGCTGTGGAGAGCACCACATCCAGCCACCTCACTTTATGTTTGTGAAAACCTGGCTGAATGGACCTCCCTCCTCCAAGATGAAGCTGCAACTTGCTCAGTAATAAACTCAGCAAAAGGTCACGAATAGCAGATCACCCTTGACATTTCCTTAGGCATCCTCACGTGGCAGCCCCACAGACTGTCTCTAATTGGACCGGTACGACCTGTTTTTCCTCCAGTTCTGACTCTGATCCCTGGCTCCTCACCTGTGTCCAGAAACAGGAGCTGCTGTGCGTGTAGGGCCCAGGGAACAGGAGAGGCCTGCGTCTTGAAAAATTGGATTCTGGCTCCAAGAGGGGAAGCACGACTGGAGTTGATGAGGAGAATGGTTGGGAAGTGCCCTGTCTCTGGGGGAGGGTTGCTTGGTTGGGGGAGGGGCGGTGCATTTGGGGTGGGCAGTTCTTTGCTGTGTGGGTCTGTCCTGTGGTTGCTCCCACCCACTGAAAGCAAGTAGCACTTCCATCATACAACAAAAAACATCCCCATGCATTTCTGAATGTGCCCTGGGGTGGGGCTGGCGGCAGAGGACCAGCAACCAGGACTAATGCTCTTTGAATGACACGGGGTGGAATAACCATCATATTCTCCCTCTCTCTCTCTCTCTCTCTCATTGCCCATAGGGTTAAGTTCTGTAATTCCATCTGGCTTGGGGAGGCCTGCTGACACCCACACAAATAATAAAAAGGAACATTTATTTTACTTTCTCAAAGGTTAATTTGTCCTTATTGCTGGTGCAGTTTTTATAATATTTTGATGTTAAAAATTCTTCGTACTTCAGAACAACTGTTCAGAACGATGACGAACACGCTTGCCTACATGACACAATTCCACAGGCGTTCTGTCCTGGTTTCTGGACCAGACGTTATTCATTACAATGAAAATCATTTCTCCACAGGCATTTGGAGTGGGAATTAGTGCCCCCAAACAAAATAACTTCAGCAGTTAACTCAAAGGAGACAGCCTGCTGTATGTGGTGTAAATTGAATGCTGGGTTCAAGGGTCCTTATTACAGAGTAGTTCTCAAACTTGAGCGCTTGTCAGAGTCACCGAGAGGGCTTGTTACAATGCAGGTGGCTGGGCCCTCACCCAGTGTCTGACTCAAGAGGTCTGAGTGGCACCCATGAGTCTGCATTTCTAACAAGCTTCCAAGTCACACTGATGTGGCTGGTCTGGGGACCACATCATCTTCACGGATACCACACTACCCTAATTACAAAATCTCTTTCCTGTCAATCATTGAAAAACTAGGTACTTCATATGTGCATTCATTTCAACACATAGTTCATTCACTCGCTCGACAAGTAATTTGGAGCAGCTGCTGAGCGCCAAGGTCTAGGCACTGGGGACTCATGGTGGAGGAAAGAAAACCCTTGACATCATCCAGGAAGTTAACATCCTAGCATCATGGATTAAAAATATCATAGGTCTTCCCTGGTGGCACAGTGGTTGGGAGTCTGCCTGCCGATGCACGGGGCGCGGGTTCGTGCCCCGGTCCGGGAGGATCCCACATGCCGCGGAGTGGCTGGACCCATGAGCCATGGCCGCTGAGCCTGCGCGTTCGGAGCCTGTGCTCCGCAACGGGAGAGGCCACAACAGTGAGAGGCCCGTGTACCGCAAAAAAAAAAAAAAAAAAAAAAAAGTAATTCCTATTTTTATTTGTGTCTTTCCCATCAAACTTAAGAGGATCTCAATCAGATCTCATAGTTTCATTTCTCAAGACTCTTTTTCTTACTAGTTCTCACTCACATTCCCATGTGCTCCTGTACTTTTTCACCTGCCAAACCTTTCCATCCTTCTCCTGTCTTCCCCCTTCCCTTTGGCCTCTATAGTCCCTGTTTCTTTATTTCTGACTGTTCCTCAAATTATCACAAAAAGATGTAAAATAAGGTGCAAAAGACTGAACTTGCATTAGAAGGTGTATGTTAATTTTATCCTCATCTCTCCTGAAATCTGCCTACTAAAGTACTAAAGATAATTTTCTTTGTTCACTTAACCTCTCCCCTTCTGCCGCAGTCATACAAAACAGTTATCAGTATAGAACACTTCACTGGAGATTTGGTGGGAGAAGGGGAGCAGGGAGAAAGCTAGGGTTTCCATCACAAAGATGCAAATCACCTTAAAATGCACATTAAGCATCTGTGCTCTTAAGGGACCTTTCAGCCACCACCACTGGGGGTTTGCCCCCATGAGCCCATCTCAACCCATTTTAATGGCTTCTTTATATCACTTGTCTACACTGATCTCCAGTGTCTCTCCTCTGCTCCTCCCAGGAGCAAACCGCAAATTCCACTCCTTGTCTTTGCAAAACAGTTCAGCCTGTGAGCAAAGGGGTTGAGAGCAGGGGCACCAGAGCCAGTCTGCCTGGTTCAATCTTGCACCTGTTTGCTAGTTGTGTGACGTTGGGACAGCTTCCTAACTTCTTACCCTTTAGTTTCTGCATCTGAAAAATGGAACTAACTCTCAGACCTTCCTCATAGGGTCATTAGGAGGATTAACTGGGTAAATCGACTTGCAGTACTTGGGGAGGCACCTGGGGCATGGCAGGGGCTCATGAAGCCTCAGCTCTTATGACTTACTTCTTGGTTCTTGGGCTCACGTGTCACCTTCTAATGGAGACAGTGGTCAAAGTATTTTCCAAATAAAGGCTATTTCCTCCCCAAGAAGGATTTTGCCACCTGTTAATGCTGTTTCACCCTGTTGCTTCTGTAAAGGGCTTTGGGTTAAAATTCTGCTCTGCCATTTTCTAGCTTTGCGACCTTAGGCAGATCCATCAACCCCTGGGAGTCTCAGTCTCCTCATCTTTAAAATGGGGATAACAAGGGTACTTATTTTCTGTGATTGTTAGGATTAAGGGAGGTTTATGTGCAGCCTCCATGATAAGAACGGTTTACAGAGTATCGGCTGGGTACTGGGCACTTTCCCATGTACAGGTATCCCTCACTTTTCGAAAGTTCACTTTACATCACTTCACTTTTATGAAAGACCTGTTTCGTTAACCAAAAGAAATCTGAAGAGGATTTTTAATTTTACAAAAAAAGGCGAAAAGTGAAAATGGTGTTCAGTGTTTGTTTTGCAGAGAGCTGTGAGAGAGGCACTGCAGAACCCCAGCAGCAAGAGCGGCCCCACCAAGCCCCTTCCTGGGAACTACACCCAGCATCTCAGCATCAAGCCACCATAGCTTTGAACTCTGTGAACGTCTGTGTTTTATCTCGATCTATTTTGTGCATCTGTTAGCAAGATGCATCCTCAAGTAATTGCTTCTTCACTTTACATCATTTTGGCTTATGGAAGTTTTCATAGGCACGCTCTACTTTCAGATAGCGGGGCACACCTGTAAATTCTCAGCACAGTGACCAGCACCCAGGACAGTTGACAAATGTTATATCAGCTCGCCCCAAAGAGCTCTGGAATGTGGCTCATTATGAAGGACAGGTGCTCCCAGGTAACATATGGTTGGAGTTGGGATCAAGGAACCAGGTGAGCTCAGGGGAGGGCAAGATCCCTGTGGGCTGGGAGGACTTCCTGAGGGAGGGGGATATAATCAGGGAGGATTTGAACAGGGAACCTGGGGCAGGAACTTCAGACAAGAGGGGCACCTGAGCAAAGGTGTGCTGCTGCTCCCCCAAACCACCCTTCTGATTCAGCTCAGTCCACAGGCAGGAAGCAGAGCAGCTGGACTGGAAGGGCCAGAGGGTTCTCGTAGGGGGCAGCTGAGTGACAAGAGCAGAACAGAGGGCTGTGGAAGGCTCCCTGCCAGGCGGAAGTGTTCAGACTTCAATGTTATTATTAATGATAATCACAAAGCAGTAAGAATGAGCATCAGTCTTTGCACTCGGAGGTACTAAGCATTGCACCACAGGGGCTGGAGTCTCTTATTTCTCCCATTTTCCAGACGAATAAACTCAAGCTCAGAGAGCAAAGACCACACGTTGATCAGTGCCAAGGCCCGGACCGAGTCTCAGGTCCACGTGACCCCAAGGCCAGGTCCTTGGCTGCAGTGAGAGTCAGCATCATCTGGTGGTACCCAGCAGCCCCTTTGACAGGGGTCACTCTTTATGGACAGTACTCTCCCAGGGTGGGAGTGAGGTGGGGACAGTCTTGTCCTCTCTCCCTTCCCCTCTTTTTCTTTCCCAACTCCCTCTACACAAGGTCACCGTCAACTGAAAGATCCCTCAGGCTGTCCTCAGCCCCCGGTGGTCCTGTCATCCATGGAGTCAAGTTTAATAGCCTTTGTGGGTCCAAGTGTCCCAGCCCCTCCCCCGAGGTCTGGATGGGACCAAGCAAGGTGGAGATGGCGGCGGCAGGGGAGGGAGGAAGAGACTCCTCTCCAACGAGAGAGGGGACTGCACCACCCCAACCCAGCTTTGGCATGTTATGTGCCGGGAATGAGAAACCCAGCGTTGCTATGGAAACTGCCATCCCCTGCTCCTTCTGTCATTCTCTGTGAGCAGTTCCTGTGTGTAAGGTAGACGTGCAGGGGCACCTCTGCTGCACAGGGCATTGGAATGCAGGAGGACTGTCTCTGGGGGTGGGGATGCAGGAGTGGATGGGAGCTGGGAGAGGGGCCCTGGTGGTCCTACTCCGAGGAGGGGCTTCAGGGCCTCCGACTTGAGGGCAGTCTGAGGGGCCACCGTGGTGCTCAGGTTGCTTCCCTGGAGCAAGCCTGGTAATGGTCATTCAGACTCAAAAGGCAAAGAAGAGTTTGCAAAGTACAGTCAGATGGGCTGTTTGGAAAGAGCTTGGGCCCTGCGGGTCCTGAGATTCAGGCCTGAATACCAGCATTGCTGGCTTCCCCAGGCTTCCATTTCTCCATATCTAGAAGTACAACATCATAAGTGGTCACATGGGATTGTGACTGTGTCCCTGTCCCCTGCCTGGCGGCTACTTCAAAGACAACATCCAGTTAAAGGGGGTCCCTTCTTCGCCCTTCCCCATCTTACCTGATTCCACTCAGGTAGGCAGTATGAGCCCACTTTACAGATGAGAAGATTGAGGCCTAGACAAGAAAGAAGGAGCTCACAGTCCAGAGTCGGGGCAGGGCTGGGGACTGAACCAGGAGACTTGCACTCTCCCCGCTTCCCAGCAGCCCCTCTCCCTCTTGGCCCTGCTGTCTGGAGCCGGCCTTAATTGCCAGGCATGTGACCCTCAGGACTCCCTCCCTCCGAGCCACGTGCTAAGCCCCAATGCCTCTTGATGCTGTCCTGGGCGGCCAGGCCTGGGGCAGAAACACCTCTCTTTTTGGCTTTTCATATTAAAATAGAATCAAGTGCTGTGCCTTCTCTGTGGGAAATGGAAAATGAGGCTGGGGAGAAAAACAACCCTTCAGGCCCCAACCTCAACACCCTCACCAGTACCCCTCTCAGCTTCCAGAAGAAAAAAGTTCCTTCCAGGTGATCTGTTAGCTCTTTCTGGGGCAGAAGAAGGTGGAAAACTAATTTTAACTTCTCAGGGATTTTTTTTTAGCCTTTTTTTTTTGCGGTAAGCGGGCCTCTCATTGTTGTGGCCTCTCCCGTTGTGGAGAACAGGCTCCGGACACGCAGGCTCAGCGGCCATGGCTCACGGGCCCAGCCGCTCCGCGGCATGTGGGATCCTCCCGGACCGGGGCACGAACCCATGTCCCCTGCATCAGCAGGTGGACTCTCAACCACTGCGCCACCAGGGAAGCCCTTAGCTTTTATATTTTGCAGACCAGGGGTAGGGCATCAGGTGCCCCCTGCGTCCACTGAGCTGGGGGAAGAATTGAAGCAGGTGGTAATTTTGCCTTCACCAGCCAGGTCCTGCAAATCTCAGTGGGCAGAGATGCCAGAAAGGTCAAGGTCTGCTGCTCCCTCTCCCCCAAAATCTTCTGCTCCTCCCTCCCCCAAATCCAAGGAAAGTGTCACCCTGAGAGTTAGGAGACTGAAGCCAGATGTGTGAATCTGTGAAACCTGGATTTGCTGTGTGGCCTTGGGCAAGTCACTTTCCCTCTCTGGGCTTCAGTGACCTCATCGGTCACAGGGGGACAATAATTGCTGTCTTGCCCGCTTCCCAGGGTGGCTATGAAGGCTCAAAGCAATGCTGGGCTGATTTCTTGGCCCCAGTATTTAGAGGGACATAGCAAAACTGGCGAGGGTCCCACAAGGAGTCATCAGAATGGGGCAGGGATCCCCTAGTCCACCCACTGGAGTGGGAGAACCAAGAGATCAGGCTCTATCTTGTGCTCAGCCCAGTGCCTGGTACATGGAGGGTCGTTAATGCAAATTTATGAGTGAGAAATCAATGAGAGTTCCCACTGGGAATGGGGACAAAGGTTAGCCTGGAGAAGAGGTGGATGGGAAATTGGCTAATTGATCTCCAAGCAGCAGAATGGCTGTGACAATGCACAAAGAAGAGATGGTTAGAGACAGGTCCTGGGGACAATGGGCAGACTCTATAACCAGGGGACAGATTTCAATTCCACATGAGGGCCATGGGGTAGGGGTAGGGGAAGTGAGCTTGCATTAAGCATTTGCAGTGTGTCTGGGTTCTGAAGAGAAACAGCTGAGTTTTATGAAGTCCTTGCTGAGAGGCTGTAAAGGTTAGGGTCAGGACCCAGTGTCTGGAGCCAGACAGCCTGGGTTTGAATCTTGGCTTTGTCACTAACCAGCTGTGTGGTCCTGGGAGAGTTACTTCTCATCTCTGAGTCTCAGTTTCCTCATCTGTAAACTAGGGATAATAATGTTATCCAACTCAGGAGTAGCTGTAAGGATTACAGCGTATGTACACATAGACGTACATACGTCAACCCCAGAACAAAGCCTGGTGAATAGTAAGTGTTTAGTAATTGTTGTGTGAGTGTTGGCCAGTATCATTACTTTCCCTTGGTCCCAACCTACTTGGTTTCATTTCATCTTCACAATGATCCTATGAGAGGTGCTGTTATCATCCTCATTTTCCAGATGGAGAAACTGAAGTCCATGTAGATTCAGCAATGTGCCTGAGGTCATCTATCTTGAAAGGGACAGTACAAGAACTTGAGCCCAGCTCTGCCCACTTGGAAGCCTGCACTCCTAATCACTGCAGTGCTCCTATCATCACCCCGAGGGGGGAACCCCGCCATGCCCCCATTTCCAAGCTCAGGAGGCAGAGGCCCAGGAAGAGCAAGGTCACGACTCAAGGTCTCAGAGCCGACCAGAGGCAGAGCTCACGTTTGGCTCCAAATCCCACAGGCTTGCTTTCCACTGCGCGCACCTTCTAACCACGGGCGCCATTGAGCCCCGTGGGGAAGAGCAAGTCCCTGCCTGTTGCTCAGCCAGCATAGGGAGGATGCCCTGGTATGAGCCCTCCCGGAGGATGCTGGGATTCAAGACAGCACATCTGCTCTTTCGCAGGCCTCAGGGTGGATGATCACGTGAGATGACGGACGTCAAAGCTCTCCAGAAGGTGGCAATGCGACACACGTGAGAGAGGTGAGAAAGCATGCAGGCATTGCTCTTGCTGTCACTGCCAGCTCGGGCCAGAAGAGCCCAGAGTCCCGTTGATGGGGGAGCAGAGGGCATCCCACA
Source organism: Pseudorca crassidens (assembly GCF_039906515.1). Taxonomy (NCBI): domain Eukaryota; kingdom Metazoa; phylum Chordata; class Mammalia; order Artiodactyla; family Delphinidae; genus Pseudorca; species Pseudorca crassidens. The sequence goes on from NC_090306.1 coordinate 94,207,257, forward strand.
AATGCTCCAGGTAATCCCCACCCCCAGGCTTGTCTCCCTCTGTCTCTGTCTGTGTTTCTGTCCCACCCCCATCCCTCTGTCTCCCATTCTCCTTCCCTCCCTCTCAAGAAAGTGAATCATGCCCACTCACCAGCAGTGCTCAACCAAGATGAGTAATTAATCCTCCATCTTCCTTATCTGGTCCTCTCACATTTGGTTACTCTTGGCCGAAGCATATTCAAAGACATGTGATACCCAGAGTAAGTTCCAGAGTGTAGCCGAATTCCTCTGCATGAAAATGTGTGGCATTGGAAAGGTCATGTTATAAAAGCAATTACTGGATCGGTGCGGTGCCACGTCAGCTCGATTGCCGTGTCAGCGTAAGAAACCGGGGCAAAAATAGATAATCTGAGTTATTTACTCGTCCGTGTCAAGCATAAGCTATTTATCTTTTCTGGAATTGAGTTAAAACTGCTCCCAAGGCATTTTAGACAACGATCCTCATATAAAGGATGGAATAAGAGATAATAATAGGAAGTTGTGCTGGCTTGAGGGTTCTTAAATAGAGTGTTGCTGAACTGGAGGAGTCTGGAGATATCCGGCTTTCCTCCAGACAAATAATACATCTATTCATTCTTTCTTTTTCTTTCTTCCATTCATTTGGAATCGAGGGTTTACTCTATTCTAGGCCCTGAGAATACAAAGGAGACGGAGATAGACACTGACAAGCAATGGGGACACGTCCCTGTCCTTCTGGAACTCTGGGTCCAGGGGAGGACAAGACGGGTAAACAGGCAGTTAGGATGGAGCGAGCAGAATGCTTTGATGGGGGCATGTGAGGACCACAGGGGCCTGTGGAGAGGCCCGTGTGCTGGCACTGGGCGAAGCACTGGGGTTGTGGACACTGCCCCAGACAGGCTTAGGGTCAAAGTGACTGACGGCACATGGGGTTCAGCTGACCAAACCCAGCCCTGTGGATGCAGCCCTTGGAATGGCCCGGAACCAGATGGGAAGGGAGACCATTTGGGGAGTGGAAGGCAAAGCCACGGAGGTGGGCATGCGCAGAATGTTTAAGGAGCTGTAAGAATGCTGGGGTGACTCTAGTAGAAGTTCGTTTAGGGGAGCAGCCGGAGAAGGGGCTGCTGAGGATGGAAAGGGTGGGGAGCCCCGGGGGCTCATGCAGCTCCCGGCTCAGCGCAGCAGTCTGCTGGGCTTTGCGTGGATCACTGCAGAGGCTGGTTCCAGCTTGGGAAACGTAAGCCTGACCAGGTGGGAGGCTCGCCCCTGCTCGCCATCTGTTGAAGAAGGGTCACATAAGTGCCACCTGGCTTCCTGGGGGAAGATAGCATCTGGGAGGCAGAGAGCGTTCCTCTGGGGGAAGATGCTTGATTGGGCCCAATCATGATTTATTCAGTAGCAACAGACACCTGCAGCCTGGGGCCAGTGCTGGCCTTGGTCCTTCTCCAGGACTCATTCTGGGTGCACATACCTGTCTCTCTGGATGACCATGGCATGGGGGTTGGGAGACAGAGGCCAGCCCAGAGGGAGCAGCCTCCCCTGTCTTTAGCTGGCTGGGGGTTGGGCGGGGGGAAGAGGATGTGTCCAGCTCACCTGATGGTGAGCACTGCCTGCTCCAAGGGTCCCCGTTCCAGTTCTGTCCGCTGGGAGTTCTTCTAGGCTCACCACGAGATTCACCGTTCCTAGTAATCCCAGTAACACCTCCTAGTAACCCCAGATGGAACTCACTGCCGTCAACACCGTGCAGACCCTTCTCATGTCATATGTGTATGCTCGTGTCCACATGTGTGTGCATACATGCACACGCTGTGTGCTTGAAAGCTGCAGGTGTGCCGTGTTTTCATAAGTCCAAACTAGCATTATGTTAGTCTATGTTAACATAGACTGAGTAATGATAACATAGACTGAGTAATGATAAATCGTCCCTGATAAAAACTAGCTAGCATTTGCAGGCCACGCTGTACTTTTCCAGAACGTGCTTGCATCTATATTTTCCTTGTTGGTCTCACCATAATCCTGAACAGGACTGGGTTTGGTCAGCTGAACCCCATGTGCCGTCAGTCACTTTGACCCTAAGCCTGTCTGGGGCAGTGTCCACGACCCCAGTGCTTCGCCCAGTGCCAGCACACGGGCCCCTCCACTGGCCCCTGTGGTCCTCACATGCCCCCATCAAAGCATTCTGCACGCTCCATCCTAACTGCCTGTTTACCCGTCTTGTCCTCCCCTGGACCCAGAGTTCCAGAAGGAACTCTTATCCCCGTTGCCCGTCAGTAGAGAGGGCAGGTAGTAAGTGGCCCAGAGAAAGTTTACCCAGCTAGTTAATGACTGAACAGGGAGAAGCTGAATCTGCTTGACCCCATGGTCACAGTGTAGCTTGAAGAGACAAAGGTGTCTCATTATCTGCCCTTAGAGGCATGACGTGTACTTCTCCAGGCCATCCTAGCAGCTTTTAACACTGCTAATTTAATGATCATTTTAGAAAAATTGTTTTTATTCAACTAATGGTTTAATAGTAACCTGGAACCTCAGTAGCTGGTCAGTGTTAAGATTAGCCACCCAAAGTTGATATTAGCCAAAGTTTGAATTTTCACCGTGCACACCAAAACCTAATGCTGTTTCCCTACTATGGCCCACCCTCCTGGGATATGTGGCCATGAAGGCTGAGGCTGGTCACAGCCAGGCGTCTCCCCAGCCCACCTTTCCCTAATGAAGATAAATTTTTTTTTTTAAAAAAACAGATCCTAAGCTAAGCACTTTGCAGGCATGATCTCAATGAATCGTGACCACAAACCTATAAAGTAGGTAACAGTATTATTTCCATTTTGCAGATGAGGAAACTGAGGTTCAGAGAGGCCCAGCGATGTACTTCCAGTTACACAGGCCAGGAGTGCGGGTTCTGAGAGCCACACCCAGGCTTTCTCTCCCCTGAATCTGGGAGAGTAACGACTAGGCTTTATTGCCTTCCTCTCCTCCAGCTTCTCCACCACGGCGGGGCTCCTCCTCCAATGCCAGGACCCCAGGTGGGAGGATCATGGACTTGGGAAGTGGACTGGGAACCGGGGTGGGGGGTGAGCTCCGGCTTACAGTTGGGGCCACCCAAGGCCAGGGCAACCGGGCGATTAACCTACATTAGGCTTCCTCATCACTGCTCCCTCCGGCTCCTGCTACAGTCCCTAATTATGAACTAACAGCGGTTCCCAAGTGGATGGAGGGAGGGAGGAATGGGTGGCAGAGCAAGCTTCCAGATGGCCCTTCTGGCGAGCGTGGGCTTCATCTGGTCTTTATGTAAGAGTTGCTCTGCTTCCCAGATTGCCTTCAAGGCAGACGTTGAAACACTTGTTTTGTGTTTATGATACAGAGGAAGAAATTAAAAAGCCCCCAGGGGAAAACGAGGAAGAAAAAAACCAGGAGTGATTCTGGGGGCTTGTCAGGCAAGAGAGAGAGAGAAACCAGGTCTGGGACCAGTTTCAAGATTACAGCGAGCAGGTGGCTTCCCTGGGCTTGGGCGGTGAGGTCAGGATTCCACGGTCACGAGTGGGGAGGAGGGTGAGCCTCCTTCTGGTGGCACAACAGGACCAGAAACCACCGATGACGGAGGGCCTGCTGTGTGCTGAGCACTGAACTGGCCTTGAGGTACTCTCTCGAATTCTCTCAGCATCCTCACTTTACAGATGGGGAAACCGAGGCTTGGGGAAGCTCAGTGACTTGGCCAGCATCAGGTTGTCTGACAGACTGCTTGAAGCTCTCCCACCCAGAACCTCAAGCAGTTCACCCATTCAACCCCACCTCCTGTCGCAACCTCCGCAGACAGCCTCTCCTCCCTAGACGTCCTGGCATCACAGCTTCCAAACCAGACGTCTTCCTGTGTCTGACCTTCTGTTGCCCTTAGAACTGTTCCTAGGCTCCCAGAATCTGCGGCAAGAGGCCTCAACGGCCATCACTCCAAGTCACCATTGGGCTTTTAGATTCTCTCTAAGGCATCGCCACATCTGCCTGAACACCTGCCTGAACAGGGAGTGAGCCCACTGCCCGGCTGCGCGGAGTGGGAGGCTGGGCCTTTCTCCTGATGAGCTGCACCGAGGTTTCTCTTTTCTTGTCTACACCCTTCAGGGCAAGCACAGCTGGGCCCCTCGGTTGGCAAAAGCACCATGTGGGAGATTGCCAGGGTATACAATCACCATCTCTTTTTACAGCAGAAGCTAAGGCCCGGAATGGTGGGGGAGGGAGGGTGTCCAAGGTCACACAGCGAGTTGGGGACTGAACTGGAACTAGAATCAGGCCCGATTCGTAGCCCAGTGGCCCCCTGCCTTAGCCCAGCCTCAGGCCTTACTCCTCCAGGCAGATTTACATGCTCCCAGGCAACTTGCGCAGACCTCCATGAAAGCTCTAGTGTCCCAACCTGTTTGGCAGTCTGTTTTCACAATGCACTTGGGAATTCAGAGGCCAGGGGCTTCTTGCACAGGGCCTGACCCACAGAGGGCACCAGGAAATATTGGAGAAAGGCGGGGGGAGGGAGGGAGGATAGAAGAGGGGAAATGGGGGAGCCACAGGGGAAGGCAGGGGGCCGCCACTGTCAGGGTTCCCCCGAGACAGCCTGTCATCAGGGTGGAGTCAGAAAGGACCCTTTCCTGGCCACCTTTGAGTGGGAAGTTGTCTGACTGTGGCTTCGTAATAATCGTGGCAATGCTCGGAGTCCACAGATATAGTCTGCTTTATATAATTCCAAGTGCTTCTTGCATTTGATTCTCTCGACCAAGTAGGCAGGGGCTTGTGTTATCCCAATTTTGTAGAGGAGGGAACCGACGATCAACAAGGTCCCGCTGTTAACCAGAGACAACACACACCTTCCGGTGTGCAGCCTGGGGTTGCTTCTGCCAGGACATACGCTGCTCACCATTCATTCATTCTTCACTTCACTTCTTCACTTACTCCTTCACGTGCTCCTGAGCTTCCTTGCTTTTCCATGGACGCACCGTGCGCGTGCCTGCCTCGGAGCACCTGTACTTGCCATTCCCTCTGCTCGGAACGTGCTTCCCACAGAGGTTCCCCCGGTTTTCCCCCCTTGCCTCATTCTGCAGAAATGCACCTCTCTGAGCACCTGTCCACAGTAGCTCCTTATCACCCTGTCACACACCCGGCCCGTGTCCATTTTCTGAAGAGCACTAATCACTATGTGACCTTTTATTATATCATGTATTTATTATAGTTACTACTTTATATCCTATGTTATAGCTATTATTATCCCCCTCTTCACTCGAGAGCATCAGCGCCTTGACAGCAGTGTTTTGCCTGTCTGGTTTTCCATTCTGTACCCAGCAGGTAGACCAGTGTCTTGACACACAGTAGAGGCTTAAATATATTTGTATTTACTGAATGGATGAGCACCTATTACGTGCCAGGCCCTGCTCTGCATATTGAGAATCCACACACGATTAATGTCTCCCTGCTCTTAGGGAACTCACAGTAGAGAAACAAAAGTGGGTCCGCAGGGGCTTCCCTGGTGGCGCAGTGGTTGAGAGTCAGCCTGCCGATGCAGGGAACACGGGTTCGTGCCCCGGTCCGGGAAGATCCCACATGCCACGGAGCGGCTGGGCCCGTGAGCCATGGCCGCTGAGCCTGCGCGTCTGGAGCCTGTGCTCCGCAACGGGAGAGGCCACAGCAGTGAGAGGCCCGCGTACCGCAAAAAAAAAAAAAAAAAAAGTGGGTCCCCAGGATGGAATGGTGGGCCATTGTAGGCTCCCGAGTAATGGTTTTCTTAGTCATTGTGGCAGAGCCTACTGGATGGCTCTCCAGTATCAGTTTTCTCTTTTTTCCTTAATAACAGAATCCCAAATTCAGCGGGACACAAGGTCATTCAGGGTAAAGGTCACCCTTCCCAGCCTCCCTTGCAAGCCTGGTGTAGCCATATGACTCAGTTCTGGCCAGTTTTCAGAAAATATCCTTAGAGAAAAGGGGGTATGCCCTTCTTCACCCCTTCCTCTGCTTATGAGATTGTGAAGTGATGGCTAGCCTTGAGTCACCATTTTGGACCTTGAGGATGAGGTCATATCCCAGGGATGGTGGAGTAGAAAGCTGGAAGCAGCCTGGATCTCTGGCTCTGTAGAACAGCCCCCTCACCTCCAGAATTCATTTGCCTGAGCAAGAAATAAACTCTCTGGTTTAATTCTCTTTTATTTTGGATTTTCTGTAGTTTATAGTTAAATAATCCTAATCTTAATGATACAGCCTTGGATGGAAAGAGGGAAAAGTAGGATAAAATGTCTAGGAGACTTGCTTTTCCACACAGAGTAAGATGGGTCCATGGCCTATCAAAGAGGCAGAAGTTGTAGCTGTAATGTGTCTGGATCTAGGCTGTGGAATGGGATAGAACCTATTGGCCTCGCAGGTAAATTGACTATGGTGGCAGTCATTGGATCTCCACTCATTCCTTTACCTTTTCATTCATTTATTCAACCATCCCATCATTCTCTCATGAAGTTCATTCACTCATCTATTCGTCCAATAAAACATTCTACAAAGCAGGGACCCCCAGGCTGGGGTGTGAGTATGAACTGGGCAGGGAAACACTTTGTAATTGAAGCTTCTCCTGGGGGCTAGCGGCAGACCCATCTCTGAGCGCCAGGCCTCGGCCCCAGTTGATGGCATGTCTGAGAAGTGATCACATTCCGGATTGCAGGAGCGTGCAGTTCCTGGGAGAAGGGCACAGGGCCCTCCAGTTTCCCGGGTTGTCCCTCATTCTTCCTGTGGCCAGGCAGGGTGTTCTCCCACCTCCTCCCCTATAAGAGAGCAAGGAGAAATTCTCTTCAAGCACAACTGCATACTCATTATGTCATGAAAGGTGACTGATGTTAGCAAGAGAAGGGTCGCATGCCTTGTAGCCTCTGAAAAGTCCATAAGACTTTTCTCTGCTTAGAACACAATGTGTTCTCTGCTTAGAACACAATGCTAAGAATATTCTAGAAGACAGCCAGAAACTCATAGGCCTTGTATATTTTCTCCGAAATTGAGCCAGGATCCCAGGGGAGGGTGGGGTTAAAAAAGATCACAGGACTTGCTGGGGCGGGGTGAGTAGGGAAAAGGAACTGAGAGGCAGAAGGGACACACAGGCGCTCTTCCGAGGCATCCTTGATATGAAACAAAGTGACTTGGTGGGAAAAATAAGGATTCACTGGATGTTCATAGTTGGCTCAGAATAAGTCAGTTTTCTTTCTGGTATTTGATGGGCCTGTACATCCTTGCAGATACTGTGGTCAGAATTGAGGGTTAGAAGACAAAAAGCAAATGGATCCATTTCTGTTGTCTTTTGTTATATAACAGACCATCCCAAAAGTTGGGGCTTAAAATAACAACGGTTTTATGATTTCTTATGCTCCTCTGGTAGGCTGGAAGGGCTCCTATTTCACATGGACTAGACAAGAGAAGTACCGGGTACTGACCAAGAGAGGAAATAGACTGGACACACATGCAGCTGCATTCAGCTTGTGGCTGGAAGGTTCTAGAAGGGCATGTCACATGGCCTCTCATCCTCCACATGGCCTTTCTCACCACCTGGTCTCTCCTTCCCCTATGACAGCCTAGATTTCCTTACGACGTGGTGGCTGGATTCTGAGAGAGTGAAAGCAGAAGCTTCCTGGCCTCTTGGGTCCCAGCCTGGAAGTGGCACGGTGTCACTTCTGCCACATTCTATTAGTCAAAGCAAGTCCACAGCCACACAGTGCCTCAGACTCCAGTGGGGAGGTAATAAACTCCACCTCTCCATGGGAAGAATTGTGAGTGGCCATATTTATAGACAAACTTCTGCGAGGAGTTGATAGGGATCGTGGAACCCAGATGGAAAATAAGATGTGAATTACACAAATTACACAAATTATGCACGGCTTTAGAGAAGCACGTTTGGTGCGTAGAGCGAGACTCACCTTCCAACTGCATGGGCCTGGAGCTGGGGCTCTGCACAGCTGACTTGGCCTGTCTTCCACTACCCTGCTTTCCTCTTCTTCAAACAACCCATCGGTTGGAGACCACTAAAGGAAAGAGAAATACACCAAGGCCATGGTCATTAGCATCCCGGAACACTGGGTTCTATTTCTGGCAGCTCCGAGGTAGTTGGCAAACCTCTACCCCCTGCTTCCCAGCTCAGCACTCAGAGGTAATGAGCCCACTGTATTACGTGGCATTAGCAGAAGTGCTGAGTACCAACCAGGAGAGGAAATAGACTCCCCGCTCTCCACGAGGATCCGCCTGCACCTGGGGCTGGGGGCTCAGCTCCGGGCTCAGGGGAAGGCAACTCGCATTGATTGAGTGCCTACTGTGTGCCAAGTGCTGCTCGGCATGTCTGGCCCCTGCTTTTCTCCTGAGCCTCATCTTGTGCTATTTTCCCTTTCCTGGCTTCCCTGCCAATCTGGGTGTGTTTCTGTTCTTCCAGTGGGCCACTCTTTCTCTTCCTTTGCGTGTCCTGTTCCCTCTGCTTGAAACACTCTTTCTCTCGTCAACTCCAATGCATTCTTCAAATCACAGGCTCTCTCCCTTCTCTGCTAGACTGTAGGCTCCCAGCCCAGTGTTCTCTAAGTGTTTGTTGAATGACTGAATGATGGGATGAATGAGTCCTCACAACAGCCCATTTGACAGATGAGGCAACCGAGGCAGTTGCCATCAAGCAGAGAACTAGTTCATCCAAGGCCAAGATAAGGTGAGAGGCGGGGCCAGGATTTGAATCCAAGATTGTTTGGTGGCCAAGCTTGTGCCCTTTCTACAACACATGGCTCATAAGGGTGAATGAAGGGTGGACAATGGTGATGGAAAGGGTGCTGGTGGAAGAAGCAAGAGCGAAGGCACTTCTCCGCCTCATCACTCCCAGGGAGTAATGCCAGAGACGGAGGGGGAACCTGGGGCCAGGCTGCAAAGTTGCACCATGTTTGGCTGAGTCTCTGTGTCTGGCCTCCCTCAACCTCTCTTTTTTTTTTTTTTTTTTTCCTCAACCTCTCTTGAATTGAGGGTTTACAGGCACTTCTCTGTAGACAAGAGGTCCTAGGCCAGCGGCTCAGCTGGCTGTCTGAATCCAGAGGGCCATGCTAACTCCCAGGGTCCTCGGCGCCCCCCGGTTAACGGGGCCCAGGGCAGATTCCAGGTCAGAATCAGGATGCGTTACCCCAGAAGAGCGGTCAGAATGCCGCACTGGGGGGAACTTCCTGTGGCAGAGAGAGCACTGGCCTCGGAGTCCCAGACAGACTCAGGGTCCCAGCTGCACCAATAAGAGCTGAATGACCTTGGCCCAGTTACTTCACCTCTCGGAGCCTCAGTCTCCTTGTCCAGAAAATGGGGATAACAAGGGTTGTTGAGGAAGTTAAAGGAGTTAATTGTGTAGCATGATTAGGACAGGGCCTGTCTCCCCAACTTGAGCCTGGTGTAAGGGAAGCAGTTGATAAATATTAGGTTGGAAGGCTTATTGTTCTTCCATTGCCATTTAACCTCTTCTGCCTCAGCTCCTCTTCCGTGTCATGTTTTGTTCTGCATGTTTCCTGGGGCTGTGGGATGATCAGATGTGATAGAGGATGGAGAAGACATCTGTGGAGTCCCGGCCAAAGGACAAGGCTAAGGGAAGTTGGGCTGCCCTTCTGCCTCCATCTGGATCACACCAAGTCAAGGCCAAGGGGCCCAATAAACATCTGGAGAGAAGCAGAAGTTCCATGAGCTTGGGAGGTGATGACGATGATGATGATAGGTATGATGACAGAGATGATGATGGAGGTGATGATGATGGAGATGATGATGGAGGTGATGATGATGGAGATGATGATGGAGGAGCTGATGGAGGTGATGATGATGGAGATGATGATGATGATGATGTTGGGTGGATGGGTGGATAGATGAGAGGGCTTGTTATAGCATGTTTAGGCCAAGCCTTAAGAAGGCAATAGGAGGGCTTCCCTGGTGGCGCAGTGGTTGAGAGTCCGCCTGCCGATACAGGGGACACGGGTTCGTGCCCCGGTCCGGGAAGATCCCACATGTCGCGGAGCAGCTGGGCCCGTGAGCCATGGCCACTGAGCCTGCACGTCCGGAGCCTGTGCTCTGCAACGGGAGAGGCCACAGCAGAGAGAGGCCCGCATACTGCAAAAAAAAAAAAAAAAAAAAGAAGGCAATAGGATACCATAAAAAGATCAAAGGACTAGTTATTCAAAGACCTAGATATTTTACCATCCAGCCTCTGCCTCTTACTAGTCAAATGAGTTTGGGCAAGTCACTGCACATCTCTGAGCTTCAGTTCCGTCAGCTGTAAAATGGGAACAAAAACCCTTCCCTGCTTACTTCACTGGGAGCATGCGTGGAGGTCATGGCCATGATCATTTTCATACACACAAGCAGCTGTGTATTGCTGCTGCTGCAGCTGAGGGCAAATCCCACCCACAGGCAGCCACTGCCATGAAGCAGACTTAGTGCCAGCGCAAGATCCGTTACTTCCTTACCCAGGTGTCTTTAAGCCAGTTGAGTCCCACAGCCTCAGTTTCCTCATTTACCAACGAGGATCCTAGTGCCACCCCCACAGGGATCAACCCAGTGCCTGCGAGGAGTAGGGGCTGCATGAATAGTCCTTGCTATGATTAAAGCCTCTGGTTCACTCTTGTTGTTTCTTTTCTGGCCACACCCTCAGCTTGGCCTGGCCTGGTATAATGACCACACCCTCCTGGTCATCACTGGTCCCTGCAAAACTGTCACAAGGGGCTGCCCTGTATGGTTGTACAGGTTGCTCACTGCTCAAGGGCACTCAGGTAAGGAAATTCAGCTTGTGCTTTCCTCTTCCAAAGCGTAAGCCTCAGAGAGGAGCTGTCTCTGCCTAGAGGAGGTGCCTTTTTCTAATTCTCATAAAAACTGCGTATGCTAGAAGGCACCTGAGTCACCTTGTAGTGGGATTCATTCAGCTTAGAAATGTGGAATCAGATGCGGCTTCAGAGAGGATCTGACCCAATATTCCTGTTGCAAAGAAGAGAAAACTGACCACTATTCATTCAGTCATTCATTTATTGAAAGTTTACTGGGCACCTACTATGTGACAAGTAACACCTCAGCTCAGAAGGAGGCAGAAGTGATCAGATGAGGGGAAGGGCACAGGGTGTGGCTGCTTCAACTGTGCTCCTGTAGACCTTTGGCCCGGGGAGCACCCCCTATGTCCTTATCCCTCCCCCTCCAGGGGTGTTTGGAAGGGTCCTGGTGTAGTGCCGGTTTACTCCAACTAGCTGTTCTCTGCACTGGCTAGCACCTGACCTGTGCCCCTGATCCAGCCAGCCTCGTGCAGCTGGTGACCAACTGTCCTCTGCTGAAGGCTCAAGGCTGATTCTGATGCCCGGGCCTGCTGGGACCAGAGACCCAATTAGGGGCTGCGTGGCCCTGGATGGTACATTCAAGCAGGAAAGAACCCTGTGCTAGGAGTCAGTTCCTGGGCTCTGGATCTAGCCTGTCATTAACATGTGCTGAACTTGGTGAAGCCACGAACCATCTCTTTGTCTGCAAAATAAGAAGGCTGAGCCGCATGACATATAAGGTTTTGCCAACTCTAATCTTCCGGTCAGTGGTTCTCAAACTTTGGCATTGGAATTACTGAAAGGGCTGGTTAAAACCCTCCCTAGAGCTTCAGACTCAGAGGGTCTGGGGTGGGGTCTGTATTTCTCACAAGTCCTAGATGCTGTGATGCCACTGGTCCAGGGACCACACTTTGACAAACCGCTGCTCTAGCAACTCTGGCTGCACATTAGAATCACTTGGGGGAGCTTTAAACAGTGTGGATATCAGGCCCAACCCCAGAGCAATTAAATCAGCATCTCTGAGTGGGAGCCTGGGCTTTGTTATTATTTAAAAGCTCCCCCGGGTGACTACCAGGGATAGAAAACACTGCTCCAGAAAAGTGGCCAGAGATGTGACAGCACATTGATTGGGTAAATGCCTGATTTCCCTTTGGAGAAAGGTCTCTGAGATCCCAACTCAGCCCCTCATTAGCTGCCTGGCTTTGAACAGCCTCCCTGAGCCTCAGTTTCCCTTCCTGTAAGTGGTGCTGTTAGGACTAAACAGAACTGCCTCCCAGTGTCTGCCCTTCCCTTCCTCCTGTCTCCAAGGAGAGCTTGTGCATTCTTCTGCTCTGAGGCTGTTCAGCTGAGCACAATTCAATAAGCATTTATTTAAAACTCAATGTGGGGCTTCCCTGGTGGCGCAGTGGTTGAGAATCTGCCTGCCAATGCAGGGGACACGGGTTCGAGCCCTAGTCTGGGAAGATCCCACATGCTGCGGAGCAACTGGGCCCATGAGCCACAACTACTGAGCCTGCACGTCTGGAGCCTGTGCTCCACAACAGGAGAGGCTGCGACAGTGAGAGGCCCGCGCACTGCGATGAAGAGTGGCCCCTGCTTGCCGCAACCAGAGAAAGCCCTCGCACAGAAACGAAGATCCAATGCAGCCAAATAAATAAATAAATAAAACGAATTTATATTTTAAAAATTAAAAAAAAAAAACTCAATGTGCAAGATGCTGTCCTTAATGATGTGGGAATTCAAAGATGAATCAGGCTCCGTCCCCTCTCTGAGGAGCTCACATGTAAGTGGGGACGATGAGGCATGTGTCCAAAACGTGAGACAGGATGTATCACAGGCCATAGACGAAGTAACAATGGCGTAACTCCCACTGTATGCAAGGCCCCCCAGCGGGAGACCCTTTATGGGTTTTATAATCCTCCCAACAACCCATGAGGTAGCTACTAGTATAACACCCACTTTACAGATGAAGAAACTGAGGCTTAAGGGGCTGGTCAGTTACCCACAGTGCAAGAGCCAGCTTTTATTGCCACGGGAGCCCAGACGAGGATGAGATCCACACGATTAGAAAGGCGAGGAGGCTTTGTGGGGAGAGGTGTGGACATGCTTTGAAGGATGTGTAGAAGTTCAAAGGGTAGATAGAGGAAAAGATTTCCCAGATAGAGGAATCAGCATACACAAAGGACCAGAGGAGGGAAATCCCAGCTTCTCTAGGGACCCAGAAGTGGTTTGATTGGCTGAAATGCAGGCTAATGGTGAGGCATGGTGGGAATCAGATCCTGGCTGGAGGCCTTGTGTGCTGGGCTAAGGAGTTTAGGTTTTATATCTTAAGCAATGGGGAGCCATTGAAAATTCTTGAGCAAGGGATGGCATTTTTAGAAAAAGATGAAAGTGGTCATGGGTTATGGGAGGGGGGGGGCTGGTAACAGAGAGCCCAGTAAGGAAGAAGATGGCTGCAACAAATGGTCCATGTGCAATGGTAAAACAAATGGGGGGGCAGGGCAGGGAAGACTAGGAAAGTGAGCACACGTGGGAGGTGTACTGTTGCCATGTGAGGCTTCTTTGCGCATCGTTTCCTTATGTGCACCTGCTTACTGACTGAGCCACTCTGCACTGGGGGGCAGGGGCAGGTGGGTCTCCATATACAGCTCCCCTCAAGACGGGGACACGGTCAGTGGAGTATGACCCACTCAGGATAGAGAACTCAGCTGAAGCAGCAGGTAATGGGTTCCTGAGCCAGCTCAGAGCTGGCCGCCTGCCATGTTTCTGGGGTGGGTGTGGAGGAACTGGCCCAGGGCCCCAAGTGCTACTGACCCCAGCTTTCCAGGTGAAGCATACCACCCTGCCTGCCTCCTGCTGCCAAGTTCACAGCCAGCTCAAGGCTCACAGCCTCTGTGCATCAAGCTGAGCACAAACGCTCCTGGGCTGAAGCCAGTTCCTAGAAGCAAAGTCTGGACGAGGAAAGATCACTGGGCTGGGATCCTGCCGCTTGCCGGCTGGCTGACCTTGGGCACTTCCCTTAAGCCTGTCTGAGGCCTAGATATTCCACGTCCTCTGGTTAGGGGACTAATCACAGTCAAGAAGTATAAGCACTGAGTCCTCTACCTAGTCCTTCCACCTCCATCTGCCCCACCTTCTCTGATTAGCTTCTTAAGACCACGCAGGGACAAGCAGACCAAGCCATTTTCTATAATCGAAGTCCAAGACCATCTTAGCGCTTCTGTCACTCTGTGGACCTAGCATAGCACACCCATTTTATAGATGACATAACCAAGGCCCAGGGAATTTCCATGACTGGCCCAAGGCCAGAGATTTGAGCGGACACAGAGGCAGACTGAACACCAATCCCTCACCCAACGGAGCTGGAGCCTCAGCTTGGTGCCCCCCCAGATCCCACTGACTATCATGAGGTGGGAGAATAGGTCTGGGGGCAGATTGGCAGACATCCCCCATGTTCAGGGTTCTGGAAGTGAGGGACAATTCCCTGGCTTATCCAAATGATGGTTGAACAGAGAATTGCATCCCTTCAGTGTCCCTGTACCACATCACACAGTGAGAACATTCTCTTTTCAGCCTCCTGGTAACACTGAAGGAGAAAGTCTCTGTTGGGAGCTAAAAGGTCTGTAACACCTCTAAAGCTGGCCAACCCCCCTTTTTCACTGAGGGCACATCTCAAGCCTTGGCAGGCCAATTTCCTGCTAGAGTTTAATAACCTTGGTTTGTTTCCCTTGTGCTTATTTTTGCTCTTACCTTCTATTTATGGCAAGTGATACTGGTTTCCCATTTAAAGCAGTGATATAACAATTCTTCAAAAAACGTGTTTGGGGCAGAGGGGAGGAGTGGGTCTTGGAAAATACTAAGTAATAATGACTGATGTCTGCCCTGGTTCAAGGTGGGGAGAAGGGAAGGGAGAGAGGTGCTGCCCAAGGGCGCCCAGGACGCCCCCAGCAGGGCTCTCTCTACGATGCTCCCTCAGACCTGCATGCCGCACAGACCTCCACTCAGGAGCGCTTAGGCCAAGGTGACTCCGCGGCCCCTCCTGACCGCACGTGCGCGGCCCATGTGTCATCCCGGGGGGTCCTGCAGGCCCGGAGACCTCGGGAGGGAGGCAGAGGCTCAGGCGGGCAGAATGGGTGCCCGGGAGGGCCCCTGGGGATTTCGGCGAAGGAGGAGGGCGCGGGAGCCTTGCGAGCGGGCTGCAGCCAGACCAGGCGAGAGGGGCCAGGTTCCCTCGCGGGTCACCTGCGGCCGGCGCGGTGCGCGTGTGAGTGCGTGCACAGACGTCAGCCTCCGAGGCCCGCGCCGCCTTCCGCTCCCCGCGACCCCGGCCGCCCCCACCAGAGCCCTGGCCCCACGAGCCCGGGCACGCGGAGCGGCAGACTGAGGTGCCAAGGCGGCCGCGGGCGGGGCTATGGGGCGGGGCCAGGCAGCGGGGCCCGTCGTCATTGGCCGAGCGCAGTACCGGGGGCGGGGCGCTGGGCGAAGGCGGGTGAGCGGGCTAGGGGAGGCAGAGGCGGGCGCCGGGTGGCGGGACAGGCTGCTTGCAGGCTGCGGAGGGGGCGAGTGCGAGCCGCGCGACGGGTCCACGGAGAACCGCTCGCAGGGGCGGCGAAGGGCGCCCAGGCCTGAGCTGGGCTTCTGCCGCTGGGACCGCCGTCAGGAGCCTGGTCTCCGATCACTTTTCGGAGGGACCACTGACCTTGCCCTGCGGGAGGAAGAGGGGCGTTCGCCTCCAGGAGAGGGAAGGAGGGAAGAGCCAGGGCCCCGCAGAAAGTTCACCTCCTCTGGGGGCCAGAGGGGGTGAAGTGGTAGGAGGAGCCTGTGTAAGGCTAACTTGGAGCTGCGAAACCTTAGGGCGGCGTTTAAGGCCCCCTCCCACACGCGCGCGGAGCCGAGCGCCCAGCTCCTCCTTCAGCTGCTGGCGTCGCCTTGCAGGGAGAAAGGAGCCGTCCCTCGGCGCCGGGGGAGCTGCACAGCTGCGGGCAGAGGAGGAGGCCGCGGCCGAGCCGGGCAGGCACCCCCCTACCCGAGCGATCCCCTTTGGGGCGGGCGGAGCAGGTGGCATAGGCGGTCGGATAGGTTCTCCCACCCGGGACACGCACATACGCACGCACCTACAGTCACCTCCAAAGGACCCTCCAGGAGTCTCTAAGGACCCGGAGTTGCTCTTTTTGCCCTCTCCCCCAAACCCGGAGCCCCAGGCAGGGACCCCGGGGTCGGACGTCCCCACGCCTCCGGGCACCTGGCTCAGCAGGAGTCCCCCGGGGCCGGGCAGGGCAGGGCCGGCGGCAGCGAGCCGGAGCCCGCCCAGCGCCCGGGCCCCGCCGAACCCTCGGAACCCACTCATGGGGCACCGGCTCCCCGTGTCCCCTCGCCCGGCCGCGCCCAGCCCGGCGCCCCGAGCCGCGCAGAGGAGGAGCCCGGCGGAGTGACCCGGGAGCCGCCAAAGACTCTGGAAGGCTCGGCGGCCGGAGAGCAAGGCGGTTCCCCGCACCTCCAGGGGCTTGCAGGCATCCCTCCGAGCCGCGCCAGAGGCCCGGCCCGCCATTCCCAGGTAGGAGGGAGACACCCCAACAGAACTGGGGAAGCGGGGAAGCCGGGAAGAAAGGTTTGAAGCTTGTCAGCGGAAGGCTAGGTGAAGCTTTACAGGACTAGGGAAAGTTAAACTGATGGAGCGCCTATTATGATCATACGGCAACTTCACTTATCTAGAGAAAATGAAATTAGATGAGCACCTACTATGTGCCAGGCTGAGTGCTTATTCCAGGAAAGAAAGACTTCCTGCGTTTCTCCTATGTGCCAGATTCGGTGCTAGAAGCCTTCCATTTAAGAGATCTGGAGTAACAGCCGGTTTGAATCTAAGGAAACAGAGGCTCAGAGAGGAAGAGGCACTTCCCTACCCCAAACACAGCCCCTCCCCTTCCTAAGCCAGCTGCAGCCTGCAAACCTGGCTGAGGGTGGGGCTGGGATGGGGCCAGTTGGTGGCGGCCTTGGTGAGGACCTCCTCTGAGGAGGGAAGATTAAGGAACGCCTTCCCTGTTCAGAGTTCCATGAGCTTTGGGGGGAGTTGGTGCAAGGAGTGAGTTTCCTGGGCGATCCGCTTGCCAAGAAGGGTTTCCTGTGATCAGCTGGCCAGAAGGCTCCCAGGTACCTCTGCGGGGCGCTCTCTCCTCCCCTTACCCCTGACCCTGGGAGGATGATGAAGGGTGTTGTCCAGGACCTCATGGGAGGTGGGAGGCTGGGCTGGGAAGGGGCAGCCAGCGCAGAAGCCCGTATTCAGGCTTCCCCTGGCATCAGAGAGACAAGACGGGGTCCCCCAAGGCATCTGCCTGCAGTCGCTCCCCACCTGACTGCTCCAGGCAGCCCCTTGACTGCCAAGAGGAAGTACCACAAAGAAAGGCGCCTGCTTGCTGGGTGCTAGGAGCTGTGTGGGCCTCTTGGCTTCTCACTGAGCTCTGAGGGCCACTGTGGGTTTGTTTCTACCATTTGAGAGATGACCAGCCCCGCTAGGCCCAGTCATTTGCCCAGGGTGGCTGGGCTGGTGAGAGGCAGAGCTGGTCTGCCTGCTTTCTACCACCCTGAGCTGTGTCAAGGATGGTGAGATTGGCTTTGCAAAGCCCCCAGGACTCCCCTCAGTTTGGGCATGGAGGCCAGTGAATGCATGTGTGTCCAGAGAGGCTGGGATGCGTGCTAATGGAGGAGGCTTGGGGTGTGTGCCAGGGGGGCAGGGAGGGCTCAGGGTACTACAAGGAGGAGGGTGCGGCCAGACTCTTATACTGCTGTTCCTGCCCCTGTGACCCCTCCATCTTCCAGACAGGCCCTGGGAGAAGGGCTTGAGGAAGAAGAATGGGGTGAACGCACAGATGCATTTGCTGGGAGCTGGCTGGACAAGGTTTGGGGGAGTCCTGGGCAGGGTGCCTGACCCCAGCTATCTGCAGCAAGAGAGAGAGGGAATTAGAATAGGCTTCTGGGGTCATTCCCCCCGCCTGACCGCAGCTGAGGCTTCAGTGAGTCAGACTTTGTTTTGAAAAAGATTGATTTTGTCCGGGGGGTGGGTTTTTATAGAGGTAAGAGCCCCAGTTTTGGAGCCAACAGCCTGATTCTAATCCTGGCCTGGCCAGTCATCTGTGTGAACTGGGGCAAGTGACTCAGCCTCTGCGACCTCCAGTGTCCCCATTGGTCCAGTGGGTTGATGGTGGTCCCCTCTCCATCGGAGTGTTGTGTAGTCATTGAAATAAGGCGTGCAAAGCACCCAGCATGATGGAGGCCTGCCCAGCTGTGCTGACCATTCTCCCAGCGTGGCCCCGCCACCTCTGCCTCCCTGGGATGAGTCACAGAACTTGCATTTGGGTACCTGTGCCGCTAGTCACCCCCGCTAACCACTCTCTGGGCCTCCGGGGGGGGGGGAATCTACATTCTCAAAGGGCCCTTTGAACTCCTCACCATAGGGTCAGCCTGGCTGAGGATGGAGAGAAGGGAGCAGGCAGCGGTGGAGGAGAGAAGCTGTGCCTACAGCGCTGCCCATAGTACCTCCTCTGGGGGAGGAGAAGGGAAGGAGGATGCGGGGGTGGGAGGTGCTGTCACCTGACGGCCAGGTGTCTGGGTGTTTCACACAGCCCCACGTGGCTGGGGCCATGTGAAGACTCGCAGTCTTCTCTCAGAGAGGAAAGCCACAGATTATTATTTTTTTTTCCTCCTTCTTTGCCCTCTCCTGACCTCACGCCTCCTCTCTTTGACTTCCTCAGGCCCATTCAGTCGCCGACGTTAGCAGTCTATACCAGGAGCTCTGGGCTAGAGGTTGGGGCAGGGTATACACTGTCCCTGGGGGCTACTGGCCTCCTTCCCTCTCTGTGTAGACAGAGGTGACCACCAGCAGATCCAAGCTCCCTGCAGAGGGACTTGTGGAGGGGGCTGTCCTGGTGTGGGACCTCTTTCCCCAGCAGCCCGCGTCCGTTGAAGGTGCACGCAGCCTGGCTCTCCCAGCCCAGGAGGAGACTGAAAAAATTCAGTGCTGTCGGCTTGCAGCCCTCTCTCCCCTGCTGCCCACCCAGGGATGTGCTCAGGGCACTGAGACCCTCCTCAGTGCAGCCCCCGGGCCAGCTATACAGGGTGCGGGTGGAGGGCAAAGGCCCCAGAAGGAGGCTTTGAATGAGCTCCAAAGGTAGAGCCATTTGCTTCATTCATTCACAGATCATTTACTGAGCACCTGCTGTGTACATGGCCCTGAAATCCTGTGGGATGAACTTGAGGTCGGCTTCAGGCATGAATTGCACGGGAGATGTAGAGGTCGCAGGCTTGGGGTCACCATCCTGGCTTCCTTATTAACTAAATGGGCCAGTCGTGTAGACGTTTAAGCATCAGGTCCTTATCTGTGAAACAGGGACGGGAATCCCTACTTCACAGTGAGGTGGTGAGGATACTCCATGGCAGGGGGTGGACCGCCTGGGGTCGAATCCCTCCTTGGCTGGTTACTGGCTGTGTAACCATGAGCAAGGTACTAAACTTCTCTGTGTTTCAGTTTCCTCATCTGTAAATTGGGGTAACCATCTACCTTCTGGGGTTCCTGAGGGATGAAGCAGGTTAGTACACGTTCAGCACTTGGACCGCTCTGCATAGATTAACTGCAAAATACACGTCCGCTGTTATTATCGTTCTATACTTAGCACAGTGCTTGGCACACTGCAGGGCTTGGTTACTGGTGATCGTTGTCATGGCTCCAGGCCTGGGTCAGCGGCAGGCTGAGCCGGCTTATCGTGTGCGGCCCTGTGCAGTTCATTCATTGAGATCATCTTGGTAGCTTGGCGTCGGCCATGGTGGGAGGATTCATGGAAATTGACAAATGCTACCCACCAGAGCTTTTATAAAGGTCTTTTTGAGAGCCGCTTTACTGCACGGCGGTTCTCAGTCAGGCAAGGAGAACTCCCTGAACAGGTCGTGTGCCAGAAAATACACACAAGAGGTGTCTCCACCTGAAGTCTCTTAGCGTCATGGCAGCTGTAGACATTTACGATGTTGGAGAGGGCCAGGGGGTGAATGAAAGAGGCTCTCCAGGCTACTGACCTGGGGCATCACGGGGTGGGGACCCGTCATAGTTAGCACCACAGCCCTTTGTGCAGATTGCGAAAAGGTGCCTTCTCTGAGCAGATGAACTCCAAATAAGACGGCCTCCCCCTTTCCCACCCAGCCGGGGGCCTTGTGCAGCGCCCCACCTGCACCGCCCTGTACGGCAGCCTGCTGAGGGCAGAGGAGATCTGTATTTCAGCAGGCCTGCACCCATTTGTAGCTCATCTTCTCTAGGTGGGTGGGTGGCTTCCTGCTGGGTTTGGCAGGAGGCAGAGGAGCCTTCAGAGAGGAGGTGGCATTTGAGCCAGACTCTGCTGAAGGGAAGAGGGTGCTCTTGGGGAGGGACTGAGGGCTGGAGGCAGGTACCAGCAGAGCTCAAGCTCACCAGGGGTTCCGGGGGGGACGCTGGTAGCTGCTGAGATAGGAAGCGAGGGTGGCTGGACTGTGAATGGCCTTTGGGTGGGCCTGATGGAGCCCCTGGACGTTACTTATCTTTAATTGGGGTTTGGAGCTTGGATCCATTTCGGCTTCTCCCACAAGCCCAAGAGGCTCCTGTAGAAAGTTCTGATGAGAAAAGTGACTCCCGGGGAAGTTAAGCTCCTTACCCAAGAGCAGTAGCGAGTTAGTGGTACAGCGAGGAGTCAAGCCCCAGCAGTCCCGTGCTGCATAAATAAACAAACAAACAAACAAATAAATAAGGGGTGAATGAACGCAAGGGTGAGTGAATGAGTGAATGGGTGGATGAATGAAGGAGGAAAGAAAGAAACGAGACGGATGAGCAGGCAGAACTCCAAGGCCTTTAGAAAGACCCCAGTCCAGTGTTCCCATTGTACAGACAGAAAACTGAGACCAGACAGGTGGCCGGCAGGAAAGGCCAAGGCTTCCAGGAAGGGCTGCGAGGCTGGGCCTCGGGCCTCCTGATGCCGACTCCCGGCTCTCTGCCACAGCCCCGAGCCATGATGAAGACCTTGTCCAGCGGGAACTGCACACTCAGTGTGCCCGCCAAGAACTCGTACCGCATGGTGGTGCTGGGCGCCTCGCGGGTGGGCAAGAGCTCCATCGTCTCTCGTTTCCTCAACGGCCGCTTCGAGGACCAGTACACGCCCACCATCGAGGACTTCCACCGGAAGGTCTACAACATTCGCGGCGACATGTACCAGCTGGACATCCTGGACACGTCTGGCAACCACCCCTTCCCTGCCATGCGCAGGCTCTCCATCCTCACAGGTGGGTGCCAGGGGTGGGCACAGGTGCTTGAGTATGTGAGCGTGTGTGCTCGGTACTTTACAGTTTGCAAGGCACTTGCCTATCTGAGATGAAGCTCACGACGAGCCCCCTTAGCACTGTGGGAGTCACAGAGGTGTTGCTGCTTCCCGAGCAAAGGATGGAGCCAGGTCCCCAGTTCCATTCTGTCTGACTCTGGATCGATTGCTCATGACTGCTGGCGCTGCCTCCCAGATCAGGAACTGGTAGACTCTGCACTGGGGCTTCACCTCCCCGGGGAACAGAGGGGCTGCTGCCTTCCTTCTGTGGGGGTGACCCAGCAGAGCTCCAGCGCCCGGGGTCAGTCTGTCGGGCTCTGATCTATGAACACTGCGGGGCTTTTCCACCTCTCAGAGAGGCAGGGGCCGGGCCCAGGCAGTGATCAGCCAGAGGGGCTGGTGGGGACTTGCGGATGCTGGGAACTCGGTAATAATCGCAGTCACGGCCGTGGCGATAGCTGACACTTAACAAGAGCTGTGTGCCTGGGCCTGTTTCTAGAGCTTGGCATGTATCTCTTTAATCCTCACAACGAACCTAGGAGACAGGTATTTGCCTCCATTTTACAAGTGGAGAACCTGAGGCCCAGAGAGGTTGAGTTACTCCAGGTGACAGCACAGCTGGTAAATGACAGTCTGGCTCTCATGCTTTACCACTGGGCTATCCTGTAGCCTCTTGGCCCGGCTGGGGGTGGTGGGGAGGGAGGAGATTGTGGGGGACTAAGGGGCCAGGTAGAGATGTGAGACTGGGCCATGATTTTCATCACTCAAGCAGTTTTGTGTGGTAGCTAAGAGGACAGGTCCGGAAACTGGTTGCCTGGGTGTGAATCCTGGTTCCACTGCTTCCTGGTTTTGTCCCTCTGAGCGAGTGATTTTATCTCTTTGTGCCTCAGTTTTCTCATCTGTTAGTTGGCATCACATGAGCACCCATTCCAAAGGTCTTTGTGAGAATTTAAATGAGTTAATATAGGAA
Organism: Pseudorca crassidens; assembly: GCF_039906515.1. Classification (NCBI taxonomy): domain Eukaryota; kingdom Metazoa; phylum Chordata; class Mammalia; order Artiodactyla; family Delphinidae; genus Pseudorca; species Pseudorca crassidens. The sequence continues at coordinate 94,229,342 of NC_090306.1, forward strand.
AAGTGCTTGGTGATTGGAAGGTAAGTGCTCAAGAATTATGGGTCTTAAACCTACATTTGCAGTATGCCTGCAATGGGCTGTGCAGGCCCATTTCCTAAACCCTGCACCTGCCACTGCTGGGCGGCGATGAAGGGAAGGAATGAGCAAGTAACCCCCCAGCCATCACTAAAACAACCCCGCAAGTCAAGATACTTCTACACCAAGAAACCCTAGCCATGCCCACCCCTCTCCCCACGGCCCGGTCAAGACTCCTCCCTGAGTGCCCTGGATAGACAGCTTCCTCTTCCGGCTGTCCTCACTGACCATCTGACCCAGATCACACTCAGACTGTCCCACCCCACATTTTGGAGAGGGAGTGTGTGGGCAGAAGGAGCCTGGGCTGACCTGGGTTCCAGTCCTGGCTCTACCACTTGACGGCTTAGATGTGTGACCATAAGTCTGGATCTCAGTCTTCCCAGCTGCACAATGGACATAACCTGCTTCCTCCCAGGGCGGCTGCGAGAACTGCAGGAAATTGCGTGGGGGGCATTTCCAGGACTCGATGGAGAGTGCAAGGATGTCTGCTCTCCTGGCCATGGGGAGGGGACTGGGTGCCCACCCACAGAAATAAGGCTAACGGAGGGAGAGAGTAGATGTGGAGAGGGACCACATGCGTATTTCCAAAGTTAATTTTTGATTACACAAATAACACACAAATACACCCTCCTCTAAACATACAGATAAGGCTAAAAAGCCCCCTTGCCCCATGCCCCCAACCGCAGACTCCTGCCCCCTCCCCCGAGGTAGCCACCCCATCAGTCTTCCAGGCCCCCCACGAACACTTTGACATTCACATTTGTGTCCCCATAACGGAGAGTATTTTCGTCTCATTTTTACGTGCACATATTCCAAGCACATCTGCCTGCTGCCTGCTTTTTTCACTCACCAGCCCGTGCCTCATTTTCCAACCTGGTGCTGGTACACAGCAAATTCTGAAAGCCATTAATTCTTTTTTTTTTTTTTTTTTTAATTTATTTATTTTTGACTGTGTTGGGTCTTCGTTTCTGTGCGAGGGCTTTCTCCAGTTGCGGCGAGCAGGGGCCACTCCTCATTGCGGTGCGCGGGCCTCTCACTATCGCGGCCTCTCTTGTTGCAGAGCACAGGCTCCAGACGCGCAGGCTCAGTAGTTGTGGCTCACGGGCCCAGTTGCTCCGCGGCATGTGGGATCCTCCCAGACCAGGGCTCGAACCCGTGTCCCCTGTATTGGCAGGCAGACTCTCAACCACTGCGCCACCAGGGAAGCCCCTGAAAGCCATTAATTCTGCCGCCAGCTCTCCTTCCAGCTGCCAGCCAGGCGTCTCTGAAGCTTGGCATCACAGCCTTTCACCTGGGTATGTCAAGGCTGCAGAGCCCTCAGGGGCCCGGGATTTGCCTTAATGGGATGGGTTTGGCAGCCTAAACGGTTGCCAGGCCAGCGCTGCCTTGCAAGTGCCTTTCTAAACTGCCCACACCGTCCTCCATCCCGTCCCACACCGTCCTCCATCCCGTCCCACCCTGTCCACACAACCAGCTTTATGAACACCCACTGTGCGCCGTGACGACATCTCCCTCTGCTCCAGAGAGCATCATTGGTCCTGAACGTGGCGTGTGCTATTCTGAGGGGGACAAATGGCGTGCCCCAGGGGTCCAGAGGAAGGAGGCAGCAGTGCTCCCAGAAGCTGGTATCACTTGATTCTCCTCTCGAGAACTTGGGCCAGTCCCGGGCACCTTTGAGCCTCGGTTTCTTATAAAACAGGGCTCTTAACATCTCCCCACAGGTTCTCAAGAGTTTAAGTCAAAGTGCAAAAGGTACTTTGAGTGTGAGACTGTGATCACTGTAGTGAGATGTGGAAATTGGGGTGGAGGTACCAGCCCTCTCTCAGCCTCCCCGCCTCCCTTGCCACCTCCCCATCATCCCTGTTTCAAAGACCTGCGCTGAGGGATGCAGCGAGTTGTAGCAGGGGTAGCGTGGGCCTGGGAGGCTAGTGTTCACTTGTTCATCCATGATTTATTCAAGAATCAGAGGACACCTGTGTGCGCCAGGACCAGCCAGGTGAGGACAGAATCGGGTGCACATCTCGGCCTGGCCACACCTGAGCTGTGTCATCTTGGGCTGGTTGTTCACCCTTTCTGTGCCCCAGTTGGCTCACCTATCACATGAAAGTAATGAAATCTCCCTCACAGATGTTCCGTGAGGAGTCAAGGGGGAACCCATGCGACTCTCGCAGGTGCTTGTTCTCGGGTCTTTTGAGACCCGAGATCACTGAGCACGTGTCACTCTCCATTCATTATCTCATCAAACCTTCAAAAGCATCCTGCATGGGACAGATGGGGAAACTGAGGTTTAGAGAGGTGGTATGACCCGCTGAAGGCCGTGTGGCCAGTGGGTGGAGGGGGCAAGAGGTGAACCGAGGCCTGCCTGATGCCAACACTCTGCGTTCCAACTATGCATCGGGGGCTCTTCCAGGCCCTGCGGATGTGCGCTGAACAGCAAGACCCCTGCTCTTGTGGAAACTGTATTTCGTTTTTTTTTTTGCGGTACGCGGGCCTCTCACTACTGTGGCCTCTCCCGTTGCGGAACACAGGCTCCGGACGCGCAGGCTCAGCGGCCATGGCTCACGGGCCCAGCCGCTCTGCGGCATGTGGGATCTTCCTGGACTGGGGCACAAACCCGTGTTCCCTGCATCGGCAGGCGGACTCTCAACCACTGCGCCACCAGGGAAGCCCCTGTATTTCTTATTATTCTAACACAGTCCACACAAAGTCACAAATCACTCACCCTGTCTCCAGCCCTGCCGGGAAATGTAGGGCTGATTCATTGTGTTTGAACCAGGCTGTGCCACGTATTAGCTCTGTGACAAGGGATTTAACCTTCTGGGCCTCAGTCTTCTGTTCTGGAAAATGGGGGGAATAATAGCAGTTCCTGGCTAGAGTCACTGTGAAGGTCAAGTCAGGGAGCAGGGAGGGGCGAGGGGGTGTGGTGCGGTCAGGAGGCGCCTGTGAACTCACCGCCTGGGGTTCCTCTCCCCACAGGCGACGTTTTCATCCTGGTGTTCAGTCTGGATAATCGGGAATCCTTTGACGAGGTCAAGCGCCTCCAGAAGCAGATCCTGGAGGTCAAGTCCTGCCTGAAGAACAAGACCAAGGAAGTGGCAGAGCTGCCCATGGTCATCTGCGGCAACAAGAACGACCACGGCGAGCTGTGCCGCCAGGTGCCCACCACCGAGGCCGAGCTGCTGGTGTCGGGCGACGGGAACTGTGCCTACTTCGAGGTGTCGGCCAAGAAGAACACCAACGTGGACGAGATGTTCTACGTGCTCTTCAGCATGGCCAAGCTGCCGCACGAGATGAGCCCCGCCCTGCACCGCAAGATCTCCGTGCAGTACGGGGACGCCTTCCACCCCAGGCCCTTCTGCATGCGCCGAGTCAAGGACATGGACGCCTACGGCATGGTCTCGCCCTTTGCCCGCCGCCCCAGCGTCAACAGTGACCTCAAATACATCAAGGCCAAGGTCCTCCGGGAGGGCCAGGCCCGCGAGCGGGACAAATGCACCATCCAGTGAGCAGGAGGGACGCTGGGGTGGGGCTTGGGCGGTGCCTTACGGTGGTGGGGGGCGTGGCCCCGGGTGCCCGCTGCCCGCATCTCCCCCCATGAGACCCCAACAGCAGTCACGTTCTAAGACCTTTGGCGCCAGACTGGAGGACCCCAGCCTCCAGCCTCTGTGCAGTCTCCTGCCTTCAACCACTTCCCTCTGATTCCTCCTTTCCACCACTCGCTCTTGGTTTCAGCTTCTCCGTGGGTTGGGAGGGGAATCCCTGCAGGACAAGAGGCAAGGTTGGGTGACATCTGAACTTATGCCAGGACCCAAGTCAGAGCTTGCTTGAGGGGCCAGAGGGGCCAGGACCCCTGCATCCGATGGAGACTCCTGGAACATCCCAGATGAAAATGATACCCAGAGCCAGCTGGGGGAGGGCTCCGCTGTCCTGGTGGAAGACCCAGCTTGGTTTAGGAGGCAGCTGGGAATCTCCTCCCACCCCATCCTGAAACGCTTACCCTCTGGCTCAGCTGGTTCTATCCCCTGCCCCCAACTTGGCCCTCAGCTGCCCCCGACATTGAGCCAGGGGTGTGTGTGTGTTCGAAGGAGGCGTGGCTACGTCGCCTGGCCCATGTCCATCTCTTGGACCGCCTTCCTCAGCCTCTTCTCCCAGGTTCCTCTCGTCTGCTAGTTGTGCTTTGTTGTTGCAGCTGTTACGTCGTGTTCCCAGTAGGAATGGAAATCGCTGTACTGTAAAAGCCTAGTGACCCCTCGTTAGCAAGGCCCCCCACCAGTTCAGATCCACTGCCTCCACTGGGGACGCCTTCGTCCCCCATTCCAGATGGGGTTTCTGTGGCCTGTCTGCAGCTGGACGCTGCCCGCTACTGAGCACCACCGTTCACACTCACACAGGCGGGGCAGGCCTGCGGGGGCAGCTTCTCCTCTTGCCTCCATTTCCCAGAGGGGATGGCTGAGACTCACAGGACAAAGTGACATGCCCCAGCTCCGCCTCCCGGCTAGTTCCGGACGCAGCTCCCCCTGGGACCGGGCTGTCCTCTACTGTGCTGGTTCCTCAAGCATTTATTGAGCGCCTGCTGGGTGCTGGGTCCACCCTGTGCTAGGAAACAAAGAGGGTGAGCAATGCACTTTACGGCCCCGAGGCCAAGCCTCCCCGGCTCTGGCCACTTTCCCATCCCCCGCCTGGCCGCTGCCCACCCCTGCTGCCCTACTGTCTCTGTACACGCAGCTGTTGGCAGGCGTGGAAGAGCAGCTGGGAGCCAGAGCTGAGCCCGGGAGAGGCAGGTAGGAAGAGCTCCCAGTGGGCCTTTTCCTGGTGCCTGTGATGGGGTTGTGCTGGGTACCAGGCGTGGTGGGATTTGAACCCGTGGACCAAAGGCTCTTAAAAAATACATTTTATCCTTTAAACCTCCTTGAAACTATTGAAGTTCAGGGCCACAAGGAACCTTAGTGATCATCTAGTGAATCTGAGGCCCAGAGAGGGTAAGTAACTTGCTCCAGGTCACACAGCAAGCCTACGAGTGGCAGAAGCAGGGTTAGCTCTGGCATTCAGCACGCACCATGGTGTGCCCCTCTCTTGAGGCTGCCTCAGCCCCTGGGGCCTTCAGGGATTTGAGGTGTTGTCTCCCTGACCCTGTCCCCAAATCTGCCTTTGAGGGCTCCTGTAGATTCTGTGTACATTGTGCCCACGTATATACATGTACATACACATGAACACACAGACATAAACGTGCCCTGGCCTCAGCTCTGCACACCCCCCACCCCACCCTGGCCCCTGCTGCTCAAGGCAGCCGCTCTGACCCTGCTTCTGTGCCCACACCTGGCCCCAGCTTGAACCCTCTAAGCAGACCGGGTACCTTGGCCAGGACAGGTGTGTGGCCTGGTCTCAGTCACACCTCTGCTTCCCCCTATCTCTGTGTACACTCTCAATTAAAGTGGGTTTGTTTCTAAGCCGTGTCCTTGACCGTGTGTATTTTCTGTATTTCCAAGAAGAGGTGTGGCTCTCCCTCCAACCAAAGCTGACCTTTCCCTCCCCAAATTGCACCTGCCTGGTACCCTTTCCCTGTGTGTCAGCACTGAGTCAGCCTTCAAGGTTAAGTACGTGGAGGGCGGGGTGGGGGGGGAATAAAACCCCACAATAAGGGGGAATCAAACCCCTGGCCCTCCCGGGCCCTCTGAGGGGTGTATGCTGAGTTGTTCTTGTCCCTCTGGAGGAGTGGCCAGGTCAGACAGGAGAGGCCTCCCCGTGGACCATTAGCCCTTTGGGGTCACCATATGACCAAGTTCTGGGTGGCTTCCAGAACCACCCAGAGAACATTTGGCAATATCTAGAAATAGTTTTGATTGTCAAAACTGGGGAGGGGGCTTCCCTGGTGGCGCAGTGGTTGAGAGTCTGCCTGCCGATGCAGAGGACACGGGTTCGTGACCTGGTCCGGGAGGATCCCACATGCCACGAAGCGGCTGGGCCCGTGAGCCATGGCCGCTGAGCCTGCGCGTCCGGAGCCTGTGCTCCACAACGGGAGAGGCCGCAACAGTGAGAGGCCCGTGTACTGCAAAACAAAACAAAACAAAACAAAAAAAAACTGGGGAGGGGGGTGGCATGCTATTAGCACCTGGTGGGTAGAGACCAGGGACGGTGCTGAACACCTCACCAGAAAGTGTTACCCCGCCCTGAATGTCAGCAATGGGCAGCCTCCTCGCTTGGACTGTCAACCCTTGAGATCAGGACACGGCCCATGTCTATATATGGTTGATACAACTTACAACTTACAACTTTCTGGATGGTAAACACTGGACAAGCACAGTGTGCCCTTGTGTGAAATGAGACAGGACATGGGAGGGGAATGGCAGGTGGAGGTGGGGGGAGAAGGTCTTGTCCCCATGCAACCCCGAACATGGCGCCTTGGACCGAGGTTCTCCCTTGGCGGAGGGAAGGGAAGGGAATCAGCCACACACCTGCTGCGTGACCGACACCCCTACTCTCGCTCCATCTTCACCTCTTCCAGCCCCGTAAGAAACATGCTCCTCGTATTAACCCCTTCTTGTGGTGGGGAATTAAGCTCAGAGAACTCAATTTCTTCTCCAAGAAGGCACAGCTGGTGAAGGGGCAGATCGGGGACTTGAAACCAGAGGCCGTCTGGGCTCCGTGTGAGTGAGGAAAGGATTTTGCGTCTGGGAGATGGAGACAGGTCTGTGCTTTTGAGCAGTCAGCAAATACCACTGAGCAGGGAGGTTCAGAGAGAAGGCGGACAAGGTCTCTGCCTGTCAAGGGCTCACGGTCCAGAGGGAGAGACCCCTGTGCGGACATTCTCAAAGCAGGGTGAGCCCGGCTATGGTGGAGGAAAACCAGGTGAGCCTGGGAGAGCTCCCGACCTCTGCCTAGCTGGGAGCCCAGCTTCCCACCCATCCTTTGCCCATGCCAGACAGAGAAGGTCAAAGTGGGAGACGAGTCACCCTGGTGCTCTCCCAGTCCCGGTTTCTGTAAATGTGAGATGTGGAGGTGAACATTCCCTTCTGCATTGCAGGTCAGAACTGCACCCTAAGAAGGGCTACACGGAGAGGTAGCTGGGCACACCTTCCATGCAAGCCTTCCACGGTGCATTGGAGCCGGGGCACCTCTGCCATGCCCTCCCTCCGTGTGGTACTGTGAACAAGTCCTGTCTTCTCCCAGGCTTCAGTTTCTTCATCTCTAAGTGGGAGGTGGGGAGGACAGCTGGACCAGACAGCACACGAACAGCCCCTTACAGCCTTATGTTCTCTGCGAAAAGGAATTAATATTCCTACTACATAACCCACAACATTCTGATCGTTACTAAACAGAACACGTTTGCTCCAGCCCCGGCCCCAGCCCCACTCCTTGCACCCCACAGATTCACCCTGGAATGGGGTTAACGAGCAGAAATCTGGGGCAGAGGAGGAAGACGCCCCCAACAAATAGCCCTGGTACGGAGGGTGGAATAAGGTTGCAGGAAAATTCCCCTCATGCGGAGACCATTCAGAGATAAGCCCAGGACAGCCAGCTTAATTCCCAGCCTAGGAAGGGAGAGTTGGGAATCTGATTTCAGAGAATTCTGAGCTATGAACTCTAAGTACTTGTTCTGTTCCGCCTCCCTGAACCTGTCACTTATTCCAAAGAAAAACTTCAGCCTGCATCCAGGCTTGGTGGGGGCTGATGGGAGGCCAGTTGGGGCTCTGCTGGGCTCGGCCTGTTCCTGCAGCCTCTTGTTGCATCCTGGAGGCAAAGCTATGAGGAAGGATTATGAATCCCCGTATGAGGGAACTGAGGCTCAGAGAGGTAAAGGCACATGCCCCAGATTGTACAGCTGGTAAGTGGCAGAGCTGAGCTAGAATTCACCACTGATTGCAAAGCACGTTTTCTCCCCAGAGCTTTCATAACTGAGCCAGCTAGGAGCTTCTCTCTGGAGGGAGAAGCCAGCAGTTTGGGGTGTGATGTCTGAACATGGTTCAGAGAACTTGGGCGGGTGTCATTCACAGGGAGTGAGATGCCCTGCCACTCATTGCCAAGGGTGCAGCCACTGTAGCCGGAGGAGAACTTGACTTCTCTCTCATGGAGAAGCCCAAGGTGAGTGCGCTAGGCCAGAGTACGGCTCTGTTCCACCTGATCATTCAGGCATCCAGGTCTCAGGCTCCTCTATCTCTAGGACCATGTCACATCTGCAAGGTCAAAGCCACTGCCACATTCAGGTTCAGCCAGAAAGTGAAGGGAAGAGAGTGCAGACACTGCACATCTGCTGTTTTCAGGGCCCTGGACACATCCCTTCCGCTCACTTTCCACTGGCAAGACTCAGTCATGTGACCAAACCTACCTATGAGAAGGGCTGGGAAACACAGTTCCTTGTTAGGTGGCCCCGTACCCAATGGTGACACGTGGAAGAAGAGGAGGAATGATTGGCTGGCCAGCTAACTGTCCCCACGAAGCCACCCTCAAGCAGCAGATCTGGACCTCAGGACTCGCATTCAACCCGACTTCCAAAAAGCTCCACTCAGTAGACGCGATCAGAAGGCAGCTCTGACCTCCCACTGTTTCTTTCAAGTGGCTCTGGGTTTTGCTTTCCCCATCCCTCCACGAGAACTGGGACTGTCCCATGACTTTTCTCATCTATACCAGAGGCACCTCGGATGGCAATATAGCCTCAGTTAAAAATCTCTGGCCATGTGATGACTGACATTTCTGTCTTCATTCAAAGGAAAGTCCTTCCCCCAGCTGAGTTCTGCTGTGCGCAAAATGCTAGAATTTGGGGAAGAGAAGGGTGGGCATGTCCTCCTCTTTTTTCACTCTCCATCTTCCCTTTTAGCTAATTCCAGTTTCTCTCTCCTCCGTTCTTGGGAGGTGGGTCAGGGAGGAGGCTGGGGGAGAGGAGGTCAGTGGGACAGGAACGTTCCTACTTGCGGGGACTATGGTATTGTGGTAAGACTGTGTCATGCCCACCAGGCTGCCACAGGATCTTTGCACTTGCAGTTATCTCCACCTGGAATGTGCTTCCTCTACAATCCCCACTGGCTCACTTGGTCCCTTCATTCATTATCGTTGCTCAGAGAAGCTTCTCCTGACTTCCTGCCCTAAGATCCCCTCCTAATCCATCACTGTTCGCCCTCTTTTTCTGCTTCATCTTTCCTGATAACATTGATCATCGCTTGACTCTTTATAATGCGTATGTTTATTGTACGTCTCTTCCGCTAGAGTGGGAACCACACAAGACTAACGCACAGGTCCTCCCAGAGTAACACAGTGCCTGGCACACAGTAGGTCTTCAATAGATATATCAGGAGCCAATGGAGGAATGAAGAGAGAGGGCTGATCAGCTACACATTGGAAGCCCACTCTGGCTTCAGGGAATGTGTTGGAGGGGCGTGAGAGGGGATGGTGTAGAGAGGGTGGATTCGCGGTGGTAGAACTGAAGACGTGGGCTCCCGAGCCAGCTGTGGGGTGTTGCATTGGGTGGAGAGCCGAAGGCGGGTCTCAGGATTGGCATTTGGGCAGCTGGATGGTAAGTGGTACCAGTCTCCAAAGTGGGGACGCCATCAGGACAGGGTGCAGGTTGGAAGGCCGTGAGCGTGGGCACAGGACAGATAGGATGGGTTGAGTTTGAGTCGTGGGGAGTTTGAGGCACCCGAAGGAACTTCAAGTGCAAGGGACCAGCAGGAACCTGGAGGGGAGGGTCTGAATCTTAGGAGAGAAGTCCGATCTTGAGTGGTGGACCTGAGGATCACGCCAGCCTTGGGAAAGTGTGGACTAGACAGACCAGGCAGTAAAAAGAGGACCCAGAGGAACACCAGGGTTTAGGAAAAGACAGAGTGGAGGAAGGCAGAGGGAGAGAGGAGAGGTAGGTGGAAAACCGGAGTGTGGGCCTTGGCAGCCGGGGACCAGGAAGGTTCGAAAAGGGATAGATGGGCGCCAGTGTCAAAGCTGCCACGAAGGGGCTGAAGGGCATCCACAAGACACTGGAAGAAGCCCAACTAATGGAGAGACGGCATGCGAATGGAGGGGGTGGCGAGCCAATAGCGAGGGTACCTTTTTCTCTTTCTTTTAAATTTTTTCATAAGCATGGCTGGAAAGTGGAAGAGAAACTAGAAGGAGACAAGGGGTTCCAGAGGGACCGTTGTTAGTATTATTACCATTTTTGAAGACGGAGAGGCTGGAACTTGATGAAATGCTCTTGAGAAAGATCCAGAAGAGAAGGAGGATGACAGCACAGAAGAGGAGGAAGTGTTGATTGCTGGAGAGGGGTCTCTGGACACATGGGGAGGGCGGCGATCCAGGACACAGATGGAGGCAGTGGCTTCAATCAAGAGAGAGGATGACCGCGGAGGAGGGGGCAGGGAGGAGAGCCGAGCCCGCGATGGATGGAGTGAGCTGCCTGAAAGCCTTTTCTTGCTTTCCAGAGCGATCGGCATCCTGATGGGGATGGAGGCTGGCCCCCAAGAGAGAACACTCTCAGCTCTCTAACGTTTTTATAAGAAATTAAACCTCAAGAAGAAAAGCCCGAATCAATTTTATCCAAAATGAGTAAGAAGCAGAGAGGATGGCTGCAGTCCAGGAGCGTGGGGCGTGGAATTCACAGAGACAGCTAAAATGAAAAAACCCATTTGACAATGAATATTCACTCCACAAACACGGAGCTCTCTGTGTCCCCAGACCAGCCCTAGGAGCTGGGGGCAGATGAAGAAGGCCCTCAGGGAATCTTGGGGGATGGGAAGGACACACAAGGAAGGGGGCGTACTGCAATTCGGGGAAGTAATTGCTGATGACAGAAGGAAAGGTTTCTCAAAGGAGGTAACAATTATAGCTGCCTCTTAGGGATTTATAGAATTTTCCAGGGAAGAACTTCCTGGAGGTGGAGAATCATATTATTCTACTTAATATAAGTGTAATTATATTTAATATCAAAGTTCTTAGCTCAGCGCCTGCCATATCATCAGCCCTCGATACAGATGAACCATTAAAATATTATTACTAATAATTTTCATCCTTTTATAAGTTTAACTCCACCCAACTCCCCCCCCCCAATTTTTTTTTTTTTTTTTGATGCTTATAATTACTGTGGGCCCTTGACATTCACAAGAGATAAGACAAGAGATCTTTAAGAATTCCACACTGGGAAATACTGTCTCCAGCATAAACTGTCCTTCTAAAGAGGGGCAAAGTGTCGTTGGAATGTGAAACTGCTGTCTTGGACGTTTAGTCCTGTAAAGTCAGGACTGGAGCCATTTCTGCAGTTATTGACGTGCGTTCCATCACTCATCAGCCTGCCTTGAGTCCTCATTCAGTTGAGCTGTTCCTGGAGTCGGCTCAGCGGCTCCCTAGAGCTGGGCGGGGAATCACTTCTGGTTTCCACTGAGAGCATCTATTGTGGGTTCATTTGGAGCCGCAGATCTAAGCCAGGGCTGAGTTCCCCTCTCCTCTCTTTAATCCACTCTCTGCTTCCATTTTTTTCAGACTAAAAGCCAATCATGTTTCAGACATCTTCATCCTTCTTTCCATGATTAGCACTAGCAATTGGAATTCTTTTGAGACCGTTTTCCTGAAAGGAACAGTGTTTATCACCAGGTGGCCAGGCTAGGCTCACTCATTAGCTCAGTTCCCTGCTGACACTTTTTTGCCCCATCAAAAATATAAACTGTTAAAATTTTAAAAATCATTGCAAGCCATGGACCTTTGGATCACTTGAAATGAGACCAGATTGCATGCTAAACCCTTGAATGTCAAGGACATCTTGGGCTTTCTGATTCCCCTCCCCCTCCCAAATGCAGCCTTTAAATCCCCTAATGTTCCACACCACCTAACACACATGCACACACACACATGAACATGCGGACACGTGCCGCCATGCACACACAGGCATACAGGTTCACACATATACGCATGACCACACACGCGCACACAGCACATATAGCACATGCTTGCACACAGCAGCTCACATGCATGCTTGCACACTCAGACACTTGTAATCACACTCACACAGGAACACACATTCAGGCTCGTGGCACCCTGGCATGCACACATCTCCCACCACACACATATGCACATATACAAATACACACCATACACACACAGGAACACACATGCATTCACAACCACGCACGCTCACACACACAGAGACATACTAATGCTCGCATGCATGCGTCCACACAACCTGCCTGCATGGATGTCCCCTTACACACACACATGCATGCATGCACAGAATGCATGTATGCAAGGCACACTCTTGCACGTCCATAACACATGCACACACATGAATGCACGCACAGACACAGCAGGCACAGGCTTGCCCAGCACTCTGCCAAGAACAAGTGAGGAGGCGGAAGAGGAGAAGGTAGGCACATCATTCTTCTCCTTCTAGTTCAGATGACTTCTTTTCCTTGGCACCAACTTTTGTTTCGACATCTTTGTTATTTTTTTAGATCACAAAGACACGGGACTGGAACCAAATCCCCAAGTTTTACTGATAGGAGATGCGATTTCTAGCAACGAATCTGCTGGAACAAAATGACATACCAGAAGAAGAACTTAGAGGCATCTCAGTGTATTTGTTGTATCTGCAGCACCCCAGTGCCCCTGCCCGCCTGCAGGGAGGCCACACAGCTGAGGGAAATACACTGGACTAGAGGCCTTGCTCTTGCTTCTAGGAACTCTGCCACTCTTTTGCTGTGTATACTTGAGCAGTTCGCTCCCCATCTCTTGTCCTTCCAGCTCTGACGTTTGAAGATTCAGGTATCTCTGTATAACGGGTAGAGGAATGTCCCCAGGGTCACGTACAAAGAACGCAAGTCTTGTAGCTTTCGTCCCAAGGTCATTACTAGGAGGCTTCTCACATTTGAATGTGCGTACGAATCGCCTAGGGATCTTGTTAAAATGCACACTCTGAGTCAGTAGGTCTGGGGCGGCCATGAGAGTCTTTCTAACAAGCTCCTTGGTGACACCAACACAGCTGGACCCCGATCACGCCTTTACTAGAAAGGTCTTACGCTCTCCCACATTTTTTTTAAAGGTAAAATGAGGTTGAGTTTTGTGCCCCTCTCACTATACCCCAAGCCCCTGGCTGGGACAGGGATGATGTCATCTTCTCACAACTTCTCCCCCCAGCCTTTGGCTCTGGGTCTCCCCAGTACCACCCACCTCCCTTTCCCAAGCCAGGCCCTCAAATTGCACCCCCATCTTTGGAGATGCGGGTTGTCAGAGGGATGGAGAAAGTCTGCATTCCACCAGCCTCGGAGCTCCTTACCATCCGGGAGGCAAGTCCCTTCTCTTGAAGCCTCAGTTTCCCCACCTGGAGAAGAGGGGGTTGGACTTGATCTCAGCCCTGGCCACACTTTAGCTCCGGCAGAGCTTTTCCCAAGTACCCTGGCCTGGGTGCCACTCTCCAAGATTTTATTTAATTGGACGGCGGTGAGGCCCAGGCGTGGGTGTTTCTAAGCAGCTGCACAGGTGATTGTAACGGATGCCAGGTTTGAGAACCACCGAGCTGGTGCTCATTAAGGGTCAGCCCAGCGCTGACTGTCAGCGTGTGGTCCAGCGGCCAGGTCTGCACACCAACCCCACACCGTCAGATGCAGGGCTCAGGAACAGTGCCGGGAAGCCTCAGAAGGATTTTGGCCCAGCTTTAGAGAAGGTCACTCCCCTCCCATGGGAAAGAGTTCTTGAAGTGACGCTCAGGATGACGACCCCACCAGCAAGTTGAACTTTCTTTTCTGCTGACGGGCACATGATGTATTTAATTAAAGACTCAACCCCACACGTCAATCACCTGCAGACCTCCCCCACCAACGCACCTTCCCACGGGAGGACTGGAAACAGCACTTCTGTGTACACGTGGTGGGGAGGAGAGCTGGTCCAAGGCTGCTGCTGACACCAGGAGTTAACCTGACATCCTGGCCAAACAGGGGGCCCAATTAGCTAGACCCCCTTGACTTCCTCACAGCAGAGTCCCAAAAGGAGCCATGAAAAGGTTTCCTTGAAGCCAGCTGGTGGTATGGCTGTAGAGTCCCATGGTTTCCATGGCGACCTGTCTCTTCCTAAGGCTGACAATGGGCTCTATCATCAACAGGATTATTTCGGTATTGGAGAAGCCCAGTCCAGCGTGGGTCAGTCGGGCCCTTCTAATTCAGCTCCGTGATGCCTGCTGGTGGCTCAGGGCACATCCTGGTGGCAAGGGACAGAGATGCCAGATGGGCAGCAGCCCTGTCCCCATCAGCGCCCTCGGAGGATGGGAAAGTAATCGTTAGGTTAAGGACAGTCAGTGGGGACCTCTCCATGGTCACTAGCAGGGTAGGGTGGTGGCCCAGCACTGGACACTGGAGCCAGACCACCTGGGGTTCACATCCTGGCTCTACCACCCAGTGGCTGGGTCACTGTGTGCAAGTTACTTGATAGCTCTGTGCCTCAGTCTCCCCATCTGTGAAGTGGGGATAATAATACCATCTTCTGAGACTCTACGGAGGATTCAGTTAATTAAGAGAAGTCCTTATAACAGTGTCTGGCACCTCGTAGCCTCTGGGTTTCCTCTCATTATTTATAGCCCCATCGTCCTCGGTAGTGAGACAGTCTCCAGGTTAGAAGGGCTCTGCCAGGGCCCCAGTCTCCCCACTGGCCAGGGCTTGACCTGGGAGAATTTTTTTTTTAATAAATTTATCCATTTATATATTTATTTATTTATCCTTGGCTGTTTCGGGTCCCCGCTGCTGTGTGTGGCCCCTCCTGCTGCGCAGCATGGGCTCCAGGTGCATGGGCTTCAGCAGTTGTGGCTCGTGGGCTCTAGAGCATAGGCTCAGCAGTTGTGGCGCACAGGCCCAGCTACACCGCGGCACGTGGGATCTTCCCAAGCCAGGGCTCAAACACGCGTCCCCTGCATTGGCAGGCGGACTCCCAACAACTGAGCCACCAGGGAAGCCCCAGACCTGGGAGACTTTTAATTATCCTGATGTCCAGTGCACCCCCAGGTGTACACTGGAATCTCTGAGGGTGGGACTCAGGCATCAGTTTTTTGGAAAACTCTACAGGGAGTGATAATAGCCAAAGATAAGAAACGGTAGAAACTTGGAAACATTTGCTCACATAAGTTTCCCCAGTAAGTTCATGAAATCAGAGTAGAATCTGGGGACGGGGGAGCAGATGAAGACTAATATTTGCACGGTCCTAGGCCCCTTCTGCTCATTTATTCATTCCACAAAGACTTAAGCTCCTTCAACCTGCTCATGGCACGCACACAGCCTGGAGTGAGGCAGGGACCCTGCCTTACCGACTCGTGGGGAGGCAGACACGCATCCAGTTATCATATCTGAGAGCCCAAGTGGCCGTGAGGGCCGTGAAGAGTGAGTGGCCTAAGTGGTCAGGGAAGGCTTTCCGTGTGACTTGAAATCTGAAGCATACAGAGAAGTTAGAAAGCGGAAGGGGACGCACCCGAGGTGGAAGAATCCCACACGGGCCACAGATCCCTGGGCCTACCCAGCATGACACCTTCAAGAAAGCAAAAGACGGGTGGCGCGGTTAGAACTGTGAGAGGGAGGGAGAGCGAGGGTGAGGGAAGCACTGCTGCTGAGCAGGGCCTGGCCCCGCAGGGGTGTGGCGTGGGGATGGTACGGGCCAGCTGGGCCGTGCTCCTTTACCCAGGCAATGCAGCCACTGATAGGTTTTAAGCAAGGGATGGCATGCTCGGATTTGCAATTTAAAAGATCCTTCTGGCTGCTGCTGGGAGAACAGACTGTCAACCTCACAACAGTGCTGTCAGCTAGGTCTATTAGGCAAGTGATGAACCTGAGGCCCAGGAGTCTGAGTCACTTGTCAGGGTCATGCAGCTAGCAAGTGACAGAGGCAGGACTGCAGCCCAGGTCTTCACACCCACGTCTGGGTTCTTTCCACTCCCCACCCCATCACGGCTCCCCCTCTGGATCCTATACAGCCCTCTCGTCCCCACTCTCTCATTATAAATTCCAGACTCCCTATGAGGCCAGCCTGTTAATCCACGTTGGATGACGTTCTTTCCCAAAGCCGCTGTAAAGCTGGATATTCATTCTTCAGGGATCGATCTGACTTTGGGAAGCAGCCAAAGGCTGTGGCAGCCAAACTTGGCAGGATAAAGTGGGTGATTGTATCGGTCACCTATCGCTGTGTAACAAATTACCCGAAAACCGAGCAGCTTAAAACAGCAAAAAAAAAAAAACAAAAAAAAACAGCAGTAAACATGTAATATATCTCACAGTGTCTGTGGGTCAGGGATGTGGGAGCAGCTCAGCTGAGTGGTTCTGGCTCAGCGTCTTGCATGAGGTCAGAGTCAAGATGTCAGGCAGGGCTGCAGTCATCCCAGGGCTGGACCGGGGCTGGAGGAATCACTTCCGAGGTGGCGCCCTCCCATGGCGGGTGCCGACGCTGGCTGTTGGCTGGAGGCCTCAGGCCTCTCCACGTGGGCTTCTTCATGGCTGCTTGAGTGTCCTCACAACATGGCGGCTGGCTTCCAGTGCAAGTAATCCAAGCAAGAGCAAGGAGGAAGCTGCGATATTTTTTATGGCAGTCTCAGAAGTCACACGTCATTTCTGCAGTGCCCTGTTGGTTACTCAGTGTGGGAGGAAAGTGTATAACAGTGTGAATACCAGGAGGCCTTCTTGGAGGCTGTTACCATGGGGACCCTCTTGAGGATGTGGTTTGGGTTCTTAAACTACAGAGACAGAGATGGGTTTCTTGGGCTTCAGTAGAAACTATTTCACCTCCTCCTAGAGGACTTGGGGAATCACGCAGAAAATGTGAGCAGTCCCCTTCGATGGAACCCAGATCTGCCAGCACCGATTAGGCACTGACTCTGCGCCAACCCACATCCGTTACCTCATCTCACCTTCACAATGCTGCTTGCAGCGGGCAGTTTGGTTTCCCCTATTTCACAAACGAGGAATCTGAGGCCCAACCCAGAAACTGATCAGGGATCAGGCGTCATCTCAGAAGCACAGTGGCCAGGACCACCCATGCTTGGAACTCATGCTCGGAAAGTAGAGAGAAAGAGATTCCCAGGCACCAGCCTATGGGGGGAGGACGCAGGGGAAGCCCGCTGCTGTTTTCCTTCCTAACCCTGGGATTGGGTGGTACACCTTCAGGCTGCTGGGCAGAGACCCGTGCACAGTGCTGTGGGGACCATTAGCTGGGGTCCTGAAGGGTGCAGAGGGCGCATTAATGGGCTCATGGGGAGCATTTAATAGAGACTCTTGTGAGGTGTAGACAGAGTTAAGGGAAATCGACAAGGGATGGTGAAGCAACCGGGAACCTGGCAACAGGTGGGAGCCATTATCACTCCCAGGACTGGAGGGGCCAGGAAGGGACAGTTCCCAAATCAGAGGGAGCTGTCATTATCATTGTCATTGCAGGAGAGGACAGACTCACAGGATCTGTGGCCTGTGGCCTATGGCTGGGCCATTTATACCCACCCACTGGAAAATGATGGAGATGAGACCCCTCCCCAAACCTGAAGTAAGTTCAGAACAAAAACCCCAAACAACACCGCTCTAAGACCACTGCCTGTAATTGGTGTCAATGGGTTACGGACTTATTGCGAATCTGCTTGCAAATTCGCTGTTCGCTTTGGATACTTTGAAACACAGAATCTAATAAAGAATACGCACGCAGAGCTAGTCAACATCAGATGGGTGACTAGAAGCCCCTCACTCTGCTGCACCGTGACCCATCCTGGCAAGGAACACTCAGGAATGGGGTCTTCATTATACAGATGTCCAGAAAGCACATGAGAAGAGGCACAACATCACTGATCACCAGGAAAATGCAAATCAAAACCACAGTGAGATACCACCTCACACCCATTAGGACGGCTAAGTGTCCAAAAAACTACAAGCATTGGCGAGGCTGTGGGGAGACTGAAACCCTGTCGGTGGGAGTGTAAACTGGTGCAGCCACCATGGAAAACTGTATGGTGGTTCCTCAAAAAGTTAAATTAGAATTACCACGTGATCCAGCAATTCCATTTCTGGGAATATACCCCAAAGAATGGAAAGTAGGGTCTTGAACAGATACTTGTACATCCATGTTCATGGCAGCATTATTCACAATAGCCAAAAAGTGGAAGCAAGGCAAGGGTCCACTGACGGATGAATGGATAAGAAAAATGTGGTCTCTCCATACAGTGGAATATTATTCAGCCTAAAAAAGGAAGGAAATTCTGACAATGCTACCACATGGGTGACCCTTGAAGACGTTATGCTGTGTGAAATAAGCCAGACACACACACACACACAAAATGCCGTATCATTCCACATATATGAGGTATCTAAAGCAGTCAGATTCATAGAGACAGAAGGTACAGTGGTGGTTGCCAGGGACTAAGGGGAGGGGAAAAGGGGAACTCTTGTTTAACGGGCACAGAATGTAGTTTTACAAGGTGAGAAGTATCCCAGAGATGGATGGTGGTGACGGTTGCACATATGAATGTACTTAATGCCACTGAACCGTGTATTTAAAAATAGTTAAAATGATTAATTTTATGTTATGTGTATTTTACCACAATAAAAAAATTGAGGAAAAACCCTCCCCATCAAAAAGGAAAAGAATGGGTCTCTTGTTCCCTGGGACTCCAATCTCAAGACAGCCCCTGGCCATCAGGTCCTGATTCTCCAGGGAGACAGGGGTGAAAACACCCGGGGGGCTTCCCTGGTGGCACAGTGGTTAAGAATCCGCCTGCCAATGAAAGGGACACGGATTCAAGCCCTGGCCCGGTAAGATCCCACATGCCGCGGAGCAACTAAGTCCGGGTGCCACAACTACTGAGCCTGCACTCTAGAGCCCGCGTGCCACAACTACTGAGCCCGTGTGCCGCAACTACTGAAGCCCGCGTGCCCAGAGCCTCTGCTCTGCAACAAGAGAGGCCACGACAATGAGAAGCCCACGCACCGCAACGAAGAGTAGCCCCTGCTCCAGGGAACTCGGGTTTATACTGAGCTGTTGGGACTTGGTGGAGTTGGGAATACAACGGTGACCGCCCCGCCCCGCCCCGCCCCAGCAAACCCCCCAAATGAAAGACAGCCCTCACAGAGCTCATAATCGAGTGAGACAAATGGACATCAATTAACTAATCACAGAGGGAAAGGGAAAAATGCAACTCTGGGAAGGGCTATTGAAGGGCAGGAGGGTGGGGGGAAGGCTAAGTGCGGGATACATGGGGAGGGAAGGGTTGAACTCAGCTTACAAGGAGGCAACCTGGGAAGAATAAAATAAGAATACCCGCCCCTCCAAGGACCTCAGTTTACTTTTTCAGGGGAGGAAGGGGCTAGGGAAATTAATGGAAAGCGGAAAAGTCAGGAAAGAATGAGGTGGCAGATACAGCTGGGCCTTGAGCGTGGCCAGAATCACAGATGGGGGGCCCCGTCATCCTGAGGCCCGCTCCTGGGAGGCACTCGCAGCCCAGCCAGCCGCCCAGGGCGAGGTTCCAGCCGATGAGCCATCTTAGAGCCTCGGCCCCTCCGCGGGGCGTGCGGGAAACGCGCTGCTCCGCTATCCATCTGGCCTGGAGCCCGGCCCCGCCCCGCTCGACGGCTCCGGTCCCTCAGCCTGCGGCTCTGAGGACCGATCCCTGTTGTCCTGCTGGCACGCTCCCAGGGCCAGCCCTCTGCGAAATGGGGTCAAGGTCTGGGAGTCTCTTGGCCACACGCTGAAACCAGTCCCCAGCCCCTGTGAGCCGCCAGCAGCCCCGCAGACAGTGGCAAGTGACCCCTCTTCTCAGGTCCCTCCGCCCGCCACCTATGGTATTTGCCTGGACGACAGAGCAGATCAGACCTCTCCCCGGATGCAAACCAGTCAAAGGCTCCCCACCTCACTCGGCAAAACCCCAAACTCCTTCGTGGGGCCTCATCCCCTGCTGCGTTCCCACTCGGGCCTTCTGCTGCGGCCCACCCACCCCGCCCCCGCCCAGGTATGCGCCAACCTCAGGGCCTTTGTACCTGCTTTGTCCACTGACTCTTCCAGACACATGTTGTTTCATCTGTCACACCACCCAGGTCTCTGCTTAAATCTCATCTATTCACAGAGGCCTTCCATGACTACTCTGTCCAAAATGGCCTCTCTGCTACTCTTTAAAACCACTGTCTGCTTTTTTTCCTTCATACTACAAATTGTATGTATATAGTTTATTTTACTTATTATCTGTGTCTCCCCTCGAATGCAGATTCCGTGGGATCGGAAAATTGGTTTTGTTCCCTGCTACATTCCCAGTGCCTACAGAATGCTCCGGCATAAGTAGGTCTACTGTGTAGAAGATCACATAATTGCAGGTTTCTGAGCGGCCACTTAGGAAAAAACCTCTTCTGTAAATGCTAGTTGGTGTGTCTATTCTGCTAGGGCTGCAGAAATGAAAAACAGTACCTTCCTCCTTGAAATTTAGAATGTCACACTCGGGATAGGAAAAGAGTCTGACATGAGTAAACCACCATCAATAACACCGAAAAAAGCCCTCTTCATCTCAAATTCAAAAAGCACCTGTCATTTCTAGTTAGCGGGGCTGGATAATTTCTGAAATTGATGGACGTTTATAGCATGCACAAGAAGAGCATCTTTGCAACAGCAGAACCTTTTATCTGGCTTACAGGCAGCTAAAAACATCCCCAGCCCAGGCTTGTTAGCTCTTTACTGAGGCTAATTTTCACAAACATTATTTTGAACGAAGGCCAGAGTGGGAAAAGCGTGCCTCAGGGTTCAGGCACATCTTGTAGCCAGGTGTTCCGGGGAAACTTGTTTCTCCTCTTCACGCCTCAGTTTCCTTTTTAAAATTTTTTTCCTATTTCTTTTCTTCCTTCCTTCCTTCCTTCCTGTCTTTCGACTGTGTTGGGTCTTCGTTGCAGTGCACGGGCTTCTCATTGCGGTGGCTTCTCTTGTTGTGGAGCACGGGCTCTAGGCACACGGGCTTCAGTAGTTGCATTGGGTTCAGTAGTTGTGGCCTTGCGGGCTCTAGAGCGCAGGCTTAGTAGTTGTGGTGCATGGGCTGAGTGGCTCCGTGGCATGTGGGATCTTCCTGGGCCAGAGCACGAACCCGTGTCCCCTGCATTGGCAGGCGGATTCCCGACCACTGTGCCACTAGGGAAGCCCCAAGCCTCAGTTTCTTTATCTTCGATGCGGGTTTGTGTGAACAAAGGGGGCTGGACCAGATGACCTCTTATTGCTTTAAGGCTCTTAGGCTGAACCCAGAATTTCAAGAGCACGTCCTCATCCATGTGCTAAGTCCAAGTGGCTTGCCGCCCTTGGGGGCAGGGTACTCAGAGGAGTAATCCCAAAGAATGCCCCCTCTTCCCAGCCAGCGAGGCAAGGCTGGGCCTGGGGGCCTCCTCCCCGCCCCTCAAGCCCAGGATCCCTAACCAGCTCTACATCACCTCCCCTCCCTCTACCTTTCCCTCTCTGATCCCATCCACTTCCTCCCACATGCTCAGCTCACGACACTCACCCCCATGCCTTCTTCTCAAACGTGCCAAGCCGGTTACAGCCTCGGGGCTTTGTACTCGCTGTGCCCTCTGCCTGGAATGCACTTGTCCCAGGTGTCCCTGTGGCTCCCACCCGACCTCCTTCAGGGTCCTGCTCAAATATCTCCTCGGGAAGAGGCCTCTTCTGACCTCCTACCTAACGAGCACCCCGGACACCTCACATCTCCATCCTCTGCTTTGTGTTCCTTCACAGCACTGGTTGCTACCTGCCAAATGGAGTCTGACTGCCCCCCCCCAGAACACCTGCTTCCTCAGGTGTCGTCTCATTCATAGCTGTACCCCCAGCACCGAAAACATGGCACATAGTAGCTGCTCAAAAGGTAATTGTTGGAGGAGTGAGTGAACAGACGAAGATGCAGAGCAGGAGAAGGGACGTCTCCTCCACCTCCGCCCTCCCAGCCCCCGGTCCTGCCCAGTAGACTCCTCGGCCTTCAGGGGGGTCTGAGACACCCACCCTGGCCACAGGATGCTCAAGCTGGTGGCATTCTCAGAGACCCAGTTGAACCAAGGGGAGACTGAAGCCTGGAGTGAAGAAGGGGGTTCACTCCCTCAGCCCCATGATGTCACAGAGCAAGTTGTCTTGAGCACTTTTCCTGATATCAAGAACCTAGGTGGGGGGGGGGCCTTCCCTGGTGGCGCAGTGGTTAAGAATCCGCCTGCTGATGCAGGGGACACGGGTTCGAGCCCTGGTCCGGGAAGATCCCACATGCCGCGGAGCAGCTAGGCCCGTGCGCCACAACTACTGAGCCTGAGCTCTAGAGCCCGCGGGCCACAACAACTGAAGCCCGCGCGCCTAGAGCCCGTGCTCCACAACAAGAGAAGCCACCACAATGAGAAGCCCGCACACCGCAACGAAGAGTAGCCCCTGCTCGCCGCAACTAGAGAAAAGCCTGCGCACAGCAACGAAGACCCAACGCAGCCAAAAATAATAAATAAATAAAATAAAATAAAATAAAAAGAACCTGGGGCATCTTCACCTGCACAGGCTACCCCAACCACAGGGGCTGG
The DNA here is from genome assembly GCF_039906515.1 of Pseudorca crassidens. NCBI lineage: Eukaryota > Metazoa > Chordata > Mammalia > Artiodactyla > Delphinidae > Pseudorca > Pseudorca crassidens. The sequence continues at coordinate 94,251,898 of NC_090306.1, forward strand.
GCCTCCAGCCACCCTCCACTCAACTGTGACAAGATGCCAAAGGATGCTCCTTCCTGTCTCAGACCAGGAGCCCCCTCCACCTCCAAAGGGGAGCAGGGATAGGCAGGAGTTGACAGTGTTGAGAATCTGCTGGGGGCTGGGTATTTTTTCATAGATGCATCTTCTCCTGTCACCTGCACCACAACCCAGTGGGGTAGGAGCAACTGTCCCCATTTTATGGATGAGCAAATTGAGGCCCGGAGAAGTGAAGAAGTGTGCCCAGGTCACACTAAGCCAGAAACTGGCACCGCAGAGCACTGATCTGTCTGTGAGAAGTTAGAGTCTGTTAAAAGCCATTTAGGGCTAGGGCTGCAGCCCCCGGAGCTCCCTGCCCCAGAGGGAAAGCCGTCAGTCAGCGGGGAGCTCATCCCCTCCTCCCGCCCACTCCACCTGCCAGTGTCACATGTCACCGGAGGGCACGGAGCTCGCGGGAGCACCTCACCTGGGAGGCCATGCAGGGAGCCCTGGGAGCTGCACCTTGTGGGTGGCTGGGTTGGGGGGGGGGGTGCACATGCTCAGGTGCACGCACGTGCTCTCTTGCTCTCTCGCTCTTTCTCTGAAGCTTCCCTGGAGGCAGGTCAGCCTGCTGGGTCAGCACGCCCCAGACTGGGGTGCACAGGGAGAAGCCACCAGTGTCAGAAATGGCAGGAAACCGTGGAGGCCAGCCAGGCCAGTCCCTCCACCCTTGTCAATCTAATCTAGAGCCCTGTATGTCAGACTCGGGACAGGCATGGTATGAGGTCGGGCCCTTCCAAGAACATACATTGAATATTTCCGTTCAATGCAAGGGCTCCAGTGTCAAACACCTGGATTAGAATCTGGGCTCTTTCCCAGCTGGTTGACCACAGAGAATTTTCTTGCCCTCTCTGAGCCTCCATTTTCTCATCTGCTTTAAGACAATTTTTACTGAGCTCTTGCTTAGTGACAGACAAAGGCAATGGAGCCAGGATTTGACCCCAGACACAGGATATGCTTCTACGAATGTTGCATGAATGGGTGGATGGACCAATAGGCAGGCTGACAAGTTGGTAGGCAGAGCAGTGGGAAGTGCGGTGAGGAGATGATGGGTGGAGGAAGGTGGGTGAATGGGTGGATTGGTGGGGAAGTTAGGAAGAGGATAGATAGCTGGATAGATGGTTAGGTAGACCAATCGACAGAAAGAGAGATAGGTTTTTGGGTAAACAATAGGTGGATGAGAGAGAGTGTAAGATAGGTGGATGGACGGGTGGACACGTTGGATGCGTGAGAGATGGACCAATAGCGATCAGACAGAGACTGGTGGCTCTTCAGACCAGTGGATGGATGGATGGACATGTGGGTGAGGTAATTGGTTAGATGAGTGGAAAGATGAATGCATGGACCAATGGGAAGGAAGATAGAGAGGTGGATGGACAGAAGACCAGAGAGTGGATAGATGGTGGATTTCCTCCCCCTTGAACTGAAGCTGAGGAGCTGGTAGTGGCCACTACAGAACTACCATGGATACCCTTCTGTCACTCCCATCACTTGCTCCACTGGCCTCTTCTGTGTCACTTGAACCTGACAGGCAGCCCCACTCGCTCTGCCTGGAGCCACATGGTCACCCGCTCACATCCTGTTGGACCATTTATGCCGCATCTTTGCGGCCCCCGCAGCAGCCCTGTCCCCGCGGCACTGATTACTTTCTGACACGCTTTCCCAGGCACTCATTTTGCTATTAACTGTCTGCCTCAGGACCAGAATGTCACTTTGGGGCAGGGGCTGTGTGTTGGGTTCCCGGCACATGGCGCACGGTGGGTGGTATTATTTGCGGTTATCCAGTGGCGTCATCGTGCTGGGAACAGGCGATAGTGCTGGGCACAGGGCTCGTGGCTTAGTGGGCACAGGGCACGCGTGAGGGAGACAAGGTCATTATCTCCTAGTTTACGGAGGAGCGTGTGGAGGCTCCGAGAGGAAGGTGTTGGCTCAAAGTTTCAAAGCAAGGCTGGGACCAGAAGGTGCCAGAGTCAAGTCCAGGGTCATCCCGTGAGAGTCATGGAGTCTGCGGGACCTTGACCTTGGGCAAGTCCCTTCCTCTCTCTGAGCCTCAGTTTCTCCATCTGTAAAATGGGACAGTAGCAGCCTCGTTTTTGCAGGGCTGTGTGGGGACTGAGAATGCTACTGGGTGTGAATGCTTTATGTGGAGAACTGTGCTAATGTCACCGGGTGTTATGGTGCCACCGTGCCCCCACGTGCCCGGGTAGGGAGATCCATGGTTCCCAGACAAGCCCAGGCCCCAGGCTCGGTTTAGAGGATCCAGGGTAACGCTGGCTCAGGATCAGGGATCAAGTCCCTCCTTTCCAGGCCGCTGTTCCTCCAGCTCCACCGGACACTGCCTCCAGTGATATCTCACAGCTGTGGGGATGGGGCTGGCTGGGAGGAGCGAGGCGGGCAGGGAGAGGAAGGCCTCAGAGCTTTCCCAGGCTGAAGGCCACCAAGGAGCTGCTCTCGAATTCCTCCAGCACAGCTGGGCCGCAGCGGACATGGCTTTCCCAGACCCCGCTGGCCCCTATCTACTGGGGATAAACATGCCCCCCTTCACCCCCACTCTGGAGGGGGAGGGGAGGCTCTGTGAAGAGGTGGACTCCCTGGGAGTTGCCACTCTCTGGGGCAATTCCAGGCCTCAGTTTCCTCACCTGGAAAATGGGTTTGGATTAGATGATTGCACCCAGGCTGCAGCAACCCCAGGACTTGCCCAGGGGACAGCTCCCTCCACCCCACCCTACCCCCATGCAAAGGGGGCAAGTTGTTTCCTAACTCTGGCCGCAGGCTCCACATCTGTAAAATGGGCTGGTTGAGCTCAAAGATCTTGGAAGTCAGCTCCCCCTCTGCTATTCTGTTATAACTGAAAGAGGAACAAGGGTTACAACTGGGAAGGAAAGAGCACTTAGTGAGCTCCAACTCTATGCCAGGTGCTTCTTGGACATTATCTCATCTGTCTGTGTATTAGTTTTCTATGGCTGCTGTAACAAATTACCACAAACTTGGTAGCTTGAAACAACACGCTAACATTAATTACCTTACAGTTCTGGAGGTCAGAAGTCCAAAATCAGTCTCACTGGGCAAAAGGTGTCAACAGGGCTGGTTCCTTCTGGAGTCTAGGGGAGAATCCTCTTCCTTGCCTTTTCTAGAATGGATGCTGACTTAATTTCCACATCACATGGCCTTTCTGCCCTCTGCTTCCGCTGTCCTGTCTCCTTCTTCCCACTCTGACATTCCTGGATAATCCAGGGTAATGCCCACATCTCAAGATCCTTCCTTGAATCACATCTGCAAAGTTTCCTTCACCAAGTAAGGGAACAAAAGTGTTTTGGGGATTAGGATGTAGATATCTTTGGAGGGTCATTATTCCACTTACTACACCTGTCACCATAATCTGTCGTGGGCCTCAGTTTCAAATCCCAGCTTCTGCCACTTTGTAGCTGTGTGACCTTGGGCAAGGACTCAACCTCTCCAGCCCTGTTTTCTCACCTGTAAAATAGAGATAATGGCAGAGGATTGTTAGTGATAACGCAGGGAAAGCTCTGAACACAGCCCTACTATGGTGTTGAGTGATGTGTATAGTAATCGCAGTAGGGATAATAATAATAATGGCAGCTCTTGCTTGTTAAGGACTAACTTTGGGCCCCGTGCTGAGCTCAGTGTTGAGTTTATGTAGGTGAGCTGAACAGACAAGATCCTGGCCCTCGTGGAACTTATAATAGAGCTAAGAAGACAGACAGAACAAATAATGACAAATAATTAGGTAATTACCAGAGAGGTCCAGAGAGGCCCAAGGTCACACAGCTGGGAAGAGGAGAAGTGGGTGGTATTCACACCCAAGTCTGTCTGATTCCCAAGCCCTTATTTTTCCATGATACTCCCAGTCCCCCAAGGCTGGTTGAGGCCAACACAGGACCAGAAACAGAAAGGGACTTGCCAAATGCAGACCTAGATCTCTGGGCATCCTGCCCAAGGTTCTTCCCAGGGGAGATTCTGAGACGTAAAGTAGTAATGACTGGTGACAGACAGTGCTGCGCCAGAAGGCGGGAAGGACACTCTATGCGCCCCGGTCTCATTCAGTCTCCGTGATGCCCCAGGAGAAAAGACTTGTTATCCTGCTTCCCTAATGAAGAAACTGACGTCTCAAAGTCATGTGGCGTGCCCAGGGTCACCGGGCAAGCTAATTGCCCAGCAGAGCCCAGGACACTCACTAGAGAAGGGTCTAGCGTGGAACCTCCCAGTTCGTTTGCCTGGCCTTAAAACTGGTCCCTAACCCTGACATACCCTGCCTCCTCCATCCAGCTGGCGGGTCTGCAGTGGGAGTGTATGGTCCTGTGATCTTAATCCTGGGGTGGAATTCCGCCTGAAGACAGTCTTCAGGGAGATATGTGACCCGCTGGCGCCACCTAGTGGTCATATGGAGCTATGCCACGTCCCCCGGGGGATCATCAAGAACCTGCAGAGGCACTGGGAGAGATGAACACAACTTCCTCATCCTCCATCCAGCTGGATCCTTTAGCAAATCGACAAGGCTGGCCTAAAAAAGTGATCAAAATGACCATGATCATCTTGCAGCTGAGGAAACTGAGGCCCAGACAGGGGAACTACACACCTAGCCAGTCGAACTATATAGCCGGGCAGTCAGGGGCAGACCCAGGTGTCAGGAGGCAGGGCTCGCCCTGTGCCTGTCCAGCTTCTGGGAGACCAGAACGAATGAACTCTTCGTGGTGCCTCTGTGGGGAGGACCAAAGCAAAGAGGGCCTTCCCCGGGCTTCCACCAAAAGCTAGAGGCCAAGTTGGGACTCCAGGCAGCCTGTCCCCCTACCCTGCTCCATGCCAGGCTTATGTATGGGTAGGCCATGGAGGACCAGAGAGGGAGGGTGTGTGTGCTCCTCCACATCTGGGCTTGCAGGGCTGACAGCCCAGGGCCAGGAGGAGGTGTTGCTGGTCGGAGCTGATTATAGGCTGAGTCCTGAGGGTGGGAGAAAGCAGGCTGGAAAGAGAAACAGACTGTCCAGGCTGAAGGGGTAATGAAGGCTCCTCCCATGGAGATGTAGGACACACATGGCTGGAGAAATCCCATGATTCTTAGAGAACCGTAGTCCTTGCCCTCAAGAGCTTGATCTTGCCTTGATTTATTCGGCCAACAATCACCGACCACCTACTCTGTGCCTGCCTCCTGAAGGGTGCTGGGGACCCACAAACCAACACCACCTGGCTCCTCCTCTGCAGGATCCCACAGGCCAGCGGGGAAGACAAATAGATAACAGACCATGAGAACAAGACGAATCGGTGAGGCCCCACCTTGGCCTCCGCAGCCGGACAGATCTAGCTGCTGATACTAACAAAAACAGTGGCCAGCACTTGTTGATTGCCTACTGTGTGCCAGGCCCTGGTGTAAGCACTTTCCATATATTAGCTAATTTGGTGAAATCCGGACTCTCTCATACTTGCTGTGTGACTGTAGGCAAATTACTTGACCTCTCTGATCCTTGGGATTTTCATTGCAAAATGGGAGCCATAATATCTACCTTGCAAGGGTCTTGTGGGGTTTAAATGAGATGATGAGTGAGTGAGTGTGTGTGTGTGTGAGTGTGTGTGTGGTACCTGGAATACAGCAGGTACTCCATAAATGGTTGTCACCATCAAAATAAGTGCCATAATGGAGGGACGCTGGAGGAGTCACACAACCTCATGCTTCTGCTAAGTGTCATCTTAGGGTTGGGGATAGTTTTGTCTGAGGTCAGGAGAGGATGGAAGGGAGCAGGTACGAGCAGACCCCTGCAAAAGGAGGGGAGACTTGGCCAGGGCCTGGGAAAGGTGGGGGTCCTGCCTTCTCCTCCTCCTCGTGTCCCCCTTCCCCTCTGGGGCTCCCTTGCTCCCCTCCATTCCCACACCCTCTACCCTCGGCCAGGCCTCACTCTCTCCTGCCTGGACCCACATTTCTACTGATTTCTCTGCCCGTCCCTCTTCCCGGCAGCCAGAGGGAGCTTCTAGAACACAAATCTGTCTGTCCCTGTCTCTCTCCAGCAAACTGATCCGCTCCCTACAGGAAAGCCTATTCAAATGTGAGGGTCAAGGCCTCCCTCGCTCCTGGCACTGGCCTGTTTCCACAGTGACCAAATTTCAGCGACCTGAAGCTACACAGAGCTACCACCGCTCCCGAACAGATGCTATGGGCTCCCTCCTGGTGGTGTCCTCTGCCTACAGTGTGCTCCCCTCTGCTCTTTGCCCCCCACCCTCATCTTTCCAGACTTGTGTGCCACTCCTGAGGGGAGCCTTCCCATGCGCCCCTCCCCCATAGTTTCAGAGACACCCCACCACCATACATACACACACACACACACACACACACACACACACACACACACACCAGCTTTGCTCCCTACCCCAGGCCACAGGGTGTTCCCTGCTTTGCCATATTAGTCCATCTCCTTTACTAGATGATTACATTATTTTTTATTGAAGTTAATAAAATAAATAGTTAATTTACAATGTTGTATTAGTTTCTGATGTACAGAAAAGTGATTCAGAATACAGTACATGTATTCTTTTTCCATATTCTTTTCCATTACAGTTTATTACAAGATATTGAATACAGTTCCCTGTGCTATGCAGAAGGACCTTGCTGTTATCTATTCTATATATAGTAGTTTGTATCTGCTAATCCCAACCTCCTAATTTATCTCTCCCCGCCTTTCCCCTTTGGTAACCATCAATTTGTTTTCCATGTCCATGTGTCTGTTTCTATTTTGTAAATAAGTTCATTTGTGTCATATTTTAGATTCCACATGTAAGCGATATCATATGACATTTGACTTTCTCTTTCTGACCTACTTCACTTGGTATGATAATCTCTAGGTCCGGGACCTCCCTGGTGGGTCCAATGGTTAAGACTTTGCCTTCCAATGCAGGCGGGGGGGCGGTGGGTGAAACCCCTGGTTGGGGAGTTAAGATCCCACATGCCTCGTGGCCAAAAAACCAAAACATAAAACAGAAGCAATATTGTAACAAATTCAATAAAGACTTTGAAAATAGTCCACATCAAAACAAATCTAAAAAAACAATCTCTAGGTCCATCCATGTTGCTGCAAATGGCATCTTCCATTCTTTTTTTTCTTTTGAATTTTATTTTATTTATTTTTTTATACAGCAGGTTCTTATTAGTCATCCATTTTACACACATCAGTGTATACATGTCAATCCCAATCAATTCATCATACCACCACCACCACCCTCCCGCTGCTTTCCCACTTTGGTGTCCATACGTTTCTTCTCTACATCTGTGTCTCACTTTCTGCCCTGCAAACCGGTTCATCTGTACCATTTTTCTATGTTCCACATGTCTGCGTTAATATACGATATTTATTTTTCTCTCTCTGACTTACTTCACGCTGTATGACAGTCTTTAGAAACATCCACATCACCACAAATGACCCAATTTCATTCCTTTTTATGACTAATATTCCATTGTAAATATGTGCCACTACTTCTTTATCCATTCATCTGTTGATGGGCATTTAGGTTGCTTCCATGTCCTGGCTATTGTAAATAGTGATGCAATGAACATTGGGGGTGCATGTGTCTTATTGAATTATGGTTTTCTCTGGGTATATGCCCAGTAATGGGATTGCTGGATCATATGGTAATCCTAGTTTTAGTTTTTTAAGGAACCTCTATACTGTTCTCCATAGTGGCTGTATCAACATACATTCCCACCAACAGTGCCAGAGGGTCCCCTTTTCTCCACACCCTCTCCAGCATTTGTTGTTTGTAGATTTTCTGATGATGCCCATTCTAACTGGTGTGAGGTGATACCTCATTGTAGTTTTGATTTGCATTTCTCTAATAATTAGTGATGTTGAGCAGCTTTTCATGTGCTTCTTGGCCATCTGTACGTCTTCTTTGGAGAAAATGTCTATTTACGTCTTCTGCCCATTTTTGGATCGGCTTGTTTGTTTTTTAACATTGAGCTGCATGAGCTGTTTATATAATTTGGAGATTAATCCTTTGTCTGTTGATTCGTTTGCAAATATTTTCTCCCACTCTGAAGGTTGTCTTTTCGTCTTTTTTATGGTTTCCTTTGCTGTGCAAAAGCTTTGAAGTTTCATTAGGTCCCATTTTTTAATTTTTGTTTTTATTTCCATTACTCTACGAGGTGGATCAAAAAAGATCTTGCTGTGATTTATGTCAAAGAGTGTTCTTCCTATGTTTTCCTCTAAGAGTTTTATAGCATCCGGTCTTACATTTAGGTCTCGAATCCATTTTGAGTTTATTTTTGTGTATGGTGTTAGGGAGTGTTCTAATTTCATTCTTTTACATGTAGCTGTCCAGTTTTCCCAGCACCACTTATTGAAGAGACTGTCTTTTCTCCATTGTATATCCTTGCCTCCTTTGTCATAGATTAGTTGACCATAGGTGCGTGGGTTTATCTCTGGGCTTTCTATCTTGTTCTATTGATCTATGTTTCTGTTTTTGTGCCAGTACCATATTGTCTTGAATACTGTAGCTTTGCAGTATAGTCTGAAGTCAGGGAGTCTGATTTCTCCAGCTCCGTTTTTTTTCCCTCAAGACTGCTTTGGCTAGTCGGGGTCTTTTGTGTCTCCATACAAATTTTAAGATTTTTTGTTCTAGTTCTGTAAAAAATGCCATTGGTAGTTTGATAGGGATTGCACTGAATCTGTAGATTGCTTTGGGTAGTAGAGTCATTTTCACAATATTGATTCTTCCAAACCAAGAACATGGTATCTCTCTCCATCTGTTGATATCATCTTTAATTTCTTTCATCAGTGTCTTATGGTTTTCTGCATACAGGTCTTTTGTCTCCCTAGGTAGGTTTATTCCTAGGTATTTTATTCTTTTTGTTGCAATGGTAAATGGGAGGGTTTCCTTAATTTATCTTTCAGATTTTTCATCATTAGTGTATAGGAATGCAAGAGATTTCTGTGCATTAATTTTGTATCTTGCAACTTTACCAAATTCATTGATTAGCTCTAGTAGTTTTCTGGTGGCATCTTTAGGATTCTCTATGTATAGTATGTCATCTGCAAACAGTGACAGTTTTACTTCTTCTTTTTGAATTTGTAATCCTTTTATTTCTTTTTCTTCTTTGATTGCCGTGGCTAGGACTTCCAAAACTATGTTGAGTAATAGTGGTGAGAATGGACATCCTTGTCTCGTTCCTGATCTTAGAGGAAATGCTTTCAGTTTTTCACCTTTAAGAATGATGTTTGCTGTGTGTTTGTCGTATATGGCCTTTATTATGTTGAGGTAGGTTCCCTCTATGCCCACTTTCTGGAGAGTTTTTGTCATAAATCGTTGTTGAATTTTGTCAAAAGCTTTTTCTGCATCTATTGAGATGATCATATGGTTTTTCTTCTTCAATTTGTTAATGTGGTGTATCACATTGATTGATTTGCGTATATTGAAGAATCCTTGCATCCCTGGGATAAATCTGACTTGATCATGGTGTATGATCCTTTTAATGTGTTGTTGGATTCTGTTTGCTAGTATTTTGTTGAGGATTTTTGCATCTATAGTCATCAGTGATATTTGTCTGTAATTTTCTTTTTTTGTAGTATCTTTGTCTGGTTTTGGTATCAGGGTGATGGTGGCCTCATAGAATGAGTTTGGGAGTGTTCCTTCCTCTGCAATTTTTTGGAAGAGCTTGAGAAGGATGGGTGTTAGCTCTTCTCTAAATGTTTGATAGAATTCACCTGTGAAGTCATCTGGTCCTGGACTTTTGTTTGTTGGAAGATTTTTAATCGCAGTTTCAATTTCATTACTTGTGATTGGTCTGTTCATATTTTCTATTTCTTCCTGGTTCAGTCTTGGAAGGTTATACCTTTCTAAGAATTTGTCCATTTCTTCCAGGTTGTCCATTTTATTGGCATAGAGTTGCTTGTAGTAGTCTCTTAGGATGCTTTGTATTTCTGCGGTGTCTGTTATAACTTCTCCTTTTTCATTTCTAATTTTATTGATTTGAGTCCTCTCGCTCTTTTTCTTGATGAGTCTGGCTAATGGTTTATCAATTTTGCTTATTTTCTCAAAGAACCACGTTTTAGTTTTATTGATCTTTGCTATTGTTTTCTTTGTTTCTATTTCATTTATTTCTGCTCTGATCTTTATAATTTCTTTCCTTCTGCTAACTTTGAGTTTTGTTTGTTCTTCATTCTCTAGTTCCTTTAGGTGTAACGTTAGATTGTTTATTTGAGATTTTTCTTGTTTCTTGAAGTGGGCTTGTATAGCTATAAATTTTCCTCTTAGAACTGCTTTTGTTGCATACCATAGGTTTTGGATCATCGTGTTTTCATTGTCATTTGTCTCTAGGTATTTTTTGATTTCCTCTTTGATTTCTTCAATGTTCTCTTGGTTATTTAATAACATATTGTTTAGCTTCCATATGTTTGTGTTTTTTGCGTTTTTTCCCCTGTAATTCATTTCTAATCTCATAGCGTTGTGGTCAGAAAAGATGCTTGATATGATTTCAATTTTCTTAAATTTACTGAGGCTTGATTTGTGACCCAAAGCGTGATCTATCCTGGAGAATGTTCTGTGCGCACTTGAGAAGAAAGTGTAATCTGCTGTTTTTGGATGGAATGTCCTATAAATATCAACTAAATCTATCTGGTCTCTTGTGTCATTTAAAGCTTGTGTTTCCTTATTTATTTTCATTTTGGATGATCTGTCCATTGGTGTAAGTGAGATATTAAATTCCCCCACTATTATTGTGTTACTGTTGATTTCCTCTTTATAGCTGTTAGCAGTTGCCTTATGTATTGAGGTGCTCCTATGTTGGGTGCATATATATTTATAATTGTTATATCTTCTTCTTGGATTGATCCCTTGATCATTATGTAGTTCCTTCCTTGTCTCTTGTAACATTCTTTATTTTAAAGTCTATTTTATCCGATATGAGTATTTCTACTCCAGCTTTCTTTTGATTTCCATTTGCGTGGAATATCTTTTTCCATCCCCTCACTTTCAGTGCGTATGTGTCCTCAGGTCTGAAGTGGGTCTCTTGTAGACAGCATATATATGGGTCTTGTTTTTGTATCCATTCAGCAAGCCTCTGTCTTTTGGTTGGAGCATTTAATCCATTTAAGGTAATTATCAGTATATATGTTCCCATGACCATTTTCTTAATTGTTTTGGGTTTGTTTTTGTAGATCCTTTTCTTCTCTTGTGTTTCCCACTTAGAGAAGTTCCTTTAGCATTTGCTGTAGAGCTGGTTTGGTGGTGCTGAATTCTCTTAGCTTTTGCTTGTCTGTAAAGCTTTTGATTTCTCCATTGAATCTGAATGAGATCCTTGCTGGTTAGAGTAATCTTGGTGGTAGGTTCTTCCCTTTCATCACTTTAAGTATATCATGTCACTCCCTTCTGGCTTGTAGAGTTTCTGCTGAGAAATCAGCTGTTAACCTTATGGGAGTTCCCTTGTATGTTATTTGTCATTTTTCCCTTGCTGCTTTCAATAATTTTTCTTTGTCTTTAATTTTTGCCAATTTGATTACTGTGTGTCTTGGCGTGTTTCTTCTTGGGTTTATCCTGTATGGGACTTGCTGCGCCTCCTGGACTTGGGTGGCTATTTCCCTTCCCATGTTAGGGAAGTTTTCGACTATAATCTCTTCAAATATTTTCTCGGGTCCTTTCTCTCTCTCTCTTCTCCTTCTGGGACCCCTATAATGTGAATGTTGTTGCATTTAATATCGTCCCAAAGGTCTCTTAGGCTGTCTTCATTTCTTTTCATTCTCTTTTCTTTATTCTGTTCCGCAGCAGTGAATTCCACCATTCTGTCTTCCAGCTCACTTATCCGTTCTTCTGCCTCAGTTATTCTGCTATTGATTCCTTCTAGTGTAGTTTTCATTTCAGTTATTGTATTGTTCATCTCTGTTTGTTTGTTCTTTAATTCTTCTAGGTCTTTGTTAAACATTTCTTGCATCTTCTCGATCTTTGCCTCCATTGTTTTTCTGAGATCCTGGATCATCTCCACTATCATTATTCTGAATTCTTTTTCTGGAAGGTTGCCTATCTCCACTTCATTTAGTTGTTTCTCTGGGGTTTTATCTTGTTCCTTGATCTGGTACATAGCCCTCTGCCTTTTCATCTTGTCTTTCTGTGAATGTGGTTTTTGTTCCACAGGCTGCAGGATTGTAGTTCTTCTTGCTTCTGCTGTCTGCCCTCTGGTGGATGAGGCTATCTAAGAAGCTTGTGCAAGTTTCCTGATGGGAGGGACTGGTGGTGGGTAGAGCTGACTGTTGCTCTGGTGGGCAGAGCTCAGTAAAACTTTAATCCATTTGACTGCTGATGGGTGGGGCTAGGTTCCCTCCCTGTTGGTTGTTTGGCTTGAGGCAACCCAACACTGGAGCCTACCTGGGCTCTTTGGTGGGGCTAATGGCGGACTCTGGGAGGGCTCAAGCCAAGGAGTACTTCCCAGAACTTCTGCTGCCAGTGTCCTTGTCCCCACAGTGAGCCACAGCCACCCCCTGCCTCTGCAGGACACCCTCCAACACTAGCAGGTAGGTATGGTTCAGTCTCCTATGGGGTCACTGCTCCTTCCCGCTGGGTCCCAATGCTCACACACCTCTTTGTGTGTGCCCTCCAAGAGTGGAGTCTCTGTTTACCCCAGTCCTGTCGAAGTCCTGCAATCAAATCCCACTAGCCTTCAAAGTCTGATTCTCTAGGAATTCCTCCTTCCATTGCCAGACCCCTAGGTTGGGAAGCCTGACGTGGGGCTCAGAACCTTCACTCCAGTGGGTGGACTTCTGTTGTATAAGTGTTCTCCAGTCTGTCAGTCACCCACCCAGCAGTTATGGGATTTGATTTTACTGTGATTGTACCCCCCTACCATCTCATTGTGGCTTCTCCTTTGTCTTTGGATGTGGGGTATCTTTATCGGTGAGTTCCAGTGTCTTCCTGTCGATCATTGTCCAGCAGCTAGTTGTGATTCTGGTGTTCTCACAAGAGGGAGTGAGAGCACGTCCTTCTACTCCGCCATCTTGGTTCAGGGCCTCTTCCATTCTTTTTTAGGCTGAGTAATATTCCACTGTATATATGTACCACATCTTCTTTATCCATTCATCTGTTGATGGACATTTAGGTTGTTTCCATGTCTTGGCTATTGTAAATAGTGCTGCAGTGAACATAGGGGTGCATGTATTTTTTCAAATTAGAGTTTTTTTCAGATATATGCCCAGGAGTAGGACTGCTGGATCATATGGTAACTCTATTTTTAGTTTTATAAGTACCATTCATACTGTTTTCCATAGTGGCTGCATCAATTTACATTCCTACCAACAGTGTAGGAGGATCCCCTTTTTTCCACACCCTCTCCAGCATTTATTATTTGTAAACTTTTTAATAATGGCCATTCTGATGGATGTGAAGTGATACCTCATTGTAGTTTTGATTTGCATTTCTCTAATAATTAGGGATGTTGAACATCTTTTCATGTTCTTATTGGCCATCTGTATGTCTTCTTTGGAGAAATTAGATGATTACATTTAATGAGGGAGAAACAGTCAACTTAGAAGCACCTCCATCAACATCAGGCATTGTGGTTTCTCATGACATTCATGTTCCCAAGCTCTTACTCAGTGCCAGGCACTCTGTGCTAAGAGCTTCACTCCCAGGAAAGCCCCATAGGAACTGTTTACTATCCCCTTTTACAGATGGGGAAAATGAGGCCAAAGAGGGAAGTAAACGAGCATCAGAGTCGAGCTGCCACATAGCCCATCTCATGGCACACATGCGCTGTTCCCTCTGCCTAGAACGCCCTTCCCCACCCTTCCTGTATTTGTTGTATAAATAGGAGGATAGATGGACCGTGAATGATAATAACAACTCCCTGTCCCCAAGCCCTTTCTCTGTGCCAGGCACTGTGCTAGGTGCTTTACATGTATTGATGGTCACAAGAACCTTATGGATGAAGAACCAGGTACAGAGAGGTTAAGTAACTCACCCAACATCACACCAGCAGAGCTCCAACTTGCTCCCTGGCAGCTGGGGCCACAGGATTCCCTGCTACCCCACACTGCCTGGGTGACCCCTGGCCCATCCTACTCCCTCCCCCCTACCCCTTGCCAACTCACTGGGGCCCAGGAAGGGGTCCTTCATGCAGGCCATGTGCAGACCGTGTGACTCTGGAGCTGAGTGGACACGGGCAGCAGAGCTGGAAATGGCAGAGCTCGTGGCCCGGAGCTGGCTCCTCCTCTTACACAGCAGGTGGGAGTCCTGTCCTGTCCCCTACCTACGGATGCCAGCTGGACGGGACAGGAGGGGAGGACAGTTTCTGTTGAGTCATTCCCAGTGGAACCGAGTCATGGTGTGGGTGCTGTAGGGGTCAGAGAGCTCAGGTTCTGGTAAACTTGTTATTATCGTGCTCCTTAGCAAATCTGCTAAGGTTACACCTCCCGGGGTGCTGGCGGGGCACATGGGGGACTTTGGAGGCTCCACTGTATGGATCCTAAACAATATGGTGGGGCAGAGCTAAAATTAATGGGAAACCACCAGCTCCTCTTGCCCTCTAAGGAAAGGGGGTTAACAGGGTCTGTGGGCTTCTGGGGAGCACAGAGCGCTCATGCCCACATTTCATAAGAAGGGAACCGGGCTGCACAGAGCCGGCCCCTTGGGAGAAGGGTGAGGTACAAGGGGACTGGGGGCAGGCAGCCTGGGTCCAGATCAAGTTCTACCCTTTACACTCACTATGTGATCGCGGGCAAGTCGCTTAACCTCTCTGTGCCTCCAAAAATCTCATCTGAAGAAACTGAGATAATGACAGCACCTGCTCCCCAAGAATGAATGGACCTGGCACGGGGCACCAGGACTTCAGCTTACCCCTTATAGTCTCATCAATGACCTTACAAGGTAGGGGTTGTGACGGCCATTTACAGATGAAGGAACTGAGGTTAAGACTCTCAGGGGCCACGCAGAGCTAGTGAGAGGTAGAAACAGTCAGGGTTCAAACCTGAACAATGTCCTTGTCTCGGCGTCAGCTTGTTCCTGTTTATTTCTGAGCCCTCTGAGCCTGCCACTATGTGTGGCACCTGTTAGATGCAGTCGTTGTTGTCAAGCAAATAGATAGAATGGGTTGGGGAGGGGTAGTGAGCTCCCCGTCACTCCAGAGGTATGCAAGCACAGCCTGGGCATGGTAGGGGTCCTCAAGCGTTGGATTTGGCGTTGAACCCAGTGCTATTCAAGGCCCTTCCCTGCCTCCCTAGATCATAGGGCTCATCACTCTCGTCCCCCGGGACACAGGGATTATTTGGCTTGTTTTACAGTGGGGAAAACTGAGGCCCAGAGCCAGGATTTGCCCAAGGTCACTCATCCAGCTCCAGGTGAATCTGGGCTGGGGCCTCAGTCAAGGTAGATGGTCAGCTGAACCCCCCTCACACCACCCCAGGCACAGGGAGTCAGAAAGGTGGGCTCCTGCCTCTGAGCGACTAGAGAAAGGGGGCTGGGTGAAAAGGAGGACGCAGGCCCTCGGACAAGGCAGGGCAAATCCTGGAGCCAAAGGCAGGTGCTCAGGGGTGTGCGGGGCCAGGGAGCAGGCGAAGGCCACCGGAAATGGCAACCTCAGACTCCTTTTGGTCCCTCGTTGGACAAAATGAACAAATGAGAACCCAGAGAGAGATTCTTTTGTCCCGGGACTGTGATATCATGCAGTGCACAGGACTGCTGAGAAAGGAAGAGGAGGGGGAGTTGGGGCGTGGGCCTGGCAAAGCCTGATGCTCCAGCAAAGGTAGAGGACGATTCACACCAGGTGGGAGTTTTCTGGCCCTACTCAGCCCCCTTCCGCCTCCTGCCTCACACCAAAGTCAGAAATAGCTGTTATTTTCTAAGCATTCGGGATGCACAAAGCCCTGTTCACTCATTATGCTCTGCATTTGTCCTAACACAGCCCTGTGAGGTAAGCACTGGGAACACCATCACCTTCATTTCTTCAGAAGAGGAAACTGCAGCCAGAGAGGTTAAGAAGTGCCCGAGGCCACACAGCCAGCAAGAGGCAGAGCTAGGAGTTAAGCCCCGCCGGCTGCTGGGTCCCAGGTCTTTGCCCCCTGTCACCCAGGCTCTGATGGCCTCGTTCTGGGGATAGAGGATGCCCTTCCTTCCCTCCAAGGTCATCTCATCAGAACTTCAGGGTGAGAGTATCTCAACCTCAGCATTCACCTTCTGGAAGATGACTCGTGCTCTGGCCAAGAAGCTGCAGTCCTCGCCCAGGACGAGGGGCAGGTAGCAAAGCGGCCAACAGGGTCAGCTGGAAGCCTGGGCCACCCACGTTGATCACCCACCCAACGGGAATCTCCTTTTCTTTTTTTTAAAACCAGCTTTTGGGAGCTAGAACTCACATTCCATCTACTTCACACCATCAAAGTGCACAGCGGAACGGTTTTAGTCTATCACAGAGAAACCATCACCACAATCGCTTTCAGAACGTTTTCATCACCCCCAAATGAAATCCTGTATCTCGGGGCAGTCACTTCTCGTTTCCCGCCCTCACTGCCCATCCCAGGCAACCACTAATCTACTGTCTCTGCATCTGCCTCTTCTGGACATTTCTAGAGATGGGGTCCCAAGAATTGTGTCTTTCACAGGCACCTCTTCTGGAAGCCTCATAATCACCTCTTGCAGGAAGACTGTGTTCTCTCCATTTTATAGGTGAGGGAACCGTGGCTCAGAGCCATCAAGTAACTTGCCCAAGGTCACCCAGCTCGGGAATGGTGGGCGGATTTGCACCATGTCTGTCTGGCTCCAGAGACCCCAGGCCACCCTCTTAGGCCTCAAGCCCAGAGTTGCCCGACAGCTTCAGGGGCCTGAGGTTAGGGGTTTGGGGGCAGGAGGAAGGCGGAAAGGCTAGGGGTGTTTGTGGGTGTGGAAGCCAGGGCTGGAGGGGCAGAGAGCCTGGGGGCGGCACTGGGTCCCACCACCAGACAGCAGGACGCCAGGGAGGAAAGGAAACTTGCAGGATAGGCCGTGGAGGCAGGAAGGGAGTGGCGTGGCCAAATTCCCCCTGGGGCGGCAGTCTGCCTGCCTCCCCCCCAGCCCCGCCCTTCCCGATGATTGGTCCAGTCACAGCCTCCCCGTGACTCCACTGCCACCTCCTCCCGCTCTGGAAATAGCTCTCTGCCCCCTTGCTCCCAGACCCGGGCCCAGTAGGATGACTCAGGATGAGCCCGAGATGGCTGTCATTCTGCCCACTCCTCCGCCCCCCAGCCCGTCCCTCTCTGGCTGGAGCTCCCAGGAGCTCCACCAGACCCACGGTGGCTGTGCGAGGATGGCCCCGGCCCGCACGCCCTCTGGGCCAGGCTCTTCTTCCCTCACGCCCTTCTAGTTAGGGGGGCTCTGCTCACCTTTTACTGGAAACCCCCCTTGGGGTGCATGTAAGAACTTCAGGTCCTCTTGCAACGCTCTCTGTGTTTTTTAAGTTATTTCTGTATCTCGACCCCCCAAAAAACAAATTTTAGAATATGCTCTTTCAGGCTGCTCTCAGCTTTGGACCACCAATCTGACCCAGCCTACCAGCCCCCTTGGGAATCACCAACTTAATAAGTTTACCCGTTCATGGATGGGGAAACTAAGGTTCAGAGAGGGAAAGGGGCTTCCCCAAGGCCACTTGGCTGGGAAGGGGCAGGCTTGGAACATGAATGTGTACCCCAGTCCCCTGGAAATGGCATTCTGAGGGTTTGCTTGTGGGCCCAGCCCGCCAGTGTGAGGAGGGGGACCCTTGATCCTTGGTGGCTTAAGGGTTAAATGATAGGGCTTCCCTGGTGGCGCAGTGGTTGAGAGTCCACCTGCCGATGCAGGGTACACGGGTTCGTGCCCCGGTCTGGGAAGATCCCACATGCCGCGGAGCGGCTGGGCCCGTGAGCCATGGCCGCTGAGCCTGCGCATCCGGAGCCTGTGCTCCGCGACAGGAGAGGCCACAACAGTGAGAGGCCCGCGTACCTCAAAAAAAAAGAAGTTAAATGATAGCAGCAGCTGTTTATTACACCAGAGTACCAAACTTTTTTTCAGTTTCATCCACTGGTTCATTTAGAGCCGGACAGCCTGGGTTGGAATACCAGCTGCAGCAAACTTAGTGCTCTGTGACTTTGAGCCAATCATTTAACGTCTCTGAGCCTCCCTCTCTCATCTATAAAATGGACATTATAATAATAGCCCCTGCCTCATAGGGCCGTAGCGAGGGTTAGATGAGTGAATACGCCCACAGCGCTTAGAAAGTGCCCAGCTCACGCTGAGTGCTTGATAAAGGCAAGCTGTTTTGTTACTATTCCTGGCGGATGCATTATGTGGGCCGAACCCAGTGCCCCTCCCCTTCCCCAGCCTCAAGGAACTCACTGGGAAGCGTAAGAAACTGTCTAGAAAATAGGGCTGCTACGGTCCAGAGAGGTAGGGGCTGGGGTGAAGATTGGGGCTGGGGTTGCAGGACCCAAAAAGGGGGCCTGGCCCAGTCTGGGGGTCCCTACGGAGCTCCACGATGCTGTGGAAGGTGCCAGCTGGGAGTCGGAGGTCGGAGTTCCAGCTCCAGCTCTGCTGCCCACCTGCTCTGTGACCTTGGGCAGGTCACTTGCTGACTCTGGGCTGCAGGCTCTTGCCCTGCATGGCGGAGGTGCCAGGTCTCTGGGGACCTGGGCAGCCAGACGTCCGGGAGGACAGCCATGGCTCTCTGGGCTATTTTTACTTGGACTGAGGGCAGTTACACACTCTTCTTGGAATCAGAACCTGAGAGATGCCAGACGGAGCCCCAAGGTCATGCAGCACGACCCCTCCTGTGTCTGAGGCTGGGCCAGCTCACTCAGCAGCCTCTTTGGGCCCAGTCTGGTCCCATCTATAAAACCCAAGGCGGGGCATCCCTCTCTCTCTGGTCCCCCAGAACACTGCACCCCAGTTATTACAACCTGACCTCATGCACCGCCACGCTTGGACACATTGTTATTTTTATGTTAAGCCGTTTAGAAAGCCACAGAAAAGTTATGAGATTGGAGATGGGGAGAAAAGCTGGGAGTGGAGATGAGTGACAGAGACGCAGAGACACAGAGATGGGGAGAGAGAACAGAGAGATGGAGATAGAAACGGACAGGCAGAGACAAAGATAGAAATGGAAAGAGAGGTATAAGTCAAACACAAGGAGACAAAAGTAGAAAAGTATTTAAAGAAAGAGAGGAAAGACCTGGGGGCGGGGCAGGGCGGGGGGTGGGGGACGAGGAGGGGGAAAGCAGTGGGGAAACAGCGCGGGAGAGGAGATACAGAGACGAGGAGGGGCCAGGTACAGGGTCGGCCAAGCTTTCTCTTCTCTGGGCCTCAGTGGTCTCACCTGTAAAACCACATCTGAGCTAAGTGACCCCCAAGGGCTCCCTGAACTCTGATGTTCAGACCCTGTGGTGTGAGGCATCTTGAGAATGGGTTGGAGTGATGGGTCCCACCAACCTCCTAACTCTTCAGAGTTGGGTCATGCTTTGATATTCACTCCCCACTGTCAGCTCTATATAACTAACCCCATCTGGCATGTGGGAAGCTGAGGATCAGAGAGGGGCAAACATTCTTCTAAGGCCACACAGCCGACTGTGATGGGAAGGGACCTGGGCTGCTGAATGTGGTGGGGAGGCCTTTCCACCCGCCTTCCGACTCCTTGTGTCTGTGGACCCATATCCCAGTATCCCCGGTGGCTGTCACATCGCCTCCCCTGCTTCATCCCCTCCCTGGCCCTCGGTGCTCAGTGGACCAGGGCAGAGGTGACCCAGCCACATACACACTTTTTCCATGCTGCCTGTGGACACTCTCTGAACAAAGGGCAAGAAGGGAACATGTGTTCCTCACCCAGGCTCCCTTCTCCCCATTCCTCAGTGAGCTACTGCAGCCTGGGACTCCTTCACTAAGGAAAGAGATAAAATTCAGGGAGAAGAAGTAAAGCAGAGCCTGGGTTCCTGCTGTTGGAGCGTGGAACAGTGCGCCCTCGCTGAGTGTGCCGACATCCCAGCCCTCACGGCCAGCACTGTGGGTTCCCTACCCAACAGCCCTCTCCTCAACGCCATCCCACCAGCTGCCTCCCTTTCCTTAAGAGTCTCACATTGGTTTGGGGGTTCCACACCCCCCCGCAATGATGCTCAGGGAAGGTGACTCCAGACGGCCCCAGAGGTGAGTTACAGTTGCTCTCAGCCCGTCATGGTGGTCTTGCCTGTGACTGGCTTAAGCATGGACATGTGGTTGTTTCCTGGGAAAGGGAGGCTGAGAGGGAATTGGTCAGAGTGGAGGGAGAGGGACTTCTAGGAAGTTCTTCTTTGTTTTCGAAAGGGGACATGAAGCAGAGACTTGCCTTTTCCTGCCTTTGGATGTTGAATGAGGATGTGATGCCTGGAGCTGTGGCAGCCATCTTATGACCTTGAAAGGAAGGTGAATTGTAGAGAAGAAGACCTCACGCTGCATAAGTGACCCCGAGCTGGAGCCCCCTTGCTGAGCCCTTTCAAGCCCAAGGGCCATGAGAGGCAATAATGAAATACTGAACTGTTGTATTTTAAACCATTATATTTTAGGGTGATTTATTATACAGCAATAGAAATCAGAACAGTAAGCGTTTCATAGATATTTGGTGAATTAATGTATTGCGTACATGATTAGGTGGATTTTTTTTTTCTAAGAGAAGCTGCAACGTAAAAGAATCCAAGAGCTGCCATTGAGTAGCAGTGACCTCAGGTGCCCTGGAGTAGGTCACCTTTCCTCCAGAGAGTTCCTCAATGGCTTTTCGTAGACACTGCCACGAACGGTGAGAGGTGAGATACAAGTGACCCAGATCTGGCCAACCTGTAGCCTTTGGAACATTACCCACAACTTAGGAACCTGGCCAGCCCAGCCTGCAGACACTTAGTGGGGATTTGGTCACTTGTCTTCAACTGGCAGGTCATTGAGTCTCGCCTGCAGAATATCACAGAGTGTCATCGGCTCTGCCTCAAGGTGCCCACAGCATGGAGGGCGGGCGGGACTCCAGGACACAGGTCACTGGAAGAGGGAGTGTTGGCCTGTCCAGAAGGTGTATCAAGATCACAACCACGTGGCTAGTGACAAGGGCAGCACCAGAGGCTGCCACCGTGGGACAGATCAGAGCCTCTGGGCCTCTTCCCATCACGTTTGCAAGGACTGGCTCCCCTTGGACTGAGTTAGCCCTGGACTCTTGGTCAATTCAGGAAGAAGAAAGGAGGTCCCGAATGAGAAGTTGGACTTCCTGCTAATTTGGAAGTGGAGGCTCAAGCTGGTTTTACTTTGAAAAATGTGGGAGTTGGGGTTCTATTTACCCCTAAGGGGATGAGACATGTCATGCTGCTTAAATAAATCTGGAGATCCCCCGAGGCAGGGAGCGGTTAAGAGGGAACACCCTGTTATACGTACAGTAGAAATTAACACAACATTGTAAATCAACTATACGTCAATAAAATAAATTTTTAAAAAGCCATCAAAAATCAACATTATGGTGGGAAAAAAAACAGAAAAAGAGTGAATACCCTGGGTGCAATCCCAACTCTACTACTTCTCGGTCGGTGATTCTAGGCAAGTTGTCTTAGTTTCCCCATCTGTAAAATAGGGATGGCGGTTGTACTAGTAAGGGTCCGCCAGAGAAACAGGACCAACAGGAAGTATAGAGAGATTTATCTTAAGGAATTGGCTCACACGATTCTGGGGGCTGGCTAATCTAAGATCTATAGGGCAGGCCGGGAGCTTAGACAACCCCTTCCCCATCGCCTGCACACTCCACCATCTAGCACTTAAACCTCTTCTTGACACCCAGGCATCTTAACCTGGCACAGACGACCCCCCACCCCCAGAATTATCTAAAACCACCACTCGTTTCTCCTTCACACGATGGGCTCCAGCTCCATCGGAAATGGGATGGAGCTGGGACCTGGGACCTGGTCCATCCCAGCTCTACACCATCACACCTGTTCTTCCCTCTTGCCTGATTCCCTACCATAAGGATGATAAACTTCTGCCCATGCTTAAGACCCAGCGTGCCTGATCCCCTCTAGGCAATACTGATTTTGTCTCTCCTCTCTGCTTCTCACTGTACCCTGTAGACACCTCCGTGCCCCTCTCTCTCTTTCCCTCCTCCCCGCCTCCACTCCCACCAGATTGCAAATGAAACTGGAGATTTTGTTTTATTCCTTTTTACTTTTTTTTTTTTTTTTTTGCGGTATGTGGGCCTCTCACTGTTGTGGCCTCTCCCGTTGCGGAGCACAGGCTCCGGATGCGCAGGCTCAGCGGCCATGGCTCACGGGCCCAGCCGCTCCGTGGCACGTGGGATCTTCCCGGACCGGGGCACAAACCCGTGTCCCCTGCATCAGCAGGCGGACTCTCAACCATGCGCCACCAGGGAAGCCCCCTTTTTACTTTTACTTCCTTATTACTTTTTGTTGTTGAATGGTCTAATTTTATTTATTTATTTGTCGTCACCTGGAGGCTTGTGGGATCTTAGCTCACCAACCCGGGATTGAACCCAAGCCCTCAGCAGTGAGAGCACAGAGTCCTAACTACTGGACCACCTGGGAATTCCCTGAACGGTCTAACGTAAGCATGACATTGCTCTGAGACTGAGCCACATGAGTCTCCAAGTTTATTAGGGTTGCACCCAGTTAGTGGTACATTCATTTGTGCCCAGATATAGGTTTCTCTTTGGTGTTGTGACCTTTACCTGTGTAAACGCGCGATCATGTCAATGAGCATCTAGTTTAGAACTGATCCATGCACTTTCCGAAGTTTAACTATTACCTAACTGTGACGTAACTTTGATGAATATTCTCCCCTCCACTTACTGCCCCAGCCTCCTATGCTCCTGTTCTGAATACCCGAACAGCTGGCCCCATAGCAGAGGCTCAGTGATTATCAGAGGACAGAGGACCAGTGATTATCAATACCACCAGGTAATACCCCCTCTTCATAAGAAACATTTGCTAACATCCCCTTTGCTATCCTAAAATGAAGCCCATCCGTAATACAACTTACTATTGATACATCCATAATTTAAAAAATTCAATATCATATCCTAACTATACTACGTATAAAGATAAAAAGAAAGTTTTTTATGATAAAATAAAATGTTTTTCAATATTTAAATGCTTGGGCATAAGGGCACCAGAGGACACATGGACAAGTTTGATGTTTGCACCTATTCATAGAACTGCCACCTTTGCAATACTTACCAGCGCAGGTATGTTGGGTGGCTGACTGCATAGTCAGGACAGGCTGGGCTATGCTGCAATGACAAACACTTCAGGCATCTCCCAAATCCTCAAGGTGACTTCTCACTCACACTTCACGTTCAGTATGGTTGGCAGGGCCTCTGCTCTTCCCTGATGCCCAGCTGGACCACACAGACTCCGTCCAGACCTGCACGTTCATGGCCGCTGTGACTGCGGAGAGATGTGGAGAACACTCATTGGCTCTTAAAACCTCCACCGGAAATGACGCATATCCCCTCACATTTCATTGGCTACACAAGACTTATGTGTACCTAATTTGAAACATCCTACCTTGTTCCTGAAAGGAGGGGCACTCAGAGTACTTACATCCATAGTGATGGTCACAGCCACAGAATCCCGTGGCGGCACTGCTGCGAGGGGTGCCACTTACTGAAATGGTGAACAAGACTTGGAAAGTTCCCGATTAAAAAAAACTTATTTTTCAATTTACAGCATAGTTGTATTCTTGGAATATTTAATGTATTTTTAAACAGTTCAAAGATAATGTATGTATAAGTAAAATTTATAAGTTCTAGAGTTCGGGTCAAGAACGTGGAATAAATCTTCCTTGTGCATTTTTTCCTGCACATTCTAGAACACCCAGCATCCCTCCTTCTCCCCTCCCCCCACTAAATGTCAGTATCCTCTTCACTGCCAAAAACACTCCCATAGGGCTTCCCTGGTGGCGCAGTGGTTGAGAGTCCGCCTGCCGATGCAGGGGACACGGGTTTGTGCCGCGGTCCGGGAAGATCCCACATGCCACGGAGCGGCTGGGCCCGTGAGCCATGGCCGCTGAGCCTGCGCGTCCGGAGCCTGTGCTCCGCAACGGGAGAGGCCACAGCAGTGAGAGGCCCGCGTACTACAAAGAAAAAACAAACAAACAAACAAACAAAAAACACTCCCACAAATACCCAAAATGCCCCTATAGGGGACAATATGTGCCCCACTGAGAGCCACTGATTTAGGTTACTGGTTGGGACAAACCTTTTCCAACAGAATAGCCTTATTTGGCTTATTTCTAGTGAAATATCATCAGAATCTAAATATACACCTTGGCTGGAAGTACCACTGCTCTAGCTAAGGCAGGGATGCCCGTTCTGCCCCACACCTGCCATAAACACCCCTTCCCACATCTGTCAGAAGACTCTAAGTCCCCAGTGCTCAAAACCCGGGGCTTCAAATAGCCCAGTTTCATAATTCACTAGGCCCACAAACTCACCTCTTCCCTGGGGTGAGCGAGGGCCATCCTGCCCTTTGAGGGTATCGGATGATTCACGGGAAAACTTTGGATGATGTGGTTGAAGTCTACATTCACCACGATGGAGGGAAAGGTCACCGGCCAGAATGTGAAACATTCTGTACCTTGGACAAGATACTCATCTTCCTTGAGAAAACAATATCTTTTGATAAGTGGAAGTATTTCCAGCAAAGATCCTGTTCTAAATGTGATGACAGAGGTTCAGTATTTTGTTTCTATTTCTGTGGAAAATGCCAGCACAGAAAGAGTTTTTATATCCGTGGGGAATGTGTATATATATATATATATATATATATATATACCTATGTGGTTGGACCAAAGCAACAGAATTGATGCAGGTCAACAGAGGTGAAGTTTTTGTGGCTCTGTTTTTAAAAGTTGTACCTTTCACTTGCTAGGGGACAAAAAATGAAGTGTGTTTGGGGGTGGGGAGGGAGAAAGAGAGAGAGAGGGAGTGCACACAAAGAAAAATAAAATGTAAGATATAATTTAAATTATGGATAAAATGACAAATGTTTGTGTGATGTCTGGTAAGCTTTATGAAGCCTGGCCTCTCACTTTTTTTTAATTTTTTGTCTTGTTTATGGCTTCCCTTGTTGTGCAAAAGCTTTTAAGTTGGACCCATTTGTTTATTTTTGTTTTAATTTTCATTACTCTAGGAGGTGGGTCAAAAGAGATGTTGCGAGAGAGAAACGACTTAAATATTCATCAGTAAGGGAATGACTAAATCACAGTGTTACTTCCATACAAAAGAAAAAGAAATAGTTATTAAAAAAGAATGTGTTGGGAGAAGGGGGCGTGATAAATTAGGAATTTGGGATTAACATATACACACTACTATAAATAAAACAGATAAACAAGGACCTACTGTATAGCACAGGGAACTACACTCAATATCTTGTAATAACCTATAATGGAAAAGAATCTGAAAAAGAATATATATGTATACACACACAATATATATAGAGATAGATAGATAGATATAACTTAATCACTTTGCTATACATCTGAAACTAACACACCATTGTAAATCAACTATATTTCGATAAAAATTTTTTAAAATGATGTTGCTGTCTCACTTTTTTAAACATCTTTATTGGAGTATAATTGCATTACAATGGTGTGTTAGTTTCTGCTTTATAACAAAGTGAATCAGTTATACATATACATATATTGTCGTCACCTGATACCTCCAGCTCTGTTCAGTTGAAGTGTGCTAAGTTGAGCTCAGATGAGTCATCATGTACACAGCTCTTCACAGTTTATCACTTAGAATTTCCCAGCTCTTACCCAAGCACTGATTTCTTTTATGTCCTCTCCAAATTCTCAGCCTGGCTCCACCCCAAAAGCCACAGTCCCAGGCAGAGACATTAGAGCTGGCTTTTAGGGTCTAAAGAGGTCACCTTGGTTGTCCTGGGGGTGTGAGTCCCGTGGATCTCAGAGCAGCAGGTAAAAGGGACTAAAGGTCGAGATCAGACCTCACAATGGAGGGGTTAGACAGATATTCACACCGTCAGACTCACACATATAGCTGCACACACTCTCGGCATCCCCACAGAGACGCCACACACACACACAGATACATAGACCTCAACCTCAGGAACCAGATATTCAGAACCAGGTTCCACTGATGCCTCCTGATCCTAACGTTTACAATGTTTTACAGTTTACAACATGCCTTCATGTCCAGGAGAGAAGTAGGGCGGCCTCGCTCCCATCTTCGGCTCACACCGTTTGAGCTGGCATGACAGAGCGGGCATTGTGCGGGGGGGTAGGTATGCAAAGATAAGCAAAACTGAGGGGACCCCTACCCTCTCTGCCCAATCAGGGAGAGACAAAAAGCCAAAGGAAACAAAACAAGGGAAAAAACCAAAGTCATAATTATAAATTGTGGTAACGATGTCCACTTCTGGAAGTATGGAAGCCTAGATAGTGTGAAATACAATCCTAATACCTCAATGATTCTGGATAAAAAAATACTTGAAAAACTGGGAGAAATGTATAACTGTGCGAGCAAGAAAATAAGGAAAATTCTGAATGATAAATAGCCACGAGGCAGACAATAGGAGAGAGTCATGGAGGACAGTTTGAGCCCATGTAAAAAACATCTCATGGGGATTCCAGAAGGACATAATAGATATGCAAGAAAGGCGACACTTGAAGAGATATTTTATATATAAAAATCCTATTGGGACCTCCCTGGTGGCGCAGTGGTTGGGAATCTGCCTGCCAATGCAGGAGACATGGGTTCGAGCCCTGGTCTGGAAAGATCCCACATGCCGTGGAGCAACTAAGCCTGTGCGCCACAACTACTGAACCCATGTGCCACAACTACTGAAACCCGTGCGCCTAGAGCCCGTGCTCCACAACAAGAGAAGCCACTGCAATGAGAAGCCCGAGCACCACAACGAAGAGTAGCCCTGCTCGCCGCAACTAGAGAAAGCCCGTGTGCAGCAACGGAGACCCAACGCAGCCAAAATATAAATAATAAATAAATAAATAAATAAATTTTTTTTAAAAAAATGCACTTAAAAAAAATCCTATTGGCTGTGTTTCTCTGGAGAATTCTGACTAATAAGCCATCTCGGAGACTAGTCCCTGTGACTGGACCACACCCCCATCTCCTCAGATTCCTCAGGGTTCAGTCTTCTCATCTCCATACTCCCGGAGCCCTAAGCCCATGAGCTCCCCAAAGATGGAGGCAGGCCTGTGGGCTTCCCCAGGGCACCCCAGAGTGAGCCCAGGGCCTGGTATGTTGCAGCCCTCAGTAGGTATTTATCTAATGAATACATTTCCCTGCTACCTTCAAGACCTAGCACAGATTCTTTTTTTTTTTTTGGCCATGCTGTGGGGCATGTGGGATCCCAGTTCCTCCATCCAGGGACCAAACCTGTGTCCCCTGTGGTGGAAGCACGGATTCCAGATTCTTTCCTTCTCACTCTCACTCCACAGAAGCTTCACGAAGGAGGAGATCATGTTTACCTTATTCGAAGCTGGGACCCCTAGTCCCAACCTGGGACCTGGCACATAATATTTGCTCAAGAAATATTTGTTAGATCAATGCAGAATATATGCCATTGCAGGATCACATTTAAAAAATTTAGCCTATATATTCCTCTGGGATTTCCTTTCCTCCTTTGCTCTTTCCTTTTAAGACCGCAAGGTATTTCTGTGCCCAAACCTCGAGAAAGGATGTAACAGCTGAAAGCAAGAAAAACGTATCCCTCGCCTGGATTTGCAGATTCAAAAGCTCAGACCTGAGAGGACCAGAAAGAACACACAGAAGGACAAAAGATTTGGAGGAAATCATGAGGCATCCCTGCTGCCCAGGCTGGAAAATCATTTTCTGAACCATCAGAAGGAAAGGAGTTGAAAAGGAAATAAGATTGCAGTTGGTGGCGGTTCCCAGAGAAAGTGGTTCTGTCTCTGCTGGGGGCCACTGCTAGCTCAGAGAGCGCCCTTGTGTGAATGAGGAAAAGGCACCCTTTCCAGGTGCACAGCTTGGCAACTGGATCTAGCCTTATGAGCCCCTCCCGCACCCCAGCCAGGCACCCATGTGCAGTGCACACCCCATATAACCGTACGGGGCAGCCAGGCACAAGCTCTGCTAATCCCTGCCAGAAGCAGAGAAAAGCTCAAACAGGCCTGTGGGGTCTGAACAGAGGAAACCTGTGCTTCATGTCCCAGGCAGAGCCGAACGAGGCTGGGGCGGGTTCCTGGAGAGAAGTGGCGTCAGGCAGAAGGAGCTTTGGGCAGCCTCAGAATTTCCATAGGTGCCTGATGGGGGCAATAACTGAAGACCAGGTGGGGTGCAGCATCCCTGAGGATACTATTGGGGACAGATGACAGCAATGACCAGATTGCCACCTCCCTGCCTATACACACTACAACCTGGCACATGTAAGCTTCTTGGAATTAATTAGTCGAAACCCCAGGGACATTTGGATTGGGGGAGAAACCTCAAAGAGACTGAGATTAAGCAGCTGCCGCCCAGCCACAATGAGGATTCCAAATAAAAATTCAGTTGAGTTGTAGAAAAAAAGAAGTTACCCTTTTTGCACGTCAAAGATATAAACAGATCTTTTTATCTGCTGTGCTCCGCAAATATTTGTTGAACGAATACTTAATGTGTGTGACAAATGGCCTGGTACTTCTCTGAGACCCTGAGTTTTATTCTGCCCTGATTTAATTATCAGAGCACATCATCTCCCTGACTAGATTATCATTTGCTTGAGGGCAGGGACCAGATTATTCCACTTTAGATCCTGCACACGTATCCTATACAGAAGTGTTCCTTGCCTGGGCATTCAATGGAGTTACTATATCAATGCACGGAATTTTTCTCCAGACTCCAGGTCAAAAAGCTCCCCTCCTCCTGTTTTCCCCTCCCCTCCTCTCTCAACTTCTCAGACAGCATAAGAATTCCCAAAGCCTGGAGCAGAGCGGGAGGAGGGGGACTTTAACTCTGTCCTCTGATGCTACAGCGCAGCCTGATAAATGAGCCCGTTAGGATTTGAGACGTGTCTGTTTCTGAAGATGGGTTCTGGCCTGTTCAGTGGCCACGAACCTTGGTGTAGTCTGAGGTTTGGAGCAGGGAGGTCGGGCTCATCACAGGGGTCTGGCCACTTGAGAGCAGGGGGCACTAGGTTGCCTGTCCTGGGAGCCCCTGGAGATGTATGGCGCCGAGGACTTGGGCATCTTGGGTGCTCTTCAAGTCCCTCTCTGCTTGGGTACCCACAATGACCCAGACCACCAGACCCCTGTCTGTAGCCTCTGCTCCAGTCGGCTTCCTGGCTGCCGCGGTCACATACCAAGGTTTTATTCTGGGTCCCTGGAGCGAAATGTACACATTCTGCCCATGCAGTTGGCCTTTGTAGACAGGGATTGTGTCTCTTGGCCTGTGTCAGTAAGTTATTCCCCATGCGTCTGTCCTTTCTCTGTGGCCAGAAGGTCAGCGCCTGCCAGCGGCTGGCCGCCTAGCTGTCTCCCCAGCTGGAGTCCCTGCCAGCTTCCAGGCCACACATTAAACCCAGCTCTGCCACTTACTAACTAGTATCCTTGAGTTTATTACCTAAATTGTGGTAACCACAGTGACCACCTTCCCCTGATTCTGCCTCTTCTGCTCTGCGTTCACGCAGCCCCGGGCTCCCGGCACTGATCGACTGCTTGCTGCCCCCACCAGACGAGGCTCTACCCTCCGTCTCCCAGTGCCCAGCACTGTCCCTGCCACTGAGTGGTGGCTCTGCCTCCTGCCCATCCTCTCCCTCCCTCCCTCCCTCCTCCCCATAAGGCTCCCTGCACACACAATCCCATCATGGCCTTTTCTCCCTCTGAACCCCCCCTTCACTTGCTCCAGGGGATGAAAAACACCAGGCAGAGTGTATGGCATGCGAGTCTTTTATTGAGCCAGGTGAGTCACTCCATCACCTGAGAAGGTACACTCATGTTCCAGATACCACGCGCCCCAGGGGCTGGGTGTGGCCGTCCAGTCCAGCCCGGACCTTCCCTGTGCAAGGGGACATTCTACCTTCTTCACGGGGTGAGTTGATGGATCAGAGAATTATGGCTGGCGTTTAGGTGGACGGTTTGGATTGGGGATTTAAGGTGAGGTTGGAAGGAATTGGGTTGGGATTTAGGTGAAAGGAGAATTGAGTGGGACCCAAACTCTGCCGGCCACCGTGAGGAGAGCCAAGCTTCTCCTGGTTACCAAGCTGACGACCCTCCACAGGAAGCCCGGTCCCCAGGCACGTGAAACCACCTGAACAAACCCTCATCCCCCTCCCTGCCCCCAGCCCCTCCGCATCTCCCACCGCCTCTCACAAACAAAGCAGGCACTCACTCAGAAGCAGGCACTACAGCTACACAAGATTAAGTCCCCTCCCTCCCTGCCCAGGTGGGTGGGGAGAGGGGCATGGGGGGTGAGGCTTAGCCATGGAAGCCCAGCTCCTTGTACTTGGCGGCGATGTCCTTCCGGAACAGTTCCAGGGCCTTGTTCATGGCTCCCTGGGCATCGGCACCGAACTCCGCAGGATGCCTGCTGTGCAGAACATGGATGATGGCTTCCGAGATGAACTGCAAGGACAGGGGCAGAGGGGGGTACTGGTCACAGGCAGGACAAGCCAGGGGCCAGATGGGAATCAGCCCGAACCCATCTTCTCTTTATTCTAGGGTCGTTTATTGAGCACTTGCTATCTATCAGAAATGCTGCTGAACGGCCTCCATGGATTAACTCCTTCAATCCCCACAACCTCGTGAGACAGGTACAGATGGGGAAACGGAGGCCCATCTTGGTACAGATGAGGAAAGGTCAGGCCATGGAACCACGGTCAAGGGGCTAGGTGGGCTGGCTCACCAGCTACCCTCAGCTGTGCTCAGCTCGAGGACCCAACCTCGGAGAGGAAGGGAAATACTCCTACTCCATGGTTTTATCCAGGATTTGGCACTCCGAAAATCTAGAAAGAAACTATTTCCATTTGTGTGTATTTAATTTTTGCGTTTAATGGCTTAGGACGGTGATTGCTTTAAATAGCCTTTTTGGGGTTTGGGCAGGGGGTCAGAACATCATATTTTCTGTGCCAAGCACAGAGTTGGTACTCAGAAGTATAGGTGGGAGAGAAGGAGAGAAGGGAAGAGGAAAGGGTTCAGGCCTACGACTCAGCCCCAGGACCAACTGTATCTTACACCAGCCTCACCTTCACTCTTTGCTTTCCCATCCACAATGTCATTACCCGGAAAATGGACACAGGCCATCTCTACAGCACAGGGCTGCTTTAGGGACTGAAAGATCTTGTGTCTGTAAGAAGCTACTGTGCTTTTTCAACGGTTTAGAAAGATTTGATGCCACTCACTACTGGGGCCTGTGGTCAAAGGGTGTCATTTTACAGAGGCCCAGACTGAGGTCACGTAGCAAGTGGACCCAGGGGATCGTGGACAAATGACAGCCAGAGCCAGGGACAGAGACAGAGAGGGCACCGCGGTTGGGTTTGCCCATTTTCTCCGGCGTCCGGGGTGCAAGTGGCCAAAAGCAGGGTGGGGTTGGGTGAGCGGGGGGGAGCATGTACTGCGGGCAGCCTCAGAAGCACAAATGTCAACATCTAGTAAGCCCTGCCTGGCTTAGAAACGGGGACAGCTCCACAAACACCTGCTGCTGGGCATCGATGTGGACATGTGTTTAATTCCCTTTTAATGTCATAAACACAACAAGAGGAAGTGGGGGGAGGGACTGACGTCAGCAAGCCCTGCCCATGGAGAACTCAGAGACCCAAGTTCCAGGCCCAGCTCCCTGACCTCCATGTGTGACCTCACCTGTAACATAGGGGCTCGTGACCCCATTAGGTCCTCCCACTCAGTTTTCCTGAGTCAGTGGCAGAGCCACAAATACTTAGAAAATCGTGGGCTGGGGCAGCTGGCAGATTGAGTAAAGATAGTTGCTTTTAGCACCCAGCGCCCTCTGTGCCCCTTCACTCACAGGTGAGAAGGAGAAATTTCTTATGAAGAACACAGACGAAGGTTCCATAGTGAGGGAAAGAGTAGACATGGGGCTCTGTCTTGATTCTTTTGCAGGGATTATGCAGTAAATTAAACCTGTTTTAAGTAGACCTGGGTTCTAGTCTGCTAGCTGGTAGTGCTACCTTGGCTCTATCATTTTCCCTCTCTGAGCCGGTCTGCTCATCCCTAGAGAGGGGATCCATCATTCGAGTCGTGTTGTGAACACCTCCACGTGCCACTGGGGCTCAGACAGAGGAGGAGCCAGGGTCTGCCCTTGAGGAGCTCGTGTCCCAGCCAGGAGACAGCTGGGTAAAGAGACAAATTACAGTACAGCCGGGCAGGCGCCATGGCAGCGGTGAGGATAAATGCCTTTGCAGCGGAGGGCTGGCAGATGGAGCAGCTGACTGCCTCAGGGGCCAGAACAGAGGCAGTGGCTTCTGAGCTGGGCCTCGGAGGATGAACAGGGATTTGCCAAGAGAAGACGGGGAGGGCAGGGACCACCGCTCGTGCAGAATCTCAGAGGCAGGACCTGCTCCTCATGTCTGGAGTGCTGAGATGGGCAGGCAGGATTGTTTGTGTGTGACTTGGGGGAGCAGGTAGGGGTGCAGGGTGGTGAGGCTGAAGAGGATGGTGGTGGTGGTTGTTCGTGGGAGATGCTGTGCCACAAGGGATTAAGAGCTTGGGTTCTAGAGTACCATAGATCAGATTGTACCTCCTGGCTTATAAGCTGGGTGACCTGGGGCAAGCTACTTAACCTCTCTGAGCCTTCAGTTTCCAAATCAGTAAAATGGGGATGAGAAGAGTACCTACCTGGGGAAGAGAATGCTAACTGCCTGCCCAATGTCCATTTTCTCCTTCTTCCTTGTAAGAGAACACTAGTTGTATTTGGAGTGGTAATAGGCTACATTTCCCAGCTTGCCATGCGTATAGATGGTCTTGTAACTAACTTCTGGCCAATGAAATGTAAAAAACATTGTTGGATGAGATTTCCGGGGCTCCTTAAAAGAGAGACTTCCTCTCTTCCTCTTGCTCTGTTTGGAATATGGGCTAGACGGCTGGAGCTCCAGCAGCTATCTTGGACCACAAGTCAACTTTGAGGGTGGACACCACATGCCAAGGATGGCAACACAGAAAGAACCTGCATCCCTGGTGACTGTGGGACTCCCATACCAGCTCTGCGCTCCCTACCTCTGAACTTCTTTTATGTGAGAGGGAAAGAAAACACTGAATGCAATTCCTAAGTTCATGGGGAAATCGTGAGAATTCCGTGCAGTGACCCAGGCAAATAGCTTATCATGGCCCATCCTAACTGGGAGCTATCATAATTATCCTTACCTTCCCTGCTGCACCAACCTGCCTGCTGCTCCCATCCCCAGAGGTGATATCCACAGGATCCTTTATCCCCCAGAACCCTACTGCTCCCTCTTGCCACATCCCCTCCTCCCACTGGGTCTAGACATAGGACTCGAAGCTCAGGCTCTCCCCAGCCCACCCAACTTCTCAGCCCATCACAGGGCGTTCAAACCAACTACTTATGCCTCTGACACCTGAGGCTTTCTCTCTTCATCTGCAAAGATGCAGGAACTAATAATTCCCACCCGGAATTGAGCCCACGTTGCTGAACTCCTGCCAACGAGACATGTATGTCTCCGACTCCCAGTGTCACAGGGGTTAGGAGCCGGGGTTCTGGAGGAATAGAGACCTAGTCTGAATCCTGGTTCTGCCACTTGCTGCTTCTGTGACCAGGGACAAGCTACTTAACATTTCTGTGCCTCAGTTTCCTCATCTGTCGAGTGGGTGTGATAATGGTACCTACCTGTGGAGAGAATGCAAGTTGTGCATCCCACATCCACTTCCTCCTTGGTAACAAGATACTAATTTGAGGGAGAAATATGTTGACTCTCAATGACCCAGGAGGAAGGTAAAGTGGGTGGCAGCCCACTTTACAGATGAGGAAACGGGGGAACAAAGAGGAACGACATAGGTCACCCAGCAAGTTACTGGCTGAGCTGGGACTTGAACCCAAATCTCATGCCCTTGAGGCCTCTCCTTCCATCCTCCCAGCCGCCCCCGTCCCCGCCACCCACCTCCAGGTACTTGATGGGAATCTTGTGCTTGGTGGCATGCGACTGGGCCAGGGGCTTCAGCTCCGCGTCATGATGCCCCTTCTTCTTGAGGATGGCCCCCAGGGCGGTGAGCACGGTGTTGCCATGCTTCTTCAGATCCTCTGAGGCCTTCATGTCAGCCTCTGTCTTCAGGTGCTTGAACTTGTCAAATTTCTCCAGGGTCTCGGGATGACCCTTAAAGAGCCTGTGGGCACACGGAGGGCTGGAGTCAGATGCAGGGGTCTGGAGGTGGCCAGACCTGAGTTCAAGCCCACGCTCTCCCAGTTCCCAGCTATGTGACCTTGGGTAACTCACTTCACCTCTCTGTGCCTCAGTTTCATCCAAGGAATGGAGATAACAAGTCCCTCCCTATAGAAGCGTGAGGATTAAATGAGATAGTATATGCTGAGGGCCACACAAGAAGTGTATAAATGCTTCCTATTATTAAATATTTTTATCATCATCTTCTCCTTCTTCATTGTTACAGTGAAAGGCAGGAAAGAAAGACATCTCTGCGTTGCACCCGGTTTCACCCCCATTTCCTCTAAGCTGTTGGGAGCATAGATGACTAAATGGCGTCACAGTGGAGCAGGGAAAAGGGGGAGCACTGGGGCCAAAGGACCTGGATTTGCTGAGCACCCACTGTGTGCCAGGCCCGTGCTAGGCTCTGCACCTGTGCTTCCCCTTGGGGACATATTATTCCCACTTTACAGATGAGAGAACAGAGGCTAAGAAGTGTGAAGTCCTAGCTCAATATTACATGACCGGGGTGCCGAAGAGCCAGACTGAAATCAGGTCTGAGTGACTCAAAAAGTAGCCCATGCAGGGAACCATCTCTGCAGCTTCCTGCCTGGGGATCGCCCTTTGATTTCTTAAATACTTCTGGCTCCAGGAGACTCACTACTACCTGTGAGAGCCGTTCCAGTCTGAGCTCAGAAACCTTAGAAGGCTCTTGCTTATTTTGCTCTGACTCCTTGCACCTCCCTGGCCCCTCACAGTACCGATGGTGAGGGTCCCTGGTGGGAGCCACCGCTAAGGACCAGGTCCCCGCTCCTGCCAGGGTCCCAGTGAGCTGGCCACAGTGATCTGAGCAGCCACCTGTCACCTTGGACCTCAGTCTTTCCTGCTGAGGAAAGGTGGAGGTTAGTTAAAGGGAGTCATACCTGCCACCTGGGCGGGAGTGATTTTCCCCAGTTCACTCGTGGGCAAACGGAAGACCACAGAGGTAGGTGAGTTGCCCAGGGTCACGTGTCTGGTCAGTGGCAGAGCCCAGACACAAACCCGCATGAATGGTTCCATAACTCACGCTCTCTCCTTTGTGTCGCACCCTGAAACCTCTGCAGGAGTGACCCTGTCTGCCCTGACTCCCCCTTCTCCTGTCTAATGCCTTCAGTTCTTTTAAAGGTTCCTCTTTTGTAGCTTCCTGGTTTTGCGACACGCTTAAACCTAACTGTGAACACACTCCAGTGTGCACAAGTATCTCATGGCACACACCCATACTCACAGGCGCGTGCACACACACGCACATGC
This sequence comes from Pseudorca crassidens, assembly GCF_039906515.1. Lineage (NCBI taxonomy): Eukaryota > Metazoa > Chordata > Mammalia > Artiodactyla > Delphinidae > Pseudorca > Pseudorca crassidens. The sequence continues at coordinate 94,287,537 of NC_090306.1, forward strand.
ATGCACAACGTAGCACGGACGGGAAGCGCTCCCTTTCCCAGGGGGCGTATCCCTGCCGCTTCCCCAGAACACCCAGGGCTGTCCACAGCCATGCCCAATGTCACCACCTCATCTAGGGCCCCGGCCAAACCTTGTACATCACTGACAGCTCATCCCTGGCACCTTTCACGCAAGGGTCCCTGGGCTCCTGACTATTATTATCTGGTGACAATGATCCTTGAACTCCTGCCTGACAGATGCAAGACCCAGAACCCACAGGCGAAGGCCTGAGGTCGGGACACTGGAGGAAGACTGTCTGGGGCAGAAGAGGGCCAAGGACCTGGGACCCAAGGCGGCCAGGGATCTCAAACATTTTGGGAGTTCCCTGGATGTCTGGGAGAAAGACTTCGGCACTGAGAATTATGGAAGCTGAGCTCTGGCCCCAGCTCTGCCTCCGATGTGCTGTGTGACCTTGAAGAAGTCACTCGGTTTCTCTGGGTCTTGGCGTAACTATCTATAAACCAAAAGGGTTGGTCTAGCTGATTTCTCAGCCTCCAAGTTCTAAGGCTTGACCTCCACCTCACCCTCCACTCTCAGCACCTGCCAGCCAGAGAGAGAGCCGGGTTTGCTTTAAACAGGGCAGAAAAATTGGGCTCAGGAGCGCCCACCGATCATCCTGGAATCACACAGCTGCCTCCCTCCCTTGGCCCCAAGTCCTGCAGCTGGGAGCCGCCAGGGCAGCCACAGGAGGCCATACCTGCACATCTGTGACAGCAATTGCCTGGAAAATGAGCAGATGGCAGGCCCTCGCCCTGTAGACATGGGTGGAGGGCTTTTCTCCAGCGTTTCAGAAGGGCCCACAGGCCTTGTGTTTTCATCCTCGATCCTATCATCAACCTGCCTAGTTTATCACAGGCCTGCTGGCAAGTCAGAGGGAAAGGAGGCCATCTCCCAGCTGTTCTCTGAGCTGAGGCCCAATCAGACACCCACACGGAAGACCTAGGACTCTCCCAGGCCTGCACAAATCCTTCTCTGCTCTAGAACCCAAGAACCAGATGAGGATGGGAATTCATCTCCAGTGTGTCAAGACTGTGGGACGATGTAGCGTAGGGGTCGAGAGCAGGCGCACTGATCCAAGTGGCCTGGATTTGAACTCCAGCTGTGGGACTTTGGGCAAGTTACCTAACCTCTTTGTTCAATGTAGTAATCATAATAATATCTACCTCATAAGGTTGCTGTGAGGCTTAAGTGAGTAAATATATGTGAAACACTTAACACAGGGCCTAGCAATCACTGCGTACTGTATATCTATATAAACATTTGCTGTCCTCTTTACCATCTCTAGCACCATGGTCACCATCACCATTCTTTCCTCCATCACCATCACCATCGTTAGGATTGGGAATTTTTGGTCCTGTCTGTAGCTGCCATTGGGTGGCTGGGACTCTTGGGCCGTGTCTCCTCCCAGCGACATGAGACGTATTGGCCACCAGCAGTGGCTTTCAAACTTTCCATGGCCTCAAAATCCTTTGTTCAAATGCAAAAATAAGTAAAGCAGAAAAGATTTGGGGAACGGAAGGAAAGGCAGGGGCCTGAAGCCCTCTCAGCAGCCTCCACCCTCCCGAAGCCCCCCTTTCCTGGAGCCAGACTCTCCGACTGACCTGCCAGCTATTATGTTCTAGAACATAATGGTCACATACTTGCAGTGAAGCCCTCAGTGTTTTATTAACAGACTCAGCTGAACAGAATTTGCCCTCTTTTATAATCAGAGGAGTGGGAGAAATGACCTTTTCTAGATGAGTAAGAAAGCCCAGGTTCAGCATCTGGAACAGAACCAAAAGGTCAGATCTTAAAGGGGCACTTTCAGCCCTAGGAGTTAGCAGCCCCTTCTCCTTGTCTCCATATCCCAAACACTAAGAGAGCAGAACCAGTTGGCGTGGTTTCTGCATGTCCTACAGCCTAAGACGTGACAGGCTGTTGGGCTCTCTGCGGCCTGCCAGGGGCCAGCAGTCTCCAGCATCATGTCTCGTCCCTGGCACCTGGCCCCAGGCAGTTCTCTCTGATCCACCCTGGGAAAGGAGGAGATGTTTCCCCATGACTCAATACCCCAAGTCTCCTTCAAGACATCCAAGTCACTGACTTAGGGCTGGCAGCCCCCAGATCACCTGGGAAAGACTCCTGCTCGGCAAAATGGTCTCCCACCCCAGCTACCCGGCCTCCTCTCCAAAAGTAAGGTGGGATCATGGACTCAGAGAATGCCAGGGCATGAGAGCAGGCAGGGATCTCAGAGACAGCGGCAGGCAATCCCTCCTCTCAGCAAATAGGGACATGGGACCCAGAGAGGACTAGCGACTTGTCCAAGGTCACACAGCAAATGGATGGCTGAGGAGTTGATGTCAACTTTGGGGGAGACTTTTGTCCAATCAGGCAGGACCTGTTGCAGCCCAAGGAGCCAACTGACAGAGACACAAGAGGAGAAAGACATAAAGGAACACCCCAAGATGCCAGTTAGATTCAACAGAGAACTTGACTGTCCTCTCTCAAGTGTTTCTGGCATGGACCATTAAGGGCTCAACCTCCAGATAACAGGGCTTCTAGGACTGGGCATTCTCCCCAGATTTGGGAGCTGGAGATGGGTGAAACCTGAGGGAGGCTGAAAGGGCATCTAAGTGGGAGAGGATAACCTACTCTGGCTCATACACAAGGAGAAATTCATCTGTAAATTAAAGCGTGAAAGACAATCCGTTCACTGGTGGTAACTGGGGCCCACCTTCTCCCACATGCAGAAATATTGAGGTACATACATCCCATTAGGCTTTTGACCTGTGCTGCCCAGAGCATGAGAAAGGGCCAGGAGGAGGGGAGAGCCCGTCACCATCTGGGGAGGAAGGCAACTGGGACATGAGATTCTATTGACCAGCCACAAGCCATTTTCTACTTAAAAATCTCAGAAGTTTGTGGGGGGCGGGTTGTTTGTTTATTCAGGAAGCCCTTGCTACAGAAGGCGAGATGTGCTTGGAGGCTCTCCTGAGCCCTCAAATTCAAGACATACTCAACATCAAAAGTCACTAACGGGTCTCTGTCTTCTGTTTACTAATTATAATTCTTTAAAGGGCCCAAGTCTAAGCTTCGTCTATAATAGTTATTAACATCTTCTGGGACTCACTCTATGCCAGGAATTAGGCTGGGCCCCCTACAGGCATCATCTTATTTAATTCTTATTTCCACTCTATAACGTATATATTAGGATTTCCACCCATTTTATTTATTTATTTATTTATTTTCCGGTACGCGGGCCTCTCACTGTTGTGGCCTCTCCCGTTGCGGAGCACAGGCTCCGGACGCGCAGGCTCAGCGGCCATGGCTCACGGGCCCAGCTGCTCCGCGGCATGTGGGATCTTCCCGTACCGGGGCACGAACCCGTGTCCCCTGCATCAGCAGGCGGACTCTCAACCACTGCGCCACCAGGGAAGCCCCCACCCATTTTATAGGAGAAGAAATTGAGGCTCAGAGAAGTTGTGTACCTTCTTAAAGGTCACACAGCTTCTCGGTGGCAGAGCCAGCTCTAGAACTACATACCTCATGTTGAAAGCCATGTCTTAGCCTTGACATTTTATAGACTTTAATGGACTTGTGACTCTGGGGTCATCCTTCCCTTCTCACGTCCTTTTTGTCCTCATCCACTAGGTGAGGTGAGACAGATCTCTCAGATTTTTCTTGTTAATTCTGTCTATAATTCTAGGTTATCACTTAGTGGGCTCTAGGCATCCAGGATTTGATTGTCAAGCTCCTTTCAGCTGCTGGCATAGGTGTGAGATGGATCCCCTTTCCTTTCCTGACTCCAATCTCTGACACATAAAAGCAAAGGAGAATCAGATAAGAGTTTTAACAAAGTCAACTAATGCAGCCAGCTGGTCAACCCCGGGCAACCGTTCCACCTTGCAGGCAAACATTCTTGATCTTTGGGAGGGAAGTAGGTGATAGGGGCAATGGGGTTTCTTCCTTTTACCTGATGAGGATGTCCTGCCCATGGCCTGCGAGATCAGCCTCCACCTTCCCCCAGACGTTCAGTACCAGCTGCCATTCTCCGTCGCTGAGCCCCATGGCACAGTCTGAAGAAGAGAAGAAGAGCAAGGCTAGGCTGACTGTGTATCCTGGCTCCGACCGCTGGGGTCTGAGGCTGCCTGGCCCTAAAGGGATTTTATACCTTCCCGGATGCTTGACAGAGATCACTTGACACCTCGCTCACTCTCTCCCCCCCCACCTCCTTGCACCCCCCCCTTTCATGCAGGGGTCTAATCTTTTCATTTCTCTAGCCCTCACATGGAAGCTATTTTGAGGCAGGTGCCGTTGGGGGGTGGTAGGACAACTCAGGCCTCAGGTTGGGGGGGGGGAGGAGCTGTGTGAGTGGAAGGAGTGGGGAGGAGGTTGGGTCACTCTCTGGACTCTCGGAGGCCAACAGAAAGGGCATGACCAAGGCTGATGCCAATGGCCTGAAACCCAACTCCCCCTTCTGTCAGCCATCCTGTTTATTAGCCAGGGCAGCCGTCACCCTGGCTGGCCCCGGGACTGTCCCGGCCCTTAGCAGTCGCTTTGTCCACCTTCTGCCCACTTTGCCAGAATGCCCTCACCCATCAGGGTGGTGGGAAGGGGCTAGATGGTTTCCTTGCTTATAGCTGGGTGGACCCAAGCAGATCCGTAACCTCTTGGAGTCTGCATTTTCCCACTCCACCCAGAAAACTCCTGGCTTCACGGTCTTGCTCACATATTTCTCTCTGAAAAGTTTCTCTGGGGCTTCTCTGGTGGCGCAGTTGTTGGGGGTCCACCTGCCAATGCAGGGGACACCGGGTTCGTGCCCCGGTCCGGGAAGATCCCACATGCCGCGGAGCGTCTGGGCCCGTGAGCCATGGCCGCTGAGCCTGCGCGTCCAGAGCCTGTGCTCCACAACGGGAGAGGCCACAACAATGAGAGGCCCGCGTACAGCAAAAAAAAAAAAAAAAAAAAAAAGTTTCTCTGGATACACCCCTCAAGGTCCACTTCACTGCTTGCCTTTCCACTGCTCTGCGTGTGCTCCTGCTGTACTCCTCACCCCGTTGCATAATATTCCTTTGTTTCCATGCTGGCCCCTCCATTAGTACCAAAGCAGCCAATACTCACAGAGACTTTGCTGGGTGCCAGGCCCTATTCCAAGCACTTTACATTCGGTAACTCGTGTAGGCCCCCAACAGCCCTATATGATAAATACGGACATTACCACCATCTCAGGGAGGCAAGTTAGGGAAATCTGGCATGGCCGCACAGCTAGTTGTTGGAAGCGTTGGTATTTGAACCCAGGAGTTCAGGCCCCCAAATCCATGCTCCTGAACACCCTACTTTGATTTCCACACGGTCAGGGGCTTTGTTTTATTCATCTGTGTATTTCTTGGACCTTGCACAGCACTGTGTGCCACATTTGAACTGAATAAATGTTCATTGAATAAAAAGATGGCTGGCCTTGCAAGGAAGGCAAGGGGAGGATGATCAGCCTTTATTTTATATCCATCCATCCATCGTCCATTCATCCACCCACCCATCATCCGTCACTCATCCATCCACCTATCCAACCATCATCTGTCCATCCATCCATCCATCGTCCATTCATCCACCCACCCATCATCCGTCACTCATCCATCCACCTACCCAACCATCATCATTCCTCCATCCATCCAACACACACTTATAGAGTACCTACTGTGTGTCAGAAACTGTGCTACATGCTGAGGACACAAAACCAGATAAAACACATCCTGACGTTCAAGAAACTCAGTCTCCTAGGGGAGATAAGTAAGAGGAACAAAATGACAGTACAGTTTATTTAGTGCTATGATCAAGGTTTACACAGAACGTTACAGCTTACAAAGTGCCTCCTTGGGCAGGATTATATCTAATCTTCCCAATGGCCCTGCGAGGAAGCAAACATCACCCCATTTTACAGCTGTGGACCACGAGGCTCAGAAAGGATAAGCAGGTGTCCTGGCCATCCTGGGTCTGTACTGGACGTGTCAGTTATGGCTGCCCCACGTATGCAGCCCTTTCTAAAGATAACTGCCCTGCCCCAGCGCCCGCAGTCATGTCCGCTCTCCAAGCCTGTTGCTAGGCGCAGCGGATTGGACCAGGACTGGGACCTAACCCGAGGCAGCCAATGGCAGGGCTCCGCCAATGTCTATTAACTACAGCGTCAGATCCCTGGCGAGAATGGGCTAGGTGGTAGGAAATGCAGGGTCAAAGAGGGTTTCGTGGCCAACACTGGGAAAGACCCCCAAACTTGGGTAAGACCCCTGTGCAGCCTTGGGTCTCCATTCTGACCGCTGAAAAGCTCACTCCAATTGCAGTTTGAGGATTACCGTCAGCTGCCACTCCTCTGTGACCCCTTGTGTATCCTTGAGTGGGACCAATTTATTTACTGAGCTGATTCCTAACAACCAAAAGGGCCAGAGGCACACAGGCCCCTTCCTGACAACGTGCCACACTGAGGCCCCGTGTTAACCCAGGACACCGAGCTGGTGAGCCTCCAGGAGCCGTGAAGCCTTCACAGTGGAAGGTTCAGCAGCAAGTTGAGTAGCTAAAATGCCATAGGGGTTTTCTGGGGGGCTAGTATTCGTTCATTTGTTCATTCACCGGCCTGGTATGGAAGGCCTCCTCTGTGCCAGGCCCAGGATCAAAGGAAAAGGCAATTCTGAGAGATACTGCCGAGGGCTCAGCTCCTACTTCTGGCCCCTTGCTGGAGGGTGAGCCCAGCAGCGTGGGAGGGGAGGGCAGAAGGAAGAGAGGCAGCACATTGGCCCTGGCCTGGGCCGGCCACTTGGGGCCCATCGGTGACACCCCGAAGAGAATCAGCATGGCTAGCTTCTGATTTACGTCCTCAGCCCTGGCAGTGCCGTTTTCAAACACCCTCTGGCCGGTGCTCTTTTGAGAACCTCAGAGCATCCCCGAGGGGCTGGCAGGGCAGGGTCGATCATTATCCCACCTGGCTGTACAGAAATGAAGGCCTGGAGAGGTTATGCACCCACTCGAGGCTGGTGAACGGCAGAGCTGGAATCCACAGCCCTCGTCCCGTCTCCAGCCCCCCGAGTTGTCTGGAAACCGCCTGAGTACTTAAAATCTCATCAGCTCTCCCAGCGCTAAAGTGTTTAATATGAAGCTGTCACCTCCTTGGCAGGCGCCCCCATTAACTGGCAAGTTCATGGAAAACTGTGGCTTTGAAGTTGATGAACCTTTTCAAGTTTTACCTTTTAAGTTAATAGGAAGGAACCAACATTTGTTTGTACTTACACATCTCTACAACAGAACTGGCGGTACCTAGGAGTTTGCTATGGCTACCTGGAGTCGCCAGCTTCGTTTAGGAGCTATAATTATCCCTGTGACAGCCTTCAAACAGCCGGGCCAGGGAAACTGGAAAGTCACAGGATAGGAAAGCCAGGCTGTCTCTGGGTACAAAACTTTCTGCAGCCTTACGCACTCCCATCACGTACATGTGCACAGGCGTGCACACACACAGGTGGGGTAGTCTGACACCCAGTGGGGCAGGACTGGATCGCACCAAGTGAGACCTGCCCCCTCCTCTTTTTCCCTTTCATATCACAGAATCCTGTGAATGGGAAAATCTGAGCCTTGTAGACTCATCCTCAAGTCTTCAAATTCTGGACACTTGAGATTCCAGAGTTACAATTCTAGAGGGCCGAAGTCTTCAACTTTCACCACTCTGAACACTTAGATTCTAGGTTCCAGAGTCAGAAAGCTAGAGAAAGAGAAATCTAGAATGATAGGGCCACGGGATCTTGGAGCTAACAGAGGCCTTCGATAGTGTCCTGTCCAAGTTCCCACTGAAATGCAGGAATTCTCCCTACAGATCATCATCTAGCATCTGCTTGAATACTCCTAAGAGCAGTGAGCTCACTACCTAAAGCTTTAAAGAGGCTTCTTTTTTTTTTTTTTTTTTGCTGTGCGCGGGCCTCTCACTGTTGTGGCCTCTCCCTTGCGGAGCACAGGCTCCAGATGCGCAGGCCCAGCGGCCATGGCTCACGGGCGCAGCCACTCCACGGCATGTGGGATCTTCCCGGACCGGGGCGCGAACCCGCGTCCCCTGCATCGGCAGGCGGACTCTCAACCACTGCGCCACCAGGGAAGCCCTAAAGAGGCTTCTTTATATCAGACCGAAATATGCCTTCCTGTCACGCTCAGTCCCTTGTCCTGGCTCTGGTGCTCCTTCGGGATGGGGAGGAACAGTCGAGGGAAGCTCAGGCTCACCTCAGACTTTTCCTGTCCAGACCACACATCCCAGGGCTTTCACTGAGCACCCTTGGCTGGCAAGGTCAGCCACAGCCTGTTTGGTGGGAAAAGGCCCCTTCTGCATCTTCAGTATCTGGCGACTCTCACCTCTCATCACTCACATACACAGAGAGAACTCTCTAGCAAGGGGCGTCCAGTGCCCCTCTGCACGGGTTTGAGTCCCCAGGTGACTGAGCACCAGGCCCTCTCTTTCAAAGGTCACAAGTCCAGTCTGGGTGACCTGGGAATTTGTGAGCCCTTATGCAGCCAACAACTCCCTCCAGTGAATGGGGGGTTGGGGGGTGTTACACTTTAAGGCTCCACCGTAAGGACCAAAAATGCAAAGAAAGAGCATTTTGGGTCTTCAAAGCTGCAGGTCCCCTCAGCCTTGGCCACCCTCCTTCCTCCTCCTCCCAGGAGCTGCCCCTTTGGAGGTCAGCCTGGCATGGGCAGTGCCTCCCTCCCCCACACCACCACCCCTACCCGCCCCCCTACCCCCCCCCCCCACCTCGGCTTGCTCTTTCCTGGAAGAGTCTGCCTCCTGGACCAGTGCTAGGCCTGACTCAGAGCAGGGCTGCGGCCTGGAGCCTGCAAGACCTGCTGAGGTCATCGACGGAGCAGTAGGACCCCCAAGCTGGTCCCCAGACTCTACTTGGGCTCACTGCCCACTCCCCCCAGCCCCCAGCAGCCATTGTACTGACCATGTCTCCCCTTCTGCCCAGCTGTCCTCCTAGAGCCTCCAGCCAAGCAGTGGGCTGGGGGCGGGGAGAGGTGTCACAGCAGCTGGGAAGCCTCACGGGGAGCTAAAAATACAGTTTATACGGCAAGGCTCCTCCTCTCCCTGGAGGCCCAGAGGGGCTTATTGGACGAGGGCTCTCAGGGACACCAGGATCCCAATATTCCGGTCAACAGGTGTGGCCCAGGGGCACAGCCTCCCTTCCCCTCCCCCGCTCCCCAGCCTCTGAGGCTTGGAGTCACTTCTCCAGCCCCACCTTCCACCTGTCACCTGGGCGAGCCAACCCCACCTCCACAGTCCCCCTCCCTCATCAGTCCTCCCTCCCTCCCTCCCTGGCCCATCTCTTGGAAACAGCTGCGCCTCCAGGAATCCACCCCCATCACCGCATGCCACCCCTTTCCCAGCAGGTGTGCCCTCCCCCCCACCCACCTTGGCTCCAACATAGATGCAGCCTTCTCCTCTCTCTCTGCTTTGGGGTGCGGCTCCCCATTTCTACCCTGTGAGCTTCCTCAGAGGCAGGAATGTAAAAACCACGGACACACAGCCCTTACTGCCCCTCACAGCAGCCCTTTTCAACAGACACTTTTAAAAAATTTGAAGTATAGTTGATTTACAATGTTTCAGGGTAGACACGGGTTTTTTTTGAATTTTATTTTATTTATTTTTTTATACAGCAGGTTCTTATTAGGTATCTATTTTATACATATTAGTGTATATATGTCAATCCCAATCTCAGGGTAGACACTTTTATAAACGCCACTTTTCACAAGAGGAAACTAAGTCACAGAGAGGTTTAGTTGTCCAAGGTCACAGAGCTGGGAAACGGCCAAGCACGAAATTCGAAACCAGGCAGTCCGGTTTCAGAGTATGTGCTTCACAGGTAGGACCTGGTCTAACTTTAGATCCTCCCTCTTCCCCCTTTCACCTTTTTTGCCAGCCTCTAGCAAAGGGCCAGGTCGATAAGCTCTCTGAATTGTTTATTCTATTGAACTGAGTCGCTTCCTGGAGGTGAAGGCAAAGACAGCGTGCTGGGAGGCTGACAATTGGGGTGCCCTGCTGCCATCTAGTGGCGGCGAGGAGAAAAGCCTCCACCCCTGGCTCCGCCCCTCCCACTGCGTTCTTTTGTTTACCCAGCCAGCAGGCCAGCAGCCGGGACGGGGGCTTTTTCCATCTTTATACTCCTGGCACCGACTAGAGACGGCTTTCCAAATTATTAAAAGATGAACAAGCATGGTCCTTTCTCGCAAGGGACTCAAAGTTGAGTGGAGGAAACATTCCAGGGGGATTCGGAACATAACCGAGATTTGAGCAAAGAGCTATGGGCGAGTGAGAAGGTAGCCCCAGGTACACATGGAGAAGACCTGTTGGCAGAGGTGACGACCGGGCTTGATCTTAACGTATGAGGGAACTCCTACAGGGTCTCCTAAGCAGAAGTAACAAACCGCGTGTGCAAAAGCCCAAGGGATGTGTGGGGAAAGGAGTGCTGAGGGGGGTGAGACCTCCTGAGGGTCCTCCTGCACCAGAACCAGGATGGGGGACTTAAATCTGACAGTTCCGTTCCACAAACACGTGCTCACCTGGAGCCGGGCTCTGTGCTGCACCCCAGGGAGAGCAGGGTGAACATCACAGCGTCCTTGAGCTTTAGGGGTGATGAGAGGGAGGGATGTGTAAACAGATGATGACAGTACTTTGTGATAAGAGCAGGAACAGAGGCAGTTCAGCATAAGTGTAAAGGCTTTGGAATCAGACACCTGGATTCGAGGCTTGGCTCCATCAGGTATTACTTTTGTGATTCAGGGAAGGTATCATCACTTTCCAGGGCTTTTGTTTTTATAGCTGTAAAATGGGAGCTTTGAAAATAATTACCTATCTCAAATGTCACCATGAGGATTAAAAGAAGAGTGCATGTACAGGACTCAGGGCGGTGCTTGGCACACAGTAAGTGCTCAATAATTGCTCCCTGCAATATAAGGTGCAAAAGAATCATAAAGGAGGAAATGATTAATTTCACCAAGAAACGTGTAGCAGAGAAGGTGATGTCTAGGTAGGAATTTGAAGGATCAATAGGGGTTGTCTAGGAGCAAAGTGAGGAAAGGGTATTCCAAGCACAAGGACCAAAACATTCAAGGGCATGGAAGTTGGTGTGTTAGGACTAAGTTTGGTTGTGGGTGGCAGAAAATCCAAAATAGCATGGCTTTAACAAGAGAATATTCATCCGTCTTTCATATGGAAGTCCACAGGTAGTGGTCCAGGGCTGGTAGGGCACACAACATGTCAGGAACCCAGCCTCAGTCTACTTTAGTGCTCTGCCATACCACATACGTGGTCTCCACCCGCCCCGATCCAAAATGGCTGCTTGAGTCCAGCCATCACATCATGATTCCAACCAGCAGGAAGTCAAAAAAGGTAAAGAAGTTTGTGCCCCCTACCTTTAGGGACACTTTCTGGAAGTTGTGATCAATACCTCCTCTCCCTGCATATCACATGGCCACACTTCTCTGCAAGGGAGCCTGGGAAATGTAGTGTTTATTTCGATATGGCCATATCCCCAGATAAAAACTGGAACTTCTTTTACTTAGAAAGAAGGGGGAAATGTAAATTGGTTGAATACAAGAAATTTCTGCCACAGGAATTGTAAAGAGCATGTAAATATAAAGTACAAATATTTTAGTGTTTCTGTGGTGGAAAAAGTGAGGGAGAGGGTGATAGAGGATGCAGCCAGAGAATTAAACAGAGGCCAACCCCAGATGGCCTCGGAAGCCACAAGAGTTAAGAGTTTCCCCCCCCCCCCCAGGAGAGAGCCAGGAAGGGTTTTGAGCAGGGAGGGCCATGGTCTGATTTGCTGTCCTAGAAACACCACACTAGTTGCAGATGGGAATAATGTAATGGGGGGGGGGGCTCATTGTGGAGGCAGGGGACACTTCTCCCCAACATTTTATTCTGAAATTTCTCATACATGTGGCAAATTTGAAAGAATTTTAGAGTGAACATCATATACCTACCACCAAAATTCTACCACAGACATTTTATAGCTTATGTTCTCGCGTATCTATACATCCCTCCACGTATCCGATCTTTCTTTATTTTGTGGCCTTTCAAAGTAAATTGCAGGCAACCGTTCATCCACTTCCGCCTAAATACTTCAGCATGCATGTCGTTAAGGAGACTTCAGTGTTCGTTTACATTTTTTTCTTTTGACCTAAAATTTATATCCAATGAGATGCATGCGTCTGAAGCGGACTTTTGCTGAGTTTTGGTAAATTCGTACACCTGTGCAACCCAAACCCCTATCAGGATACAGAACATTATCATCCCGCCCAAAAGTTCCCACACGCCCCTTCCCGGTCAGTCCCCGCCCCCACTACCTCCCAGAGGCAACAGCTGTCCTGATGATTTGGTTTTTATAAACCACAGATTGGTTTGGGGAGGGGAGATCTTTAAGAGCCTGCTGTGGATCCCACATCTGGACTGAGGGAGAGGCAGGGCGGAGGGGGGAGGAGGAGGGGACAGGCTCTGTAGGGGAGGCTGGGGCGAGGGGGTGAGCTGGAAGCCCAGCGCAGCGCCGGCAGCGGGTGTTGTTTCTGGCTGAGTTAACTGGGCAGATGATGGCGCTATTTACTAAGGCGGGCGGGGTACCCGGGAAAAGGGGATAGTGAGTGAGTCTCCCTTGGGACAGTAGCATCTGGAGCGTCTGTGAGACATCTGTCTAGCAGGCGTAGGGATACACACGCGTCCCCAAGGCTTGTACTGTCGAGGTGGCATCGGAGAAGTGGTAGCCATGATTCTCCAGCGTGTGCATCCTTCCCCTGCCCAGGCCCCCGCTCACACAAGGCTCCCGCTACCGGGAAAGGCAGAGCGGCCCCTTCTCCGCCGGTGCCGGAGGCCACACCCGTGCTTTCCTCAAAGCAGCCGAGGGAGGGCCGTGGAGGAGGCACGGAGGTGATTACTTCCGGTTGGCAGGACCCAGATAGGAGCCCCCACTCCCGAGGAGGGGAGGGGAGGGGGCAGCCAGGGAGGGCAGGGCCCACCTGGGCGGTCCCGTCCTTACCCCTCCTTCCTCCCTCTCTCCCCAGCATCCTGCCGCCTGGTACCTGTTCCTCTCTAGCGACTGCGGCCCACCTAATTCCAAATTCCTCTTCCCTCCCCTTAAAAATTATCAAAGCCCAGGTCTCAGCGATTCAGATCTCCTCCAGGGAGGAGGCCACCTGGTCTGCTTCCCTGGAGACAGTAGTGGAAGCAGAGAAAGTGAAACATGGACCCACACTCCCTGACTGCAGTTGGGTCCCCCAAATCTATCTAAAATCAAATGCAACTCACCCCAGCAAAGAGTAATTTCTTTCTTAAAAACCCCCTTGGGCGGGCTTCCCTTGTGGCCCAGTGGTTAAGAATCCGCCCGCCAATGCAGGGGACACGGGTTTGTGCCCTGGCCTGGGAGGATCCCACATGCCGTGGAGCAACCAAGCCCGTGCGCCACAACTACTGAGCTGCGCTCTAGAGCCCGCGAGCCACAACTACTGAAGCCCGAGCGCCTAGAGCCTGTGCTCTGCGACAAAGAAGCCACCGCAATGAGAAGCCCCCGCAGCACAATGAAGAGTAGGTCCCGCTCACCGCAACTAGAGAAAGCCCGTGCACAGCAACAAAGACCCAATGCAGCCAAAAATAAATAAATAAAATAAATTTATTAAAAAAAAAAAAAGAAATGCCTACCACCCAGGATCAGGTAGACAATGAATGGAAAAATGCTTTGCAAACTGTAAAGTACGTAACTTGTGAGGATGTAAACACTTAGGACCTCTTCCCCGAGGGACTAGAACCCCATTTTACTTTTGGCTTCACTGGAATGCCTTGGGAACATATCCTGTGTTCTAGAACTTTCCCTCCACTTGCCCCTCTATCAAAATGTAGTTGTCATGGGTATCATTTTCCCTTATGACCTGTCTTAATGGTTACTGGTGGAATTCAACCCCTCCTACCTCCCCACCAAGAGATTTTATTTCAACAAAGGCAAGCACAAGCTTGTTATCCAACCCCAAAGAAAGACTCCTTACTTCCATTCTACCCTAGACTGGACTCTGTGACATCCTTTTTTGTTTGTTTGTTTGTTTTTGTGGTTCGCGGGCCTCTCGCTGTTGTGGGAGCACAGGCTCTGGACGTGCAGGCTCAGCGGCCGTGGCTCATGGGCCCAGCCGCTCCGCGGCATGTGGGATCTTCCCAGACCGGGGCACGAACCCATGTCCCCTGCATCGGCAGGCGGACTCCCAACCACTGCGCCACCAGGGAAGCCCCTCTGTGACGGTCTTGTATCATGTCTCATGGACTCATCTGCCCCCACCTGTGCAAAGCCCGCCCTTCTCAACATGGCACTTCCTCCAGGAAGGCCTCCTTTCAGAGCCGCAGCATCATGTAGACACCTCCCTCCAGCCCCATCCTGTTCTTACTAGTAGAATACTAAATATGCCCTTATTATAGCTCCAGGGGAAGGAAGATCTTATCTATTCATTCATTCATTTGCTCAACAATATTTGTGGAGTACCTCTTCTTTATCAGGTACTGTAGCATTTCAAGGGTGTAGAGAATTACCCTGGTTTCTGAAGAAGAAGAGGGAGTATTAGCTGCAGGGAAGAAGGTGAGCAAAGGCATAGCAGTGTCAAAACCTGGACTGAGTTAAGGAAGCAGGGAGTGGCTGGATCACAGGGTGCAGAGTGGTGAGGAACGAGAGGTGAGGCTGCACGCGTGGGCAGGATCCAGTTGTAGAAAACTCTGACATCGTGGCCAAGTCCTAACCATCCTGTAAGGCCTGACTGAAAGGCCACCTCCTCCAGGAAGCCCTCTGTTGTTGACCTGTATTGTTTTTGTCTTCCTAGCACTCCCGCTCCCCCGCCGCTTTTCCTATTGGGAACTCATTGCATTTGGCTGACTGCAGCAGCTGGTTCAGAGGTGGGTGTGAGATCCAAGCTAGACAAATCAGATTCTTCTCTGGGACATTTCTGCCAGACCTCTTGGACGGATTTGCCAGGTAAGGAGGATGTGAACCTGGGGCAGCAGGTGGCCTCTGGCCTGAAAGGTAACAAGAGGTATAGTGAGGTAGAGCCCTGAGATATTTTTCTGAGCTACTGGGTCCGTCTATGCCTGAAGCCAGTTGTATCCTGGACCTCCCAGTTACATGTATTCAATCATTTGTTCATTCAACAAATAGTCGCTGAATGCATACTCTGTTAGTCAGGGTTCTCCAGAGAGACAGAACAAATAGGATATATATATATCTGTATCCTATATATAGTATATATATAATCAATAGGTTATATATATATATGTATGTATTCATATATGTATATGAAGAAATTTATTACAAGGAATCAGCTCATGCAGTTATGGGCTGTGAAGTCCCATGATCTACATTTGGCGAGCGGCAGACCCAGGAGAAGCAAGGGTGAGGCTCCATTTGGAGACTGAAATGGAGCCTCAAGGCCTGAAAACCAGGAGAACTGATGATGTAAGTCTCAGTCCAATGGCAAAACCAAAGTCCCAGCTCAAACAGGCAGGCAGAGAGCAAATTCTCCCTTCCTCCACCTTTTTGTTCTATTCAGGCTTCAATATATTGGATAAGGTCCACCCACATTGCCATTGCGGAGGGCAATCTGCTTTACTCAAGACTACGAATTCAAATGCTAATCTCGTCTGGAAACATTCCCATAGACACACCCAGAAATAATGTCTAACCAAATATCTGGGCACCCTGTGGCCCTGTCAAGTTGACAAACAGAGTTAGCCATCACACCCACCGTGTGCAAGGCACAGTTCTAGGTAGTGAAAGTACAGCAGCTTTAAAAAAGACAAGGGGCTGACCTGGTGGTCCAGTGGTTAAGACTCCACGCTTCCACTGCAGGGGGCGGGGGTTCTATCCCTGCTCTAATATCCTGCATGCCGCATGGTACAGCCAAAAAAAACAAGACAGAAAACGACAAAAATCCTACCTAGTGGAGCTCACATGGTAGTGGGGGTAGGGTGCGGGTAGAAAGATTTATAAATAAAATAAATATAATAAGATAAAATAAACCCCTAAAATGGCATGTTGAGTGATAAAAAGTGCTATGGAGAAAAATAAAGCAACAAAGCAGAGAAGAGTCATAAAGAGTGTTGGGTGGTGAGCGCGGAAACATTTTAAAATTTAGTTGAAAAATGTAAGTAAAAATTTAATTTAAACTTTCTAAAGAGGTAAAGGAGAGAACCAGGGAGATATCTTGAGGAAAAGCATTCCAACCGAGGGAACAGAAAGTGCAAAAGCCCTGAGGTAGGAGCACGTTTTCGTGTTTTTTTTTTTATGTTTATTTATTTATTTATTTGGCTGCAGCGGGTCTTAGTTGTGGCATGCTGGATCTTCCTTGTGGCATTTGGGATCTCTAGTTGTGGCATGTGAACTCTTAGTTGCGGCATGTAGGATCTAGTTCCCCCCTTGAGGATCGAACCCAGGCCCCCTGCCTTGGGAGCAGTCTTAGCCACTGGACCACCAGGGAAGTCCCAGGAGCATGTTTTCTTATTCCATTAGCAAACGCTCCCTCTCCTAGTTCCCACTGCCTGTGGCCTGTACCTCTCACCATCTCACCCAGTTGCCTTTCTTTTAATTCATGTATTATTCAGAAATACCTACTATTTGCCAAACAGAAATGCTCTCACCGTGGTGTTGATATGATCTCTCGTTTATGGATGAAGTCAGGAAAGTTCAGAAAAGATAAGTCATTCTTTCCAGGGCCACCGTCCCATGAAAAGGCAGAGCTGGGATTCAAACCCAGGCTTGCTCACCTCTAAACCCCGCGTTTGTAGTCCTGCCTCCCAAGGTCGGTGGCCGAAGACACTGGGTACATACTTGGAAAGAATGCTAACTTCTTTGAAACTCATCTATAATTCAAGCAGCTGCCTCTGAGGACAGCAATACCTTGAATAATAAAGCTTCGACCAGATATTCCATCAACCACTCTGTGAATATCAGCCCATTTCATTTCATAAACCCCTGGTAATGCAAGGCTTGCTGTGTCCATTTTCAGGTGGAGAAAGTGAGGCTCCAACCACCCTGCGGAAACTCACAGGTCAGCCTGGTGGGTCTTTGGCTTGGTTTCTGGTTCCCACGTGTCCCTAATCCCCTCCCCTGAGGTCTGGAGAGCCCTTTGCCCTGGGCTACGCTTTGCTGTCAGCACCCCTTCTGTGACCTGGGCAGACTGCCACGCCCTGGGCTGAGACCCCTGCACCAGAGGTCCCACTGCAGAGCCACTGCAACTCCTAGAAAAGATGTTGGCCCCGTGGGACTTCATTCCGGCTCCCCACTCCAGCTGGAAGCTTTGAGCTCTTTGGAGGTGTCCTTGCCAGGGCTGACATCCCACCCACCCTGCTCTGCACCCTGTGGTTCCTGGGGGACAATCCTTCTCCTTGGTTTGAATTTCCACCCTCCACTCCTCCTGGCTGGGAGCTCCCAGCAGGCTGGGCAGCTGGGATTCTATGTACAGAAGGTTCATCAAGATGGTGTTTGAGGGGACTTCCCTGGTGGCTCAGTGGTTAAGAATCCACCTGCCAATGCAGGGGACACGGGTTCAAGCCCTGGTCCAGGAAGATCCCACATGCCATGGAGCAACTAAGCATGTGTGCCACAACTACTGAGCCTACGTGCCGCAACTACTGAAGCCTGCACACTCTAGGGCCCACGTGCCACAACAAGAGAAGCCACTGCAATGAGAAGCCCGCGCAACACAACGAAGAGTTGCCCCCACTCTCCGCAACTAGAGAAAGCCTGTGCGCAGCAATGAAGACCCAACACAGCTTTAAAAAAAAAAGAAAAATGGTGTTTGAGGGAGTTCCCTGGCGGTCTAGTGGTTAGGACTCAGCACTTTCACTGCCAAGAGCCCGGGTTCGATCCCTGGTCAGGGAACTAAGATCCCACAAGCTGTGTGGCGTGGCCAAAAAATAAAATTTTAATTAAAAAAATATATATAGGGGCTTCCCTGGTGGCACAGTGGTTGGGAGTCCGCCTGCCGATGCAGGGGGCACAGGTTCGTGCCCCAGTCCGGGAGGCTCCCATATGCCACAGAGCGGCTGGGCCCGTGAGCCATGGCCGCTGAGCCTGCGCATCCGGAGCCTGTGCTCCGCAACGGGAGAGGCCACAACAGTGAGAGGTCCGCGTATCGCAAAAAAAAAAAAAAAAAAAAAAAAAGTCTTGGCATTAAATAAATAAATAAATACATAATAATAATTTTAAAAAGATGTTTGAACTGCAGTAATTTGGTGCAGGTTTTAATTAAATTAATTTATTTATTTTTGGCTGTGTTGGGTCTTCGTTTCTGTGCGAGGGTTTTCTCTAGTTGCGGCGAGCGGGGGCCACTCTTCATTGCGGTGCGCGGGCCTCTCACTGTCGCGGCCTCTCCCGTTGTGGAGCACAGGCTCTGGACGCGCAGGCTTAGCGGCCATGGCTCACGGGGCCAGCCACTCCACGACATGTGGGATCTTCCCGGACCGGGGCTCGAATCCATGTCCCCAGCATCGGCAGGCAGATTCTCAACCACTGGGCCACCAGGGAAGCCTGGTGCAGGTTTTTTGTTTCTCAACTCGACTGTGAGCTTCTCAGGGTAGGGGTCAAATTCCAGTCTCTTCTTTATTTTCTTAAGCCCTGGGAGACTTCCTGGCCCAATCAATTCTCTTGGAGATGGTATATTAGTTTCTTAGGGCTGCTGTAACCAATGGCCACAGTGTGGTGGCTAAGAACAACAGAAACTTATTCTCTCACAGTTCTGGAGGTCACAGGTCCAAAAGCAAGGTGTCGGCAGGGTCGGTTCCTTCTGGAGGTGCTGAGGGAGAGTCTGTTCCATGTCTCTCTCCCAGCCTCGGGTGGTTGCTGGCAATCCTTGCTTTGCGGCTGCATCACTCCAATCTCTGCCTCCATCTTCACACGGCCCTCCCGCTGTGTGTCTGTCTTCTCTTTGGTCTCTTTGAAGGATGCTGTCGTTGGATGTAAGGCCCACCCTAAATCCCACTTGATCTCATCTCGAGATCCTTAATTACATTGGCAAAGACTCTATTTCCAAATAAGTTCTCAATAACAGGTACTGGGGGTTAGGACTTGGACATATCTTTGTGGGGTCACTAGTTGACCCACTGCTGAAGGAGAAACACAGGCCCAGAGGAGAAGGGATTTTCTCAGGGTCTCAAGGGCAGCCGAGGGCCTTCCTGCTCTCCTGACGCTGGGCCAGAGCTCTGTCACCGCCTGTGCTGGCCTGGGTCCCCGAGACTCTCTGGGAAAGTCTTCAGTGAAAAACCATCTGGAGACTGACTATCTGGGCTTCGGGGGAGCCTGCCCTTTCCTGCGTGGAGTGGCTGAGAATGTGGTCAGAGAGGGAGTTTCCTTCCCCCATTGGCTCTGTGCCTGGGGCCTTGGCTGGTGTGCAGGCCCCGCTCTGGTGGCGTCCCTGTCCCGCCTGCTTTCGGAGACACTGCTCCTGTCCCCTTCTCTCGCAGGCCACTGGCAGCCCTGGACACTGTGGGGAGGGGAGAGGGATGCAACCCCCCGACCTTGGGGTCACTTTCTTTCCAGGAGATGGCTTCCACCCTCTTCAGAGAGAGATGAGAACATTGCATAGAATTCAAACCAATAAATGACTCTAAACCCCTGGTTCTTAGAGGCTGTAGAGCATCGTGATTGGGATTCTGGACTCAGAACCAAGACCACCCAGCCCAGGCTCAAGGCTCTGCTCTGCCATTTGCTGAACATGTGGCCTTGGGCACATTATTTATTCCTCCCAGCCTCGGTTCTCTCATTGGTAGGACAGGGGCAACGGCAGACTGACCTCCCGGAGTCATTAAGAGGATGAACGTGGGCTTCCCTGGTGGCGCAGTGGTTGAGAGTCCGCCTGCCAATGCAGGGGACACGGGTTCGTGCCCTGGTCCGGGAAGATCCCACATGCCGCGGAGCGGCTGGGCCCGTGAGCCATGGCCGCTGAACCTGCGCGTCTGGAGCCTGTGCTCCGCAACGGGAGAGGCCACAACAGTGAGAGGCCCGCGTACCGAAAAAAAAAAAAGAATGAATGTAACCACATTAGGCCCTTATCCCAGAGCCCATAGTGAGATCGGGAGAGATGGCTGTTGTCATCCTGTGTGATCTGGGGTGCCGTTGGAGCTCAGACTACACATGCAGTCAAATGTCAGCTGTGATCTAATTCATATGACTTCTAGCCCTCAGCTCTTCCTTGCTAGACAACTCTCTCTTCTTCCCAAGGCTTTGCTTTTCTGGGCAAATCACAACTCAAGTCCACACCAGTAGGGAATGGCCATGGGTCATGTTAAGCTAATTCTGGTTTTAAGAAATTCCCGGAGAGAAAGGTGGAGGGAATCATCCCTAGTCTGACGTCATATGCATTCAGTGCTGAGCAGGATGGTGACCTTAATTTCTTGCCTTAATAAAATAACCTAAGGGTCTTCCCTGGTGGTCCATTGGTTAAGACTCTGTGCTTCCAGTGCAGGAGACGTAGGCTCGATCCCTGGTTGGGGAACTAAGATCCCACATGCCACGTGGTATGGCCAAAAATAAAAAAATAAAATAAAATAACCTAAGAGCAGGCCCTGATGCCTGCCATGGAGACAAATCCTGTCGATAGAGCCCTTCTTCTGATGCATGCTCACCGCCCCATGGCAGCCTGAGCACAGGTCAGCAGGTCAGACCTGGGGGCCTGGCTGCTGGCAGGGGGTCTGGGGGTCCTGCGTCCCCATGAGCAATATGTCACAGTGCCCATCGTGGCAGGACGGAGCGAGGGGCCTTCTCCCTCTCTCCCAGAAGACTTCTTGGTCCCTGCAAATCCGTCCAACCCCTAGCCAGCAACCCTTGTGTCCTGCACAGGATGGGATGTGAATCTGTGTTGTTCTGTGTCAAGCCAAACACTTGCCTTCTTTCTATGGCATTTTAGAATCTAGAATGAGAATCTAGAACCTTAGACGTCAGCGGTGTGGGGCATCCCGCCTGCCCAGCTATGGGCCTCACCCTGCCAATGCTTCCTCGCGGCCACGTTAGAGAATCCAGATCCATAGATGGAATGAGCTGGTGGCATCACCCTTCCTGGCAAGGTCACGGGGACCTGGAGGAGACTGTCTTGACAAATAAAACCCCGTTTGCTATGTTTGTTCAGCCACAATTCCACACCAGCCAGTCCTTTCTCTGTGACCTCTCCCCAGCTCCATCTTCCTCCCTCGCCAGGTCCCGTGAATGTGCCCTCGTGCCTCAAAATATGCTCCCCCCAAGGACTGAGTCTAGCGCTGGGTCCCGCTGCTTTGCTCATGGAGAACGGGCCATGAGCCGCTGGGGACCTCCATCCTCCCTTGGAGCTCCTGTGGGTAACATCCTCCATTTCACTAGATCGGAACCACACGGACCGTGAGCTGTGGAATTTAGGTCACTTTGGATCAACAAAGGTTCACGGTGCTAAGTAAGAGCTAATTGCCAAGGAGAAAAGATGACACAGAGGCCGGCCCTGCCCTGGTGTCACCAAGAAATGGGCATAAAAACGGGAGAAATCAGTCTCATTTCCTCCGAAGCTCAATCCCGCATAAAAGCACATCCTCCCCTTCGGCGAGGCCGGGGGCCTCACGTGAGGGTGAGGGCAAGACCAAATATACTTCCTGTGGATGTCCTTCTTGAGGTCAAGGGCAGTCTGAAAAGAAATCCGCAGGACTGGGGAGAGAATAGGGCTTGGACCCAAACCAAGTCAAGGACGCAGAGTAATCGAGGCTCTTCAGTTCCTAGACTCTCAGAATCACAGAATGTTAGATTCTGAGGATGACAGAATCATAGCCAGAAAAGGATCCTGGCTCACGCAGTGGGATTCCCCATTTTTACAGATGGGGTGGGGATGTGGCAATTCCAGGGGGAGGCCATCACATTCCATACTCATTCCCGAAGCCTAAGGGTCCGCCCTAAGTGTGGGAGACCCTCCCTTTGTTGATGAGGTCACGGGGATCCCCTGAGAGCTAAAACTCCACTGCCCAGCTTTGCCTGTGAAGTGGCATTTCCACGGCCGCTGCACCAAGGGAACAGAACTGGGTCCACTGATCCGCGGGCGGACTCAGGTGGCCTGTGGATTTTCATCCCTGGCCGCAGCAACGCTTCCTGGAGCCACCCCCCCAGCAGTTCCTTGGAGACATCAAGACCTTCGGGTGAGACAACCCACCCCAGCCGAACAAGAGGGTAAGTTCTGGTGCCAGAAGGGCTGACTCTCGGCTAGGGTTGTGAGAAGATGCTCAGTGGGCATCTTTCCCAAATCCCAAGTCTGGAGACGGTAGCAGACATCCTGAAGTGGATTCTTCTGTTGGCGTAGAGTGGGCGGCTCAGCCACGGTCCTGCAGACCCACAGGATACCCAGAGCCCATCCCCCCCTACACCCCTACCTTGGAGGATCTGCTGCTTGGGAAACAGGCTGCTTTGCAAAACGCTCTCCAGGTGGTCTGTGGGCCAAATCGGCAGCAGCCCGCTCTTAGACCCCTGACCCCCTCGCAGAGGACAGCCATCAGTTGACTTGTCCGGAAGACCGCCTCCCCGGGCTGTAGGGACCTGATTTCTTCCTCTCTTCAACCTCAGGGCTCTGGTGAGGACTTTTGGAAACAGCACATTGCTTTTGCTATGGGAGAGGGAATGTGACCTGGGCTGGGGAACCTGAGAACCATATTCCTCTGGCCACAGGGACCAGTAGGACATGGGACACAAGTTAACCCAGAGAGCTCTTCCCAAGGAATCTTCTTCCTGGATCTGGTGGAGAAAACGCTCTTACATCTATAATCTAGGAACCAGAAATACATGAATAGGAATAGGCCTGAGGCTGTGTCCTCTCTGTTATGGAAAAAGCCCACCTATAATGGGACAGACTGAGGCTGGTTCCCCGAGAGAAGCCCAGAGTTTGGGGAAAGGAGAGAGAGCGAGAATGTACGAGGGCGCTACGATGGGTTCTTGGTCTCAGGGCCTGCAGTTCCTGGAGCTGCCTGACACCGTGTAGCTTTTCCTTTGATTCCACGAGCTACATCAGCAGCTGTAAAACATACTCTCTCTGACCCAGTTCACACTGCAATCCAGAACACACACACACACACACGTGTGTGTGTGTCTGTTATGATTATATGTATATCATTTTCATGAAACAATATGTAAGCCCTTATTATGTGTGATACATTCTGATACTTTCCATTCTATGCCATGTCATTTTCTTTTATTACTAGTTGAGACCCACTAAATCGATTTCATGACACATTAAAGGGTTGTGACCTGCAGTACAAAAACAACCGAGCTGGAGCGAAAGCTTTCCAATAAATCTCTGTTTTTGCCAACACTAGTTCAAGTTGGTTTTGTCACTTGCAACCCAAGTAAATACTAACTAACTTCAACGCTGGCGGGTCCTTTGCTCCCGTTCCAGCCCCACCCACCCCTACCCCTGGCCAGGCTTCCACAAGGAGCTCAGTTTGCCAACTCACTTACTCATTCATCTATGGAATGAATCCACCCTAGCACTTAGCAGTGGCGTCAGACCTCGGGTGAGGCACTCCACCCCACTGGCCTCAGGCTGGGCACCTATAAACTAGGCTTGTGTCCTCTGCCTCTTAGAAGGACGGTGTGGATCCAATGAGACCCTGCGTGAAACGCTCCCAGACGGGGCTCTGAGTGTGAAGGATGCTCTGCACGTAGCCGTTCCCATCCTCCAACCCCACCATCACAAGAATCTTCATTTTTAATTTGAGAACGAGGGGGAAATCCCTTCAAGAGTCTCTCAAATCTTCACAAAAGGAGAGTCCCGTGTATATGAAAATGGTGACGATGGTGAGAGTAACTGTTGGCAATCCTCCCATCGTCAAGATAAACGCGTTCGATCCTTCCGAGAACCCTAGGAAGTAGGTGAAATGGTGCTGGAGGATTATTCGGACCGGCAGCAAGGGCCTGGAACCGGGGGTCCTGGGGCCAGGTTCAGTCCCTTCTCTCCCCTGTGACTACTGCTTTCCTGTCCCTCTGTGAATTGGGCCCGGCTTCCGGGCAAAACTATGGGGGCAGGGATGGTACTTTTGCTACATTTGGCAAAGTGCTTTCAGGCAGCGTTTGCTCAAACTATCCTAAATGCCGTAGGCAGGGAGAAGGGCAGCGATTCCCGCAGTCCAAGGATTTCAGGGGCAGAGTGTTTCTGGAGCCCGGTCTCCATCCCTCATGACTGTCACTGCCCGAGCCAGGGGCAATGGAGCTGCCAGAAGATCCCAGGATGCCTTTCGGGGCCACAAACACGGAGCCATGGTTTGGGATTATTATAACCTCGGGCCTAAGTGCCCTGCTCTGAGCCGCCCGGCTGGATTCAGTTTGCTGCCGGTCCACAGCAGCTGGGAGGGAGCCCCTGTGTGCAGCTTGGGCCCTCGCCTAACATGGGACATTGGAGAGCAAAGTGCGTCATGTCCTTTGGGAGATCCACATAAAATCTACCATCTTCACCATTAGTCAGTGTACAGTACAGAGACAGTAAGTACATTCACGTTGTTGTGTACCATCACCACTGTCCATCCACAGAACCCTTTCCATCTGGCAAAAATGAAACTCTGTCCCCCATTAAACAACAACGTTCCTTTCCCACCTCCCCACCAGCCCCTGATAACCAGCATTCTGCTTCTGTCTCTATTCGAGTTTGATTACTATAGGGACCTCATCTAAGTGGAATCGTGCAGTATTTGTCCTTTTGTGACTCGCTTATTTCACTGAGCATAATGTTTCCAAGACTTATCCGTGTTGTAGCATGTGTCAGAATTCCCTTCCTTTTTTTTTTTTTTTTGCGGCACGTGGGCCTGTCACTGTTGTGGCCTCTCCCATTGCGGAGCACAGGCTCCGGACGCGCAGGCTCAGCAGCCATGGCTCACGGGCCCAGCCGCTCCGCGGCATGTGGGATCTTCCCGGACCGGGGCACGAACCCGTGTCCCCTGCATCGGCAGGCGGACTCCCAACCACTGCGCCAGCAGGGAAGCCCTGCACCATTGTTTCTTGACTGCCTTTCCTTTGTTTCTGCCTTCCCTCCCTTCCCTAATTAGTAACTGTTTGAATCTGCACTTTGGCACTCGGGGAATGTCTAGGAGGATGAAACCTTCTTCCTGCAAACAAGAAATGGGGGACACAGAAAGGCTTTTCTACCCAGAAGGGCCACGTAGGGTCCTGTTTGGTTTCAATCCCCCCTTTTCTTTGATACTCCTCAGTCTTGAGGAGAACAGGTGTGGGACAAGAAAGGGAGTAATGTTTTGGATGGAGAGGTTGAACTCGGCAGAGGAACTCGGTTTTAGGGGGACTTGGTTTCACATGGATACTTGAGTCGCTTCCATCTCTTGGCTACTGTGAATAACGCTGCTAGGAATATTGTACAAATATCTCTGAGTTACTGCTTTCCATTCTTTTGGGTGTATTCCCAGAAGTGGAATTGATGGGTCAAATAATAATTCTATTTTAAATGTTTCCTGGGGACTCATTGTTTTCCACAGCAGCTGTGCCATTTTACATTCCCATCAGCAATGCACACGTGTTCCAATTTCTCCACATCCTAGCCAACACGTATTTTCGTATTTTAAAAATAATAGCTCTTCTAATGGGTGTGAGGTGTTGGGGGGTGTCATGTGGTGAGAGGGAGCCCAGCCCTCCCTCTGCTCATCCCCGGAACCCGAGACCCTAGTGGCCGCAGCAGGCGCGGGGCAGGTTGCCACCTTGCAGGACCTGTATGAGTCCACATACCATGTCTCCCAAAAACCACAACGCATGAGCCTGTTACCTGGAAACTGGGTTCACCTCTCGGTGCATGTCAAGCCAATAGACACAACCCAACCAAAGGTCAGAAGGAAGGCTTGTTTACTTGCAGCAAGTAAGGAAAACACCAGGGATCTTTCCCAAAGCACTGTCTCCTCTGTACAGCAAAATTGGGAAAGTTTGAAGCTAAGGGTCTACACAGATTCATGAAGGGGCTTGAGCAGAGGAGAATTCAGCATAGAATTGGGGCAAAGGTCGACAGAACCCAAGCTTTAGTTGATTGAAGTTAGGAGGGTCAATGTCATCATTCCATCCTCCACCTGGGCAGACCTGCAGACCTCAAAGATATATTATTATGTATATCCCTTGAGGAGGAACTAGGACTCAGTTTTACTGCTGAACTATTGTTTCTTGACTGCTTTCCTTTGTCCCTGCATTCCCTCAATTCCCATAAGATCATTGATTCCTGAGACCTGTTTAAGGGCAAGCATTGCAACCAGGCTTACATCATAAAACGGCTTAGGCCAAAATGGCTTCTCTTATGTCAACAAAGCTATTCCTGGTTCTCTTCTCCGAGGACCCCCTGACCTATCTGCTTACAATTTCATGACTTCAGGCTCTACTCTTCTAGAAGATTTAGCTTGGTATCTCTTCCCCTGCCCCCCCATCTCCCCAGCAAAATCTTCCACCAGTTCACCCAGTTCACCTAGTAATTGTTAAACTGGAAGCTAAAAATGTGAGCTTGTCTTTAAAAAAGCGACACAGCTTCATTGATATAAATTCACTCATAAGTTGTACAAGTCAGTGGTGCTTCGCATAGTCGCAGAGTTGTGCAATCATCACACTACCTAATTCCAGAACATCTTTGTCACCCCCGAAAAAAACCCCATACCCATGAGTAGTCTCTCCCCATTCCTCCCTCCCCCCAGCCTCTGGCAACCACCAATCCACTTTCTGTCTCTACACGTTTGCCTCTTCTAGACACTTCATGTAAATGGAATCACACAAATGTGAGGAAAGGCTGAGATGTAGTGAACACCTGTTGCTTTTGCCCACCCAACATCCTCTCTTCTACCCCATGTGGTTCTACCTGACCTGCGTGCCCACCACCCACCCTGTTATGGCCTGAATGTTTGTGTCTGGCCCCCCAAATTCACATGTTGGGATCCTGCACCCAATGTGAGGTTATTAGGGGGGGTGGTACCTTTAGGAGGTGATTAGGTCATGAGGATGGAGCCCTCGGGAATGGGATTAGTGCCCTTATAAAGGAGACCCCACAGAGCTCCCTGGCCCCTTCCTCCGCGTGAAGGCACAGTGAGAAGTCAGTTGTCACCAGAACCCAACCACCCTGCCCGCCTGACCTCAGACTTCCAGCCTCCAGAGCTATGAGCAATAAATGTTGTTTACCAGCCACTCAGTCTGTGGTATTTTGTTACAGCAGCCCAAAGGGACTAAGAGACACCCCAAAACACAAGGATGGGCGTGTGACCTCAGCTAGCCAATCAGATTCTCTGACAGGGATGCAAAACTGGAGTAGCCGGGAGGGACAGGCGGCTGAGAGTCATGGGACAGGTGGTTGAGTCATCTGATGGGAGCAGCCTTGTGCATGGGCCCTAACCTCCTGACGAGTCGCCAGGCTGCCTGCTTCCTGGTCTCTCCCAGCCCTGCTGGTCCAGTCGTACCTTTGTGGCTGGAGCTGCCCCAGAGTCTTTCCAAAAGATCCTTAAGTTTAAATGAGCCCTACTATGCGCATTCAATTCAACGGAGCGATTTCAATTCAAATGAGCGATTATGCAATAGTCTAAAGCAATTATTCCCAGTGTCCCCTTAAGAGTTAGTAAATAAAGGGAATGAGTCAAGCATTAAAATAAGTAAACGAATAAGCAAGGCCGAGAATCCACCTCTATTGCTTGCAGTTCAAAGGACTTGATGAACTCACACCTCCAGGTGGGTGTCTGATAATCAGCTATAATTCTTCAGCAAGAATGTCAGGGGCCAGGCCCTGGGCCAGGGGAAGGTGACAAGGAGGTTCTGACTTCCTGCAATCAGGCTGATTAAACAGATTGGTTCAATCCTATCATTCTCATTTAGGTCACAAGAGTGAAAATGCTGTTTATTTGCTAGCTTGCTTGTTAACAGTAGAAATTCTCTAAGACTTTGACAAGTGTTAACTACGATAGTTTTGAAATACCCCTCAAATAGCCCTTTATTTGTAAATTGTCCCCCCTCCCCCAAGACCGACCCTGTTCACCAGTGGCTAAACCTAGGCGCTTAGGAATAAGAACGGAGGACAAGTCCTCAAGGAGGACTTGGAAGGGGTGGACACGGTTTAGGGAGTAGCTTTCCGGGATTGGGAGGGAAACAGGCAGAGCAAGACGTCACCTGCAGCTTCTCTCCATTATGATCAAACTCTGTGGCCGAGGGGTGTAAAACCTTCCAGCGGGCGCAGCAGGCAGCTGAGAGCAGCAAGGAGGAGGAGAGAACTGCTGACAGGTTGCTTAGGTGGAGAGAGAGACTGAATCACCTCTTCCCTCCCCTGCCAGCCCACCGCAGCGCCCAGGGCCTGAGCGAGGCCTGGCAGATGGACTGAGGGCTGAGGGCGAGGGCGGGCTGGATGCCGGTGGCGGAAAGGGGGACCCCTGCAGTCCCTCAGAGCCGGGCTGGCATCACGGAGCCCGCAGAGGGACGCCAGGGGACCTTTCCCCAGCAGGAGGCAGTGAGGGCCCAGCGGGAGGGTGAGGCAAAGGAGCCTCTGCGCAGGCCAGCCAGACCCCAGAGGGGCAACACAGGCCTCCCCAGGCAGATGTCACCTTGGGGCACGGCAAACTTTTATGGAGGAGAGAGAAAAAACCCTGGTTAAAAGGAAACAGCAGCCCCAAAATGGAGTCCCTTATGCTAAACCCACAATAGCAAAGCAAGACTCAGTACCTACTCCAAATGCAGCTTCAACCCTCCCAGGAACGGAACCTGTAATCAGTCAGCCTAGTGGTCAGCCCGGTGGGGGGATTCCATTCCCCTGAGGAGGTCGCCTTGCCTGAAACAACGCATTCTTTGCTAATAAGTTCCTTTTTCTACCCTGTTCTGCCTTTAAAAACCTTTCCTTTTCTACGGCTCGGCAGAGCTCCTTTCTGTTTGCTTGAAGGGACACTGCCCAATTGACGAATCAATGAATAAAGACAATTTGATCCTGAAATTTACGCAGTTGGATTTCTTTCTTTCTTTTTTTTTTTTTTTGTGGTATGTGGGCCTCTCACCGCCGTGGCCTCTCCCGTTGCGGAGCACAGGCTCTGGACGCGCAGGTTCAGTGGCCACGGCTCACGGGCCCAGCTGCTCCGCGGCATGTGGGATCCTCCCGGACTGGGGCACGAACCCGTGTCCCCTGCAACGGCACGCATACTCCCAACCACCGCGCCACCATGGAAGCCCTGGATTTTTGTTTTCTAACACCCTGATAAGAAATTGGGGCCTGAATTTGCCTAAACACTCACCCCCAAATGCCTGACTTTGAAACCATTTCCCATAGGGTTAAAAAAAACATCCTGAAACTGTGCCCCTCAGGGTTAAAAGAAACTGGTGACTAACAGAAATTCTTGACCTTGTTATAAAGAACAGCAGGTAAGAACAGCTTGTTAAAAACTCCTCCACTTGTAACCTGCCTGCACGGAGCAGACTGGCTGTAATTATTTCTTGACTCCGTAACCCCCACTTTAGATAGATAACTCTGCCGTGTGCTGTGGGTCACTATAGTAACAGAGCGATGGGCTTAAGTTGTTTTCCAGGAACTTGAATTCAATCGACCCCTGTCCGGTTCAAGCCAGCTAAGAATGGTTGGGACCACCGACCCTAAAACTGGACCTGTGCAGGTGTGCAAGGAACAACATTCTGGCATCAGAGGGCCGAAAACTGCACCCTCAGACGATGCTAAGGGCCCCCATGTTCGAACATGCATCCCATGAAGAAGCATGTGACTCAGACACACGTGCACAGAACCCCAGTCACCTCCACTTCTCCCCACCACCAATCAGCCTGCCCCATGCCTAGGAGCATCCTGCTTCTTTATCCCATAAATATCTCGAGCCCCTCGCATTCAGGGAGGCAGAGCTGAGATTTGCTCTGTCTCCTCGGTTGGCTGCCTGGTGAATAAACTCTTTTTCTCTGTTGCAAACCTCGCCATAGTCAGGCAAACGAACCTGGCTTGGTAACAACTTTACCCAAAAGAGCGTGTTTTACATACAAGAGACGGAGTTTCCCTGAGGCCAGTTTGTTTCTTCTCAGCAGGTTGGGGACCCTTGAGGAAGGTTAGGTGAGTTTCGGAAATGAAGCAACTCCACTTCGTGGTCATCTGGGCTACAGGGCGCACTTTTTGTCTCACCGCAGAAGCAGGTCTCCTGCAGGTGACAGATGACTCGCTCACCCAGCATCTCTTGGGGCTATGGTTTCATAAGAGTCTCTATAGTAAATACCCCTCAGGCCAATACCCCTCCTCTCTGAGGAGAGGCCACGATATCTGATGTGTTGCCTGGGAAAACAGCATGGAGGCCCAGATGGCCAGGCGGCCTGGGGTTCACCAACCCCACCTCCAGGACATTTTCTGGTCAGAGTGTCCCCAGGTATAGGAGGCCAGGGTGCCAGGGCTGCAAAGGCCCCTACGGGTCCCACCTCAGGGCCCTCCAGCCTCTCACTCCTGCTCACAGGGCCAGGGAAGGCAGTCAGCCCCGACCCCAAAGACCAAGCCTGGCTGGGTGGGTACTCCTCCTGTAAAGCAAAGCCCCAAGTGTGGCCTCAGGGGGGCTGGGGAGAGGGCCTAGCACCTCTGTTCATATAAACGTGAACAAACCACGCGGCCCCTGGTTCCAGCTTGCGCGCGCGCGCGCGTGCACACACTCACACACACACACACACATACACACACACACGCTCAAATCTCAGCCCATGACTGCATGAGAGGCTATTCCCCCAGACACAAGATGTAGAACTGGGGTTGCCATTTCTTAGTTGTGTGACCATGGGGAAAGCCACCCACTCTCTTGAGGTCTCAGTTTCCTCATCTGAAAAATGGGAGAGTCAGGACCACAGTCCTGTGTCTCAAATCAATGGGGCCAGCTGTGTTTCAGAGTTTCCAATCTGGGGGATTTTAGGAAAGGTCCAGATATTATATATTATGTAACATCCCCAGAAGCCCTCTTGTAGTGTAAACCGTAAAGCTGGGCTTTTGTTGTTCTTGTTGGTAATGCAAGTGCCTGACTTAAGCTTTTTTTTTTTTTTTGTGGTACGCGGGCCTCTCACCGCCGTGGCGTCTCCCGTCACGGAGCACAGGCTCCGGACGCGCAGGCCCAGCGCCCATGGCTCACGGGCCCAGCCGCTCTGCGGCACGCGGGATCCTCCTGGACCAGGGCACGAACCCGTGTCCCCTGCATCAGCAGGCGGACTCTCAACACTGCGCCACCAGGGAAGCCCCTGACTTAAGCTTTGATTGCTGAGGCATCCTCGACAAAGATGGTGATCTTGAATAAACACATTGCCAGCCCCAGGGTTAAATAAAAAGCCAGCCACCTCCCCTGCTGAGGCTCCTCGGTTTTAGAGATCTTGGTTGATTTTAATCACTGATGATTTGGGACACTTGTTCCCAAGCTTTAAATTTCCCCTCATATGTTTTAAATTCACCAATAAAGAGTGAGCCCTGGAACACTTAGGGTCCCCACTCTCCACCCCAGGATAAGCAGAACCCCAGGCCCTGCTACTCTCTCTCCCTCTCTCTCTCTTTCCTCCCTTCCCCACCTTGACCCCCTCCCCTACCCCCCATGTGGCCCAGATGTGTCATATCATTCCCAGGTCCTGTAAGTAATAACCTTTTATTTAATTAATTAATTTATTAAAAAATTTTCTTTTATGTAATTTCCAGGTTCTATAAGTCATAAACCCTTATTTACTTTTAAGTTTTCTGATGATTATTGCTGAAGGGTGTCTTGCAATCATGAGAACGTTGGGGGCCAGTCCAACCACAACATTGGTTATTAGAAACTGAGAGCATCCGGAACACCCTCCTTGGTCAAACACTAGGCATATTTCTTTGGGGAAACTTGAATATTCAAATGAAGGGGGAGGCATCAAAACTAGACACTTGCACCAGTGCAGGTCAGGTTTTACCACCAAATGAATTATGAAAAAATGTTTCCATTTTCAGAGTCTTTATGAATTTCATTCACAGTTACAGAAAAGAGGTCTTAGGCTTTAAGGTCGCCCACCTCGGAGGGCAGATGACAGCACTCGTGGCAGTGAAGCTGAGCAGGGCCCTGGGGGGCTCCCGGGCACGGAAGCCTTTCTTGTTTCTTGTTTGTAGGGAATAGACCCCAGCCTCCAGTGACCTTCCCTGAGTCCGAAAGGGCAGATTCAAACAGCCGCTAATCAGGGAAGGGAGGGGATGCAGAGACAAGGAAGGGGCAGCTAAGAAACAACAGTGCAGCCTCGGGGCAGGGTCCTCAAGGGATACCTATAACAATACCTTTGAACTCTTCTATAGATCTAAAACCCCCAACAAATAGAAGATGTTCTCTTCCTTCCAGAGAAGATCACAGTTTGATAACCTGGAAGCTCCTCAGCAGACCTGAGGCCAGATTAAAGGCGTGAAGGCCCTGCGCATGTGCACACCCTGCTCCTTATCAGCAGCCCTGCCCTTGAACCACTGCTGTAAAACTCCTCACCAGATCCTCCCGGGTTGGGACACACAGTTGTTTTTTTTAGTTTTTTTGCGGTACGCGGGCCTCTCACTGTTGTGGCCTCTCCCGTTGCAGAGCACAGGCTCCGGACGCGCAGGCTCAGCGGCCATGGCTCACGAGCCCAGCTGCTCCGCGGCATGTGGGATCTTCCCGGACCGGGGCACGAACACGCGTCCCCTGCATTAGCAGGCGGACTCTCAACCACTGCGCCACCAGGGAAGCCACGGGACACACAGTTTTGAGGGGCATAAGTGTCCCCCTTTGCCTGGCAAAACAATAAAGTTATTCTTTTCTACTTCACCCCAAACTCTGTCTCTGAGGTTTGATTCAGCACCGGTGCCCAGAGGCTGAGTTTTCGGCATCAGCAGGGGCGTTGATGCCTTTGTTGGGCATTGCTTCCTCGCAGGACGTTCCCTCGCTTGCTCCGGGGCTCCTCAACATAGCTCTCCCTCACAAGGGCTAGTTTAATAAATACCCATTTAACAGATGGGGAATTGAGGCCAAGGGCAGTTGAGGCACTGGCCCACAGTGACAGCACTCCAGGTGGTCTGCTCGACTTGAGTCCTTGCAGGACGTAACCACCCTTGTTCTGCCCTTGGCACAGCTAGGACCAGGAGAGGAGAGACTCAGGCCTGACTTGGATTCATCTGTCCACTTCGTTGCACATCTATTAGAGAAAGAAGCAGAAAGGAATGTAAGAGTTCAAGCCATTTCGCAATAAGCGCCAGGGTCTTCCCGAAAGAGCTGCCTTGGGCATTGGCATTTCTGTGCCTGACTCACTGAACTCGGACCCAGTTTTGCAATCAGAGCCTCGGGCCTTTCCCCTAGTGAGAAGAACCAGCTAGAGGCTCTGCACTTCGTCTTTGTCTTCCTGCAGCCCAGACGCTCACAGACCCCTGCTGGACCAGAGGCCTCCGGAGAGGAGAGAGCAGAAGGCCTTTGGAACCTGAGGCCACAGTGAGAGCTTCACTGAGAACAGGTGGGACAGCACACCCAGGAGGAGGGCTGATCTGGGGCCTCTAGAGGACAATGTGCCCAAGGGGTTGGCCACCTGCACTTGGTTTGGGAAAAAGAGCTGTTGTCAGGAACCCCCCAGGGGTTCACATCCCCATCCAGCCAGTTCCTAATGTGAGACTGGGTCTGAAGTTCAGCTTCGTTACTTGATAAATCAGGATAGAAATCTCTCCTTCAGGAGTATTTGAAGTTTAAATAAAAGCATGATTAAGCGTATGATTAGACCAACCAAGTTGCGTCTTCCGCTCCATTGGCTGGGGACCCCAGGATCCTAGACAGAGAGAGAGAGAGCTTGGACCCCAGAAAGGAGGAGACGGCATGGGCCAAGGCATTTCCCTAGACGTTCTCTGCAGGACTGGTTTAGGGCTGTCATCTTTGTAGAAAAAATGCTGAATGAGTTGTCTCAAAATTGCAACCTGCAGTGTTTCTTGGGTTGTAGGTTTTTTTAGTGTAGTTTGGGAGTAGGGGGTGTTGGTGATAAAGATTAAGAGGATTATCTAAAGCTGTGTGTCAGAGTAACCGACTTTTCTGACGCTGATGGGGTGCGTGAGGGACTTGGTTTGCAGGCAAAGGGGCAGAATACAGTGGAGCTGAAGTCTCCCAAAACTGCAAAGAGAATCTCATAAAAAAAAGCTCTCATATGAGAATAACATCTCTAATCCTCTCCCACCATTTCCATCCCTCTCCCAACATAACATCCTCTGACATCCACTGAGAGAAGGTCAGTAGCGAGGGGATGGAACCTGATGGGACCAAAGGGTTCCCCACTGTCACTATAGCCCTTCATCTGATAAGACTAATATGAAAAATGGGGGATGAAAATATGAAAAACCCTCCCCCAGGGTTTCTCAGCCTCAGTACCACTGACATTTTGGGCTGGACCATTCTTTGCTGTGGAGGCCGTCCGGTGCATTGTAGGGTGTCAAGCATCGCTGGCCTCTACCCACTAGATGCCAGTAGCAGTGCCTCCACCGGACCCCTGAATGTCTACAGGCATTACCAATATCCCCCGGGGAGGAAACACGTCCCTGATTGAGATCTACCATTTTAGACCTGGCTGGACTCACACTGGGCTCCCCCACTTACCAAGTGCATGTTTTGTAGTGTATTCCTATAATGAAATACTACATAGCAATCTTTTTTTTTTTTCTTTTTTAATTTATTTTTGGCTGCGTTGGGTCTTCATTGCTGCGCGCGGGCTTCCTCTAGTTGCGGTGAGCGGGGGCAGCTCTTCGTTGAGGTGCACGGGCTTCTCATTGTGGTGGCCTCTCTTGTTGCGGAGCACGGGCTCTAGACATGCGGGCTTCAGTAGTTGTGGCACATGGGCTCAGTAGTTGTGGCTTGCAGGCTCTAGAGCGCAGGCTCAGTAGTTGCGGCGCAAGGGCTTAGTTGCTCTGCGGCACGTGGGATCTTCCGGGACCAGGGCTCGAACCCGTGTCCCTTGCATTGGCAGGCAGATTCTTAACCACTGCGCCACCAGAGAAGCCCATGGTAAACATTTTTAAAGCCACTGAACGTTTTTAAAACCACGACAACATGAAAGAATTTCACAGACGTTGTGTGGAGCGAAAGAAACCGAACAAATGACTCAATTGACATGAAGTTCAAGACCAGGCAAACTAATCAATGGTTATGGAAATCAGGATAGTGGTTACCCCCCCCCCCCCCCCGCCGCCGCGGGCCGGGTGAGGATTGACCACCAGGGGGTTAAGGGAATCTTCTGTTCTCTATCTTGGTCTGGGAGGTGATGACTCAGGTGTGTAATGTCAGAATGTATTGAGTTGACGACTTCCTTTTGAGTATTTATCCTATATAAGCTCCACCTCAACATAAAATGTAAAAACAGCAGTTTGCAAATATTTTGTACATTGTGTGTTTATTATTATCTTGATTCCGCACCGTCTAAAATCCCTCCATCCTTGAATTTCATATGGTTTCATGGCCCCTGCAGTAAACTTGGTTTCTGTTTCCAACCAGAAAATCCTTTGACGTGTGGCGACAGCTCTCATTCTCCCACAGGCAAAATGAACACGGATTTGATGCCGCAGAATCTGCTGGACACCCAGGCAGGGAAAGCATTATGCAAGGCTGGTGTCAGTCTGCAAAGGTAAAACCCAGAGCGCTTTTTCCTTGGGGAAAGGGCTACTTCTGCAGAAATGTTTAGGCAGCCGCATGACACGCGACAGACGTGTTCCAAGGGCATCAGCCATAAAGTATGCCCTGCCCTCCAACTGGTCTCCATTACGTATATATGTCTCCCAGGGGAAAAAATATTCCACTGGCTACATTAAATATTTTGGAGCACGAGTCGAGTTCTTGTCGGGTACATGACATTGGGTAATAGGACTCTGAGGCCAGAAACTGCCCTTTCGGGCCTCACCTCTCTGAGGTTCATGTATCACCGAGAAGGCCCTTTAGTGTTACTGCATTCATGAATTTAAGCCCAAGTGTCCATTCATCAGCAGATATAGCATCACCAGCCCAATATGGACAATCAACAAATGTCTGCTGAGGGAATTCGGTGTCACAGAACTCGATTGCAATTTTCACTGTGTCAGGAGGCATCATTACCTAATGCGGGATGTATTTAGTTTAATTTAAAAACACAAGAAGGGAATTCCCTGGCGATCCAGTGGTTAGGACTCGGTGCTCTCACTGCTGGGGCCCTGAGTTTGATCCCTGGTCGGGGAACAAAGATCCCACAAAACACACACACACACACACACACACACACACACACACACACACACATATGAAGCCAAGCTCCTGTTAGCTACCAACCACGTGAAAGACAAAACTTCACAGTGAATGCAAAGTGGCGTTATTGATCTTTTTTTTTCCTTTGGAATTTTATTTTATTTATTTATTTTTTACAGCAGGTTCTTATTAGTTATCTCTTTTATACATAGTAGTGTATATATGTCAATCCCAATCTCCCAGTTCATCCCACCACCACCACCCCGCTTTCCCCCCGCGCTGTCGATCTTTGCAGGTACAAATCTCTCTGTTGTTTCTCTTCGTCCCTGCAAACCTGAGGAAGCAGAGAGATCAGGGTGGGCTGCATGGTGGTGTCTGTGAAGCTGGGGGTCTCTCAGCAGGGTTACCCTCCCTGCTGCCATCCGCCCCATCCCCACTGCAAGTCCCAGGGTACTTTTTGCTCTGTCAACTGATTTATGGCTACTGGTTAACTGACAACTGGGCCTAAATTAATTACTTCATTAACACTAAAGGCTTCCTTGGTAGTATATTTGGTTTCTAACCTTTTCCATTGAGGAACTGTGTGTGTGTGTGTGTGTGTGTGTGTGAAGAGAGATTAAAAGGCATGTGTATATATACCTCAGTGAGGAATTCCTCACATCAACTGTCCCGATGAGAGGACAGGGAGCTCTGAGTCCCCATTCAAAGCTGCATGTCAACCTCACACCTTCCTTTGGGTGAGAGCCCTGCCCCGCTCTGGGCTTCTGTTCCCTCCACAGAAAAGTAAAATAGGAAGCTTAGATCTTCCCTAGGGCTCCTTCCAGCTCTGACACCCTCCTGTGCGCAGGGAATCTGTGTTATCACCAGGCCTCCTCAGCTCGCCCTGAAGGCAATGCACCCGGGGCCCTGGGCACCAGGAAAGTTCCTGAAGGAGAGGGCTTTGTTCTCCCCCGAGACTGCTGTCCTGTGAAAGCCACACTCAGCTGGGCTGGCAAAAATCCCTCAGGACTGCCTACTGTGAGAAGACGGGGGAAGGGGCTGGGTCCTTTTGTCCCTGATTTCTCCCGTGAAGAACCAGTTCTGCTCGAGAGAGCAAGGAGAGCCGGCCAGGTGCCAAGGAGAACATTCAGAGCTTTAGCAGTCATTTCTCTCAGCCCTCTCAGTGTGCAACTCCGGAGGCACAGCAGAGCACTGAATTCAAGTTCATCAAAGTGGAGACTTCCCCGGCGCTCCAATGGTTAAGACTCTGCGCTTCCCCTGCAGGGGGCAAGGGTTGGATCCCTGGTCCGGGGAACTAAGATCCCACAAGCTGAAAAAAAACCAAGGTCATCAAAGTGGGGGATGCATTATACAATATGGTGCCTCTTCCCCCTCACTCACCTCTACGCGTACAGGACTCCCAACCTCCGGCCCAACAGCTGGACTCTGCTTCCTCCTGTTTTTCCCAGCCCTCTCCCAGGTTCCTTATCTTGACTTGGATCCTTGCATTTCCCACTGCTCCTCCTCGTGACAGTTCCCATAGCCTCTTTGAACAAGGTTGAAAAAGTCCCTCAGCACTAATCCACCTCTTCCATCTCTTGGCCAGGGCTACGTTTCTCCCATTTCCCTCCAGATCCCCCTCTTATGTGCTCTCTTCAGGGAACCAGCAGCTCCCAGCAATGCTCTGGGACTTTTCACAGTTGAGTTAGAGGGAACAGAGATGCTAGGAAGATGCAGGGAGGATTGAAAGTCTGGAGGGGCAAGAACATCCAGAAACCACGTGGGCTTGACTATGAATTTGGCTTTCCCATCCGGGAGACTGAACATCTTTATTTCACTCATCCACAGGGACGAAGATGACATTCTTCCATATGAAGATGTGGAGTGGCAAGATGGTGACCTGTCAGCTGAAGAAAGAATATTTTTGGAAGAGTTTCCTATCTTGAAAGGGGAGCTGGAAGTGGGCATCAGAAAGCTTCATACCCTTGCAGACCAGGTCGACACAACCCACAGAACACTCACCAAGACCAGCATAGTGGCCAATTCCATCGCTGTGGTCTCAGAAGTCATGAGCATCCTGGGCTTGGTCCTCGCTCCGGCAGTAGCAGGAGGAAGCCTGGTACTCTCCGCTGCTGGTAGAGTTTTGGGGAAAGCAGGGGAGGTCACCAGCATCTTGACCAACGTTCTGGAACGCTTTCACAGTCAAGAAGCCCAAGCTTATGTCGGTAGCCTAGTGCCCACCCGTGCCCAAGAGGTCAGGGGAGCTGGGGCAGCCTATGTCTTGGCTGCCGGAAAGGTGGTCCAGGATTGTGAAAGCACCGTCAAGGATATCCGGAGGAGCATCCGTGCCTTTCAGATAGCCAGGGCCAACCCGCGCCTGGCCGCTGCCGCCAAGAATCTCCTGACCACTGGCCAAGTCTCAGCCCGGAGGAGCAGGCAGGTGCAAAGGGCTTTTGAAGGTACCACGCTGGTGATGAAAACAAAGGCTCGCTTGCTGGGTACTGCAATGGCTGGCTTCTCCCTCAGCGTGGTCTTGGCCTCCCTCCTGAAGGACTGGAAACAGCTGAAGGAGGGAACAAAATCAGAGCTTGCGGAAGAGCTAAGGGCGCAGGCTTGGGAGCTGGAAAGGAAGCTGACAGAATTCACCCAGTGCTATGAGAGCCTGCAGCAGAAGGTGAGGCTGTGGTTTCCCTTGTGGGTGGGGCTGGAGGAGGGGGAAGCTTTAACTGGCGCTTATGGGCACCAGGGTTTATGGGAAGGGTGATGAGGAAGTCAGTGTGTGTGTGTGGAGTTTGCATGGATGTTCCCAAGGACATGGGGTGTCTGGTGGCCCTGAAGGTCCAAACGGTATCATGTTCATCTTGGAGATAGTGGCACCAGTCCTGGAGAGACCTGGTCATGCCTCTGTCTCTCCCTCGGTGCTCCTTGAGGTCCATGTGCTGGGCAGAGGGTCTTCCCAGTTGTACAGAACAGGACACTGAGCCACAGGGAGCGTTATGGACTGAAACGTGTCCCCCTAACATTTAGATGTAGAAGCCCTAAGCCCCAAGGTGACTTTTTGGAGATGGGGGTTTGGGGAGGTGATTTGGATTGAATGAGTTTGTAGGGGTGGGGCCATAATCCTAGGGGACTGGTGTCCTTGTAAGAGGAGGAGGAAATACAGAGGGCTCTCTCTTTCTCTGCCTGCACTGGCACAGAGGAAAGGCCCTGTGAGGACGAAGCAAGAAGGCAGCGGTCTGCAAGCCAGGGAGAGTCCTCACCGGGAGCTCGATCGGCCAGCACCTGGATCTGAGGCTCGCAGCCTCCAGAACTATGAGAAAATACATTTTTGCTGTTTCATCCCCCAGACTGTGGTGTTCATCAGCGAGCTTATGCAACTTGCCAAATGCTTGCAACTATGTGGAGGGAGAGTCAGGATGACAGCCCGGGAGCCTGACCTCTGTGCCCGGGCCTGGATCTCCACACCATGCTGCCTGGGAGCCTTCTGTAGCTTTCCTTTGATTGGTGTGTGTGTGTGTGTGTTTTCCAGAAACTCTCCCAAGAAAAAAAGCCTGTGAGCTCGTCTTCGGAAGGAACCATGGGGACTGTACCTCTGCCACCAGGGAAAGCAGGATCCCAGGGGACAGGAGAGGATGAAGACAATTGAGCCCAGGGGTCTCTGAGTGGAAGAAAAGGGGACCACGGCGGTGGTGGGGCCAGGTTGGCAGAGGCAATGCCTGGAGACTCAGCAGCTGACAGGTCTACAAGGGTGTTGAGGGCACTGTCAGTGGTGAGTGTCACACTGTAAGTTAAGGGAGGTCAGCCTGTCCCATCCCTCCCTCCTCCATGTGTGTAACTCATTTCCTGGACCCCTTCACCGCCCCTGCTCCCTCCCTCGCATGCAGAGTCAGCCCATGTGAAACGTGTATTATTTGACCCCAGGCCCTGTATTAAGTGCTGACACCAGATGGAAGG
Source organism: Pseudorca crassidens (assembly GCF_039906515.1). Taxonomy (NCBI): domain Eukaryota; kingdom Metazoa; phylum Chordata; class Mammalia; order Artiodactyla; family Delphinidae; genus Pseudorca; species Pseudorca crassidens. The sequence goes on from NC_090306.1 coordinate 94,327,690, forward strand.
GCTCTGGGAATGAAGGGTATGCTGGGTTCTCTCTTTTGTATCAACTCAGCTTGTGTTGGCCCTCTGTCCTCCCCCTCCCCGACCTGGGCAGTAATCGCTGGAGAAGATCCTGGGTTTGCACATAAAAGGATGTCACCGCAACCTGCTCGGCCTGATTCCCATCAGGAAGGAGCCCCTCCATCCTCCCCACAACAGAAGTTCTTGGGCTCCTCAAGACACAGGAACCTGTAGGAACTCTCCTGGCTTCCCCGTTCACCCATCTTACACCTATTTTTTTCTTTTCTATGTTTCAGCTGCTATTTTAAAAGTAGTGTATGGACATTCAGTACAACTTTTTAAAATACAGGAAACTAAAGAATAGGGGGAAAGGGGCTTCCCTGGTGGCGCAGTGGTTGAGAGTCCGCCTGCCGATGCAGGGGACACGAGTTCGTGCCCCGGTCCGGGAGGATCCCATATGCTGCGGAGCGGCTGGGCCCGTGAGCCATGGCCGCTGAGCCTGCGCGTCCGGAGCCTGTGCTTCACAAAGGGAGAGGCCACAACAGTGAGAGGGTGCTGGTATTTTGGTGGAGAATTTTCTTTCTGTGCTTTTCTTGCTTTGGACAGTACTGCCTGCTGGGGACCCTCTCTCAAGGCTACATTGTAGAGTAGATTTTTTTTCTGTAACTCACTGAGTTTTCTTTCTCTTGCATTCTCAACTCCCTCATTTGCCTACAGATCTATAACTTTCCATTTTGTTGTTTTCACTTAGCAATGTTTTCTACCCTTCCATGTTTCACAGAGTTTTTATAGACATTACTTTTCCATGTTGCAAAATATTCTCTTGACTGTACCTACAACGCTTTAATTAGACATATATTAGTCATCATTTTGTTAAGTGGCCAAAACCAATTCAAACTGGCCTATGAAAAAGAGAGGAATTTATTGGCTCATGTACTTAAAAAGCTTAGGGGAACAGTGGGCTTCAGGTGCGTGTGGATCCAGAGGCTAAAAATGATGTCATCAAGCATCTGTCTTTCCATTTCTCAGACAGACTTCCGCCACATTCAGGCACCGTGGCCTCAGCACCTCCAGGTGTGCCTGCTGCCAGCTGGGGGACTCCCACATGGAAAGGGGCGGGGCAAAAGTCCAGGGACCCACTCTGACTGGTCAGGACTGGGTCATGTGCCTTTGCTGGTGCTGGTTTCTAGGATGGGCTATGGGAACTCTCTTATGATCTAGGGGTTTTAAGTAGTCACCCCAGGCCGTGTGGTTCCCGCTTCTGTTGCTGTTATAATATTTTCACGAGCATAACAGTAAGTAAACAGCTTTCGCCCCATTTAATGTTGTTCTTTTAGTGTGCGTGAGCATCCTTAAAGTTCCGAATAAACATTGTCAGTAATAATACCTGCACAGGGACTTCCCTGGTGGTCCAGTGGTTAAGGATCTGCCTTCCAACGCAGGGGACGCAGGTTTGATCCCTGGTCAGGGAACTAAGATCCCACATGCCATGGGGCAACTAAGCCTACACGCTGCAACTACTGAGCCCGTGGGCTCTGGAGCCCACGTGCCACAACTAGAGAAGCCTGCATGCCGCAACAAAGAGCCCACTCGCCACAATGAAAGATCCCGCATGCTGCAATGAAGATCCAATGCAGCCAAATAAATAAATATTCTTTTTAAATTAACAAATAAAAAAAATAATACCTGCACAAAATACGTAGTCATGAAGCTTGGGGTTTTGTTTGTTTTGTGGAAAGTTTTGAAGAAAAAAAGAAAAGAAGGGATCAGAATGGAAACTCAAGACTCATCTCTGACACTTATTTGCCTGGTCCCATTTCTGAGTTTTGGTTTCTTCAGCCACAAAATAAGTGTAGCCTGAATAAAATCCAGGACTCCTTCTGGGTGCAGGTTTGCAGGCACCAGGCTCACAGCAATCTGGGAGAAAATACCCTTGACAGAAACTTGAAGAATCCTTACTAATGCTCTGAGCCAGCACCAGAGGGGGTGGGAGAGGCTCAGCTTTCCCTTGTCACCTGCTTCTCTGGTTCCCAGATTCTTCCACAGGGGCAGAAGCTTCTGGAAAAAAGAAGCTCTTTTTTCTCTTGCTCCCTCTCTCTGGCCCATACTTCCTGCCTCACAGCCCAAGCAGCTCCTCTGCTCTCTTCCTCCCTGAAATGCTTTCAGCACCCAGCTGCTTCCCTATCAGGATCTACTTCCTGGAAGCACGCTCTTCTCCATCACCTGGAATTCTGGTGAACAAACACCTTCCCCTCCTTTCATCTCCCCACTAGTTAAGTCTTTGCCCTCCTGGCCAAGAGAAGCCCATCAGCTCCCCGTGTTACTCAGGGCAACCCCACACCCACCACTGTCTTCCTCTCTCTTCTGGGTTACGTGGGGTTCTTCATGAGTGCCCCCGAGGTGGTGCAAGGCCCTCCATCACAGTCAGTCAGGAGTTCTGAGAAACCTATTAGCTCCGAGGTGTAATCCACAGTTTAGTAAGAGGAGGAGGACACACGCAATCACATGCCCTGGTGAGAGGGAGCGATCAGCTACCAGACACCCTTGATGCACTCCCCCTACACCCCCCAGTGTCCTCTGGCTACCTCTTGTCTGTAGAAAAACTTTAGCCTCCTAAGCCTTCCCGAAGCTCCAGAGAAATTAATCAGAGAAGTGAGAAAATGTAGAAAGAAAGGAAAACAGTCAAGCAAGACAAAATAATAGTTTAGCCATTAAACAAAGTCAAGAACATTTCGTTCCTCCTCAAGGGCTGTAGATAATACTCTGAGCCTTTGAGCTGTCTTGCAGATACTGAAGCCCCCACCGGGTGGGAGAAGTTAACTGCATGCTACCCGCAAGCATGCAGACCCCAGACCAGTTAGAACCAGATGGTGGATGATGTTGACTCCTGATTACCTCACCACCCACCAATCAGAAGAATGTCCACGTGCTGATCACACACTGCACCACCCACCTCCCTCACCTTGTCTTTAAAAACCTGTCCCTGAAACCCATCGGGGAGTTCGGGTCTTTTGAGCACTAGCGCCTAGGCTCCTTGCCTGGTGCCTGCAACGCACGCTGCACTTTCCTTCACCACAGCTCGGTGTCAGTAGGTTGGCTGTACTGTGCATGGGTGAGCAGACCCAAGTTTGGTTCCTTCCGTTACTTCCTAACCTTTTAAAAATTAAAAGAAATCAAAATCTTTTAAAGTCCAAAAGAATCAAAGACCAAAATCAAATTCTCTTCTAGAGTCCAATGTAGTTTTTAAAATCAAGAAATCATCCTCCCCAAAGTCTTATTCTGGCCAGTTTCAGCGAATGGCATTCTTTTATTTAAGTTCTTTAATTTAGGAGTAATTTCAAACATACAGAAGAGTTCAAGAATAGTAGAAAGAACTCCCATACGCATCCTTTCACCCAGATTCACAACCATGAACATTTTGTCCCTGTGCCAGTTATCAACGTGTTACTTCTCCACTCCAAATCCACCCTTAAGGGCACTGCCTGGGACCCAGCGCTGGACCCTCTTGACTGTCCTCCTCTGACAGCTAGCTCTGGGTTAAGCGTTGTCAGTAGAGGGCACACTGCAGGGGAAGGCGTGTGGCTTCTTTCCTTAGCCCAGTGGAGCTCAGTCATCAGGTGGACAGCCAGTGAGCTCAACATCAGCCCCAGAGACAACTTCCTATGAGCTCCAAGGATGCCCCAAGTTCAAGATCAGCCCCAGAGGCAATTTCCTGTGAGTTCCTCAAATGCCACAGCCAGCTTCCCAGCTGAGGCTTTCCCTGAAGGTGGCTTCTGCCCAGTTGGATTCCCAGTGTGGTCAACAACAGCCCCCTCTACCTTGTGAGTTTTTGTCTGCCCTCCAATGGGCAGGAATGAGGTGCCCATTCAACTTTCTCATGCATTTTTCTATTGGACTATTTGTCTTTTTTAAATGAACTCGTTGGAGTTCTTCAGACTTTCTGGATACGGGCCTTGTGATCGTCAGGGGACCATGCAGAAATGAAAATGGAGGTGGAGGCTGGAAATAGGGCTCACGTCAAGTGGACCATAGGGGTCATAGTAAAAAGCCTGGACTTGGACTTGAAAGCCAGGGGCATCCTGAGAAGCATTTCTTGCCACTGAGTTTCTTGCCAAGTTTGATCTAGGATTGGCACCGGCAGAGCTTCCTGGGAGTTTGGTTAGAAATGCAGAATTTCAGGCATCTGAAACTGAATCAGCCATCGGACAAGATCCCTGGGGACTTGTGTGTACATTAGGTCTGAGAAGTGCTGCTCTATGAGGAAGCCGCAGCATCACTGCAGCTGAAAGGGAGGAAAGGGGCAGAGCTGTCCTCGGACATGGTTCTGGTCCAAGGTAAATACACTCTTTCCTCTGATCTGTTCACTATCTGAGCCCCTTTTCCTGCTGAGAAGGCCAAAATATGTATTCACCTCCCCCGACCTAGTGATAAGCAGCTATTTTTTTCCTGAGAGCTCTGTCCACTGCCCAGGCAACACTGCAGACGGTGGTCAGCTGTGGCTCAGACCCTTGGAAACACAGCTCAAAGCTGTCTCATCACATCTGCCTCACTTTCCAAAGTTAGAGATGTGTCTTGAAGTTGTGGGGACCCAGCATAGAAGCAAAACGTGGACCAACCTGCAACCACGTGCTGCGCTCACCGGGAGAGATGCCTGGGTGAGTACATTCTCCCCACTGATCCGGCCTTTCCTTGGCTGTGAGATGTGAGGAACGTAAACGCACTGACCTTACATGTTGTTTGGAGCAACATGGAAGAAAATGGATGTAAAGTCCCTTATTTTGTCCTTAATAATGTGCCAGTCAAAATACTTGTTTGTATGGTGACTGCCGTGAGTGGTGGAAGAAAAAGAGATTTGTATCCTCTCTCTTGCTTATCTGAAGTGTTGGCACTTCTTATAACGATCATGTAAAAGGTAAATAGGTTTTGAACACAAAGCTGAAAGATAAAACCGTTGTCAGTTTCCAGATGAATTCTAAGAAATGAAATCTAAGCTATCGTGAGTCAAAACATCTTTTCTTCTATAATCCTGAGAACTAATAGCACGCCAAAAATTATCCTGGAAAAGGAAAATTATGAAATTATCACATGCACACCCACTTGCAGACCCTCTGAAGATTTCTCTCCTGGCAGCTTCTGTAGCTGCTGCTCGGTTGTTCTTGTGCTGAGGGTTATTATGGAAATTTTTTTTTTTTTTTTTTTTTTGCATTTTATCTTTAGATATTTGTTCTGTTCACATTTCTCAGTTTTCTTCTCTGGGGATTCCAATGAGCGTACGTTGGAGTTTTGCCTTTAGTTCATGTATTTTTGCCAAACCTTTTTAGCATTTCATTTACACTTCATTTTGCTTACTTTTCTCATCTCTGTCTTTGGTGTTGCTTAGTTGTTGTTTTTTTTTTAAGTAGTGTCTCTTCTTGTATGAATTCCAGTAAGCATTTGCTTCTGTGACAGATTTACTTTTCTCTTCTTTTCTTTCCTAAGCTCTACCAGTTTCCAGTGAATTCCTCCTGTTGTCTAGCTGTGATTCCCTTGAGCCCTCAGATCTCTGTTTTACAACCTTGCGTTGTAGAGGAAATTGCTTCACTAACTTTAAGAAAATTAATTGCAAAATAATTGTTCATGATTTTCATCAGCTTTTTGGCTTCACTTTTCTGGTGTGTGCTCTTGATCTGCTGTTTGTTTTTGTTGTGGTTGTTACTATCTTCCTTTTTGTCTTGTAATTTTTTTATTGTGGTAAAATATATATCACGTAAAATTGATCATTTCATCAGTGGCATTAAGCAACTTTATATTGCTGGGCAACCATCACCACCACCCATCTTCAGAACATTTTCGTCTTCTCAAACTGAAACTCTGTCCCCATTAAACACTAGCTCCCCATTCTCCCTGCCCCTCAGCCCCTGGAAACCACCCTTCCACTTTATATCTTTATAAATGTGAATATATATATATTTTTTGGTCACACCACATGGCATGCAGAATTTTAGTTCCCCGACCAGGGATTGAACCCAGGCCCCCCGGCAGTGGAAGAGCAGAGTCCTAACCACTGGATCGCCAGGGAAGCCCCTAACTTTGACTGTTCTAGGAGCCTCAGATAAATGGAATCATACAATATTTGGCTTTTGTGAGTGGCTTATTTCACTTAGTTATGTTGAAATAACTTTCTAGGTTCAAGATACTCCTGACTGGGGTGACTGTCAGTAAATTGAAACTTAGATAACTTTCCTGTTCCTGTAAACGGTCTGCTTGACCAGAAACGCAGTATATCCAGTCAGCCGAACCCCGAACACCAAGCCAACTCTGGGCCTTCTCACCCCAAACAAGGTCGACTATATGGCCTCAGTCAATCAGATATTTTGGATTTTTCTTCCTTGTTCTCTACCCTATAGACACTTCTTGCCTTCTACTCCATTTTACACTTCTCCAAAAGGACGCTGTCTGCTTCATGAAGTGCTAAATAAAGTTTATTTGTATCACCTAAATTTTCTTCTTTACTCATTTTTTTTAATAGTTAGTATGATGTCTTCAAGGTTCATCCATGTATTTTCCTTGTCAGAATTTAATTTCTTCTTAAGACTGAATAATATTTCATTGTATGGATAGACCACGTTTTATTCAGCCATTAATGGGCATTTGGGTTGTTTCCACCTTTTAGCTATTGTGTATAATGCTGACATGAACATGGATACACAAATATCTGTTCTAGACCATACTTTCAGTTCTTTTGGATATATAACCAGAAGTGGAATTCCTGGATCACGTGGTCATTATAATTTTATTATTTTTTTAGTAACTGCTGTACCACTGGCAGTGGCTGCACCATTTTATATTCCTGCCAGTGATGCACAAGGGTTCCAGTTTCTCCACAGTCTTGCCAACACTTGCTATTCTCTGGGATTTTGGTTTTTTGCTTTTATGAGTCATCCTTTGGGTATGAGGTGGTATCTCACTGTGGTTTGGATTTGCATCGCCCTTAATGATTAGTGATGCTGAGCGTCTTTTCATGTGCTTATTGGCCATTTGTGTATCTTCTTTGGAAAAATGTCTATTCAAGTGCTTTGCCATTTTTCAGTTGGGTTGATTGTTTTTTGTTTTTCTTGGGTTAATATATACTTTTTTAATTAATTACTTTTATTTATTTATTTTTGGCTGCGTTGGGTCTTCACTGCTGCACGCGGGCTTTCTCTAGTTGCGGTGAGTGGGGGCTACTCTTTGTTGCAGTGCGCAGGTGCAGAACTGCAGTGCAGTTCTCATTGCGGTGGCTTCTCTTGTTGCAGATCACAGGCTCTAGGCCTGCGGGCTTCGGTAGTTGTGGCGCGTGGGCTTAGTTGCTCTGCAGCATGTGGGATCTTCCCAGACCAGGGCTCGAACCCGTGTCCCCTGAATTGGCAGGCAGATTCTTAACCACACCATCACCAGGGAAGCCCTTGGGTTAATATTTTTTGTGTGGACCTTGTGTTCTTTGCTTTTTCTCTTGGGCCAGCTTTTTGTGGGAGATTCAAATAGGGAAGAAGCCTGGTCTGTGTTCTAGACTAGCAGAACCGTGCTTTCTGATCTCGAACCTTCTACATGAGTGTTCAGCCTTTATTTCTCCTCAGGCAATGGAATTGGTCAGTTTTCAGATTCTTCACCATGCAGGTTCTTTTCTCCTTTCTGTCTCGCGGACAAACAATTACTTCCTACAAATATGACTTGTCTTACTACGTTTCCTCATTTAGTCTTATCTTCAGTGCTTCTTGGAACCAATCCAGATTCAGTGAGAACTTTATTCTTACTATTTTTTAAAAAAAGGATTTTAGGGGATTCCCTGGTGGACCAGTGGTTAGGACTTGGGGCTTTCACTGCCGTGGCCTGGGTTCAGTCCCTGGTCAGGGAACTAAGATCCTACAAGTGGCACAGCCAAAAAAGCAGGGGGGATTTTAGTTTTGCACTGTGGGAATTCCCTCCTCTTGAAGAGACACATTTTTTCCTGAAATCTGAACTCATCGCCTGCTTTTTCTGAAATCTGCAATTATCAGCATCCTCTCCCCTTTTCTCCCCAAACCCTGATCCTTCCCATTGCTTTTGGCATCCTTTTAATCTCTTTTACCTAGTTTCCCTAATTTCTAATAGATGGTGCCTGTATCGTTTCTTTGTTGCTTTGGATAATTGCTAAGGGAAGAGACACTGATAACTTTACACCAGAAGTTCTTGCAAAACTTTCTGAGCGTCACCATCCTGACTCTTGGGCAACTTCCTTTCAGTCTTTAAAAGGTGCCTTTTGTTCCTCAGTTCCCTTCCCCAGGGTTCCATCCTCAGCACTCTTTCCCCTTCGAAGTTCACCGTCTTCCATGAGTTTCATGTGAACTCCCAGGCCTGAGTCACTAGGTCTCAGCTCTGTCTGAAGCCACGGCCTCTCTGAATGACTATGGGGTCTGTTTTCTCCTTTACGGGGTGAAGCTGCATCTCTTCTGGTCCAGCACTCCTTGTCATCTGTAGAGAGAGAAGTGCCCAGGAGCCCTCGGAAGCACCATGACTACAGCCCCGACTGGAATCCACCCAGGAAACCCTCCCCTTTCCTCGGCAAATTCTTTTGACCACAGTGCACTGTCCTGACCTACAGCTGGTGACACTGGGGATTGGGGAGTGACTCGGGCCCTTGTTGTGAGTGATCCCAGCTCCTAAAGTGAAGGTGAGGGTCTGATGTCCCATGCCTGCCCTATTTCCCATGAGACCTTCCTGCAATTACAGACATCTCATCCTGGGTCCCTTAGCTACAGGGACCATATTTTATGAACCCCAAATCAGAATGTCTATTCAGAGCAGAATGCAACATCTCTGTTACCCCCTCTGGCTCCTGCGACTCTCAGCTGGCAGCCTGCTGTGGTCAGTTTGGAGGATATCACCTGGTTGTGCAGTCAGGACCCCCCAGCAGTGCCTGAACTTGGCCTTGGTCCAGCCATACCTCCTTACTCAGTGGTCCTTGACGGAGGTATTAGCACAAGAGACAATGGCAGAGGGAAAGCAGAAATCACATCCTCTTCTCCTGGTTTGGATCTGAATCTGCAGAGCAGAGTCTCTAGCAAAATGGATTTAATTATGTGGTTTCAGTCCAAGAGAGCCTCTCCTTCACTCCAAGCCCAAGCCCGGGTTCCAGGAGTGCACTGGCCTCCAGCTGGTGAATGGGGAAGGGAGGGAGGAGAGATGAGGGCGCGAGGCAGAGACGCTCAGCCAGCAGCCACTCCTCGAGGATGGAGGAGGAAGCGGAGAGATAGGGTTCCCCGCGTTTGTGTGCGGGCCTGATGTGGCCCCTCAGTGTCAGGGAGTCTAAGCCAGAGGAGTATGATTGATGCCTTCTTTGGGAGAACTGCAGCAAAGCAAGCTTCTTCCCAGGTAGTGGGATATTCTGAGCTTTCCCAGCAGAAGATACGTTGTAGCTGCAGAAATGTGATGGAACAGGAAACAGGATGACTCCTGAAACTAGCTGGGAAAGGGGTGAAACACAGGGTTCTATTTCACCTCTACTCCTATGTATAAATCACAAACGTCTCAGAGGATATTTATTAAAACGGTAAGGAGGGCTTCCCTGGTGGCGCAGTGGTTGAGAGTCCGCCTGCCGATGCAGGGGACGCGGGATCGTGCCCTGGTCCGGGAAGATCCCACATGCCGCGGAGCGGCTGGGTCCGTGAGCCATGGCCGCTGAGCCTGCGCGTCCGGAGCCTGTGCTCCGCAACGGGATAGGCCACAACAGTGAGAGGCCCGTGTACTGCAAAAACAGAAAAAAACAAAAAACAAAAAACGGTAAGGAAACGGCCCATCTCCTGGAGACCCAGCACCACCGCCTCAGTGCAATGGGTCTCCCAGCCCCATCCTTTGACTTGATTCTGCTCTTTCTCTGCCTTAGTCCTATTCACTCCCCACTCCCCTCTTCCCCAAAATAAAATAGAGTTCTCTCCCCAAGATCTATTCTGAGCCAGGACAGGGGAGAGAGTCAATCATGATTTTAAACATAGTATCATGAACTAGGAGCCCTTATTCTAATGTGTCCCCAGTAGCTGTCATTTATCAGGTACATGTAGATAAGAAAGCAGAGACATTTCTACCTTCCAGAAGCTGTTCTGCGCAGCCATGCTGAAATCTATTCACCATGCCTGCCTGTGAAGAATACAAAAAGAGAGTAAAGAAATAAAAAGCAGAATTCCTCAAGTAGGGTGATGCGAATCAAAGTGGAACAATTATGACCATAAATAATAATAATTAATATTAATAGCATTAATAAGTAAAGAGTATCAAACTGGGTGAAAAGTAGATTGGAATAATTTTCTGCCTACAAGAGCTATCCTGAAATAAAATGCCACAAAAGGCCAAAATAACAGGTTAGAAAAACTTGTCACATATAAATTTTTAAGTAGATGACAATATTAATATTTAACAACAATTTATCCAAACTTTGTTTGTCTTACTAGGTGCTCAGCAGTGTTCCTTGCACTAAATGAATTTTATCCAAGTTGGAGATTTTATAATGCTAAAAGAGTGAGTCATAAAGATATCGCTTTTTTTTTTTTTTTTTTACCATATTGGTTTTTATTATGAAATCAGCACATGATTCTTGCAACAAATTTCAATAAGACAGATGAGTGAAAGGTACAGGTGTGGGTCTTCCCTCCTGGCAACCTTCCCCAGGCTGAGCCTGCTCAGCTGTATCTCCTTCCAGAATTTTCCCCTAGTCTTTTGCCACATGTTCAATACTTAAAAAAAAAAAAAAAAATCGAGATCATATTCTTCCACATTTTTTCTTTTACTTAATATATCCTGTGTCTCTTTCCAAGTCAGTTCATATAGATTTGCCTTGTTCTTTTTCACGTCCATAGCTTTTATTCTGGGGCTTCCCTGGTGGCACAGTGGTTAAGAATCCACCTGCCAATGCAGGCGACATGGGTTCAAGCCCTCGTCCGGGAAGATCCCACATGCTGCGGAGCAACTAAGCCCGTGTGCCACAACTACTGAGCCTGTGCTCTAGAGCCCTTGAGGCACAACTACTGAAGCTCATGCACTTAGAGCCCATGCTCTGCAACAAGAGAAGCCACAGCAATGAGAAGCCCGCGCACCATAACGAAGAGTAGCGCCTGCTCACGGCAACTAGAGAAAGCCCGCACACTGCAACGAAGACCCAACACAGCCAAAAATAAATAAACAAATAAATAGACATACATAAGCATTTATTTAATACTGATGTCTTTTAATGTAAACAGTTCCCCTGCACGGATATTTCAGATTGCTTCCATTCTTTTTACCACTTCAAGGAACTGGTGAACATCTTTACATGTGTTTCTCTGTGTACATGTCATTGTAGGATGAATTTCTAGAGGGAGGGTATTGAGTTTCAGGCATAGGTACTTTTTATGTTGTGAGATACTCCACATCATCCTTCCAGAAGTTATATCGTTTTATATCCAACCAAGTGTCTGAGGGTGGACACGCCCCTCTTTCTTTCTCAGCAACATAGGATGCTTTCGTTCTTTTTACTTTTGCCAAAATGATCAAAGAAGTGGTGTCTTGCTGAGGTCTAAATTTGCATTTATTGGCTACTAATGATGTTAAGCATCTTTTCATATATTTACTGGCCATTGTATTTCAACTTCTGTGAAATGCCTTTTCAAAGGACACGAGAGATACGTGTTTACAGAAAATGAGAACCAAGTGCAGTTTGAAATGTCAAGGGTTTGTTATTACTTCTCAAGTCTTCAAAAAAGAATAGGCGTGGAGGTGGGCTGGGAGAGCCATTTTTCAGGAGTGGGGAAGAGAAATGAAGTCACGTTTATGACTCACATTAACAACTTAAAAAAATCAAAAGCATCCCATGAAGATGCGGCAAATGTAAGGAAATCTGTACTTTTTTAAGCTTTCAGAAAATAAGCAATTTTGATGCTACATAAATTGTCCCAGAAATAGAAAACACAATATGCTACTGAGTTTATTCTGTGAAGCAAATATAACACTAATAATAAACCTTGATTACAAGGAAAGACAACTATAGCTCTTTATCATTTGTGGCTCTAAGATGAATATACTGAACACACTAATAGAAAATATAAATCTACAACATACTGATGCAAAATTCTACAGTGACAAGGTTGGGGTTTCCATGAAATATAAGGATAATTTGATATACGGAAATTTATGCACATAATATACTATATTCATGGGATAAATAAAAAAGGAAAATTATGACCATCTCATTAGAGTCGGAAAATTCAGCACCTAATCCTAATAAAATATTTAAATCTAGAAATAGACATAATGCCTTTTCATGAAGAGAAGTGGTTTTTGTAGATTAGCTGCTGACAATACTGGAAGTCAATTTCATAAAATTAAATAATTTAAGAATTCAAGCTAATGCAATAAAGTATGGAACCAAAATAAGAAAAATAAGTACTGAAAAAACAGGAAAGAAAACCAGCATTAGGTATTCATGAAATATTCATTTCATAGCTATTACAATTAGGAAAAATTCAGCGAAACAAAAGGGAAGTATTAAAAATGAATAATATTTCTATTGAGTAAAAAAACAAGTTAGAAAACACAGCATTATATTATTCATAATCGCCTCAAAACAACTTAAGGTATCAAGGAAATAATGTTGGCATGAAATGCAAAGAGGTAACAAATTTTACTTAAAAGAAAAATGAAAACCAGAAGCCCTGGGAGGCCATACGGTGTTGCTAGATTAATCAGGATATATCTTCAGACCTTCTCAATGGTCCCCATCTGCAAATGCAACAGCAAGTAACTTCCTTCATCAAGTTAACTAGAAAGATAAGTAGCCCCCAGCCCCTGCGTGGGAGATCCTCTGCAAAGAACTGCACGAAGCCAGAGAACAGAGCGGGGCATGGAGCTGATCGCTGACCAGAGTGCAGGCAGCAACCAGAACAAGTTGGTGCCGTTATATGAAGGACTCATAAGGGCGACAGAAACATGAAGACCCCAACGTGCCACCATAAAGGAGTGTTTCTATAAACACGAAGGTACATCCCCTCTTGATGAAATGGCATAGAGTCATCAAAAATAACCTTGGGCTTCCCTGGTGACGCAGTGGTTGAGAGTCCGCCTGCCGATGCAGGGGACGCGGGTTCGTGCCCCGGTGCGGGAAGATCCCACGTGCCGCGGAGCGGCTGGGCCCGTGAGCCATGGCCGCTGAGCCTGCGCGTCCGGAGCCTGTGCTCTGCGACAGGAGAGGCCACAACAGTGAGAGGCCCGCGTACCGCAAAAAAAAAAAAAAAAAAAAAAAAAAAAAAAAAAATCCTTATGACAACTGTGTAGCAATATGAAAAATACTTGTCTTATAATACTACATTTTAAAAGTAAGACACACTATGATAAGTATGTAATAAAAGCCATGCGAAAAAGAATATACATTGGAAAAACAACTGGAGGTAAGTGAATAAAATCGAGAGATATGTTGTGGTGGTATTGGGGGTGATATTTGTCAAATTTTAATGAAAATGTATTTAAAGTGATTTTTGAGCAACAAAAGAAGCTGCAACAGAAGAAAGAATCTTTAACCGAGGGTAACTGTGCAATGCTGCCTGTGCTGGGAAGGAAAAAATAATTTGCCGTCTACTCTTCTGCATTCTTGGCTGAAACCCCGGTAATAAAAGGCAGATTAACTAGAGAAAAACAGACAGAAGTTTATTAACACGTATACTTCATGCACATATGAGATACCCAGGGGAAAATGAGTAACTCCTCAAGGTGGCTTGGAATTCAGTCTTAAATACCATTTTAATAGGGAAAGGGGATGGGGGAAGTAGACCTCTTAGGGGAGAGTAAATGATTTTTAGGAATGATGAATGGGTCCTTAGAAGAATAGGTGGGAGATGTGATAGTTTGTGACAAAGATTCTCTGGGTGTGGGATTGCCTTCTCTCCCCTCCTGTGATAAGAGTCAATTTTCCCTGGTTGATGAAATTCCTGGGGAGCCGAATCTATGACAATTGAGTTCCTTTTGGAGGATCTGTCTTTAGGCAGATAAGGGGAGTTCAGAGAAAGCCCCTCTCTGCATGTATTTATTCATGTGCTGAACTCAAAATAATCAATAATCAAGTAACCAAAGCAGCATGTTTTGGGGTGTCGTGTTCTGCTACCCTTCACCTGTCTGGTTAAAACAAACAATTAACCAACTAATTATCTCCTCATCTCTAGGAAGGCTTTCTAGAGACTGGGCAATCTGCCAGAATTACAGACGGTAGAGGGCTGGACGGAATGATTACTCACTTGCTTTCTGGTTTACAGTATTATAAATGACATGGCTCTGATCATCTTTATGCCTGCCGTTAGCTTATTGGATGATTACCAGAAGGCTTTTGTGACTTAATATCAAAATTTCAAAAGTTCTTCACCAATCTACTTTGCTACCAGTAACCTAAGAGATGACCAGTTTTACTACGTCCTAGTCGGCATTGAATATTATCATAGTTTAATTGTTTGGATAAAGTCCTTAGACAAAAGTGATGTGACATTTTTGAGACGTTAAGATTTTTGAAGTATTCTAACCTTGCTTTTTTAACTTCCAAATATTATAATTAGATAGTCCACTTTCCCAGGGCATTGTTAAAGCTTTTTGGACCGAGATGACTAGAGAAGAAATACGCTGGCTACCCTCTGAGCCACAGGCTTGGGAGGAGATGATGGAAAAAACTGGTTTGGAAATGTAATCATAGGAAAGTGATGTCGAGGGGGGAAGGTACCAGAACGTGAGTTTTGTGAGGGCAGGGATTGGGCTGATACACCAACCGCCAAAATCACAGCATCTAGAACAGCGCCTGGCACAGACTTTGCACTTGGTATTTGAAGGAAGGAAGGAGGAAGGAAGGAAATCTGATTGTTAATACCCACATTTTGTTGCTATGCTGTCACCATCTTCATAATATGAAACATAAAAATGTGTTCCAGCAAAGTTGGTTGAAGAATTGATCATGCAACCTCATTTGCCTCCATTTGCATTTGGAGATGTACCAAAAAAAAAAAAAGAAAAAAAAAAAAAGGATTCACACATTCTCCTAAAAAAAATCCCTTAGGAAAGTAAACAAAAAACCTTTGGTGGGCTTCCCTGGTGGCTCAGTGGTTGAGAGTCTGCCTGCCAATGCAGGGGACACGGGTTCGTGCCCCGGTCCGGGAAGATCCCACGTGCTGCGGAGGGGCTGGGCCCATGAGCCATGGTCGCTGGGCCTGCGCATCTGGAGCCTGTGCTCCAGAACGGGAGAGGCCACAACAGTGAGAGGCCCGCGTACCGCAAAAAAAAAAAAAAAAAAAAAAAAAAAAACCTTTGGTAAGGGACTTCCCTGGTGGAGCAGTGGTTAAGAATCCGTCTCCCAGTGCAGGGGACACGGGTTCGAGCCCTGGTCCAGGAAGATCCCACATGCCACAGAACAACTAAGCCCTTGCGCCACAACTACTGAGCCTGCGTGCCTAGAGCCCGTGCTCCGCAACAAGAGAAGCCACCGCAATGAGAAGCCCACATACCACAACGAAGAGTAGCCCCCGCTCACCACAACTAGAGAAATTCTGCACGCAGCAACGAAGACCCAATGCAGCCAAAACAAACAAACAAACAAAAACACCCTTTGGTAAGCACATTAGCAGGTGTCCAAACACCTGGCCTGTCGGGTGATGGATTCCTAGTAGCGGAATTTGCTGCATTTTCCCTAGTCATCCGGAACACTCCTTCCCCAGCCTTCCTCCACCCTTGACCAAAGCCGTGAGAACATCTGGGTCTGGCCTTGAGATCCAAACTGCTGGGACTTACCTTTCCATGACCTTCAGACTCTCCAGTAGCACTCAGCTGAAGCGTTATTCTCATAATAGACTGCTGCCTAACACAGGCTGTACTTCTGGTGCTGAAGGGTCCATAAAGTTCTATAAAATGAGTTGCAGGGCTACTCCAAGCTCTTAAATTATACGATCTTCACAGTCACGCAAACTAGAGTTCTCCTGCCCTTTCAGGACAGGAACAATCTATTCTCTGTATCTGTGACCTTTGGCCTCCTTCCACTCTCTAGATTCTTCCCCCACGGCTCCCATTAATCCTGAGATAGTGCAAAACAAAGTCCTTTCCACTTGCTGCTGGCTGATGAACCGGCTTTGACTAGAGTTAATTGGGTCACTTCCAATGTGCCTGCGCACATGTTTCTCTACCGTCCTTGAGTGAAGGAAGAGAGATTTTTCTTTTCTCAGAGGAATATTGTCCTCAACCAGCAAAGGAGGCAGACGACAGGCTTCTGGGAAGCTGTAGTCCTAGGTTCTTACCCTAATTCCATCACTACCTGGTTTATAATCAAGGGAAAGTCACCCCACCCTTGGGACCAGCTTTTTCCTCTGTGAAAGAGGAAAAAGATAACCAATTATCTTCTGTGTTGGGTTTTCAGAAAGCATCACGGACCAATGGCAACAGTCTTTCTCAAAGAGCCTGGATGCCGCATCACAATTTTTCTTGTGAAAATGGTCCAGACACCCTTACCAAGAGTGGCTGGGAAGTTTATGCTTCTTTGCCATCTATGTACAGATGAGCTCTAAGATGTAGGTTGGAAAGGGGCTGAACTCCTAGGCGTACAGAGATATCTCAAAGAAAATGCTAACTTAGCCTTTTTTTTTTTTAAATTGAAGCATAACTGATGTATAATATTATGTAAGTTTCAGGTGTACAATATAGTGGTTCACAATTTTTAAAGACTCTATTCCATTCAGAGTTATTATAACATATTGGCTATATTCCCTGTATTGTACAATATATCCTTGTAGGTTATTCATTTTATACATAGTAGTTTGTACCCTTAATCCTCTCCCCCTATCTTGCCCCTCTCCTTCCCCTCATTCATTCATTCAACGGGTTTTAATTAAGTGAGGCCTTGACGGGGGCCGAGGATTTAAGGACGCGTTCCCAAACTTGTCTGCATGTTGGCATCACTTGGCAAGGCTTCAAAAAATACTGATGAGTGGGTGGGTCCTACCCCCCAACGACAGGGATTTAACTGATCTGGGACATGATCCAGACTTGGGAGGTTTTCAAGGATCTGCCAGTAATTCCGTTGAGTTTGGGAACCACTGTATTAGGCATGGGGAGCTTCCTTCTGGCTCTACTGCATCAGTAGACTTTTACTCTTCGGGTACGTATCCTAGCTTCTTGATAACCAGGGGAAGTTTTGGGGGGTAAACTGTGAGACACAGGATTCATCTTCCAAAGGGTCTTGCCCACGTCTTCCCTTGCCTGTCACAGAGCACAAGCTTAGGGCAGGTCCCACAGGGCACTGAGGAGATCGTGGGAAAAGATACAGTCTCTGCTCTAATGGCACTGGGGGCCCAGCCGGGGGATGGACCCCAGATAAGCCGTTAACAAGGAGGAGAGGTAAATGGTAGGACACGAGGAGGATGAAAGGGACGGGGTGTTGCGGGAGCCCCTCAGGGGGACACCTTCTCCCAGGATGGGCAGGCTGTGGGAGAAGGGGAGGGAGCGCCTGATCGTGAGAAGCTGGTGCCTTGCAATGCTGTTCCCACCACGTGCAATCCTGGGCCTGGGCCTTTGCCAGTCACCTCACTGAACCCTCTCTGCCCATTGCCTGCGTGCATTTCCAGCCAGAGGTGCCGTTCACTAAGTTATCTGATGTACACATGTTAATTGAGCACCTCTGTGCCGGGCATCATGCCAGGCCCAGCTGTGAACGAGGCAGACAAGGACAGGGTGCATTATGGGAGAGAGCTACCTTGCCCAGCCCTATAACATCTGGGCACTCAGGCAAACCTTTTGCGAGCTCCCAATGATGCTACAGAAATGAGTACATTACTTCCTCTTCTTTTTGCCCTAGTTGGTCAAGCTATCTCCGTGGAACAATACCAGACTTTAACTAAGAAAACTTGAGAAACTTCTGCTTGCGAAGATGCTCCCAGCAATGATGACAGAGGCAGACCTGCCGTGGTTCCTGATCACCCCTGGGGACGCCAGAAACACCTGGGATGGAAGGAAAGTTTGTCAGAGACCAGGTTTTCTGAGTGTACAGATGGGGTTGGAGACCAAGAAGACCTAAGTACTCATGTGAATTTCAACCGACGTTGGGACATTCAGAACATATGTATTTTCCAAATTGTATATAACTATACAGTACATTTATGATTAAATTTTAAAAAAACCCTTTATTTTAAAATCAACTATGCTCTGCGAGTCCTCCATGCCCCTCCTTGCCCTGCCCCCACCCCATCTCTCATCACAGCCGCACCGCTGCTGAGCTCTGATCTACATTCCCAGCGCCCCGAGAGGAAACGTCGGTGATTTGAGAAAAGCTGTTACTGAGAGATAGTTATCCCTTTATTGCAGCAGAATTTATAATCTTGAAAAATTGGACATGGTTGAAATGTTCCAACACTAGGAGACCCGTTAAATAGAAAGTATTCATCCACTGGAGAGAACTCTATGTAGCGATCAAGGTGATGTTCAGGAGAGTCAATAATTGGATTAACATGGAAAATGTTTATTTTAGCAAGTTAGGTGAACAAAGCAGGATGAAAATTGTATATCCACTTTCTCACTTAGAACCTAACCAGGGGAAACACATCTCTCAAACCTGGCAGTAGAGAAAACAAAAGAAAACTCTGGCAGGAAGTAGAGCAAGGTCACACGGCAGCTATGGTTATTTAGAGGTAATTTTCGTTACTTTTCACGTTTCCTTTGATGTAATTCCTATGATGTGAATTACTGTTTTATGAATTGGAAAGAATAGATAATATTTACATCAAAATTAAACAGTTTTTAAAAAAGAGGACCAACTCATGGTCCGCTGGTCTTAGCTTCTTCAATCAGTTGAATGAATACAGTCTCACCCTCACTAGTGACAGAAGTCACAGTGGGAGGAGAATGAGTGTGTTTTCATGGGAGGCCACGCCCATGATGAAAACCATGGCTGAAAACCATGACACCTAGTCTTTTGGGTTTCTGGACCCAATTCCATGGTGTGTGTGCGCGTGTGTATGTAGGATTCCCCACATCACCAAGCAATTCTGGACACCAACAGGGAGTGGGCCTGGGGTTGCAGAGCTGTCCTAGGGTCAGGAGTGCTGTTGGAATGGGGTGCTGGGCTCGGGGAGAATGGGGCAATGCAACAGTGAAAAGTGATCAAGAATCTGCTCAATTGGGAGATTGGGACTGACATATATACATTATTATGTATAAAACAGATACCTAATGAGAACCTACTGTAAGGCACAGGGAACTCTACTCAATGCTCTGTGGTGACCTAAATGGGAAGGAAATCTAAAAAAGAGTGGCTGTATGTATAGGTATGACTGATTCCCTTTACTGTACAGCAAGAAACTAGCACAACATTGTAGAGCAACTATACTCCAAATAAAAATTAAAAAAAAAAAAAGAATCCACACACACTCAAGACAAACGTGCGGCACACTTTCTTTTGAGCAAGATTTTTTCCCCACTTATTTTCTTTCTTTTTTCTTTAGGATTTTAACATGGTTATCACCAACTGTTATCCAATTTACTGACTGAGGGAAATTAAGAGGTTTGGATAGAAAGATGATGTCAGCATATTGAATTTTAGGAGCCTTGGGACTGCAGCTGGACAAGACTAGACTTTGGAGAGATTTATGGTCTCCGGCCATAGCCTTGCGTCATTAGGTGGAAATTGGTGTCGAGTTTTCAGGGGAATAGGAGACCGATGACCTGGGGAACACCATGACTTGAGGGAGTAGAGGAAGAAGACCCTACAAAAGGGACAGAGCATCAGTCAGAGACGGGATGCAGTGCCAGCTCTTGGGTTTCTACAGGGGTTTCTACTGGAGAAGCACGAGAAACACCAGTGCTCAGACGTGAAGGGCGCAGACTTCGGAGGCTGGGACCCCAGTTCTGCCGCTTTCTACTCAAGGGACAGGTTATCTCCTCTCTCCACACCTCGGCACCAGTAACGATACTGGTGGGTCTGGGATTTGATCTCTCTCTGCAGAAGCTTATGGATTCTGCGTCAGACACAAAGGACTTTACTGCTCCCGGCCCGGCTGGCAACAAGAGCATCAGTGTGTGGGACGGGGTGGCTGCTGCTCCCCAGGAGGTGTGCACGGCGGCTGAGGAGCCCTGAGCGAGGGGCAGCCACCTCTTCCAGAGCAGGTAGGAAGCAGACTCGTTCTTCGTCCCCGGGATACATCCCCCCCCAATTCCTCAAGGTTACTTGCTATAAATGCCACCCCAGAAAGGTCCTGGGAAAGCGAGGTCAGGGCTTCGCTTGCCTGGTACACCCAGCAAGAAGCACAGGCGCCGGGACCTGAGGAGGAAGACACCCAGCACCTGCCGCGGGGCTGCCGGGAAGATGAAGGTGATGTGAGCACACGTGGAAAGGGCTCTCGGCCTCCGCGATCATCAGCCGGGGTGGCCATACGGAGAAGGCGGGGTTGGGGGTGGCGGCTGTGTTATCACCTTACATCCGAGATTGAAAAAAGTCATTCAACAAATATTTATGGAATGCTTGTGTGTTGCTGACACCAGAGACACGGAGTTGAACAGAACGAAGCTACCGACCTCCGGGCGCTTCTGTTCTAGTACAGGGGGACGCGCCGCGGATAAACTAGCGGAGGAGCTGGTGCACAGGCCGCAGACCCGGATGAGGAGGGGGATTGACTCGGGGCCGCCTTGCACAGAAGCACGTCCTGATCCAACTGCTACTGTAGCGGGTGGCTGTCGAGAGCAGGCGGGGCGTGCGCTGCTGGGGAAGAGACGGAGGAGGGAGGCCAGGCCAGGAGAGCAGGGCAGATGCGCCAGCCTGTGTCGGGGGCAGCGGCGGAGGGTCTCGGGAGTGCCCGGCTGCGCGGGCGCTGGAGGTCAGGTCAGCGCCCCGGGGAAGGCGTCACCTGCTGGCGTCACGCGCGGGCGGCTTCAGGGTCCTGGAGGGAGAGGCCAGCCGGCCGCAGGTGAAGAGCAGGGAATTGGAGTCGGCGGCAGAAACTCACTCCAGAAGTTTGTCATGAAGGAGAGGACTGGGATCGTGCAAAATCATTGCATGTTTCAGTGCCACAGGGACTAGAGGAGGGAAAAGGTTGACCTCCTTGTGGGAGGGACGATGGAGCAAAGTCCCCGAGAAGGTGGGAAAGGACGGACGTGTGGGGACAGCGCCTGACCGAAGACGCCTCTCCCGGTAAAACAGGAAGGACGGGAAAGGATGGGTGTGCGTCCAAGTAGGTGTCTAGATCAAGGAGATCCCGTGGCCTCCATTTCCTCCCGGAAACGGGAAAGGAGACGATCTGAGTGATGTTAGGGAGTTGCAGATTTAGGAGGAATTTCAGAGATTTGGGACTTCCTGGTAGAGAAACCAGTGCAGGAGGGGTGGCTGAGGAAGCCCAGGGAAGGAGGAAAAGGCCCAGGCCCCATACAGAAGGAAAAGGTGTGGGAGCCTGGGTGGTGGCCCGAGCCAGGGGAGAGGTGACAGAGGTGACAGGTGGCCAGACGGGAAGCGCCGCCTGGAGGGCAGTTTCTGAGGCAGGTGAGGGCGGCAGCGAGGACACCAGGAGAGGATGGAAAAGGGAAGAAGTGAAGCGGAAGATTTCAGAGGCAGAAGCAGGAAGACAGCTCCTGCCAAGACTGGAGGAGCCGGAGGGCAGGTCCCATGGCACCAGCCTGGGCCTGTGTTTCCCTCTCCCCTCATCTCATTCAGGGAGCGTCGTGTTTGCCGCCTTCTTTTTTCCATCTTACAAAAGTCAAATGCAAGTTCTATCTTTGGAGCATGGGGGGGGGGGGGCAACAGAAGTCGTTGAGGATCAACACACGCAGGCCAGGGCGAAGAATGGTGTTTCTCCTTTTATTTAAAAACAGTGCTTCATTACCATTTGCAAAGGCAGAGGCAGTGCTCCTCCTTCGCTTAGAGTTTATAAAAGCCAGCAACATGATCAATAATTTATACACATGGATAGTAATACAAAAAAATAAGGAATAAAAGCTAAAGATCTAACTACTCCGACCTTCACAATTCCAGCTACTTGATAATAATAGGAGTAACCCAATGAATACTGTATGGTCTGAAAGCTACTATACAATATGATTCTTAACAAGAAGGGGAGGGAATTAGAGACTGTCACAAAGCCCTGGGTGCTTCTCTGGAGTTTGTAGGGAAACAGGACCCTGGGCAAGCAGCTCGGGTGTCCTAGGAAAAGATTTGGGGGTGGGGGAGTGGGGAGTGGGGAGAAAAGGCGAGGTGGTCGATTATACAAGCATCCCATGTGATGCCCCCATGCCCCATAGGTACCTGTTTTGCCATGGCAATGGGAGGGGGCCGGAAAAACTGCACGTTGCATGTAGGGATGGTTTCGTCCCTGCCACGGGGAGCGGGGACAAGAGGGGAGGTTCGGTGGCATTTTTAGCCTTGCAGAGATTTGGACTGAAAAGCTCAGAGACTCAGGTGGGTCAGCCTGTCAGGGACAAGCCACCCCGCCTGGCTCTCTCAGCACTGTGCAGCCCTAGCTTACGTGTGTCAGCCCCAGGTTTGCTCCAGCTATTCACAAGCAGAATTATAACACAAGAAAAAAAAAATTCATATCCCTTAGGGGGATAAAAAAAGGAGGATCAATTCATCACTCGATATATAATACAGCCAAAATGAGCTGCCAGGACAAGCACACACACACGCAATACTGTGAACAGAAAATACAAGAAAGGACAAAGCTGCGGTTCTGGGTGGGGTATCGACGTTGCTTAAAGCACTCATCAGTCCCCGGAAAAACCAAACCAAAAAACATTTTTAAAAAATTCAAAAACATATGCACCCCCTGGGAATCTGGCGTTGGTAACAGGGGCGGGTGGTAGGGGGGAGAGAAGAGCATCGCTGTTCCCTTTTTGCTGGCTGGTGTGAGCTGAGCCCTCGCCACACTGGCGGGCGCGTGTGTCACTCCCAGGCGGAGGGGCCCCGGCTGGCAATCCCCTTAAAGGCAAGGTTTGAGTTGTGGCCAATGAGCAGTTCTCTCCGTTACCAAGCCCTGCCAACCAGCACTACCATGGCTGAAGTGATCGACCGTTTTCCTGAGTAATCTGTAACTGGCTACAGTTCCGGGAACGTGGAGAACTCAGCTACTGCGGCCACCCGCCATATTCGAGGACTCCCCTCCGCCCTCCTTCCTAGTGCATCCGATTCGGGAATTTGAGAACCTGCTGCAGCCTGGTCTGTAAGCCTTATTTTAGATGGGGGCCAGGGACTCAACGGCACTCGCTAAACCAGAGGGCACATGCTGGCTTAGGACACCCAGAGTCTACTTGGGAAGGGCCCTGCTTCACGCTCTAGCTCCTGGATGGCTACTGCCTGGTTGATCAGTCAAGCGAGGATGAAGGAAGAACACAGCAAAGGGGAAAGGGAGGGAAGAGGCTTTCGGACAGTAACATTTCCAAAAAAATCGTGTTTTATGCAACAGAGAATCAGGTTTCACTGGTGGATACTACAAACGGTCAAACATTTTCAAGAGCATGACAAAATAAAGACACACAAATTTACGTTGGATGTTCACCTTGCCCACTATTTTTTTTCCTATCTTAAAACAGTGCAAACAGGTAACTTATGCTTTTAAAACACCACTACCCCTTCCCCACCCCCCAAAGTCCCTTTCCTCCTATTTTCTGGGGGAAACAAGTCTGCGATTCTGCAACTGTTTCTGTGCTAGGGGGTTGCAAGCAGCCGAGAAGCGGCTGGGCTTGGTGAAAGGGGGCGGTCCCAACGACACCCCCCACCCTCCCTTACAGTGCCCTCTGGGCTGTCCCTTGCTTCCCGCCCTTGGCCTCATCCTCCCGCCAGAAGGAAGGGAGGCCATCCAGCCCTTCCTGCAGATCCTTGGGGTTGCTTCCATTCCGAGTTTACACCTCCTTCCTACCTGGAAGCTATGTGACTAGTTACAGGGTGGTAGTGATTCACCGACTTATCTGCTAGAGCTCTAGGAAAGTAGAAACTAAACTAAGAGCAGTTCAGCCCCTGAGGAGTCACACTTTTGAGAGAAAGCTGCTATCATTGATTTCTACTGAATAGAGCTCCGCTAGCTCCCCTTAAACTAAGAGCTGAGCTCCAGTCCCCTTCTTTTTCAAGGAAGAATAATATCGGCTCAGTTCCAACTGTGGCTGCTGAAGGAGGATGGTGACAGCGGGCTTTGTAAAAACTGAGAGCCTTAAAAGTGACGAATCACAACAGCTGAGCTCGGTCAGTGGGAGCTGAACTATGTAATATAAGGAATTCTGGAAAAGCTCTAAGGACAGCTCTCTGGGCTGAAAGAGGGATATTCAGATAAAGGTGGTCACTAGAGGGCTCCTGAAAGGAGCCCAGCTTCTAAGAGTAAGATGCTTAGTATAGAAGTCCACATCGTGACCTACAGTAAAGCTGTCGCAACTGATTCAGCATGGATACGTTTTCCGGAATTATTCACCAGCATCCTCTAACAAACTTACAAGATGCCATACTCTCTTCTGACTCAGTTTCTTAGTCCAGTGGGAACTAGAGTCAGGAATAAACAAGCACTGATGCTTCGAGGAACCTGCCTCTGATGAAGTTGCCTGTATGCGATCTCAAAGTTCAAAAGCTGATGGGGAGTTGATGCTTCGAGAGCCCCAATGCTCAGTGATGACACTGAAAACCAAAGGCCCTTTAATAACAAGCAGAACTCTGTTTAGTCTTAGTAAAAGGAGCTGAAGGAAGCAGTATTAAAACCATCCCTGGAAATGCAGCAGAGGCCCGCTGGAAAACACAGAGCTTGCCTATGGAGTCCTCAGCCAGAACCAGCTGAACTGAAATGCACAAACCTCAGGCTTCTGCCTCTTGTAAAAGGGCTGTGGAAGCTGCCTCCTCTGCCTTTCCCATCATCTTTCCCTCTTTCTGGAAAAAAAGAATAGAAAATTCTTGAACTCATTGCCCTATTTTCCTCCCCTGCTATGGATACAACCATTTAGAATTTGGCCTTGCCTCCACTGAGCAGTGGCTTGCCATTTCTGAGAATGGTCCCTATTTGAACAGGACACAAAATTTCTCTCAGTTTCTTCACTCAGTAAATGCTCTCCCTCAAAACAAAAGCAAAAGAAAGAAAAAAATCCTCCCTGCCCCCATTCCCTAGACCTGTGAAAGCCCCACATCCCATCCCCACACCCCAAACTAAAATATTTATATACACACACAACAAAAATTGTCTCAACAGCAACAAACCAAACTTTGGCTTGGGGAGGGGAACCCTTAACAATGGCCAACGGACTGGGCAGTCTGGTGTCCCCTATTCTGTGCATTCCTCCCCAGAATCAGTAAGAATTGCATCGAGGCCTCTAGCTTCCTTGATGTCTCCCCTAGTTTCAGGGAAGCCTCCCTCCCAGTTATTAGGAGAGAGAGGATTCTGAAGGGGGAGAAGATATGTATTATACACGACAGGCCAGTCCCCCCCCACAGATCCCTCTCCTTACAAAGAACGTTTGATGCTGTCATATGTCAGTCATTTTAATTCAGGGACATGAATCAGTATCAGTCAAGAACACGGGTGGAGGCAGGAGTAAAAAAAAAACCAAACAAACCAAAACAAACCCATAACAAACCAGAAGCTCCATGTCTCTGAATTACTTACTCCCTTTAGCAGCTATCCCTCGGGTGAAAGGTCACCCTAGTACCAATGTGAATAGACCAGGGAGCCAAACGGACCGTGCTTTTCTATTTTCTAATGGCTTCATTTTGGAAATGCTGCAGGACCCCTGCCTTTGACAGCTAAGAGCTAGAAGAGAAACACTTTCTCCCCTGTCTGACGACAGATAAGTCGAAGCCAGGTAGTGACAGCAGTGACTCACTGTGGTGGCCACCACATGACTCCTCCTGGCAACATATGAGATCCTGGCCATTTCAGACCCTCATTCCTGTACGGGAGGGGAGCAGCCTCGGGGGCTTGTTTCATGTCCTGTAGTGTTCATGAGTACCAAGTGGTCCAGGTGCTCAGCTGGGTGTCTTTGGAGGATAGTGAGAAGCTGGGTGGAGTGGCCACGAGGGCTCCAGACTGTGGACAGAAGTGACTCGTAAAGGCTCTGGAGGATGAAGAGTCCTATGGCTTTGGAGCTTGAACGAAGTGCCTTCGCCTGCCCTCACATGTCCTGCTCACAGAGACCTCCGGGGACGGCTGGTCTAGGGCTCGGGGCTTTATCTTTTGCCACCAGAGCCTTTATTATCTGTTTTCTACTTTGTACTGACTTTCTGATGCGAGAGAAAGATCGGGAATATCAGGGCGCCTTAACCTGACATCGTCTGACACCCCTTTTCTTGCCCTCCCCCTCTTCACTGGCACGTGACAATCTGTACTTCTAGCCCTCAAGCCCTGCCCAGACGCCTCGGGGACATCTGGCCACTGGCTATTTAGTCTTCTGTCCCTGGGTCCTAAATTCCTGAATCTCGGGGACATGGGAGCAGGGTGTTAATAAAAGGAGAGATGAGCTAAGCTGTGGTTCAGTGAAAGGAAAAGCAGCCCAGCAGGAATGCTAGGGTTTACAGGAAAGAAAAGAGTGATCTTTTTCATACTCCAGAGTTCATTCCGAGACTGGGTTCCTAATGAGGTGTTTATTATCCACAGTCTGAGCACATGTCTGGAAATATTAATACTATAATTCCAAAAACGATGCCAACTGTCTCAGGCCTTGCGTGTAAGATGATTGTAAAGAGAATGAGGAGACAGGAGGGAAGAGGAGAGGAAAGTGTCTTAGTGATTCTCCTGCTTTGCCAGCACACATTCCTATAGTCTATTAGCATGTGGATTCCAGCCACAGCCAATCAGAATTGCCTGCCAAAGACCAGAAACTCAGAAGACTAGAAGGATATCCTGTTGCAGAGGGATCTCTTCCACTTCTGCTTGTCCCACAGCCACTCAGCACCAGGTACACTTTGGTAATTCTGTCTGCTGATTTCTGATCAGACGCATTTATCAGCTCCTAATGTCTCTCCTTCCTCATTGACTGCCTCTTCCGTGATTGACAGAATAAGCTAAGCACGGACATACAGACATGGAAATGCGTTATTTTTTTTTTTTTTTTTACCACAGTTAAAAAAAAAGAAAAAAAGAAAAAAATGCACAATCTTTGGAACAAAAGAATTAAAGGCAGAAATTTAAAGGAAAAATACATATTCAAAGAACATAGTGAGGTATAAAAAAGTATTCTCTCTTTTTTTGTGTTTTTTGTTTGTTTGTTTTTCCTCTTCATCTTGCTATAGAGTTCCTCTACTAGTAAATATTGCAATAGCCAGGCCTCATGAACTGGGGGGCTGTCCCACTTGCAGGGGTCTCACGTCACTTCAGTAAGGGGCAAATCGGCTGTAGCCACCTCGGTATAAACTCGCCTGTAGTAATTAAAGACACAAAAATATTAAAAGGTTGATGAGAGAAACATTACAAAAGAAGACATGTCCTGAGGAGGGATTTGGAAAAACAGCTTCCTTAGAAGCTTCAAATCAACTGGTTAGATGTTGTCTAGTGCATGAGGTCAGGAAACCAACTTCTGCCTCTAAGATGCTCAGACCACAGCCCAAACATTTACTGCTGACCTGATATTCTCAAGGGGAGAGTATGCTGATGGTTCATTATTTACGTGAGTTAGCACAGAGGAGCACTTCAATGAAGTTTAAAACCAAGTCTGTAAATAGTTTGATTTTTTAAAAGCATGGGTCTTGTCTACCTTGACGACCTCATTACAAGCGTGACCTAAAGCAGACTGCTGATCTTACCTTCTTACCCATTACCTGACAATGGAGAACACGTTACTTCTGACCACTATCTCTGTCACATCTCATGTTTGAGATGGTGCTGGATTTAAACCTGAGTTAATCTTTCAACGAATAAAGTCTATTTCCTCTGTAATTTATAAAAAATACCAACCAGGTTGTTTCTTGACATATCTTGTGTGTGTGTGTGTGTGTGTATATATATATATATATATATATATATATATATGGTATGTAAAACTGGGGTTTTAAGTGGGCTTCTTTCCTTTCTTTAATCATAATCTAATGAATTATCTTTTTCAATCAAAAGTTCCCTAGGAACATATCGCTCCTTGGGTCATTCTTTTAGTACAGGACTTATATCACTTGGGCACTAAATAAAACCTCAGGAATTCCCATCACTTCCTTATATCATACGTCTCTACTTCAGTTCTAAACACCACCCCCCATACCCCCGCAGGACCCTACTACTTCCTTCCACAGATCTTCATCAGTAGAGATTTAGTGTGGGAAGTGGCAGGCTCTCTCACATCCTTTATGTCTTAACTGTGACCATTGTTCTGCCTCCCTCTCAGACACGGTCATCTGTGTTTCCGGGCCGTTGGCCAGTGACACTGTGGATGGTAGAGAACTTCTGGCACAAGGAGGTATCACTGTGGACTGGCCAGTCTTTGCTGAATCCAGTGGGTCCCGTCATTGGCCCCAGAGGTGTCCAGGCCAACACAAAAATACTGCAGGGGGGATTCGAGTTTGGTCAGGGGGATTTTTATTTTAAAAATATGGAACGCTTCACGAATTTGCATGTCATCCCTGCACAGGGGCCCTGCTAATCTTCTCCGTATCATTCCAATTTTAGTATATGTGCTGCTGAAGCGAGCACAGGGGGATTATGCTAGATGAGCTCTATGACTTTTGTATACTTCTAAGAAATATACCATATTTTGCCACAAATGTTAGTAATAAAATATCTTTGTAAGGCATTTGCTTGGTGATTTTTAGTACTAGCTGCTGGAAGGCTTAGGAATAGCAGGGACATCCTTTGGCATCTGCATTTGAAGCAGACAGGTTAAGTTCTCTGAAAAGTTTACTGTGAAAACTGGAGAGTCTTGTGCCCCAAGTCTTTGAGAACACCTATCGGTAAAACTCTGCCACAGGTGTGCGTCCAACATCTGAGCCATTATAAAACAGCAACCTGTTCCCTTCCTTCCTCCCGAATAATGTCGTTACTCAGGGCAGACTGTCACTGTTCATTCCTTTCTGCCGTCCTTAACCAGGCCAGGCGGCTCACACCAGCACACACACAGAAGTGGTATGAAATTTCCAGACAGTCCTATTGGTTTTAACACTTTGGCAATGGAAGAAGGGCTGAATTATCACCTCCCTAGATCTTCTGTAGTCTGTAGGTAAAAGTCAGAAGAAGTAAAACGTTTGAAAAAATAAAAGGCACATCTACTTACCACAGCGCCAACTCCATAGCTAGCGGCAGGGGCGAGGGCATGGTAGGGGTCGGCCGTGTACACCCTGCCATAACTGGAAAAAGAGATCCAATCAGGGAGATAAAGGAAAGACAGTGATTAAAAAAAAAAAAAATTAAGGGGTTTCACTGTGCTAAGGACTTGTAACTTGGTCTTGGAATGTTATTAGAAAACTGGCAGAATGGAAAAAATCTCTCCGTTCTACTCCTAAAGGCAGCAACTGAAATTTTCTGAATTACTTCTATAAAATGGAAAAGAAGGGCACTGGAGAAGAGGAAGAGGGAAATTGGGGTCAAAGCCAGAAACACACAGGAACAAGCAGGAGGGAGGGGAGGAGTGTGAGCCTGTGCGCCGTTGGGTTTTTGGCAGGATAGAGTCCAGGCCGAAGGCCTGTGGAAAACCCAGCTCAGCAGGCAGTCCCGGGGGCTAAGTGCCCTTATGGAAACAGCGTGGGGAAGGAAAGGGGGTGGCGCGGGGCGGCCTGGCGCTCCCCGCCCCCGTCTCGGCACCTACCCGTCGCTATAAGCGGCGGCGGCAGCGGCGGCGGCGGTGGCAGCGGTTGCAGTAGCAGGCTGTGCGTATCTGTAGGCTGCGTATCCACCCTACAGGAGAGAGGAGAACCGACTTTACACATGCCTCTCCCCCGGGGGGCAGGCGAGCACACACCCGCCCACACGCAGATGGACGCAGACGCAGACACAGACACAGACACGAACACAGACACATCCGTGGGGAGAGAATGTTTCAAACTGCATCAGTCTGCATGTTACTCCTTAGTGTACAATTAAGCTCCACCCAAGGCAGGGATTTGCTTTGCAATTTGTAACAAAAATAAACTACACTGGAGAACCTCTTCTCAAATTTAAGAAATGAAGATATGATTTAAAACATTTTTTTATTGAAATATAGTTGATTTACAATGTTGTGTTAGTTTCAGGTGTACAGTAAAGTGATTCAGTTACACACATATATATATATTTATTCTTTTTTAGATTCTTTTCCATTATAGAATATTACAAGATATTGAGTATAGTTCCCTGTGCTCTACACTAGAACCTTGTTGGTTATCTATTTTTATATATAATAGTGTGTCTATTGTAATTCCAAACTCCTAATTTATCCCCCCGCTGCCCACCCCCCTCCCCAAAATGAAGATATGATTTTGGGTCTGTCTTCGTTGGAACTTTCAACAGGGAAAATACCTACAGGAAGTTGGGAGAACTTTACCTGACAGGAAATGTAAATTATAGATTAAAACATTAAATTTATATGTGTTAACTTCAGATTCTCTGATGCGTACTTGGATTGATCTATTGCTAAGAGACTACAGTATATAAAGAAAGGTCCCATACAGTGCTATGCTCCATGTGGCCTAGTGCGTTTGCCAAGAGGCTAAGATAATCAAGCGATATTTAGAAGGAAGAACCAGTGTAGATCAGGGGTTGGCAAACCTCCATCTGTGGACCAATGCAGTTGGCCTCCTGTTTTTGGAAGTAGTTGTGACAGAGACCATATGGCCTATGAAGCCGAAAATCTTTACCACTTGGCTCCCTACAGAAAAAGTTTGCCAAGTCCAATCTATACTTCAGACTCAGGCAAATCAGATTACAAAGGGCTGTGGACCCTTGGACTAGGTTCAAACAGATCAGGAAGCCCACCCGCCCAAGCATTTAACTGCATTTATTTTTCTTCCCTAAAAGGTTTTGGGACTTCTTACATCCTAATCTCACAGCAGGTTCTGGAGCTTTTCTTCCAAGGGTTCAAATATCCTCTCAGTCCTAGAGAGTTTCAACTCCCCTGTCCTGCTATTTCACCTCGGTTTAGGTGAACCAAATACTCAAAAGGTTTTCAATGTCAGGGTGAAATACTTCATGAAGGTTTTCAAAGATAATCACAACAACAAATGCCACACGAGACAGGCTATTTGAAAAAGTGGCAAGCTCTACCTTTCCTTCTTCTTCTTTACCTTTCTAGAATTCATCTATTTTTACCTAAACCTAATTCAGGTGTGTACTTTTATTACTGTCATTTCCCCATCAAATATAGGTAAATACAGCTATGTCCATTTGGACGGCACCTCAGCAGCGAGCACAGCATGTTTCGTTTCTGTAGATTACTGTGTCCTTTTCTCATGGACATCTGAAGCTTTCTGGCCTGTACTTTCTGCTTTCTATTCCTTCAATGTTCAGTTTTTGCTAAACCTACAGAAGAATTTCAAATTTACTTCTGTATCATTTCTTAGGATTGAAGACAACCATCTTCTAATGGGACCCTTGTCTTCTTAGCCATCTGACAGGGAAGCTTCTAGCTTGCTTTTGTTTCTGTTCAAATCTTACTCTGGAAATACCTGTGATTTCTTCTCAGAGGTTCCTACAGCTTTTTGCTTACTTCTTATATAATTTATGCTTTCTCTAACTGAAGACACTGCACCATGGGGGAAAGCTTACTCCTGCTCTTTAAATTTATGCTCCTTAAATTCATCAGAAGCAGCTTCAAATATACATGAAAAAAAAGTCTCTGATTGGCTTTCAGTGGTTTTGTACTATTCCTTCTTTGTTCTTCAAGTGAATGACTTGGAAAAGTAAGCATTGTTTTCTCAATTATAAATCTTTCCACAGATATTCCTATAAATAAGAAAGCTCTGATTAGTATTACCAAACACTGGCAATGAGATGGTAATGGATAGGGCCGTGGCAGGAAGTACCCTCGGGGGCTATCTGTGATCCACAGGCTTGCTCTGAATTCTAGCCAGGTCTATGGGAACAGGCAGGCCAGACTGATCTGGGCAAAGCCGTACATCCAGGCTGCAACATACACACTGCCATACATACACACATAAGCATATACATTTATGTATAAACTAACTCAAGTGTCTCTTTACCTTTTAAACTTCTAAAGAAAAAATGAAACAGTAAAAGGATTGTTAAACAAAACAACACACTAATCATCATAGTTGAAATTTTAAGCTTTATATGAACCTTGAAGGCTCAATTTTTTGGTATCACTAGAGATGATTCCACTAGTTTAGAATTAAAGTTTGCTAGTGTGAAGTTTACAGAGGGGCCATGTTTAGTAAAACTTCTTTGTAAATGAGGATAATGTTGCAAACAAGCATCATGAGGTTTCTCTCTTTAGCATTCTTTCAAAATCCAAAATAATCTCTAAAAATTGAAAAAGTCAAGGTAATAAAAGCAATTAAAGCCTAATTTATATCTTTCTGAGTAAACATTTAAAAACTGAAGTTCTATGCCATGGGAAAGAGGTATGCATTCTCATAAAAGTACTAACTAGACTCTCAGTTAAGTCTCGGTGTGTCAGAGATACTGGGGGTTGTATTAAATCATGAAATTTGAGCTGTATTGGACTAATCATGGGGAAAAAAGGAGATTCTGAATGAGGTTACTGATAGCCATTTCCCCTCAGCTTCCTCAACCTGCAAGAAGCCATCGGAACCTCAATGGTTTGG
This sequence comes from Pseudorca crassidens, assembly GCF_039906515.1. Taxonomy (NCBI): domain Eukaryota; kingdom Metazoa; phylum Chordata; class Mammalia; order Artiodactyla; family Delphinidae; genus Pseudorca; species Pseudorca crassidens. The sequence goes on from NC_090306.1 coordinate 94,360,346, forward strand.
GGGTAATGTTATTATTCATCAAGACAATTTTAAATGGATCAGGCTGTGGAAGAGAAGGCTCCCTCCAAGCCAGAAGGAAACGAAGATAATCTATCTGCAGTCCTTTCCCGCTGTTATGAGTGAACTCTGACTCTGGAGCCTGAATTTGATGAGGTTCTCCGCTATTCCAATTCAGGAACACACGACAGGGATGCAAATATTTTACTGACAACAAAAGCCTCAAGGAGAATATCAACAGAATGTTAAGAAAAACTACATTCATTTTTTAGAAAAGCAGATAATATTTCCACATATCTACTCTTCTGATTACTTTATGATAATGGTGCTACAGAGAGGCCCTTTAAAGGGGAGGGGTCTGTGTTTAGCATGGGCAGGTAATATCGCAATAAACTGATTTGCTAATTCATTGATGACTACCCCAAAATTAGAAAAATTAAGTTGTATGTCATGGATTCCTCCTCTTAGCTGTATTCTTAGTCCACAGTATTTCTGCTGGTGCTTTAAACAAAACATCTCACCATAATATAAGCCAATGAACATTCAGATATATTTATTTCTATTCTGGATTTTGGAATGCATAAAGAATCCAGGCTGAGAAACTGTTTTTCAACTTTCACTTCTATTAGCAAATCTGAAGTTGTTTATGGAACATGAGAACAAAGTGCAGTTTGAAACACCAAGGGTTTCATTGCTGTTTCTTAAGTTTTTCAAAAAGAACAAGGGTGGGGGAGGGGTAGGAGAGACAGGGTTCAGGCGTGGGGAGGGGTATGGCGCCACATTTATTAATCACATTAAGAACTAAGCATGCCAACATCTGGAGCTAGAACAACCAGCAAAATCACCACGTTCAGACTCAGATTGGCTAACTCTATCTATCCCAGCATTCTCTTGGGACAGCGGTTTGCCCTAGGCTCTACCACAAGCTCGGTGAAGTACACAGCCTCAATTACTAGAGCGTGCAGCCACAACGACCTGGTATTACGGAAACAGTCAGTCACCACTTGAGTTAACATTCCAGACCCTAACGACTGGCCCCTCCCCAGCCCAAAGAAGAGTCAATCTCGCCCACCCTAGCCCTGGCCCACACCACAATGTTAATAATTATAACAAGCAGTAACCCATCTGTTATATCAGAGAAGGGAACAGAGACTCCACTGAGAGATTTAGAGTGAGATGTTAACATTTCTTCAGCTGACTGCACAAACAAACAAACAAAAAAAGAGGAGAAATAATTCATTTGGAGATATGAAGTCATGAGATAGCTGATGTGTATTGCTTTTAACCATGCACCGATGCAAAACTGAAGCAACCATTAATAATAAAAATTAAAAAGGACATATGTATTTACACACAATCAGACCTGTTTGATCTGAAGCAGTTTGCAGATTCTATCTGTGTGTGATTTGAAATAAAACAAAAAATGGGGATTAGCATGGCCACAGCACACCCTAATGTCAGAGGGCACACACGGACAGCTTTTTGGACCCTGACAGCTGGATAAATTTGGCATGGCTAAGCCTGGTCCAAATATCCACAAGCCCCTTTAAAAATAATTACTTTCTTATTCCTTTGTAATTCATTCTGAATGATTCCTAGCGCTCCCAACTGGGACAGCCCAATGCTGTATCACTCCCCAATTCAACCTTCCTGATTCAGTTCTGACCCGCAGTGCTCACCTGTATGCTTGCCCTCTGTCAACACCCATACATTCTGATCCAGTGCTCTTCCAAAGTATTTCCTGTGTGCTATCCTTTCTCATATCCGTAACACATCCCTGCCTTCAACTTCCAGCTTTTTCAAAGGAAAATGCTGTTACCTTTAAGATCCTTTTGTTGTTGTTAAAGTCTCACTTTTGCATTACCCAATGTCACCTCCTAGGGATTTTCTACTCCACTCTGAACCAATTTTATTGTCTAGTGAACTTTACAGCATTGCCACGCTGACCACATGATTCTTCTGCACAGCTCTGTAGCTGTGTTTTAACTAGAACAAAATGGAAGGGTTCTACGTATCCTCCCTCTTACACCTGGCCTTTCCCTGCCTATCCAAGTTTAATCTTCCCTTGTCTTGATTTTCACCTGGCCATTAATTTTATTATTACTTTTTTGTTTTAGGATTTACAATAAAACAGGACTTTGGTGAGCATGTGATGTCAAGACACCTTCTTTCTACCTGGAAGACAATGACATTAATGTGACACTGAGGAGAAGAATGTGTACTTCAAGACCAGCAGACAAAATGAAAGCTTGTTCCCTACATGTGATGTATAGATTTATAGAGCAAGGGGAGTGGGGGGTGGGGGTGGGGGTGGGCGGGGGGGGGGGGAGAATGGCAGGTGTGATGCTTCAAATCACTACAGCAGAGCAGAGATCCAGTCCAGCTAGCTTGGGTCTAAGGCTGTGCCTCTGGGAATCACTTTGTCTCTACACGATTCTAACTCCCTCCTTCCCCTCCCCTCCTCCCCTCTCCGGCTGAGATGCACTGCTCTAGACGGAACTTGTATGAGGAGGGCTCGTTAGGAGAACAGAGTTCTTCCGTGGCAATATGGCACCTTTCATTAAATGTGAGTAACGCAGATGTGAATACAAAACTCATAATAATGATAATATTGTTACTGCTTTTGATTGAGAGACCTATCTACTTGGAAGAGTAGATAGGAAAAATTTTTAAGGAAAATCTTTTAAATTTATCTTATTAAAATTGGGGTTAAGGAAAGAAATTTTTATGACCAACTTGGTATCTTCCACCTACTACTTTTATGATGGATGAGAGATGATGTTTAATTAACTAACCTTGTCGAACACTACTATTCCACGCCTCCCCGAATCAGTTCATTTCCCACAGCTTGCTGGGTAGCCACATAAATAAACTAACTGAATTGTGAAAAGCTGTCTATTGTTTTCTTTTTCCTAGCACCCAGCTCTCAGCAAATCTAACAGTGCATCCTTATCCAAATGCACTCACTAATCTAGTTTTAAGGTGAAAGGAAAAGAGGGCAAGGGAAATACATGTTTCAATTTTAAGTCTAGATTTTTAAGACAACTTCAAACTTACGTAGCAGCACAGCCCAATTACTACTATGATTTCACGACAGGGTCCAATTCGAGATTCAGAGTCCTGTTTAGATGGATTCTACCTTCTCCCTTTTCTCATTTCTTTCACAGTAGTGAGAAAATGTCCCAAATTTCTAAGCTCTCCAAATATAGAAGACCAGTTTAAACACCATGGATAAATGTGATTGACAAACTAAAAGAGGTGGCAGTGACGGGACAGTGCGTATAACACACCTGGGGCGGATGTGTGGCAATGGGACAGGAGCACTGAATTTTGGAGGACGTGCCCTCTTGTAAGGAACTCGACTGGGTGCACTGCTGAGGTAGCAGGGCTTAGATCACACGCTCACAAGTCTTGCTTGTCCAAAAAAGCCTCTGTTCCCATCTCTAACGTGGAGCTGGAATGGTTAGTATAATTCAATTTTTTCACTGCAATCCACAATCTGATTGATTGGCAGGTCACACTGGCACTCCTACCTGAGGTATTTTAGCGCTAATGATTGGTTCCTGTAAGACTATTCTATAACAGAACACAGGAAGAGCAGTTCAAAAAACACAGCTGTGGAAGGAAAACAATCATACAAAAAAGCCCGCTAAGGGGCCCACCAGCCTTTTCTTTCCTTTGGATGCAAGCATGCTTTTCACAGGATGAGAATTAGGAGCAGTTTGTTATCCCATTAAAAAAGTGAATTAGGGTGAATGATGTCTTTTCTACTGATGAAAAAAAGACGGGGCGGGCAGACACATAATCTATCTGCTACACTCCCAAGTCAGCAAGGCGAATCTCTTTACAAATCATGGGCACAATTGCTAGATCAGTTCTCCTGAGAGGAATGTGTCACAAAAGACACAGCGAGGAAGAAAATGGTTAGCAGGGATTACGGCCTAAGAGCAGAACAGGGAAAGAGATAATCAAAACAAAACAAACAACCTTCACGGTTAATAGCCTAAATTAATATAACTTAAATAAAACCAGTAACTTAAACTCTTTTCCCTCATGTTGTCTCTTCAAGTTTGGGTTCAGGGCACTTTTTATACTAGATAAATCCTCCTCTCTTTCTTTTCTGAGGAAACGAGAACTAAATGCATATTGATAGATTTCCACATAAGGGAAAATGTACAGAGAGAAAGAGAAACAAACTCAAGGTAAAATGATAGAGGTTTTTGTTGTTTGTTTGTGGAACATGGAATATGAAGTTTTAAAAGCGGTATTAAAAATGACACTAGGCCTCACTCAACAGTTCCCTCCTCATGTATTCTTGTTTTTCATTCTTGAGTTCGGGTATTATTTCAGCACTACTTTTTCCTCCAAGTAACTGCTTTAAGACAAGAACTAAAAATACCATTACTATTCAGTCTTTTCATCAACAAGGGGCCACTGGTCAAAAAAATGTTTCGGCAAGGTCACTGAACTACTTCTGTTCAGCTTGATAAGGTGATCCAGTCGGTAAGATTCAAGAGTATTTTCTCAACGACTACAGAAAAACCATCTCTCTCTTAATAAAATCATATACTGTAAACTAAGGAAGTGAGAGAACTGTAAACAAATATTTGGTTGGTTGACTTAATAAGGTAGAAGTAGGCCACACTTAAGAAATACCCAAATAAGGAAGATATTTGAGAAAAAAACCTGACTTCAGAAATAATTCAAGTGGAAGTGTACTCTAATAGACCAGATTTCAAGAAAACAACTTAAGTAACATAAAGATGAGTGTCATGAGACTATGGATACTAATGTATATGGGAGAATGTACACGCTAAGAGCATATATAAATACGTATATTCAGAAAAGTGCACTTTGGTGTAAAAGTAGGATATAGTTTCCCAACCCTCAGGTTTCACGGTGAGCACAAGAAAAAAAGATCTTTCATTACTTCTTGAAAACCACTGGAGGAAAGTTGTGGATTTTAATTAAAGTACTAAGAGAGTTAATGAAATATGGATTATTTGGGTTTTATGTTTGGCTAAACAAATAATTTAGGTAATCTGGGTAAGTCACAATCTCTCTAAGAAACATATCTACAAAGTGAGAGCACTGGACCAAATCATGGCTAAGGTTCCTTCAAGCATGTGTTAAATTAAAGTGTACTTTGGGGCTTCCCTGGTGGCGCAGTGGTTGAGAGTCCGCCTGCCGATGCAGGGGACACGGGTTCGTGCCCCGATCCAGGAAGATCCCACATGCCGCGGAGAGGCTGGGCCCATAAGTCATGGCCGCTGAGCCTGCGCATCCGGAGCCTGTGCTCCGCAGCGGGAGAGGCCACAACAGTGAGAGGCCCACGTACCGGAAAAAAAAAAAAAAAAAAAATTAAAGCGTTCTTTGAAGGCCTGCTCTAAACAGGCCAGGTGTGTACAACTCACCCACTGAATCTCAGAGGGCTGCTCTATCCTTTCTCTAGTTCCTGCAACACAGAGGGCCTCCAAGTGCATTCTGAAAGTTCATTAACGTTTTCAGATTGCTGAGAATCTCTGGCAGACTGTGGAAACAGTTCATTAAAAAGGTACCCTTATTGACTCTGGGGAGGTTAGGGTGGAGAAGGCATTTCCAGACAATTCTACCCTATGCCCAAGGAATCATTTCATGCTGACAAGTTTTTCTCAGGAAATTGTGTCTTAACAATGTGGGTGGTTAGACCAAGCTTGCATTCAGAAAAAGATCTTTGGAGAGAGGTCCTAATAAAAGACTTGCAAAACTCAAAAACTTGACTCTTTTTGTCAGTTAGATCACTTTGTCCATATTTTAAATAATATGTGACCACCAATCATGGAACTTGAGCTATAGCTAGACTGTTTAAATAATGGATGGTAATAAAGATGTTAGCATGGCTGGTCGAATCAACAAATCTTGTACAATGGTCAAATGTTTGTAAAAGAGTCTAGGTTGCTAATGATGCCCCTTGTTTCCCTCTAGATGGCTGTTAAGAAAAAAGCCCCCCCTGGCTGTGGACCTTCTGATACAGAAAAGCCTTATGCACTGAGTATGTGGTTTTCTCTTATTCCTACCCACCCTTCACTGGCATCAGTTCCTTATTTCACTTTCACAAGACAATGCTCTCTCCAAGTATGTGAAACAGGAAAAGACACATTTCAGAAAGCTTCCTGCCATCTACATAAATCAAAGCTCTAATGATCTAAAGAGGGATGTGAAATGAGAAGAAAAGCAGAAAAGGGAAAGAGTTGGTTTCAGGCTAAGCTAGTCCTGTTATTTATGTATGCACATGAGACGATAGTAAGAAAAGACTTTAAACCTGCTGATCATCTCGCAAGTATATTTGTGATACACAGAACATATGTGGGTGTAGGGAAGGGAAAAGAATATGTCCAGTAGACTGACTCTAGCAATGATCAGGAAACCCAAAGGCTTAGTTTTTGCACCCAGGGGCAAGCGCAGTGGCAGAGAAGCATGCTTGCATTCTTAAATATATAAATATATATATATATATATCCACAAGGAAAATGAAAATAAAAATTAAATTATATTAAAAAAAGAAAAAAAAAACCAAACCAAACCAAAGAAACAGAAAAAAAAGGCTGGCTCGTCAGGGGATGGGGTCGAGAAGGCCCCGGTGTGTGTACTTACATAGAGGTCAGCACCGTAAAATCCGTCCTGGTAAACCACACTGCAGAAAATCCACACAAAAACAAAAACAAAAAAACAAAAGAACAGAAACACATTCCGGTTATTGAGGACGGCAGCATGCACATGCGCTCTACACGGGCAGGTGATGTATGAATACGGACCCTGGGCTTGGGGCCGGGGTCAGTCAGCCAGGAGGAGCACAGGGGCACAAGCTCTCTCGGCAGCTCCGGGACAGGCATGGCAGGGGAGGAAGGAAACCCTGGAAGGAACCACCTGCCAATTTGGTAATTAAAGTAGGATGAAAAAAATAAAGTGTATTCCCAGAGGGCCTAATACAGCTATTGAAAATCTGCTGGATTGGAAACACCAACTTTTCATATCTGGAGTATTTTTTAAAAAATAAGTTTGTCCTAAGAGGAAGTTTCTCTTTAAAGAGCTCCAAAAGGGGTGTGTGTATGTGTATGTGTATGTGTATGTGTGTGTGTGAGGGGGTGGGGGTGGGGGTGGGCGGGGGTTGTGTAGAGAGGGGTTAACATGAAAAAGAACCCAAAGAATTCCACTAGGGCAGGACCTGTATGCAAAGTATGTTTCAAAATTATGTTTAGTATTTTGTTATCGGTTTCATAGTAACATGTAATTTTTTTCCTGATATCCATACATCACCTGCTTTTTTACCCTGCACATTAGACATGCGATAAGATTTGGCTGATCACACAAGCATGCAAAGTATTATTATTCAGCATTTTAAGAACCAATGCAACACCTCAGAAAAACAAGTCAATCAATTCTGACCAAAGTAAACAGAGAAATGTAATTAAAAAAAAAAAAAAAACAAAACACAACCAAAAATACCCACAATGCATTGCTTTCACAAGCAGAGGTAATGAGCTAAAGGTTAAGGTGATTGGTCCAAGGTCCAAGAATTGAAAGGTGCAGTGGGGATCCCAGATAGTAACAATATAATCCAGAGTGGGAGGAGTAATTGGAAGACTTTAAGGGTTCTTTTTTGACCATAAGAATATTCATGGAATTCTGAAAAATTCAACTGATAACTGAGGTTCTGGGCATGACCTGTTTTATTTAAATGAATAAAATTGAGAAGGTAGCTGATTAGGAATAGAAGTGTTTACTCTCTGTTTAGAAAATGACTTTGTATTGAACAAACAAAATACATGACTCTTTTTTTAATCCTAAGCAACACTAAACTATTATAATTAAAATATAGATTTCAAACTTTTTGAGGTATTTTGTGCATATAACTTCCCCAAAACATTATTTTGGGACCAAAAGATATGGAATAGCAGTAGAGAAAAAAGACGACTTCCTTATTCATATTCGTTAAATCAAGATTTGGTTATGTAAAATTAGAAGATCTATTTATCATTTATTCACCTAAACAAGCTGGAAATTTTCACCACTACCTTCTCTGTTACAATAAACAAACTAGCAAGTGAGGTTATCAAATTATATTTTTAACTTGAATATGAAAATAACTTATTTTTTATATGTAGTTGGAAAGTTTCTGAATTCTACTCCCAGTGACATTTTGTTGTATTTACTGGATAGTATGATCACACTTTGCAATGCCCCTATTATGCTGTGCCCTTGTATTATACAACAGGCAAATTAAACTCATCCGTGAGGTTCAGGTAGCTGAATTCTGTCCATTTTCACAGTCTCCAACTGCAGTTAAAGTATGATATTAGACAGTAATCTGTCTCTCAATTGCATTTTAGTAAAAAAGAGACTTGTTCATAATGCGAAGGCTGATAAAATGCAAAGCACTGATGCCAAGTGGTGATTAATTAGCCTTCAACTATTTCAGTACGGGGATATAGGCAATGACTGAAAAATATTTCTTCTATAGAGAAGAGTGGTGGCATTAAAAAGGAATACGTTTTATGCTAAGCTGTATCACTCACTGGGAATATTCACCCAAATTCTAGAAGAATTCCAATATTCCCTATATCAAATGCCACAAGGAGGCTAGAACACAATGATTAATGATAAAATTAGTTTACTAAGCTGAAAAGCAATTTTAGGCCATTCCTCATAAAATACTGGACTTATTCCTTGCCATCTTCCATGTAAACAGGTGGTTTAGTTAATAAAAAAGAAAACATGGGAAATTAGTGTTCAATGTAATGCACAGAAATTGATGTGATTAGACATAAAGATAAAATATCTTTGAGCAAATATATACCTGACACAGACTTGGTAGAGAACGGGTTCTCAAGTTTGGCCAATATACTGAAATGACCTATATTGAATAGGAATGAATTCAACCACTTTATAAAGTAACTCAGGAATATTACAAAATAAAGAAGTCCCATGTTTCTGGTGAGCAGTATCTCTTTGCAAACATGATGGTAAAATCTCTTGGATTGAAATGGAAGACGCTTCATAAAACAATTTTCCTAGTGTGTAGAACTTCCAAGGTTCAGTTTTATGTTTTACTTGACTATTTCTTGATGAAACAATACTGCATCTTTATTCACTTCTTTAAAAGGAGATGTCAGAGGTTGAAGGTCAAAGGTCAAGTTGAGAGGAAAAAGGATAAAATTAAAAGTAAGTAATGGCAGAAGATGGAGATGATGGAATGCATGGGATTTAAACATCTATAAACTGCAAACAAGTTTATTTCTAAAGTCGTTCCCTTCCAGTGGCTTCTGAAGCCTGCCCATTTCAACATGCATATTTGTCTTGTCTGATAAAAATGCTTTAATTCTGTGTAATTGAGGACCCCAAATGGCATGTCCCTTTGGTCTACGAATGAATGCTAAATTAGTACACCTCACCGTCAATTTTGCTGTCAGAAAAGGACCTACAAAGGAGGCTCTTTCCCTTTACATTTTAACTATGTAGCAATGAATAGGCTCCTCTGCCACTGTTTATTCTTCATTAAGAATATGGAAAAAAAACCCGTCACAGGCAGAGAAAAGATGAAGAACACAAACGTCACATCTTTGAAGAAAGAAAGTCCTGATACAACTAACTTATAAAAGTCCACTCTTTACAAAAATATACATTTTAGGTTGACACTGAAAAACAACTGAAAACAAAACCTGCCATCTTCACTCCTTCTCCCCCATTCAATAACAAAGGATTTATTTGTTGCTATGGAATCATTCCACTGCATGAGACACCCTCCATACAAAAATCAAAGGGTGAAGGATGCTCAGCTCCATTAGTTGTTTTATTATCATTCGGAAGCCAACTGTAGTTTAATTCTTCCTACTTCTCCCTTTCTCCCTTGATTCAATTGGACTTGGTTCATCTTTGAATTAACCTCTTTTAATCCATTTCCTACAAAGAAAGCAAATCCATTGTGGGTAAGTAGCTCTGCTGCTCACCACCCAGGCGGTGAAACCACAAGGGAGGGCACATGTGAGAGCCTCAGCCCCAATAAGGGTGGTGGTGAGGGGCGTGAATCCAGCAGATGCAGTCTTGCACTACAATCTTGAGCTTCTAGTTTGGTTCTCTGCAGGAGTGTTAATCCAAATTCGTGCGATGCTGAGTGAACTCCATGCCAACACACTGCTAGTGAACACAAGACAGCTCTGGCTACTGTCTTAAGCCACTACTGTGAGGGCTTAAGGTGGCCAAAATGAAGATTTATATAATGAATTGATATTTTGTTACATTCTGACAATGGTATGGTTCTTTCCATCTAATCCGTTAATTTGCAAATATTCACAGAATCTCTACTATGTGGCACGGCAACATCCCAGAAGTTATACGAGGGCCATGGTTTTCTGTTTTTGTGCGGTTGCTTATTTTGGAATCTACTGCTTACCCTGGATAGGCGGGAATGGCTGTTGGAGGTACCGCTCGGACTGCACCGTATACTGTCCGCCCCCTGCCCCTCAGGTGGGCTCCTCTGAAAGCGGCCGCCGTGGTGGCTGCAGTTGGGTAAGGGAAGCCAGGAACTAAAGGGAGACCCAAAATACGACAGAAATGCCAACTTGCATTCAACAGCACGTGTACAATCACAGCTTGCTTTGCACCAATTACAGGAAAGACACCTCGACATTACATCTTTTCTCAAAAAGAAATGGAAATATACAATATGCCCAAACTAATTGACTCCATGCCTCATTCATCACAAATCTTGAGTGAGTTTTCTTTGTTCCTTCCCGATTTCGGCCTTACAATGCAAGCTGAGGAGAAACGGGTCAGGAAGCTCTGAGCACTACTGCCATAATGGAGACGAGACTTTTAATTTCTATGGGCAGTTTAAATTGATTGATATAAACTCTTTCACTGGCTAATTATTAACCTTGTTTCCAAACGTTATTACCTGCATATAATAATTATTCTTCATAAGAATATTCTTTTGTGTTTTGACATGCTGCCACACTCCAAGGCACACAGTAGTCTTCAGACATTTCATTAGTCAACCTTATCCTTTATCTAAAATATTTCAATTCAGAAATGTGACGTGAGAGGGAAACTACCTCTCCCCTGCAGCCTTGTAATCCTTTAAAGAGGCAGACATTTTCTAAGGGCTTATTTTAAGTGTGCTGTCCTCTAGAAAGCACACACAGACACTGATTCCATGTCCACTGAACTCTGTTTAATTATATCTCTTGCTAAATGGCTAAATGGCTCAGGTCAAAATGACTTTAGAGATATCAACAGAGCTGAGAATAAGCAATAATACTGGAGGGGCTTTTGAGTGATATTCGACTCAAGGGCCCAAAGCTGACTTGCAGATAACATGTACAACACATTCCACAAATAATTACTTCTTTTGTTTTCTTCATTACAAAGTGCAGACTAAAATTTTCTTTACATGTCCTCACCCCCTTCTAACTTTTCCAACTATTTATGCTTTTTGGCCATCTTAACATTTGGTCAAAAAGATTCTAGCACAGGCTAATAAGCAGGACAGGGCACTGTGATAGTGTTTATCTTTCTCGTGAATGCCTCCTTTTCAGTTATGTATTATATTTGGGGGAAAAAAAAGACCAACACATCACTGTTTACTCACAACAGTCAAAAGCCATGCCAGGTCAACATAGGCTACTTACTGATTAAAGGAATGTAAGTGTTGATGCCCCCTCTTCCTGACAGGGGCACTGCCGCGTCATTGCCTAGGGACACATCTGCTTGAAAGCTGGATGCTGAGTGCATTTAAGAAATGAAAAAGTGCAAAAAGATTACAAAGGAATAGGAAACTGAAAAACAATATATTTTTAAAATACATATAAATAACACAAATGGAAAAATTAACTTAAATACTACCTGCATACAACTCGGGTCCATATACAGCTCCAACTACTGGGCTTAATTTCCAACCTGAAATGGAAGAGAGGACAGTAAACATTTAAAACTATATGAAGGAGCTTCCCTGGTGGCGCAGTGGTTGAAAGTCCGCCTGCCGATGCAGGGGACACGGGTTCGTGCCCCGGTCTGGGAAGATCCCACATGCCGCGGAGCGGCTGGGCCCGTGAGCCATGGCCGCTGAGCCTGTGCGTCCAGAGTCTGTGCTCCGCAACGGGAGAGGCCACAACAGTGAGAGGCCCGCGTACCGCAAACAAACAAACAAAAAACTATATGAGGAATATTAAGGAAAAGGAGTGATGTGCAAGTTGGCTTCAGACACCTCTGGGTTCATTTTTGCCTGGTACCAGCTTCTCTTTAGAATGCCAGTGGGGGTTTACATGAGAGGGTGATGACATTTCTGGACCTGATCATCTTTAAGCAGGACTAGCACGGTGAAAGGATAATGAAGATTTGGCAGGGGAGTGGTGGGGGTAAAGAGACGTGAGGAAAAAAATTGGAGGTAGGAAGATGGAGAGGGAATGAGAGAAGAAAAAAGAAATATAAATAAATCCTGGGGTTTGGTATACGGTCTCTCATAGAACGGCTTAATGACCTAATCTTTGTTTAGAAGGAAAAAGGCAGAATATATATCATTCTCTATCATACTGTGATGCACTGTCTTCTATATCATCTTAACACTGTTTACTACTCTAATTGTTTGATAAGGGTATCCTTTGACTGAATTCAAATTTGACCTGGACCTCTGAATTCCATGTTCATTTATACCATGCTAATGGTATTCTGGGTAAATGGAAATCTTCCTTCATTGGGATTTCCCACTGGGATTTCACTGGAGTTAACCAAGGCACCAAGGAGAGACATGCAATGATAAAATTCAAGGTACATTCCCAACTTTGGTGCATGTCTTCTGAGATTTTAATTTGCAATAAGCATATTTATGTTAATCAGACCTTTAAGCTAATGGACACAAGACCGCTGCTGAACATTAACTTAAACATTTATAAATTTTAAGTATTTCCAAACAACATTAGGTTTGATATCAATTTCATTTCTACATTCCCTTTTTTAGATTTATAGGAATATGGCAAGTAGTAAAAAAAAAAGAAAAATGCACTATTACCCACTGATAGAGTGGAATTCCATGTGAAAACTTTAATCAATAAATATTTGTTGACTTTTATACATAAATATGCCATTTTATTTTTCTGAAAGATTGGCTCTTTGGTTTAATTCTTTTATAACATTGTAACATTGTGCCACTGCTACTCTATAAATATGTGAATGGAAAGAAGAAAAGGCCAATTAACAGATTTCAATGGCTATAAGCAAAGACATTATTCAAGAGAAAATCCATTCATTCGGAATCAATCCAATCCCCCATTCATTATTTTATGTGCTTATAGACATGCCTGTTCATTATGCTGCATAAAAATTTCAAAATCTTGATTCAAATCCTACTGGAGTTGCAAAAGCACAAATGTTCTTCAACTAGACAAATCAAGGGACTCAAAGCCAACATGAACTAAAATGCTGAGAATTCACCAGAAGGCACCTAGCACACTCTTTTCAGAATCTCTAACACGGGAGCTGCATGTTTCTAAAGTCTGGCTCCAGTAGGCTTGAATAGTGATTTAGAATAATATTAAAAAATGAACTTTTCCTTTCCTATCAATGGCACTATTACTTAAGCACTCCCTTTAAATGCATACAATGGATGCACATTATAATAATGGTATATAAAGGTACACTGTCAACAATATCTTGAATACGTTTAGTTTTGTACACTTTACAAATGTATTTTTACATTGTATTATATGTGTTTATGTCATTTGACTTTCACAAAACCCAAAGAGAGCGGAAAGATAGGTACCACCTCTGGGACAATGAGTAAGGACTACACTTCCCTGGGCTTCATTTCCTAGATAATAAGCTAGGAGGGTTGGATTTTAATGACTTCTAAAGAAGAGCCTTGTGGTGCTAAAATTCTGTGACTGCTACTTGACAGAGGTGACAACAGAATCAGATAGGTTAGGAAATTGGCCCACTGTCACAGAGGAAAATAAAGAGTCAAATCTAGAAGGAGAATTTCTGTCTTCTCAATTCTAGTCAGCAGCTCGTTCTGCTCCACCATTCTCGCTGGATCGAAAGGAAATCTGACATACTCTCCTTCTGATTTAGTTTAAATTGGATTTTTATCAAAACTGCAGAAACTTCTGTTTCTGTGATAGCAGTGAAAAGAAGAAAACAAAAGGTAAAGTGGAAGGTGGTGGTATCCCAAGATATACCACTAGTAAAGTGAGTAAGGAAAATGCAAATTATGCTGATAAATGCAAATTATGCTGATTTCTATAATCTATTTGAAAAGCTGGGCTACACATATTTATTGAAGACCTCCCGGGATATACTCAACACTAATACACTTCTACTTGATTTAAGATACTACCAGCACATACTGTCATACTCTAGCAGTAGGTTCAAACTTTTATAAAGCAATAAAAGGGGAGAAACTCCCCTTTTTATTCTAGATAAAATCTTATGCATAACTCTAAAATATACAACAGAGAATGAGGTCCACCAAAGTAGAGCTGTAGGCCTCAAGACCCAGTCCATTCAGTTTTCTTTTCCCCCCAAGATGGTCCTGTAGAACACAGCTTGCAAAACCACTGTTGTACAACAGACTAAAACTATATCCTACCTCACTTAGGGAGTATGAGTCTAGATTAAATTTGACAACTGAAGCAAAAGTTCTGTTTTTGTTAGACAAAATATTCACAGAAAAATTCCTTCTTCATGAGAAACATTTATAAAACTCACTGTATAACAGGTAGCCACGGAATAGAAAATAGAAAATATGTGCGCGTACCCCTCCCCAACACACACACCCCGTGGCTGCTGCCTCTACACCATTCCTTTAAAAGGAGAACAAGGGGTCAAGAATTATTCCAATTATTATGTTCAGATAAGTAAGATCCAGGGGTATCCTGGACAAGCCTAACATATTACAAAGAACTACAGCAGCTACAAAAAGAGGGTGCCCACGGGGGGCCTAACTTGGGTTAATAGGTAACCTCAAATGATGTGTTCGCACTGTATAAAATGAACTTTACTGAGACTATAACACCTTAATAACTAAAAAAACTTAAAAAAAAGTAATTTATAAAAATTAACTCTCCTAGGTAAAGAAAATACTTCAACGTACACAAAACAAACTGAAGACTGAAATCAAGAAAAAGTCTTTGATGTTTGTGAGAATAAATGACATGTTTCCGAAGATGACTTGTAACCTCTTACCATTTGCATATGGTGTGACCATCTTCTTATTGGTCATTACACGTGCTGTAGCATTATTCACCTACAGATACAAAGTAGAAAGAAGGGGCAGGGAGGAAGTAAATCACATTAGGGAATATGGAGGTGCTCATTCAATAACAAAGTATTCAGTTTAAAATGTAAATTTCAGAGACAATTGATTTAAATAATTAATATAACAATATAAAATATTAATAATAGTATTTTAATTAAAGTGTTCATTAAATGAGGCTAACAAGAGTAAAATGCAGTTTCTTGGTCTCCAAATGGAAAACTAGGACAACTTTACCATCCAGGCCTCCAAAGAAAAAGTACATCTGCAAGTTCTTTGGAGATCTTTTAAACAGAGAAGTCTCTGCATTGAGAAAATATGGAAAAAAGTAATTGGAAACAGCTCTGTGTGCACATGAACTTTGAAGTTCATTAACAAAACAGAGGCTTGCTACGTTGGTCAGGAAATAAATTTATAGGAAGATAGGAAAAAAAATCTGTGGAGTTCACCTGTTCTGATGTTCAGCTTTTTTTATACGCTTGTATGAGATTTTACTGTTTGAGGTCAGTAAACAAATATAGGAACTGAGATTCCCATGCTGACAGACTTCAGGACCATTTTGAATTTTCTAGATTATGTGGCCTATTCATTTAAGAAGAAAGTTTTCAAGAGGCCTTTAAATCAGGCACTTAAAAGAATTCAAAAAATAAAGCTTATGTTTCTTTTGTTTTATGGTACTCTCTACCCTCATTACAGAACGGCATAATTAAAGCATTCTCAGTGGTAAGATAAGTAGACGCTACAAAGATGGTGCTGATGAAGAAAAGATGAATGGAGCTTAGAAGCCAGGATACTGCAGCCCAGTGTCAGAACCAGCCTCAAAGCTCTTGCAAGGAGGGTAAAGCCTTACCATAGAACCTGGTTATATACTATGTTGTCAGGTATATAAAAACAGGCCAGTTTTTAAAAGAATTATAAAACATACAAAATATAATATGTCTTATTTCGCTCTGGGAATTTATATTATGGTAAATTTGAATAGTGATAAATTTGTTACCAAAAAAAAAAAAAACCACATCAATTTTAGGTAGAATTGGAACCAAAAATGTTTTAATAATATGTCTTTCAGGATTTGTATAGTGATGATCTTCCTATGTGAGGAAAAGAGCCGGAAACTCCATTTACTCTAGTTTGACCCACCAAATCATATCAACATTTCACATTTAAAAGAAAGAATGGGATACAACAATGATGAGACTGAGAGCATGCAGTTAAAAAACACACACACACAAATAAAAGAAAGAAAAAAACAATCAATTTTGGAAAGACAGGAGAAAGTGAAGAGCGAGGCTCTCACAGACAAGGATTAGAATGGGGCAAGAGCTTCCACTAGCTGCTAGAGCAGAAAGCACCCAAGCACTTAAAGGAAAAATGGCCAGAACCAATCAGAAACCACCAGTCAGCAAAAGAGACCAATAGCTGCACAGAACAGAGAAGGGGTGGGGAAGGACTAGGGCAAAGGGTAGGAAGACAGCTTGGGTAAGGAGAACAAAAAAGCGGGGAAGAGAAGAGAGAAAGTCAGGAAGGCTGTCACGGGCAGGAGAGAGAGCTGTCAAGAGCAAAGAAAGAACAGTCATAGCTACAAACAGAGGTCTGGGAAAGAGGAAAAGGAGGAAAGGAAGTGGGGGCAGGAAGTGCATTAATAAAACCAGCCAAACTGGAGTTCAGTAACTCTGAGTAAGATGTGCAAGGGGAAAAAATCACCATGACGTCAGTACTCAAACAGCTCAGACTGCTACAAAACAATGTGTACATCCAAAGTCCAGGCGGCATTACTCAACAGCATTGAAAATAAAAGGGGGAAAGGAAAAGGAAGAGGAGCAAGTCAAATCACATTTTGTAGTGTTAATGTGAGATGGCAGATGGACTTTTTCTTTCTTATTTGTTTGTAATTACATTTTAAAAAAGCTTCTTGTCTAGTGCTTTTGTTTCACTTACCGCCAACGGGCACCATCGCCAGCATTGTGTATAGTTACCATGGAAAGAGTGAGTCAAGTGAAGGGCCCTAAATGCTAAACCATTGGAAAGGGAGGGGGAAAAAAAAAGCAAAATATGCAGACATCTTACTCAAGATGGTGGCTTTTATATTTCATACTTTTAAAAACTGGGAAAGGGGAAAGGAGCCAGTTAACCTTCACTGCGTTATGAAAAGGGCTGGTGAGCACCAGGTGGCCGACTCACTCACAGTACTAGCACATTCCACAGGCAGCCACCCAACCCTCCAGTAACTGTTGAAATTCTAGATAGTAAATATGTTTGAAAACCACATTAGTTTTGGATTCTTTCCTCCCCGCCCCCAACCTCTGTGATCTTCTGTTCCTTACTTGTCACACGCATGTGGAGGCGAACTGGCCTCCCAAGAGAGAGAGGATACTGGCTGGCCCCTTGATTCATCATAGGACACATTTCTAAATTGGGTAGTTTGTAGACATTTTAAAAGTTAGTTTTATTTTGGCCTGATTAGAGGAATTCAGAGTCTCGCAAACTGAAGCAAAGGAAAAAAATCAAGAGAGTAGAAGGATGAACATTTTGGAGGAAAAAAGTAAATGAAAAACAAATACACATACATTCGCACACAGGTAAATCAAAATTAAAACCCCAAAACAACCAAAAAATGGGAGGGGGGAGAAGGATAGAAGTGTTACTTTTACGCGTTTTAGTGCAAGAAGGTAAAGGACACAGAGACACAAAAACACAAACAAGACAGGGTTCCAAATGTGAAATAAGTGAGGCAATACATAAAAAGAGAAATAAAAATATAAACCAGAAATTGAATTATTGAAGACATGCACCTCGATTTTACGGCCCTCTACCACGGTGCCGTGTAATTTCTCCCTGGCCCTGTCTGCATCAGCACTATTCTCGAAAGTTACGAACCCGAATCCCTGCATGCAGCGGGAGAAGGGGGGAAAACATGCACATCGTTATATTGAAATACTGATCTCTTGGTAAATAGAAAAAAAATATCACAGTATGAAACTGACATCAGCAACAACTCAGCAATACTCTCCCAAAGTCACATTTTTGGTCCATGCATATTTTGTAAAGGGAAATTAAATCCAATAAAAGAATAAAGAACTGTAGTAGTAGTGATAATAATAATAATGTAATTAACAACAATAAAAATAATAAAATAAAACATAAAGCATGTGAGGCCAGACCAAAATTAAGGTATAGAGTTACTCAGGTCAAACTATTCAACTGAGAATCTGAACATTTTAAAAAATCCTACCTTTCTTATTTCATGCTGCTAACATACATATACTTTTATATAATACTAAAAATAATTAAATCTATTATTCCTCAGTAACTTCTACATGGAACTTGATATTTAGGTGCAAACCTTGTATAATGAGTTTTTGAGGCGGTCTAATCGTTTTAGCCCCACTTTACCTGTTGCTTATAGCACCATCAACTTCTCTGGGAACGGTATAATTTAAGATATAGTGTTCATGCTTGATTCTGTGGGTACTGGGTGTGGAAGAGGAGAGCACTCATGTTTGTCTAAGCAAACGAAAATACCACTAAGCAGTGGTCAATTATGACTTTTCTTCAATGTGAATTTTAAACAACCAGACTGACACTCAAGAGTAAAAATATGTTCAGCTGAATTTCAGAAAATTGCTTACCCAAATTTGCCTAAATTTTGTTGAAGCCTACATCTGCTACTAAATGTATTAGTTTTTTCTATATGCAGAGAGAAAAAGGAATAGTCAAAAAGGCAACAGGAATGAGGTCTATGTTAGTGACATCAGTTGCATACTATTTAATAGGAAACGAATACCATAAAACAGCAATACAGTTGCTACTCTGAGTTAGGATTAATTTATTTGTCCATTGTAGACGCTGAAAAACAAACCAACCAACCATGGAGTTTTAATTTATTAAATAGAAAAAGCAGGAGACTGGGAGTTAACCCACTCTACTCCTTGACTCACATTAAATCTGAAAAGACCGCCTGGGTCATTATCTTTCTATCAATTTCAACACCAGCAGGATTTACTATATACTATAGGACTATTTGACAAAGCATTATATCAGTTTCATTCTAGGTGCTCTGTCCTTATCTTTCCACTCTGCAACTATAAAATTTTCTCAAGCTATTTATATCTGTAGAGTGGTAACTTCTTAGAATTTTCTGAGACAGTCCTCATGTCTCAACAGCTTCACTGTCCCTCTAGCATTCTTTGAATATTCCATTGTAGGATAACCTGAACCTTTACTTTCACTGAAGTTCTGCTTTGCTGCTTATTAATACCATGAGTACTCCTATATATACAAAACATATTTTTAACTGAGATGGTAAATAATGTGCATTGCTCAATAAGATTTTATAAAAGCAACTCCATCATTCTGAAGGATCTGATTTCTCAGCATTTAAATGACTATATGGTTGGGTGGCAACCCACGGAGGATTCCAGTGGATTATCTCTACCTTCAATGTGGATATCTAGAAAGTGAAATGCTAAGCTGACAGAAATTTTTTAAAATATATGTAGCTTAGGACGGAATACTATGGGTAATTTTAATTCAAAATTGTTCCTTAAAAATGTACATGTGTTGAAAATATCAATGCGAACACATTTTCAGAAACAAATTTTGATATCAACATGTTATAGCCACTTTGACAACTCAAGGTGTACAAGGGCAAGTTACTAATTAATTATTCCATTTGTCATCTACACTAGCATCTGATGAAGACAGGAAGCCAGCTATCCGATCCTGGAGAATCCTCCAATAGGAAAGTTAAATCTTTTAAAAAAGGTTACAGGGCTTCCCTGGTGGGGCGGTGGTTGAGAGTCCGCCTGCCGATGCAGGGGACATGGGTTCGTGCCCCGGTCTGGGAAGATCCCACATGCCGCGGAGCGGCTAGGCCCGTGAGCCATGGCCGCTGAGCCTGCGCGTCCGGAGCCTGTGCTCCGCAATGGGAGAGGCCACAACAGTGAGAGGCCCGCGTACCACTAAATAAATAAATAAATAAATAAATAAATAAATAAATAAATAAATAAATAAAATAAAAAAGGTTACAGATAGTGATGAGTTTTTATATCACATTTTGTAAGTTCTATAAGCTGTATTTCAACGGACTGTCACAGCCTTATACATTTTATGCCCTGGGTTAAATTAATAAATTATAAACTAGTGGTTGGACAGCAGATTATGTAGAGGCTAATATACAAGTTTTTAACTTTAGCATTATGACTACACACACCCACATACATACACACATACTTGTGTGTCTTTTAAATGCACCCATGGGGTAGAAAGGATAAACCTGTTTGTTTCCTTTTGAAAGTAAAGACATTGAGCCAATCTGAGGTTAAGTATTCAAGCATCAACAAGGCCCAGAGCACCAACAAGGTCTTCTTCCTTCCATGTAGCTTTTTCCTACAGCTAATGGTGAGAAAATTAGAAATTAAGCTTTGAAACCGAAATTCAGTATTCTATTTACTAAACTATATTAGTCCTACAATTCTTCTAATTTTCTCTTTCAAATCTAATTGCTAAATGTGTTCTATGACCTTTCTTTCTGTAATGTGTTGATGGACCATCTGTGACACAATGGCTGTGTGGTATCATAAGTGCTAGCATCTTACAGTCAGCATATGACGAAGTTTAACATTAAAGTCTGCTTGTGTAAGATTTTTTCAATATAACTTCAGTATTCTGGAACAAAATTTCACTTTTAAATGCTTTAAAAGTGTTTTATAAGGAAAGGTGTTTATAAACTAAAGGAAATGCTAATCAAGGTATCAAAGACATAAAAATGAAGTAATCTTTTTTTTTTTTTTTTTTTTTTTGCGGTACGTGGGCCTCTCACTGCCGTGGCCTCTCCCGCTGCGGAGCGCAGGCTCAGCGGCCATGGCTCACGGGCCCAGCTGCTCCGCGGCATGTGGGATCCTCCTGGACCGGGACACAAACCCATGTCCCCTGCTTCGGCAGGCGGACTCTCAACCACTGTGCCACCAGGGAAGCCCCAAAATGAAGCAATCTTTGCAGGCATATTTACTAGCGTAAAGAGGAGGCAGAAGGCCTTGTTGATACTTTGGGACTCCTGATAAGAAACACAGAGGTAATAGGATTTCTTTCTTTCCTTCGAAGATAAATAGACCTTGTGTCAGGCAGAATAACAGTCCCCCCAAAGTTGTCCATGTCCTAATCCCCAGAACCTGTGAATATGTTACCTTACATGGCAAAAGGGATTTTGCAGATGTGATTAAATTAATGATCTTGCGATAGGGAGATTATCCTGGATTATCCAGATGAGCCCAATGTAATCGCAAAGGTGCTTAGAAGTGAAAGAGGGAAAGAGAGTCAGAATTGGAGAGTGTAGCGGCCTGAGAAAGGCTGGGCTGGCTGTTGCTGGCTCTGAAGACGGAAGGGGGGCTATAGGCCAAGGAATGTGGGCTGCCTCCCGAAGCTGGAAAAGGCATGCAATGGAGCATCCCTTAGAGCCACCTGAAGGAACACAGCCCTCCAACACTTTGATTTTAGCCTAGTGAGACCCACTTTGGACTTCTGACCTCCAGAACTGTAGGCTAATAAATCTGTGTGGTATTAAGCCACCAAGTTTGTGATAATTTGCTCAGAAGCACTAGGAAATGAGTATATATCTCTCAGAATTAAGGTCTGTGATTAGGAAGATGAGAAGCATAACCAGTATTTTTGGAGTACTGTCCTTAAATACTTTTCTCTTGAGTTGAAACTTCAAACAGGTGGTTTTCCATCACCTCAACTTCCTGCTTGCTTATCTGTCACATTTACAACTTGGTTTTAAGAATATTAACTCAAATAAGGCTTGAAAAAAATTTTAATGTACTGTTTCTTCAATAAAATTTAGCACTTTTTAAATGTGCCAGAAATTGAGCCAAGGATATTCATAGACTTAAAAAGTTACTAATAGGAAAACTCTCTTCCACGAAATTATGTTTAATGTTCCCTTATTCTTGGAAATCTAATTCACATTAATTCTGGTCATTTGGATCTCTTGCCTTGAAAAAAATTTAACACAATTATGTCTAAACCTAACACATTTTCCTTAGAAGAGCTTCAAAACGATCATACAAGGTATCAAAAAGGGAAACATAATAACAGTCTGAATAGCTACAAAGTCAGACCCTTAACAGTACATATTTCAGGTATGTAAGAAGATAAAAGATAAACAAAAAGTAAACTTTCATTTTTAAATTAAAAAAATGATGTTGCAACATTTGTCTATACCAGCACTATCCAATATATCCAAAAATACAGCATGAGCCACATATATAATTTCAAATTTTCTATTAGCTACATTAAAAAAGGAAAAACAAGTGAAATTAATTTCAATAATGCATTTTATTTAACCCAGTATATACGACGTATTATAATTTCAACATGGCATCATTATGAAACCATTATGAGTGAGATGTTTAATATTCTTTTTGAGCTAAGTCTTTGAAATTGGTGTCTATCTTGCACTTGGAGCACATTTCCATTTAGAGATGGGCCACATTTCAAGCGGCCGACGTGGCTGCTGCGCTGGGCAAGGGACGTCTACACCTTTACACTCTTACCTAAAGTTCTCAGCTCCCAAAGGTCTTCTATGTTAGCAGTTTAAATACACCAGTGCTACATTCACAATTTACCAGCTATCTTAGCTGTCTTTTGGAAATTGAGGGATGCTGTGTTTATCAGGTACATGGTCGTGGTTAAAACTTCTACAGAGTGTGACAAAAATTTTATTATCTGCCTTGACATCCATTTGTCATCAAGGGCACACAGGAGCCGAATAACTGTCACCTTTTTAGTCTGGCCTCAGACTGCAGTAAATAACAAGCAACAGGATGAGCATTGTAAAAATATTTTTAAATTTGTATAATCTTCGAATTTTTCCATCTCAGAAGAATGAGAAAGAAAATTTACCATGTAACTTTTAAGGGAGAAATCAAAAGCAGAAGGTTCTCCTGGGTATGGCCAGAACACAGAAATTAAAAAATAAATAAAAGAAAACTAAAACTAAAACCCATAAAATGGTAGCAAAAGAAAATAAACTAAGACTTTTGGAAATACATGCACTGTTAATTCAGTTTTAAGTATAATGAAAAACATTTCACCTCAGCATTACCCATCAAATTTTACTGAAAATCACAAAGGCCTACTCAGTGCAATTTCAAAGACAGTCTTTTGACTATATTTGGAAAGAAATAATTTCCCTTTGCATAAAATCAAAAGCCAGGGAAATAGGAGAGAAATTACAGCATATTTCTTGTGTCTGAGGAATGGGAATAGAGGTTTTATCTTCCCTAACTCCAGCCTAAACATAAGCTTAACCCAAACCCAGATTCCCATCATTCCAGAAATCCACCTGAGAGAAGTAATGCAAACACATTAACTAAAAATCTGCTAGAAATCTCAATAATTGTTGCTGTGCTCTCTTCTGCAGTCCTTTAGAGGACTTAACAATTGACACTGTGTGAAGAAGAAGAGCTTCTATACATTCAATATTTATAAAACGCGTCCCTTCAAAAGTGACAAGTATACTCAAAGTATGTTGACAAAACTTTATGGAAAATATAAATGTTAGAATCTTTGTATTTCTTTTTAAAATAAGCTTGATAATTATCACAAACAAAATGTTATGGGACTGGGTGATAGTGAACAGGATGGTGGAAGGTCTGAATTTCAACAGTGAAATAAACTTTTGAAAACAAGTGCTCAGTTACTAAAAGCATCTAGCAGACAGTACAAGGTCAAGAGTATTGGCTGTTGAACTAGGTGACCACTGTTCAGTGCTCTGTTTAAGATTCTATGTGAGAATATGTGAGAAAAAAAGAAAAAAGGAAGGAAATACATGAGAATATTGTGACTATTCCATTTAATGAACTATGTATGCTTTCCCGCCTTCTCATTAAACGTCATGTTTTCCTTTTATAATGGTTTTTAAAAGGGTGCTTTTTAAAAATTGTTACTCAAAGGATCTATAAAGAGAATGACAATATAATTTATTGTTCAAACTAGGATACTTTGAGGGAGAAAGGGGACATTATTAATTGCTAAGACAACAAGTATAACTGGGACTATCCTAGATAAACCAGGATATATGGCCACTCTCCCTATACACTAACTTCTTATTGTTTGTATTACTACTTTGTCACGACTGGTGAAATCTGGAGAATCAATAATGCTATGTGTATCTGTTTAATCATTTTCTAGATTCTATATGAGCACATTAGTTAACTTTTTGGAAGGGGTATCATTTTTCATCACATATCTTAATTAAACATTTTCAAAAGGACAGTCTATCTTTGCTTCAGTTAATCACAGAAAACTAAATACAGCTGACTTTATGTTTTTACAAAGGAGCAGGGAGTAAAAAGAACACTTTCAAAAATCACATGAAATAATTTAAATAAATATGTATGTATGTATATGCATGTAAATGAAATAAATTCATTTCATAAAAACCAAATTCAGAATATGAAGGTCAAAGAAGAAAAAAGGAAAATAGTCAACAACAAAGAAACAACTACTTTCTGGAACACAGAAATTCTACTCTCCAGGCAAGGTGTAAAGGTAGACTACTAGCAGGCAGGGAAGGAATGGGCATGCAGCAAGACAGTGTTCACTTATGTTTTTAAGGGGGTATATTCTCAAACCCGGGGCCAACGATCTCATAAAAAATAAGACATGGTAATAAAGAGTTGCTTTTTGTTTCGCAGTCACTTGGTTAAATACTGTTTTACATGTAAGTATTACTTATCTCTAAAAACTTGTCAGTTTTTCCATTATTGCTTCAGAAAAAATTCAATAAAGCTAATTTCTGTACAGAAAAGCACTCTGTTAAAAAACTGAGCAATTCTTAGCTAACCAATAGGACCATATAAGTCTCCTTTTCTCTGGCTCCTTTCAAGACATGTTGTAATTTTATAATCAACCCCAGACACAAAAGTAATGAGAAACTAAACTTAATTTACAAAAAGAAAAGTACTCATTAATTTATCTCAGGTGGATCCCAGAAGACGCATCTAGGTTTTGACTCCAAAATAAATCTCTATTAATGAGCCCATTCCAGCTAAGAACTTTAGGTAGTAGTTAAGAAGGGCAAAGGATGAAGACAGGTTTTTGTATCAGTTCTAGAAGGCAGGTCCAAGGCAATTCTGAATTCTGTGCTTTGTTTTAAAAACATTTTCCAATTAGTACACAGTCTGTCTACCCTTCAGCAGCCCAAAGAAAAAAGGGCAGTGAGGACACAGCATCAAGCTGAGAGAGGCAGCATATACTTTTAGATTCCCCAAAGAGAAAAGGAAGGCTTGTGTCATTTTAAAATGGAAATTACAGGGGAGGAGTAATTGAATCGGGTAAATTAAAAATTTTTTGGTAGTAGGCAAATCCTTGAAGTCAATGAAAGAAGCCTTAGAAAGATCAATTTCCTTTGCTTCACAAGAATTCAATCAAATTATTTTCTTGGTAAGGAGCAAAGTCCTCAATGCCTGATAGAATTTTATTGGGCTTCCGGTTGTTAGTCTAGCTAAGAATGTTTTAAGTGCAAACACTTAAAACCAAAAGCATTTAAACTATACTGGTTCAGATAAACAGTGTGGTCAATAATCTTCATGTATTTATTTCACATTCATGTGCTTCTCATCTCTAAACCATTGTCATTTTTCTATCTTGTATCTAAAAAGTTCACAAAAAAATAACAGCAAACTATACAACAAATGAATAGAAATCCACTGTGAGGAAATTACAAGTATAAACAGTTTTACTGGTTACAGTTTGAATAGATTTCACTTTAAAAATACTTACCAAGTTAAGTGCTGGAGAAAGTTCTGTATAGGCATAATTAATCTTTTTTTTGTTTTAACTGAAAACTGAAAGCTTAGAGTATAATTACCTCTTTAATAATAAACAAATAATTATTATAGTCAGAATTAAACACTTTTAGTGTTGATGCATTCTATAAAGGAAGGGAATAATAATCAGAAGCATTAGGAAAGCACAAACATTTTTATTAGTACAGATGGGAGCAGGAAGTATATATAACTCTGTAGATATGTTATTAGTTCCCAAAGTATGGTGAATTTGGTGTAGGAAATTAAGAGAGGTAAATATTAGCTTATTTATTTACTTTATTTAGCTCTTCTCAAATTACATTCTTAAGAGATTTAATCATAGCTAAGGGCTATTTTCAAAGTTCAGTAGGGATGACCAAATGAAAATTAATTTCAAAAAACTGGTCTAACCTAAAAATGCAAGTAGAACTGAACATAGCAAGGTAAATATTTACAAGCCTGCCCACAGCTGATTGTGTCTGTGGAGTGTATTCCATTTGTTGAGGAAGAAGAAAACTCTCACATAAAACGTTCTGAAATTCAGTTCATCAAATATTTTTTCACAACACCATTTGTAAGACTTTACAATTCCTTCATTCCTAAAAGCACTGCTGCTTATTTTAGTGCATAAAAATTCTAAATCATACAGATTGGGAATTTAAAACAGTAAATTATTATGCTCATCCTCATGCAAAAAAACCCCAACTCACTGTATTTGTAATTGAAGTGACTCTCAGTCCTGAAGCTTGCCTATCTGGGTATAACTTAAAGGAGGAAATCCACAGTGAATACCTGAGTCACTACTCCCTGTTTTCAAGCTTTATCAGAATTTACTAAACAGAGAGAACAAGTCAACTGAACAACTGAAATATTAAATTTGTTCTAAGTATGTCATTTTGAAGTTCGATTTTTAAAAGCTGAACTGTTCTGGTAGAATTCAGACTAGAATTCTCAGAAAATCCCAACTAGAATTCTCACAAAATTTTCACTTTTTTCCAGTCTTCTCTCTCGTCCTTTACAATAAGAAGCTTAGGCCAAATTTAAATCTGAGAAAGGACTGACATCTCCTACAGCCTTTCCTCCTTACGGCCACACTCTCCCCTCAAACCTCGCTCGTTTCTACACCATCACTCTCCCAATTTAAGAAAGATTTAGGAGAAATCTGGCCACGCAGTGGCTTATGTTTTGAGGTAACCTAATCAAGCTAGCTCACTGGGATACTTTTTGCAGGCTTGAAAAACAGCTTAAGTTTTCTGACTATTTACTATTTTAAATAAAACAAAACTAAAAGAAATCAAGCACACAACACTGAAATGGAGCTTACCTTAGAGCCACGTTCATTAAAGATTATTTCTACATCTAGGATTTTGCCAAACTGCTGCAGAGACAAAAATAAAAACATTTACTCATGTTCAGCTTTTTATCCATATACTTTACTTTCTTCTGAAAGAGGAAGAGGTGGTTTTTTTTCTTTAAACTACTTATTTAACATCCATGTTTCTATTTGTTGGTAGGTCCCAATATCAGTTGTTGATTTTTCCTCATCATTGAGCTGATAATTTTTCCTTTTTTAATTCACTCACTCACGCATTATTCATCTCTTTATAGTGGAAGCTGTTTTCAGAAGTTATTCACAGCGTCACTGTATTACATGCTTCTTCACATGGACAAGAACTGGGGGTTTTCCTAACTACATCTCTAACTTTTGAAATCGTAAGTAGAAAGATATACTACTGATGGCTGTTCTTCTTCCCTTTCTTGTTTTTTTGGGCCGCGCCTCCCACGGCATACAGGATTTTAGGTCCCTGACCAGGGATCGAACCCATGCCCCCTGCAGTGGAAGCTCCGAGTCTTAACTATTGGACTAACAAGTAAGGCCTTCCTTTTTTTTTTCTTTTTAATTAATAAAAGTAAACCACATTTACTGGAAAAAAAATAGAAAATATAGATAAACAAAAAGGAAAAGGGAAAACAAAAAATGAAGATCATCCATCTGCAATCCCAACATCTTAACATTTTGGTACACAGCCTTCCCAGCTTTTCCTTAGGCGTGTGTGTGTGTGTGTGTGTGTGTGTGTTTACTTTTCTTAAACTTCATATACTATGAATAACTTTCCCAATCAATAAATATATATGTGTTATCTCCATAGGCTACATGCCATTTTCCAGCATACCAAACATTCATGGACATTATGGATGATTCTATCGATATTTATTTGCCACTTCAGTATTTCTGCAGTAAACATCATCTAGAATATTTAAAATAATAACTTCGTTTTGAAATTAGTTAAATATTTTAACATTTGGAAAATCAAACAGAGCTACAAATATAACACCTAAATAACTCTATTGCTAGGTAGCTAAATAGCTGGTCAGAGGGGCATACAAATAACCCAGTAATTATCTGGAGCAGAGGCATATATAAGGTGATAAAACTACCTGTTTTAATCAATACCTGAATGAACTGAATTGAAGGAATGTACAGTAAATCTCCAATATCGTTTTGGCTCACATTTCCCTTTGAGAACTAGCCTCACAGACCCAATTATCTATTTCACTTGGATTTCAAACTAGACTTTGGGAAATGTGAAGAAACTAAAAAACGAAAAGGGCAAAACAGAGATCATGTTTTCTTATTGGGTTGAATCATTACTATCTTTATCAAAAAAACATGTATTAAGAGCCCAAGTTTTCTAGAATAAGACTTCTGGACTTGATTCCAGCTTCACCATTTAATAGAAAATCAGAAAAATCAAGGGAAGAGGAAAATGTCTTATTTTAGGAAGGAGGGAACTTTATTTTATTTCTATGTCTATCCAAAAAACTGAAATTTGTATGGTATTTTAGAGTTTGTTTTCTTTTACATTTTCTAATTCATCTTTATAATAACCTTCCAGAGTAAGAACTGGTTAAGGAAAATGAGACTAAAAGAAGGTACTCATCAAGTCTGCAGAGGTAATAAAATGGAAATAAAATAGAACATGGAATCTCTGCTCTTTACCAATGCTACTGTCCTTCTAAAACACTGATAGGTACTAACTACGTGGAAGAAGACAGCAACCAGGTATCTCCTGCAATGAAAATTTTTTTTTTTTTTTTTGCACTTAGTGTCTTATGAGAAGGGCATTATACATTTCAAGAAATCACTGACAACTGGCCTAGGCAGATCTTTAGTGGACACTATTTTTCTGCCTCAACAGAGAAAACACTTCTGACAGATGAGGATGCATTCCATTTTCACAGACCTCCAGAGATTAAGGTTCCATATTATCTCTGATAATTCAGTAGAGAACCTAGTAACTCATACTCCTGGGAAGTTTCTTCTTAAACATAACCCAAATTCTTTTTTCTTTTTAAATTTATTTATTATTTTTGGCTACGTTGGGTCTTCGTTGCTACGTGTGGGCTTTCTCTAGTTGAGCGGGGGTTACTCATTGAGGCAGTGTGCAGGCTTCTCATTGCGGTGGCTTCTCTTGTTGTGGAGCATGGGCTCCAGGCATGCGGGCTTCAGTAGTTGTGGCATGTGGGCTCAGTAGTTGTGGCTTGCGGGCTCCAGAGCACAGGCTCAGCAACTGTGGTGCACAGGCTCAGTTGCTCCACAGCATGTGGGATCTTTCCGGACCAGGGCTCGAACCTGTGTCCCCTGCACTGGCAGACGGACTCCCAGCCACTGTGCCACCAGGGAAGTGCCGTAACCTAAATTCTTTATGTCGCCTTTTATATTTTCTGTTGCTCTCTTTTCTGTAGAACTGGAGAATAGCTGGCTACCATTTCATGTTGCAAAGCTCTTCCAGTGCTTCAAAAATACCATTAAATCTCAACCCTGGCCTTGCCTTTGGTATAGAAAACACATCCAGGAAGTCAGCTGTAAGTGACAGAACTCTGCTCCAGGGTCTTGTCGCCATGAAGTGGCCACAACCGAGACTTAAAGAAGGGCATTTGCTTTTCTGACAAAGCATTAGGCTGCTATCCAAATAATTAAAACAAAAATCAATTATTTCTTACTCCTAGTTCAAGTTAAGTGTTTGATCAAATTAAAACAGGCAACAACACCTTAGCCCCCCAAAAGAATTAAGATTCTCAGCAGCCATTCATTTCTGAGTAACTTAAATATTTGCTATTATACTTCGTTTTCATGACAGCGATTCTGGGAGGAAGTAAACAGCTGGAAGAACACGCCAGGCAGCAAACTAACCCCCTATACCTGATTTTAGATCACAGATATGATTTTACTTAATTCATAACCCTTTGAAAGGCAGGGATTACTGTCTTGTCCTGATTTCAGTGCTTGGGTTTTCTGAACGTCCTAAGAAACCCCTCAGTCTCAGGCAAACTGGGTTGTGGAGTCATCTTATGTATGTGAGAATTTGCAAGGATAATGTCTAGAATAGGCCAGGAGATGGGAAAGTTTCTAAAGCCTGATGAAAATAATGATTTACCTCAGGATCTTTCTCAACATACTTGTAATTTTATCCTAAAGTAGTAATGACTAATAATACATCTGGTGAGTTAAAGTATATTTTCATTGTAAAACCATAAAAGGACTTCAGAGACTTACCCCAAACATCTGCCGGAGGTCAGGATCCCGGAAGCGGAAAGGAATATTAGAGACATGCAGGCGTTTAGGGGTAGATTTACTCTCTGAATTTTCACTACTTTGCGTCTGTGACTGCTGGCCTTCTGTCTGTGCGCCCCCTTCTGTCTGCTAAGCAAAGAAATAAACAACATTAAGGGAAAAATAAACACAATTATTTCACAAGAATTACATAAAATAATTGAAGTCCTCCCCCACCCCAATCATTCTCAAACAGTGTGTCTTTAAGCAAAAATTACAGCTGTCCTTTCAAAGAGAAAAAAACCAAAGATGTTATCTGTGTCCAAAATGCTATAGTTTACCAAAAAATTTAGGTCTTTTGCATATTTATAGTACATTAGTAAAGTGGGAGATACTAGAAACACTAAGTGACTTGCTCAAGATCACATGGAGAGGAACTTCCCTGGTGGTCCAGTGGTAAAGAATCCACCTTACAATGCAGGGGACGAAGGTTCGATCCCTGGTCAGGGAACTAAGATCCCACATGCCATGGGGCAACTAAGCCCATGGGCCACAACTACTGAGCTCACGCACTAGAGCCCGCGTGCCGCAAACTACAGAGCCCATGCGCTCTGGAGCCCAAGGGCCACAACTACAGAGCCCTTGTGGCCTGGAGCCTACGTGCCTCAACTAGAGAGGAGAAAACCTGCACACCACCACTAGAGAGAAGCCCATGCACAACAATGAAGAGCCTGCGTGCCGCAACTAAGACCTGATGCAGCCAAAAAAATAAAATAAAATAAATTAAAAAAAAAAAAGATCACATGGAGATACATTAGGAAAACAAGATATAAAAATAGTACATTGGGACTTCCCTGGCGGCACAGTGGTTAAGAATCCACCTGTCAATGCAGGGGACACGGGTTCGAGCCCTGGTCTGGGAAGATCCCACATGCCACGGAGCAACTAAGCCCGTGCGCCACAACTACTGAGCTTGCACTCTAGAGCCTGTGAGCCACAACTACTGAGCGTGCGTGCCACAACTACTGAAGCCTGCGTGCCTAGTGCCCATGCTCCGCCATTGCAACGAGAAGCCCACGCACTGCAACGAAGAGTAGTCCCTGCTCACCGCAACTAGAGAAAGCCTGCGTGCAGCACCGAAGATCCAACACAGCCATAAATAAATAAACAAACAAATAAAAAGAATAATGATTAAAAAAATAAAAATAGTACTTTGTTCTTAGATTCTTATGGAAGTTCCTTTTTTTTTTTTTTGCGGTACACGGGCCTCTCACTGTTGAGACCTCTCCCGTTGTGGAGCACAGGCTCCAGATGCGCAGGCTCAGAGGCCATGGCTCATGGACCCAGCCGCTCCGCGGCATGTGGGATCTTCCCAGACCGGGGCACGAACCCGTGTCCCCTGCATCGGCAGGCGGACTCTCAACCACTGCGCCACCTGGGAAGCCCGAAGTTCCTATTTTTGAGATCTTTCCATTTTGAAAATATAGAGTCTGTGGTATAATACTTAGTTGTGGAGATACCAGTATTTCTGGTTCATCATTTCAGGAAATAAGGGAATATTTTTAAATTTCATTTCCTCTATTAGTTCCAGGGTTTATGACTACTGGGTTACCAAAGTACTGTAACATTATTTATGAAGAGGAGACACCTAGTGACAAAGGGCCCTTTGCTCAAAAACTGAATAAGCTTCTTACTCTGAAACCAATCTGTACTCTCCTCCCTAATTTATGCGATTCCTGCTACTTCAGCAAAGGGAACCTACCCTTCTGTAGCCCAGAGCAAAGTTGCATTTAGAAAAATCTGTTGGGAAAGGCTTGAAGGGACCCTGCCTAATCTACTACATACCCATAAATGCTAGATTTGTATATATCCATAGTGAAAGAATATGGGTGAGTGTGGGTGTGCATTTTTAATCATGAATCTCTTCTGCAATGTCCTAGGCATGTGTTAATTTAATTCTTTTTCAGTTAAGTCCTCAAAAAATTGCTATGTTGAGAAATACTTTTGACAAATACCTAACAGGTGTGATACATTCTAGGCATTAAGTATTAATTTGACAATTTAAGAACCTTATGTTTTCACTATTCCCTGTGAAGCGCATGCCAAACTGGATGGCTCAATGATATGATTAAACCAACACACTTAAAACAGGAGTGGAACTTGCTGTTCTTATTATCTCAGTTGAATGAGAACTGAGTCCCTCTAGCAGATTCTGGGTGACACGGAATGGGTCCCCCCACTCTGACCCAGCGTTCAGCTAAAAGACACTGAACCAGAGATACCTTTGGCTCAGAGATGTTTGAACCATGTTGAAATGAAGTTTGAGACTTTAACATATAAAGGATAAACAGGAATGAACTCCAAATGTATACCAGCTTTTCAAGTGTCAATCTAAGGGATGGCCGCTTTTATCTCCTGCCATTCAGGCCTCGCAGGTGGCCTCACTGTGCAATTATTCACATGGTACAAAAATAGCAGGAAAGGAAAGAGCTACAAAGCCATGTTCTGCGAAAGTGTAAGGTTTTCAATCCTCAATCTGGGCACAATGCAGACTAAACAAAACACATTCCATTCAAAGATAAAACTCACTAAGTTACTAAAAAGCAGCATCATGGACACCAAAGCAACGAGCACAAGCATCAATTACAACTGATGCTCATTCGAGCACCTTCCAACTTGCCTCTCACATCTCACAGCTGGATCACATAAAACTCTTTCTTCAATCAAACTTTAAAACCACCAGATCTGATCTGAAGGATGACAGTGTTATCACTCAGAGAAAAGTTAAAAAGACCGATTCTAGCTCCAAACCATAGTTTTATATACAGCTTATATATGTAGACTATGTAGTCTGTAAAAGGGTATGTGAGGTGGCAGGATAAATGAAAACTAACCATTACTTCCAAGTATGTTGCCTGAGCTACTTAATTTCTGTTCTTGAGAATATTATTTTACAGTCCAGAAGACACAACTGATGAAAAAGAAGCCAGATTGGTTAATTTTCCAGCCTTGTGGTGAACACCTACATTATTTAAAAGTACGAAATCTTTAATTCTCCGGAGACTTAGCAAGTAGAAAAAGTGAACCATTATTTCCAAAATTCTTAAGCCTTCTGATTTTAAATACATTTATAAATTGAAGTTTAACATACATAGCTAACAAATGCATAAGTCATAAGAATACAGCTGCATGAATTTTCACAAAGAAAATACACTCACGTAACCATCAAATTAGATTAAGCCACAGAACTCCAGCATCACCTGTGGGCCCCACTCCAGTTTCTACTCCCCTGCCAAAGGATCACCACCATCCTGACTTCTAACTCCATAGATTAGTTCTATCATTTTTGAACTTAAAAAAAAAAAAAAGGAATCATACATTATGTACTTTTTTGTGTCTGGCTTCTTTTACACATCATAATAACACACACACTGTTGTACATTTTATAACCATACAGAACTTATTTGAGCTGCTTCCACTTTTTGGCTATTAAGGATAATGTTCCTATAAATATTGTTTGGGTGCACAGGAGCAGGCATTTCTGTTGGGTGAATAGACATCTAGGATTGGATTTGTTGGATCAAGGATATGTCTAGGTTCAGCCTTCAAAGGTACTATCAGTTTTGCAAAGTGGCTGTACTAACTTACACTCCATCAGCAGTGTGTGCAAGTTCCAGCTGTTTTTAGTATCGTCATTTTCATTTTAACTATTCGGGTGGGAGGTAGGGCATCCTATCATGGCTTTAACTCGCTTTCCTCTCTTTCAACCCCAGACCCTTTCTTCTCTCCACTTCTTATTTTGAATTTTGTTGAAAAATGGGAATTCCCTGTAAAACAGCAAGTATTACTTTAAAAAAAAATTTTTATTGGAGTATAGTTGCTTTAGAATGTTGTGTTAGTTTATACTGTACAGGAAAGTGAATCAGCTACATGTATATATATATATATATATATATATATATATATACCCTCTTTTTTGGATTTCCTTCCCATTTAGGTCACCACGGAGCATTGAGTAGAGTGCATACACTCTTGAGTGCATACTGTAAAATAGACCCTTACCTACGCCTTTCAATAATAAATAATACTTAAATAGTGCTAACTGTTTGTCACACGCTGGCCTAAGTATTTTACATATGTTAATTGTGATTCTTTCAACAACCCTAACAGTAGCTTTTGCTTTTTTGTTTGTTTTTGTTTTTTTTAAAGACACAGAATGAACTCCCTCCTTTTGACCCCGTGTTCAGCTAAAAGAATCTGATTCAGAGGCACTTTTGGCTCAGAGATGTTAGCAACCATCTGAGGAGTCTGAGGAGTAGAAAGACTGACTAAGTAATGGAGCAGGGACTTGAAGACAGGCAGCCTGGCTCCAGAGTACATGTTCTTAAGCTCTATATAAGAATGTACTTTACATGTATTATTTTCTTCAATCCTCACAGTAATCTATGAGACAGGTACTATTATTGTCCTCCAATTGACAAAGGCAGAAACTAAGGCATGGAGAGGTTAAGTTCATTGCCCAAGGTCACATATTAAGTGGCAGAGTAGGAATTAAAAACCAGGTGGCCCAATGTCATATGCTAAACCACCCCCTTCCTAGCACTGCACTCATGCTCTCTTCTTTTTATCTCATTAGAATGAAGAACCCGTGTGGATCCCATGCTCCACTTTCTCAGGACCCCCGCCTGAAGGTGGAGGTAGGCATGAGGTAAGGGGCAGGGAAAGCTATACAAGAGGTGACATGTATTCTATGCCTCGAGGGAACAGGAGCAGGTCAGGCCATGAAGGGGAGAAACGGAGAGGAAAGAAAACCAGCAAAGGCACACTGACATTCATGAAGG
This sequence comes from Pseudorca crassidens, assembly GCF_039906515.1. Classification (NCBI taxonomy): domain Eukaryota; kingdom Metazoa; phylum Chordata; class Mammalia; order Artiodactyla; family Delphinidae; genus Pseudorca; species Pseudorca crassidens. Next base: position 94,395,833 of record NC_090306.1, read on the forward strand.
AAACAAAGCCAGAGAACTACTAAACTGATATTCAAAGAGACTGAAAAGCAGATTTCTGTACATAGTGGAAATAGGAATAGGGAATATACATTGCATGTAGTTAAATGAGATCTTATTTCCCATCTGTCATTCGCAACTTTAAGTTTACCTCACTATAGATTACTAATCGTTGAAACACACAAATCAGAGAGCAGAAGTAAACAGAAGTTTTTAAGGCTGTATCTTTGTGAAAAGTGGACAGTTAAACTGTTCTGAGAAAAATCTCAGTCAATACAGTGCTGGTTTGCTTTATTTTCTATTGTTAACTGCTGAGCAACTTTACTGACTATATAAATAACCTCCCAAGGTTCTGTGTTCTTCCCTTCTGTGGTCATTTTCTGACCTACGTGATTCACTGGGCAGGGGGTGAAACAGAAGAGGCTGGAGTCTGTGGGCTGTTTACAGTGAGGACTAGCAGTGGTCCTGCTCAATGCAACCATGTGACTAAAGCCTATACATCCACTCTTCAGACACCCTGGCCTCCCCAGTGAGGGCTACTTCACTGAGGTGAAACCCAGTGCACTTGACACTGAAGAGCAAATCAGATTTGTAAGTCTCAAAACCTCATTCTAGAAGTGAGGACTAAAAAAAAAAAATTTTAAGTGACCTTTAAAAATTCTTGTAACTGGAAAATGGATTTAGTTTTCTGACTCCCCTATGAAACAATGGAAATATTGTGACTATTTATACATTGTAAACAAATGTTCTGTTATGGTCTGAAAAAGAACCCTGGGCAATACAAGATGAAGTATTACTTTCTAAGTCTCTATCATAATAAGACTTAATACATAATCTGAGATACTAAGGAATCTCTTGATTAATTCAGGAATAATATTTTGATTTATGGATTATCCATTTTCTCCAATATTTATTTTTCCTCTTGTTGTCTGTGTCTTCATTTCTTATTTTCACCTCTGTGAGGCTGAAGGAGAAGAAAAGGAAATTAAATTTAGCAAAGTTTTCTTGAGAATCTGATTCATGTCTGAAAACATCTACCCTCCCATTTTAATGACAGTTTGACTGGGTATAGAATTCCAGGTTGGGAAAAAAAAAATCCTTCAGAATTTTAAAGGTAACTCTCAACTGTAGCCTACCTTCCAGTGTTGTTGAGAAATCTGAAGGCATTATGACTCCTGTCTCCTTGTATGTGACTTTTCCCCCACTCTCTCTGGTTTGTAGATTATCCAAATATGTCCAGTGCTCTAAAATTTCACAGTGACAGGCTTTAATGTGGGTTTGTTTTATACTGTTCTATTTTTCTGAGAATTCTGTGGTCTCTTTTAAGCTGGAAATTAATATCCTTCAGTCCTGGGACCTTTTTTGAATTATTTTGCTGATGACTCCTACCCTATACATTTTGTCTTTCTCTCTTCCTGAAACTTGTATTATTAGATATTGGATCTTTTGAAGGGATCCTCTAACTTTCTTATCTCTTGTATTTTCCATCTGTCTTTTGGCTCTATTTTTGGGATATAAGTCCTTAATCCCTTATCTGAAAACTTTGGGACCAAATGTGTATCAGAATTCAGAACTTTTAGGATTTTTAGAAAGGCAGTAATGGTGTAAACCCGTATGTAACACTATCAATGAGATGTGGAGCAGTGATATTTCTGTAGCAAAATATAAGCATATTCACATAAATGTGATAAAGACTATACATATGTTGTGAGTTTTGCTGCAAACTTATGAAAAAATTATTGACTTTCAGAACTTTACAGATTTTGGAATTGTGGATAAGAGACTGGAGACCTCTTTTTCTTCCATCTCATCTTTCAACCTTCCAATGAAGTTTTTTCATTTTGTTGACATGTTTTTAATTCCAAGGGCTCATTTTTCTTCTCTGAACCCCCCATTCCCCTCACCTTTTAAACTAGCAATTCAGGGACTTCCCTGGTGGCACAGTGGTTAAGAATCCGCCTGCCAGTGCAGGGGACACAGGTTCGATCCCTGGTCCGAGAAGATCTCACATGCCGCAGAGCAACTAAACCTGTGTGCCACAACTACTGAGCCTGCGCTCTAGAGCCCACGAGCCACAACTACTGAGCCCACGTGCCACAACTACTGAAGCCCGCGCGCCTAGAGCCTGTGCTCTGCAACAAGAGATGCCATCGCAATGAGAAGCCTGTGCACCGCAAGGAAGAGTAGCCCCCGCTCACCGCAACTAGAGAAAGCCCACGCACAGCAATGAAGACCCAACGTAGCCAAAAATAAAACAAACGAAAACTAGCATTTCATTCTTGTTTAGTGGATGCAATACCTTCTCTTATCTCTCTGAGGATATAAATTATTGTTTTGGTAATTTCTGAGGAGAAAGGGGTTCCTTTTCTTCCAAATTTCTCTTTTTGTTTGTTAGTTTTTATTCTCTATTTTCCATGTTGTAGGTTTTCCCCAGGTATCTAGTAATCCTTGGTTGTCTTGATCATAATTAAGAATTGAGGTGGGGAAAGTAGCTAAAAACTGACTGCAAGTTCTGAGTGGGTGGGAGAGAGGGGCTTGATGACTTTGTGATTCATTCTAGGTTCAGTTAGGTAAGCAATTTCTTGGGGAACCCCCTGACTCATGCATCTTTAAGTCCTTCCTCTTGAGTTAGGTTATCCAGAGAAGAGTTTGCCAAATCTAATTGGAGCCGTGTTTCTGAGAGAACTGTTTTTAAAAAACAATTTATTTTTTGGTTATATTATTATTTTTGCCATGCAGCATGTGGGATCTTAGTTTCCTGACCAGGGATAGAATCCATGCCCCCTGCAGTGTAAGGGCAGAGTCTTAACCACTGGACCACCAGGGAAGTCCCTGGAGTCATGTTTCTGAAATTCAAATTTTTGTGGTATAAACTGAATCATTTCTCAGCTTTCTCCCACTACTGGCTTAGGGATAAACTCATTTGGGTCTGCTAAGTTAGTTACTAATTGGCCATCTGCTTTCTAGCTTCCAAAATGATTAATTCTCCTGTTCTTATTTTTTATATTCCTAAAAACACACAGACACAACCACCATTTACTGTACTTTTAGAGGAAGCAAAATTAGATGGATGTATTCAAAAGTAACCTGAAACAAGTGTTTAATAAAATCTTATAATACTATATGCACATATTTTAATGAAGGCAGCAAAATAGGTCAACACAGCCTATATTTGTTTTGAGCTGACTTGTATAAAATATTTTGGGAAACAAGGCTCGCTTGCAATAATAATCTTAGTGTCTCAAAAAGGAAGAGCTTGCATTATAGCCCTTCTCCAACGCATACATGAAAGGCTGAGGTAGAACAAGCAGAGACCTCAGAAATGAGACATGCTAATCATCTTACAGCAAATCTATAAATACAAGATTTTTTCCTTTCTCTGTTCTTCAGAGCCTAGAACTACTTCAGATATAAGCTGAGGATGATTAAAATATTTTGGGATAAGGAGACATGACAACTAAGTGCAATGTGGGATCCTGGACTGGATTCAGAACAGAAAACTGGTGATTGAATAAGGTCTATATTTTACTTAATAATATTGTACCTACACTTCTTATTGCCGGGTTCTGAAAATTGTACTATACCTATGTAAGATGTTCACATCAGAAGAAGTTAGGTAAAGAACATGGAGAAACTTTCTGTACTCCTTTTGCAACTTTACTGTAAGTCTAAAACTATTTCAAAACAAAGAGTTCTAAGAAAAGAAAAAAGAATTTTGGGATGTCAGATTCTAAGCCCTACAGAATATTAGAACACAGAATGTTTAGTTGGTTTAAGACTATATGCAGGCACAATTGTAGACAAATACTGTTGTTCATGTTAAATATGTCGGTCAGACCACTTATAAAAGTCAGAAATGGGCTGAAAAGCCCATTTGTTTCAAACTGTTGGCATGATGAAGAAAAAAAAAACATTTTATCTAATAGTACTATTATCTATTCCCAAATTAGAAATAGTTTAATTTGTAAATCTTTTTTACTTGCAAAAGGCCAGTCACAAAGTTTCATCTCCTGAAGCATTTTCCCTTAAGAGCTCATCGTTTTACGAACAAAAATATAAATGATTCCTAGTTGGGTTCAATTTCTTTTGGATAGGGGATTGGCCTTCAGTCAAGGTGTAAGTGAATCCTCCTCACAGGATGAATTAGATATTCTCACGATTTTATAAAATCAGTCACATATAGTGCAAGGGACATGGTTGTAAAAGCTGCAAAGTTTAAGACCAAACTTATCAAAGATAATAGATATTTCTATTAATTGCTAAAAGTAGAGTTGCCACATGAACAGCCACACAATTCATACAGATTTGAAATTAAGCAATTATTAACAGAGTTCTTATCTGGGAAGGTTCATATTGGTTTTCTTAAAGGGATCACATTAGACTCAAGATGAAGTTGCTCAAGCAAATCCCCATGTCAGTAAACCAAAACTTAAGTTTCTATGCTCTACTCTCCCAGAAAAGAAAGGTCTAGGTCAACCAATTAAGTTGTCTACTCAGCAGAAGTTACCTGACCCAAGACTCCAAGGCTCCAAGATTTTCCTTTGCTCCATATAAGGAAATGCTTTAACCAATCAGCAAATGCCCAGTATAACCTCCTTGTTCCTGTTCCCTCTGCCTATAAAATCTCATCCTGTACAGCTTTTCCGAGCTTCTTTCTTTCTTCCTTCCTTCCAATTGAAGTTTAGTTGATTTACAATATTGGGTTACTTTCTGGTACACAGCAAAGTGATTCAGTTATATATATATATACACATACTGTTGTCTATCTATTTTATATATAGTAGTTTGTATCTTCTAATCCCGAACTCCTAATTTATCCCCTCCCTTTTCCCCTTTGATAACCATAAATTTGTTTTCTATGTCTGAGTCTGTTTCTGTTTTGTAAATAAGTTCATCTGTATCATATTTTAGATTCCACATATAAGTGATATATGATATTTGTCTTTCTCTTTCTGACTTACTTCACTTAGTATGATAATCTCTAAGTCCATCCATGTTGCTGCAAATGGCATTATTTCATTCTTTTTTTTATGGTTAAGTAGTATTCCGTTGTATACATATGCCACGTCTTCTTTATCCATTCATCTGTTGATGGACATTTAGGTTGCTTCCATGTCTTGGCTATTGTAAATAGCGCTGCTATGAACATTGGGGTGCTGTGAACATCGAATTACAGTTTCCTCCAGACATATGCCCAGGAGTGGGACAGCTGGATCATATGGCAACTCTATTTTTAGTTTCTTAAGGAACCTCCATAGTGCTATCCATAGTGGCTGCAATGATGTACATTCCCACCAACAATGTAGGAGGTCCCCCATTTTCCACACCCTCTCCAGCATTTATTATTTGTAGACTTTTTAATGATGGCCATTCTGACTGGTGTGAGGTGATACCTCATTGTTTTTTTTGTGCTTTTTTTGCGTTACGTGGCCCTCTCATTGTTGTGGCCTCTCCTGTTGCAGAGCACAGGCTCCAGACGCGCAGGCTCAGCGGCCACGGCTCACGGGCCCAGCCGCTCCGTGGCATGTGGAATCTTCCCGGACCAGGGCACGAACCCGTGTCCCCCGCATCGGCAGGCGGACTCTCAACCACTGCGTCACCAGGAAGCCCCTACCTCATTGCTTTTTTAAAAAAAACATTTATCTTATTTTCACGGCTGCGTCGGGTCTTAGTTGTGGCGCGTGGGATCTCCGTTGCGGCACATGGGCTCTTTCGTTGCAGAGTGCAGGCTCTTCGTTGTGGTGAGCAGGCTTCTTATAGTTGTGGTGTGCGCATTTTCTCTTCTCTAGTTGTGGCGTGTGGGCTCCAGAGTGCGTGTGCTCTGTAGTTTGCGGCACACGGGCTCTCTAGTTGAGGCACTCGAGTTCAGTAGTTGTGGCACGTGGGATTAGTTGCCCCGCGGAATGTAGGAGTTTAGTTCCCCGACCAGGGAATCGAACCCATGTCCCCTGCACTGGAAGGCAGACTCTCTACCACTGGACCACCAGGGAAGTCCCCTCATTGTTGTTTTGATTTGCATTTCTCTAATAATTAGTGAAGTTGAGCATCTTTTCATGTGCCTATTGACCACCTGTATGTCTTCTTTGGAGAAATGCCTATTTAGGTCTTCTGCCCATTTTTTGATTGGGTTGTTTATTTTGCTGTTGAGTTGTATGAGCTGTTTGTATATTTTGGAAATTAAACCCTTGTCAGTTGCATTGCTGCAAATATTCTCTCCCAGTCCATAGGCTGTCTTTTCATTTTGTTTATGGTTTCCTTTGCTGTATAAAAGCTTATAAGTTTGATTAGGTCCCATTTGTTTACTTTTGCTTTTATTTCTATTGCCTTGGGAGACTGACCTAAGAAAAGATTACTATGATTTATGTCAGAGAATGTTTTGCCTATGTTCTCTTTTAGGAGTTTAATGATGTTATGTCTTATATTTAAGTCTTTAAGCCATTTTAAGTTTACTTTTTTTTTTTTTTTTTTTTGCGGTACGCGGGCCTCTCACTGTTGTGGCCTCTCCCGTTGCAGAGCACAGGCTCCGGACGCGCAGGCTCAGCGGCCATGGCTCACGGGCCCAGCCGCTCCGCGGCATGTGGGATCTTCCCAGACCGGGGCTCGAACCCATGTCCCCTGCATCCGCAGGCGGACTCTCAACCACTGCGCCACCAGGGAAGCCCTTAAGTTTACTTTTGTGTGGGGTGTGAGGGAGTGTTCCATCTTCATTGATTTACATGTGGCTGTCCAGCTTTCCCAACACCACTTGCTGAAGAGACTGTCTTTTCTCCATTGTATGTTTTTCTCTTCTTTGTTGAAGAGTAATTGACAGTAGGTGTGTGGATTTATTTTGGGCTCTCTATTCTGTGCCATTGATCCATATGTCTGCTTTTGTGCCAATACCAGACTGTTTTGATTACGTAGCTTTGTAGTATTGTCTGAAGTCTGAGAAGGTTATGCCTCCAGCTTTGTTCTTTTTCCTCAGGATTGCTTTGGCAATTCTGGGTCTTTTATGGTTCCATACAAATTTTAGGACTACTTGTTTTGGTTTTGTGAAAAATGTCATGAGTAATTTGATAGGGATTGCATTGAATCTGTAGATTGCTTTGGGTAGTGTGGCCATTTTAACAATATTAATTCTTCCAATCCAAGAGCATGGGATATCTTTCCATTTCTTTGAATCATCTCCAATTTCCTTTATCAACGTTTTATAGTTTTCAGCATATTCTTTCACCGCCTTGTCAGGTTTATTCCTAAGTATTTTATTTTATTTTATTTTATTTTTTGATGTGATTTTAAAGGGACTGTTTTCTTACTTTCCCCTTCTGATATTTCATTGTTAGTGTAAAGAAAGAAATGCAATGTTAATCGTGTATCCTGCTACCTTGCTGAATTGGTTTATCAGGTCTAATAGTTTCTGTGTGGAGTCTTTAGGGTTTTCTATATCATGTCATCTGCATATAATGACAATTTTACTCAGAGCTCCTTTCTATGTGCTAGATTGGATGCCACCGAATTCATGAATCACTGAATAAAGCCAATATGAGCTCTTAAATTTACTCAGTTGAATTTTGTTAACAGTTTAAAATCTGCACAAAAGTGAAGTGTCATTAATTTTTCTGTATCACACTATTTCCATTTTGAATGATTCAAACTTGTATTAAATAAGACTGATGTATTTTATACCCGAGAAAATCTAATGGAAAGGTCATTGCCCAAAACAGCTTTAAGTACATCTAAAGGATACGTGTGTGTATACATGCTTCAAAAATCATAGAGCAATACTTCCCAAAGGGTAGAATGACAGTTCTGCAGGATGTTAACTGGTATTTTGTAGAAAATGAGTTTCAGGGTCAAATAAATTTGGGAAATACTGGACTAAACAAAGTTAAAAGGTTTCCTGTGAATTGTGAAGACAAAAAACTCACCTTTCTCCCTAAACATATATTATATATATCATTCATTCATTCACTCATTCATTCATTTTTGTGGATCAAAATATAAAATTCACTTTGAAAAATACTGCTTTTATCAGGATGGCCCTTAGAGCACAAGCTCCCAAGGGTATGAGGGAAAAAAATGGCAAAAGAGAAAAGAGATATATAATTGGACAGCCTGTTAATTTGTATTATTTTAACTTAAGAACTGCCTATTAACACCTTCTTTGAAATGTAATAATTATATACCAATAGAATTATAGCTAATATTTATTGAATATTTGTTATGTGCCAGGCATTATACAAAGTACTTGCTGTACATTTTCTCATTTAATCCTAAAAACAACCCTATGAGTTAGGAACTAGTATCACCAGTTTTACAGGTGAGGAAAATGAGCATTAGTTATAATTCTCTCAGGGTTATACATTTAACAAATGGAAGGAGCTGGGAGCTAAACCTAACTCAATCTGGTTTCCTAGCTCAAGCGCCCTAACCACAATATTATATAAATAGAAACAGTTTTTAAAAAACAGCTTTAAAAAATATTCAGTCTCTCCTGATAATATTTTAGAAAGTAAGTTGGGACACTTTTCATTATGTCACTTTACAGTGCCTTAAAGAAAAATCTGGTACTACAATCCATGAAGATCCACCAACTAGACTTGTTAGCATCTAAAATTTAAAGCAATTTTATAAATGTTTATAATGGAGTATATACTGGGTTAAAACTGGTGGAATTAGATCTTATGAATTCCTTCTTAAAGAGTACTCCTAACATGATAGAATATCTTTCTAAAAAGTGAAATCTTGGCTTATATACTTAGTTACTGAAAATCAGGGTAATTTCACAGTGCTAAAATAACATACCAAGAATACCTATGCATATAAAATTATTTTTTCCAGTGCTAACACCAAACACAATTTTGGGGGCATAAAAAATTGAATTTACATTTATGTAGAATAATTCCTTACTTGAGCAAAAGTACGTTTAGATTTAGTTATTTTAAAGAGAAATGCTTAAGTATTTCTTCTGTGTATTTGAGTATTGGTACAAGTCAAATTCTGAGAATCTAGTCTTGTTTGGGCATTTAAATGTCAGCTAACATTTCCCCAATAAACTAGTAACTCAATTTTCTTCAGAAAATATCTAGTTCTGGGGCTTCCCTGGTGGCGCAGTGGTTGAGAGTCCACCTGCCGATGCAGGGGACACGGGTTCGTGCCCCGGTCCGGGAAGATCCCACATGCCGCGGAGCGGCTGGGCCAGTGAGCCATGGCCGCTGAGTCTGCGCTCCGCAACGGGAGAGGCCACAACAGTGAGAGGCCCGCGTACCGCAAAAAAGAAAATATCTAGTTCTATTTTCTCGGTGGGTCAAAGTGTTATAAAAAAGAATTCTAAATGGCATCATTTGTATATGTAATATTACCATATATTACCCCAGGAAACAAAAACCAGTATCACAGTTAACAAAAACCACAGCAAGTCACTTTTTTAAAACCACGAGTCAGAATTATGTAGAAATTATATATAGAGAGAAACACCAGAGACAATAACCTCAATTTTTAAAAACTTTATACTTAACTGAATGATTCTTTAATATTTTAATGTACGCTTCAGAATGAAAGAAATCTGTAAGTATGTTCTAGTTGAAGTTCTTGGGTTTAAAGTTGAAGAGTAAGTGGAAACTAAGACCATGTCTAGAGATGGCTTTCATTTTTTATAATTTACATGGGGAAGCAGAAAAAAAGCCCTTGACTTCAAGCAGATTTCCTGAGTCCCAGCTCTGTTTTGAGCTAGCTGTAACCTTGTTCAAGTCGCTTAAAACTGCTGACCTCTGCTGTAAAAGGAGGGCGTGAGATGATTTCTAAAATCTATTTTGGCTTTAAAATTCAGTGATTCTAAACAGAGTTTACCGACTTCAAAAGATAGTACAAATATTTACGGAAAATGCACAACTCTTGTAGACAGGTTAAGAAAAACTGCACTACTAAGTTAATCATCAGTGCTTCTTTATTCTTACCCTAACATACGGGAGAGCAGCAAGGGCCAGTAGAGCAGAGTATGACCGTTCTCAAAACTTTTCAGCTTCAGTTTCTTTTTTTGAGGGGTGGGGTGGGGGTAGAATGGGTAATAATAATCAGTAATTAATAAGTAAATAAAAATAAATAAATGAAGGCATGCAAAAGAGAAGAAGCAACAATCACAACTTAACAATATTAACAATTTGCTGAAAGGGTGTCTTGAGTCTTACGTGAACCAAAGGGCAATTTTCTCTCTTGAAAAATATGCATGCCTGGCTCTGAGTGTGGTTTTCTGCAGCAACTTTTGCATTTCAGACCAGGCTATAGTTTCCTCATCAATCCAGCTGTGAACTTGCCAAGCTGCTCATAGGCAGCTTTTCCATCTCTTGGAAAACTGGATGACTGCATGAATGAATCCTCTGTTGTCCCAGGCCTCTAACTCTAGCCTGGAGATGGAAAATGCTAATGATCATACCTACGCTGCAGGCTGAAGGTAACATCGCCCAACAATACACAACATGAGAGAAGGATATGGGCCCCATTTTTACCATTATATTCCAGAAGTCCTGGTGTGGGCAAATGGACCCACTGTTAAGTGGTATAACTTCCTGGCTACATTTGATGGGTCACCAATCTACAAGGCATCTTCAGGTAAGGGTCAGTGGGTAATTCCAAGGGAGGACGGTTAGACTGATCTTCTGATGGTAGAGAAATGCAAGGAAATCTGGCTTCAACTCCAGAGAAAGGGTGTACAAAAAAGAGAAGAAACTGAGGATGATGAACAACATGGGGTCTGAGTCATCTTTACTTGGAGCTGTGCTCAAAGGCCCACCAGTGAGGAGGGCTATAAAATCTACAGCAGATTATGATATAGCACAGCGACCACTCAACTATTCCCTCAATTTAGATGCACCAACAACTCTGTTCAAATACTTCAAAAGATGTTACTGACTAGCAGCTTACTCTGCCTTTATAAGCTTCTTTTTTCATTCAAAAACCACTTAGTAAATGTCCATTGTGTATCACTGGGAGTAATAAGAGGAGGGCAAGTAATAGTTCCTGCCCTCAGGGAAAGTATGATCCAATAGGTTGGCAGAATATGTGCACAAATATAAATCTTGTATCTGAAGATCACTCACCAAAGCTTATCTACTTCCAATACTTCGGCTATTTACGCCTGCTGGCATTTGGAAAATATCTAAACATACAGGAACTGAGGTCCTTTCTTCTCCGCAGGCAGGCTCAGCGATAATCAAGCCTCTGCAGACCCAGCTGGGAGCCGCCTGACTGCTATCTCTCTTGCTAATGCACACTACGGGACCAAAGGACTGTCAAAACAAGCTCTCATCTTAAGAGTACAAGAAGCATCTAGCCCAATGTTAAAATCAATTTCTAAAATATATTTTGAAAATAAAACTCCAGATTTCATTGCTTATTTCTCATTTTTATGTCAGAAATCCTTTCTTTTTGTTCTCCCCATCAACAAGATGGGACTATCCAACATAAACAAGATCTATTAAAATACACAATAATAAAAAGCGCAAATAAACGACATCAACCAGGACAGCTGATTTAAAAAGACAGTAAAAGCGATTATCTCGATAACTATTTAAACAAGTAATCTCCAAAGCTTTTCTAATTTATTCTCACTACAATTCTGTCAGGTAGGAATTAGTACCTTCATTTGATAGGTGAGGAAACTGAAACTTGGGGGGTAAAATGATTTTATTCAAGATATAGTTATTGCAATAAGGATGAAAAATCTTTGACTCTGATCTCCTTATTTTACTTATCCAATCAGCTGTCAAATTCTGTTTATTCTATCTTCATAATTTCTCTTCAATTCACTTCCTCCTGTATATAATCACTGCAACCCCTAATCCAGAACCCCATTATCAACTCCAACCATAAGACCCTTTCCTAACCAGTCTTCCTGCTCCTCTACTATCTTGTACATGCAAGAGATTAATCTTCTGAAGCACAATTCTGCTCACTTCCATTTCCTGCTCAAATACCTTTAATAAAGTGATTTCTCAGCCAGGCATTCAAATGCTCTTCCCAATTTGTACTCTCAAGGGACCTTTCTCCCACCTATTTCCCACTAGTCTCCACCAAGCACCCAAGCTTCAACCAAACAGAAACCCATGCTTTTATTCAAAGACATTTTGATCTTTCCCATCTCTCCAACTTTGCTTTGAGAAATGACTTTCCTAATTCTTCCCACCACCATCTAAACATGTCTGAATTCTAGTCACCCATAATACAAGGCCCAGATCAATGCCATCTTCACAAGGAGCTCACTTCTCTCTCCTCAGACCTCCCATGGCACACCTGTATCTTCTTTCATTGTTTTCCCCAAGAAATATTTACTGAGTAACTATTAAGTGCCAGGTACTATGACAAGTCGGGGAATGCAAAAGAAGCTTACAGTTTAGTTAGGGAGACAGAAGTGAACAAAAAACATCACACCTCGTAAGTTCCACAAAAGGTGGTAGCTCAGAAGTCTACCTGAGCCTAAATGAAGGATACATGAATTTGGCTTTGCCTAGGAAAGTCAAGCAGGGCTTCCCAGCAGAGCTAACACTTGGACTGAGCGGGAAAAGATGCACAAGCATCTGCTCAGAGGACCAGTGCATATATTCACGATCACTTCCATTGAGTTGGAGATGGGGAGTCAGAGTGGCAGACTGGAGAGTAAAGACTTTGAATTCCCCAAGTAGAAAAACAATAACATACCACAAAGGGCTATTTTATGAGCCACAATAAAATAGTGTTTGTGGAATCAAGCTTTCAACTGAAAAGTGTTATACAAATTTAAGATATCATTTATTTATAAATAACAATGCTTCTTATCTACCTTTTGAATTTAATTGGCTACAGGAATTACCAGACTCTTTTTATGAAACATATAAGTAGAAGGTAAAGGTTTAACAGAATAATTTATATGGTTGTCAAATCTAGGTAGGTTTTACAATATACTGCTCTACTTACTGCTCGATCGCTCTCTAAACACACCCACACACAACTTCCAAAGGTAAAATGGCTTAAGAGCAGTGGATTCACACTCACAATTAAAATGGACACTTAAAAATGTAAGAAGTATTGGGCTTCCCTGGTGGCACAGTGGTTGAGAGTCCGCCTGCCGATGTAGGGGACACGGGTTCGTGCCCCGGTCCAGGAAGATCCCACATGCCGCAGAGCGGCTGGGCCCATGAGCCATGGCCGCTGAGCCTGTGCTCCGCACCGGGAGAGGCCACAACAGTGAGAGGCCCGCATACCGCAAAAAAAAAAAAAAAAAAAAAAAGAAGTATCTTCAACCAGAGCTTCCTAATAATTTCCCATTTTATTGTTAGCAACTTCCTAAAATGACAGAACTTGTGTTCTGTTTGCAGGCACAACTCAAGGATTTTCCATTTTCTCCTCAGCACCAATAAATTCACAATCTATTCTTAAGGATTCCTAATCTTATTTCGATACATCTTTAGAAACTCAAATTGGTCAATATAATGCAAAATTATATACTGAATAGTTTCTAATATGGATGAAGAACAGAAGTCTTAACTGTATATATTTATATTAAGGAACAGAGCTCGCCGTTAATACTGTCATTAGAGACACATAATCCAGGAATCTGAAACAATGGGAAACGGTGGCAATAGGGAAAAAAAGAGAAAGAGAAATAAATGGGCAGTGGTGAGGAGAGGTGCAGTACAAACGACCATGAAGTGATTCAAGGAAGGGACTTCTGGCTCTGATGGCATGAAGAGGTCAGTGAATCCTCTCCTCAAAACAATAAGAAAACTTGTCACTCATTTCACGGTCCTGGAAATCAATCAGAGGCAGAAAATAAATAGAGAAGTTTCTTGAAAAGTTGCTAGAGCTTTAGAGTAAAACATGAAGGAGTCTACAAACTTATTGCCTGGGCCTACTCCAACTCACTAACCCCACCCTCTAATCCTCAGCTCTTCTGGGAGAGCTCATCAGGATAGGGCTGGGCCACAAAACCCAGCAGCTTTGCTGCCAGAGGGGGCGGACTCCACTTGGGGTACTGGGGTGGGGGGCGCAGTAGAAAACCACAGACTTGTCTGCTAAAGTGGCACACTTGGTGGGAACCTAACAGGGGAAATATAGTTCTTCTAGCTTGAGGCTGTGGTCTGATTGGGGTGAGTGGTGGATCAGCTAGAAATCTGAAGGGAAGATCCTGGAAATGAGAGAATAGTAGAATAACTAGATATGATCTCCTCACATCCCTGGCTGACTGTGAACATATGCAGATGAGGAGGGGAGACATAAAAGGGCCCAACAGAAAGAAAAAGCCAAGGCATACTTGAGAACTGGCTGTACTGTGAAATGCACTTCCCAACCCAAAACCAGATCAGCAGAGGGTGGAAGCTTTCCACACTCCAGGTGCTTAATTAAGCACAACTTATGCCCAAATCACTGGCTGACCAATAGGCTATGGAGACACAGGGGTGACTCCCAGTCAGGCTAAAAAGCAAAAACGAGAATGAAAATCACTAAGCAGACACATCAGTGGCTGCACACCACAGAGGAGCCCACAGTTTAAGTACAGGCAAACTATTTAAAACTCACACATATATACTCACCTACACCTCTCAAAAACAAAAACAAAACCAAAAAACTTTAGAGTTGTTAAAATATATTACTAAAATGTCTAATTTACTAAAAAGTTACAAGACATGCAAAGAAACAGGAAAAGTGTGGCCCCAACTCAAGAAAACAAGCAGTAACTAGAAACGGGCTCTGAGGAGGACTGGATGTTAGAGTCTGCAGGTGACTTCAAAGTAACAATTACAAATGTATTCAAAGAATTAAAGGAAATACGATGACAAGTAAGGAATCTCAATAGAGATACAGAAATCCTAAATGAAAATTCCAGAGTTGAAAAGTACATTAACTAAAATAAAAATTCACTAGATGGGCTTAATAGCCGATTTGATATGGCGGAAAAAAGAAAGAGTAAACTGAAACAGATCAACAGAAATGATCCAATCAAAAGAACGGAAAGAAGACTGAAGAAAAATGAGTAGAACCTTAGATTCTGTTTAGATTCAGCTTAAAAACAAACAAACAAACAAACAGAATCTGAACCTGTGGGGAACAAGCATCCCCATTACTTGTAGCAAAAGTCCCAGGAGGAGGAACAAAAGGAAAGAACAAATATTTGAAAAAATTACGTTCAAAAACTTGCTAATTTTGATGGCAAACAATCTACAGACCTCAAAATCTCAATGCACTCCACGTATGATAAAACAAAGAGATTTATCCTAGACATATCAGCGTCAAACTGCTCAAAGCCAAAGACAAACAAAAAAATCTTGAAGACAGCAAGAGAAAAACAACTCATCACATACAGGGGAACAACAACAGGATTAACAACTGACTTCTCATCAGAGGCCAGAGGGCTGAGGAGTTGGGGCAAAAACGTCAACCAAGAATTCTACAGCTAGCCTTCAAAAATGAAGACAAAATAAAGGTATTCTAGGTAAACAAAAACAGAAAATTTGTTTCAAGCAGACCTAGTCTACAGAAATACTAAAAGATGTGCTACCAGCTGAAAGGAAATGACATCGGAAAATAACTCAAATCCATAGGAAGCTAAGAAAATCACTGGAAATGGTAAATTTCTTTAAAAATAGAAGATTTTTAAAGTAGTAACTGTAATACTATAGCACTTCGTATATATGTATGAAGTGCTCTCTCTCTCTCTCTCTCTATATCTATATCTATCTATCTATCTACATATATGACAATAACAGCACAAAGGATGGTGAGGGATAGAGCTATATTGGATCAAAGCTGCTATATTTTACCAGAATAACACACACACACACACACACACATATACACACAGCCATCAGCAGGTTGTGATAACTCAAAGATGTAATCCTTGATCAAGAACTAAGAAAATACATTAATAACACAAATAAATAACTAATTTAAAAAATCACAAAAGGATTTAGAAGGTACAGAAAGAATTAACATAAATCAGTAAAGAAGGAACAATAAAGGACATAAGACATATAAAAACAAATAGTAAAATGGCAGACATAAATCCACACACATTAACAACTACATTAAATGTAAATAGACTAAATGCTCTGATAAAAAGGCAATAATTTTCAGACTGGAAAAAGAAGTAAGATCCAGATGTTATGTTTTTTACAAGAGACACATCTTAGATTCAAAGAGTTTGAAACAAAATGAAGGAAAAAGATGTCATGCAAATAGTAATCATGAGAAAGTTCAAGTAGTTATATTAATATCACACGAAATAGACTTAAGACAAGAAATATTAATAGAGACAAAGAGGGACATTTCATATTGATAAAAGGCCCAACTGGTTAGGAACATTCTGTAGGACAGACCACCTACTAAGCCATAAAACAAGTCTCACTAAGTTTAAAAAGACTCAAAGCATACAAAGAATATTCTCTGAGCACAAAGGGATTAAAGAAAAAAAACTTGAGACATCCTCAAACATTGGGAAATTAAACAACACACGTCTATGTAAACCAAGATCAAAGAAGAAATCAAAGGAAAAATTTAAAAATATCTTGAACTGAATGAAAATGAAAACACAATATATCACATTTTATGGGATGCAGCTATAGGGAAACTTAAAGGGAAAGGTATAGCTTTAAACACATATTAGAAAGGATAAAATTCTAACATCAATGATCCAACATTGCAAGTCAAGAAGCTAGGAAAATAAAGACCAAATCAAACCCAAAGCAAGTAGAAGGAAGGAAGTAGTAAAGATCAGAACGGAAATCAGTGACATATAAACACAACAGATTTTTGAAAAGGTCAATGAAATCAAAAGCTGGTTTTCTGGAACAAGCTGCAAAATCAATAAACCTTAGCTAGACTGACCAAGAAAAAAAGAAGACATAATTACCAAAATCAAGAATGAAAGAGGGGATATCACTACAGACGCTAAAGAAATTATAGAAAATGGGATTATTATTATGAGTAACTTTATACCAAAAGAATAATTAAGATGAAATAGAAAAATTCCTAGAAAAACATCAATTACCAAAATTGACTTAAAAAGAAATAGAAAATAGAAAAAAGAAAAGACTGATAACTAGTTAAGAAATAGACTTAGTCATTAAAATACCTTGATAAAGCCTCTGATTTATGTATTTTATTCTTTCTTTTTTCTTCTTTTCCAGCAGTTCTGTTAAGTCTGTGAGTTCATAATCATTTGAAGTGATCTGTATGATGTGATAACACACCTATTGTTAATTTATGACACTTCCTTTACCTGCTTACTAAGTAGTAAGAGATGAAGTCAAAGAGGTAGGCTGGGGCCAGGGATTAGTAAACCAAGTACAGAGTCTGGATTTTATTCTGTTAGGAAACCATTAGAGTCCAGCAGGAAATTAGCATTATTTTCATTAAAAAAAAAAAAAGTATCTTGGCTGCTATGTGATAAGTTAGGCAACAGTAATATAGAAAATAAGTGAAGAGGTTTGGACTAGAGTGGTGACAATGATGATAAACACCTCACGTGTATTAAACTCTTTTAAGTCTCCTAAAAGCCACTTGAAATAGGTGCTATTCATTTTACAGATGAGCAAGCCAAGGCAGAGAGATTAAATAACTGGCCAAAGGTCATACTGCTAAGTAGGAGTCACATTAGGACTCAGGCCCAAAAACTCTGGCAGAAGTGCTGAGCTCTTAATCATGCACACTTAAGACTATGGTCTGAGGATGAAGAGAAAGAGGCTGAAGTTAAGAAAATGTTCTAGGGTTATGGGGACCAAGACTTGCTAATGGACTGGATGTAGAGATGAAAGAAATAAAGAAATAATGACTCGTAGGTTTTGCCTGAGCAACTAGGTGAATTCAGTAGTATAATTATACAACAGAGAGAGCATATGAAATAGGAGGGAAAGGGGTCCTAGGACTCAGCCCTGGAGCACCACAACATTTAAAAGCTGAACAGAGAAAGAGGAACCAACAAAAGAGACCAAGAAAGAGCTTCTAGTGCTTAGGAGGGAAACAGGGAGCGTCATGAAAGCCAACAACTAAGTATTTCAAGGAGGAGGGGGAGGCAATGTGTGGAACGCTGCTGACAGATTCTGTACGATGAGGGCAGAGAAGGGACAGTGAGATTCCGCAAGACGAAGGTTACCTGGGAAGCTGAAAAGAGCAGCATCCTGCTAAGTTAACTCCCATCACTGTACTTACCTTGTTGTACTGTCTGTCCCCTCTCTAGACTGTAAGCTCCTGGGCAATGACCGTGAGTTTTATGCTAAATCCTTATCTTCTAATTACACTGCTTAGAGTAGAACTGAAATTACATAAGCGCTATGTAATGTAATGTAAATGCAAAACTATTTCAAAGGGTTTTCTGGTGTGATGCTTAAAAAGAAGATTTCAATACGACCAACGACGACGACGACACGCCGCCTTCTGCTCGCCACCTCATCACTCACATACCGTCAGAGATCCGTTCTGTGTGCTGGGTGAGTTGCTGCTCTGCTCCCCGTGGGCTTGTGTGCTTCCATAGAGGGTCAGGTTATGCTCACTGGTCTGGCCGGCATAGTCCTGAGTGTGTGGCACTCCGTATTCTGTGGGAATCCCATTTTGCGGAGGTGGTGGAAATGGGATGGTAGTAAAAGGCTGAACCATTGCGTCAGGAGTTGTTGTTGGCTCCTGGTTACCCTAGAACAAATAGAGAAAGAGAAAATAAGGAGAAAAATTGACTTTAAATTCTCATCATATAATTATTTTTAAGGTGAGTGAACAAAATTCCCTGAATATTCTCTCATTGCTCAGGTAAAATGGAACACTTACTTACTGCCTCAGGATTAGGGGAAATACTGCTATATGTATACTTACAGGTGTATGTATGGAGACACACAAACACACCCAACTTCGGTCTATTTGTGGTTTCTAGACAGGTCCGTGATCATATTAAAGTTGACTAGTTGCCAAAGGGCCAAAGATCTTCCTTTACACCAAAAAATTTTAAATGCCAGGAAACTTCTCACAGAAGATAAATTACAAGAGTTGAAATTCATTTGGACCATTAGTATTTTCCTTAGAACACTCTCTATCCCTTTAGTGATTCTTAGGGGAAAACAAATCAATTTCACTAAATTACAATTCATAGCAATAGGCAGAATGACAGTATAAATTAAATTCTCAAAACCAGACAATATAGACCTCTAGATTTTAAGAACACAGAGTTCAGCAGAAATCATATTATTAAAAAAATTAACCTTTGGATTTCAAGGTAGAGATTTATTTAAGTCTTGGCTACTAGGTTAATAAAAAATAAACCAACAAAAAACCCTTTCCTTAAATTAGAAATAGACAAAAAAATTCCCCAGACAAAAAAATTTCTCATAATTACTGCTAGCATTACAAGGCTAGCAGGATACCTCTCCACATGACATCCATTCCCAGATGTTTACTTGGGATCCAGCGTGATACATGCAATATCACTAAACATACAGTAACTACAGGAAATTGTTAGAAGCCATTTTGGCTCCACAGCCCCTGTCTTACTTCTGTTCAGTCTAAGTTCAGATACAAAAGAGGAGTTTAAACCTTGTGTAAGAGATTTCATAAAGCCCTTTCTTCTCAACAACTGACCTCCTGACCTCCCATTCTATTCCAAAAAAGGCAGAGCCCTTATTTTACTAAAGATATACAAGTCTGCAAAGTCTGGAGCCACTGTTCTTCTGGAAGTAGTTGGCAGAGATGGTCAAATGCTTAAAAATGTTAGCACTTTGATAGGTTTCCCCTTCCCCTATATTTTATTTATTTATTTATTAATTATTATTATTATTATTATTTTTTGCGGTACGCGGGCCTCTCACTGTTGTGGCCTCTCCCGTTGCGGAGTACAGGCTCCGGACGCGCAGGCTCAGCGGCCATGGCTCACGGGCCCAGCCGCTCCGCGGCATGTGGGATCTTCCCGGACTGGGGCATGAACCCGTGTCCCCTGCATCGGCAGGCGGACTCGCAACCACTGCGCCACCAGGGAAGCCCCCCCCCTATATTTTAGATATCAAATCATTAGGGATCAAAGAAAATCCTCCGAGTCATGAGCATCACTTCCTTCAAACCAGGAAGTAATTATTCTTCTTTCTTTCTCACTCCCGGTTATCCTTTCTCCCCCTCAATTTAAGAAGGGATTCTCTACCCACTGAGAGTTGCAGGAAACAGAACTTCAGCAGCACTGTCTAAACATCATCCCAGGTTTTCAACATTAACTTAATGGCCATTAATAAACTCATCCTGTCGCAAACAAAATGAATTGGAGAAAGATCTCACAATATTTTTAAAGGAAGGTTCAACCATCATTACGACAATCTGCATAAAATAAAACAGAACAAATGTACAAAGGCTGTTATAAATAGAGAAATATATAATCATAGATTGGAAAGCTGGATATTCTTAAGATGACCATGCATCCCAAACCCCACAAACACAATCAAAATCTCAGCAGGTATTTTTGCATAAATTGACAAGCTGTTATTAAAATTTATATAGAAATGCAAAGGACCTAGAATAGTCACAACAATTCTGAAAAAGAACACAGACTACCTGAGTTCAAGACTTATAAAGTGATGGTAATCAAAACAGTGTGGTACTGGCTTAAAGACAGACAATAGATAAATGAGATAGAAAAGAATCCAGAGATAGACATAAACATTTACAGCGAATATTTAGGCATCAAGTCAATTCAATGGGCGGAAGGAAAGACTTTTTAATAAGTGAAAAACTGAATACCCAATGGAAAAAAATAAACCTCAACTCTCAACCTGCATATGCAAAAAAAAAAAAATTAAAATATAACTACTAAAACTATGAAAATATAAGAAATATTAGGAATATTACTGCGGTGGGGAGGATTCTTAAGTATGATAGGAAACCTACAAACCAGAAAAAAAAAAAAAAGATTTGGTTATGGAAGTTAGGAAGGAAAGAAGAGAGGATGGGAAGGAGGGGAAGATTTTAAAGTCAAAAGAAAAACCAACTGGAGAAAATAGCTGCAAAGGTAAGACAGACACACTGGTTACCATCACTAAGTCAAGAGTAAGTTATTCAAACTGATGAGAAACACACAAATCAACAAAAAAAGAGGCAAAGAATATAACTGAACAATTCACAGAAGATGAAATACAAATGGCTGTATGATAAAAGTGCTTAATCTCATTAACAAATTGAAATACATATTAACCATAAGTCCAATTTTTTGTAATCAAATCACAAAAATATTAAAAACTTTTACTGACATATAATTGACATATACATTTAGCTCTCCATATCTGTGGGTTCTGCAGCATGGATTCAAATGACCACAGATTGAAAAATATTAGGAAAAAAAATTCCAGAAAGTAAAACTTGAATTTGCCATAGTCCAGCTATTAAATTGTATTTACAACTATTTACAGAGCATTTACATTGTCTTAGGTATTATAAGTAATCTAGACATGATTTAAAGTATATGGGAGGATGTGCACAGGTTATATGTAAATACTATGCCATTTATACAAAGGACTTGAGCATCCGTGGATTTTGGTATCTGCAGTGGGTCCTGGAACCAATCCCCTGTGGATACGGAGGGACAATTCTATAATAAACTGCAGCTATTTATTCATAGTGTACAATTTGGTAAGTTCTGAAATACATATGTACACTCATGAAATCATCAGCACAATCAAAACAGTGAACATATCTCTCCAAAATCCCCCAAAGTTTCCTCGTGCTCCTAATAAGTACATATTACTTTTGTAATAAAGCCTACAAAGTATTTTTTATATAAAAGAGAATGACGAAAAATGAAAAATGTAACCAGTAAGAGGAAGCGGAAGCTTCGTATGCTGAAGCACTGAATTATTGTGCTGTTCTTAAGAAAATGGTAGTGACATTATCTAGAGACAAAAAGGCTTGTCTTTCATTTTAAAGTTATACAGCATCAAAATTCAGGCTGTCTCTGGTGTCTAAGAATCACGTCTACATGGTACTAAGGATTGCTTTACATAAAAATCCTTCCCTTTATTTAGTTCTTAAAAATTATGCTAGCAAGACCTTAAATTTTTACCCATAATTTTTCAGGGAAAAAATCATTCTTGTTACTCATCACTAAATAAGTTCTTTTCATGATCTCAAGGTCAGGGTATTGTAAATGATTTCTCCTTAGCTATTCTGGGTGTCCTAAGAAGGAAATAAAATAATTCTCTTCCTTCTCTTTCAAATTATTCAGTGCTACCTACCTACCTACCTACCCACCCACCCACCCACATGAAGCACACTGCTTCAGAAGACCTCACGGGATTTGCTGGCCTGAGGACAGATACAAAAGAGAAAATTCCGTTTCAGGTGGGTTGGTGAATGAAGGTGAATAAGAGCGCCAAAGGTGTCCATAGATCTACACTCCAACTCTAGGCATAAATATACTCTTAGAGACACAGGACGGGTCTACGAAATAACACACCAAGGCTAAAAGACACTGTTGCCCAGCTATGATGAACACAGCAAAGGGGACTTCTAATGCTCCGACTGTGCTCCTCTTTCTCTTCTCTTTCACCACAGCCTCCATTCTCCACCTCAGCCCTGCTGGGGACGCTGCTCTGGCACACAAAGCACAATATTAACTCTCCCGCAGAGGCAGTCTTGATAAAGCTGGCTCAGTCAACTGAATAAACATGTCAATTAGCAGTGGGAGATGGGGGAAGGAAGGTCAAACCTTCTTCTAGGATCCACGTGTGGCCTTGGCACTATGTGTTTCAAAGAAATGCAAGACAGGCAGAGGCTGAACTATTTCTCCCCCGCAAAAAGGGAAATGCAAACCTCTGTTAGGAGGTCAAGAAGAAATTCTTGGTAGTATATTTTGTTACACACAGGAATTTTTTTTTTAAATGTTAAAAAACACTATGTTTATATACTATAGGAATGAAATTCAGATAGGAGTGATTTTGCATTTAGCTCATACACTCTGCAATGTCTAAAAATTTCCCCAGGCATACATTATTATAATTTAAAAATGTTATATGGTTTTCAGACTTCTATTAAATTTCCAGGCTATATTCCAAAGTTATAAGTTCAAATCTACTGTATAGCACAGGGAACGCTACTCAATGCTCTGTGTGATCTAAACGGGAAGGAAATCCAAAAAGGAGGGGATATATGTATACGTAGAGCTGATTCACTTTGCTGTACAGTAGAAACTAACACAACATTGTAAAGCAAGTATACTCCAATAAAAATTAATTTAAAAACAAACAAACAACAAAAAAACAAAGTTACAAGTTCAGGAGAGAAGCACTACAGCTCACGGACAAACTATGAGAGATAACAGTCCACATGATTATTTCTAGGCAAGAATTTACCTCTAAGTTTATATGAAAATGTTTTAATGTCACAGGCTAAGCAGTTTAAGTATATCTCATCTGAGAAAATGAATTAACTTTTTCTTGTAGCCCACAAAACTAGACACAATTTCTCTTTTTCCTAATTTAGTAGTCTATTAACTTTCTTGTCCACAAGATTAAAAAATAGACAATAGGGAGTACTATGCAAATAAAATTTCTACCTCGCCTAACAAGAATCTAATAAAGATTTATCTACAACTCCTTTCTTCCCTAGAAAATAAATTAAGATTTTATGTGAAAGATGAGAGGAAAAATAAACTACAGTTACCTTTTAGTTCTTATCAGTGTATCCAATTAAAATGAAAATGCTCTGAAAGAAGGACTATTTTTTATTCTGCCCTGTACCCCTCACGGTGCCCAGGGCAGTCCTGTGCCACAGGTATCCCAGGGTTTGTAGACTTGTACACCTCCCTCACATCTCTGCTCAAATGTCAACTCCCCGACCACGCCATTTAAAACTTCAACCCCTATTTCTCCTTATCCCCTCATAACAATAATAATATTTTTTTCAATAAAGCAGAACATGTAAGATGGTGTCCCCATTGTGTGGAAACCTAACTGTGAGGACAGAAAGAGCAGAATGCATCCAATCCTCCTACTATCCACATGAGTTCACTACAGGGATTGGCAGGAAATTATAAACAGAGACATTCTTTGGTTAACTGCCTTTCCAGAAGCAACATAATTTACAACTATACTAAAAAGTCAGATTTTCCAAATTTCAGAAAAACCTACCTACATTTCTAACTCTCTGGTTGAAAAAGTAAGAAGACACAAATGAGTGAGAAGACTGTTTTTCTAAAGTTATTATTATTATTTTTTTGCGGTACACGGGCCTCTCACTGTTGTGGCCTCTCCCGGTGCGGAGCACAGGCTCCGGACGCGCAGGCTCAGCGGCCATGGCTCACGGGCCCAGCAGCTCTGCGGCATGTGGGATCTTTCTGGACCGGGGCACGAACCCGTGTCCCCTGCATCGGCAGGCGGTCTCTCAACCACTGAGCCACCAGGGAAGCCCTAAAGTTATTTTTAAATGACTGGAAAAAAAAACCTCTGAAGAGAGCTACATGAAACAGACAAATCCGGGTTATATTTGATATTTCAGTAATCCTTCAACAAACCAATTCAATACTCTGCCATCTCACTGTCATTATATTATCTACACAAAAGTTTAAGGAGAGAAATTAAATACTGAGAGGACAAAAACAGTATTTTATTTCACACAGAATGCAGGCCACTGCAACTCAACGATTTTAGTGATGCCGTTTTTGAGTAAGGTTCAAGATGATAACCGTGCAGGAAAGGACCGTGTAAATTATGAAGACATAATAATTTTTGAAAATGTATTATTTGCCAATGCAAACAAATTTGTTTATTCCACTACTTTCACATTACCTAAAATATTATCAAATCCATCTGAGACCCAACAAATTTCGTATTTCACAAAGGGCAATGCTGGAGTGTATGGTTAGAAGATCATTTGAATCCTAGCTCTGCCACTTACCATAGCTGTAAACGTTTAAACATGTTACTACCTACTTTCTCTGTGCTCCAGTTTCTTAATCTGTAAAATAGCAATGTTAATGCCATTATACTGTTGTGAAGAACTGGTAACATTAAGCGATTAAAACCCTAGACTCTCAATAAAAGTTGTTCTCAACCACTACAAGCACCAGGTAGACTGCGGGGCCAACCTTCCACAACTTAGTAAAGTATTAAAATCCTACTGAATGTCACTGTAATGGACGTCACGTGAAATTAAAAAACAACCCTTAATGACCATGTATTTGTGGGAACAATATTTAAGAAAACAAACTACAGGGACTCCCTGGTGGTCCAGTGGTTAAGACTCCGTGCTTCCAATGCAGGGCATGCAGGTTCTATCCCTGGTCGGGGAACTAAGATCCCACATGCCACTCAGCATGGCCAAAAAAATAAAAAAGAAAAGAGAAAGAAAAACTACAGATATACAAAACTTATTACAGTGATAGAGAAACCAACTAGCAAAGAAGAAAAATCCACTGAAGAAGTTTCTAGAATGATCAACTAGCTGGAAGAGATAGTTGAAATTCCATTTCAATTCTAAGACATGTACTAAATAACTACTGTGGGTACATAGCTGTTTTAGGCACTGAAGACATTATAACAGAAGTTAAAAATTTGCCTCTTAGGAGTTTACAATCACATTAGGGAGGCTACTGTAAACGTGTGCAAAATTTCAATACAATTCAGAACAATATGTATGTACCACATAGGTGACACAAACCAAGGTTCACTACTGCCTACTAAATACATTCTAAACTCCTCTAGACCCTCTCTCACCTGTATTAGCAGCTTATATTCAATGAATGCTTCTTAGGTGTCTGGCAATATTCTAAGCACTTTATATATATTAACTCATTTAATTCTCACAACCCTAAAAGGTAGGTATTTTACATTATTCTCCTTTTACTGATAAAGAAACTGACATTTTCAAAGGTTAATAAGTATCTTATCCAAAACCACTCAGCTAACCACTCAAATCCAAATCTAAGCCAATACCACAGCTGATGTTGCTAGTCACTACTCCTTGTGGCAACTCCAGTGGGGTCCTCAACCATTTGTCCCCAGTCATATCGTACACAACTCCTAACTATAATTCTGTATTGCAATGAATTTAGAATATTCCCTAACTATGGTGCTTTCCCAAATCACAGCCAGGCTGCAACAGTAGGGATCTGTGTCTTTCCCCCATGCTATATCCTCTATCATGAATATTCATTATACTAAAAAACTCAGCAACTCAAGTAATCTCTTCTCCATGAAGCCATCCTTAGAGAAGAAGGATGGTAGAAAGCAGGAGTCAGCACACGTTTTCTATGAAGGACCAGACAGAAATGTTTTAGGCCTTCTGGACTGTATGGTCTCTGATGCAACTCCTCTGCTGTTAGTAGATAACAGCCCTAGGTAACACATAAACGAATGAGCGTGGCTGTGTTCCAGGAAAACCTCATTCACTGACACTGAAATATTATTCCTCTTTTGATTTTTTTCTTAACCATTTTAAAACGTGAGAATGTCATGAGCCTTACAAAAGCAGACAGTGGGCCTGACTTGGCCTGCAGGCCATAGTTTGTTGACGCCAGGTATAAAAGAAAGAGATTACGCTTTAGACCCAAATAAACCTGGGATCGAACCCTGACTCTGGGACCTCTTAGTTGTGTGACTTTGGACAAGAAACTAAGCCTCAGTTTTGTCAACTATAAAATGGACATAACAGAATTTACTGTGAGGTTGAAGTGAAATTAAAAAATCAGAAGTACCTAACTAGTACAGTGTCTAATAATAGCGGACCTTCAGTTAGTGTTTGCATTTGCCCTTTCCAGTTTGAAATAATTCCTCCACTCCTATATTCTCATAGCATTTAGCATGCACTACTAACACGTACATGACATTTAAATTCAAAGCCTTATATTTAACATACCTAGATATGTGTCTCATCTCTCCTATTAGATTAAAAGCTTCATTATAATGAGTGGGGTCAGTTTTGTACAATGTAGAATCAAATATGGTGCCTAATAGATATTAAGTGTTACCATTTTTTAAATAAAGGAAGATTAAGATGGAAAGTCACATATATGCGCACTGCAGTGAACTGCTTTGTTTGGCTACAGTAGAGAGCGCCATGAGGGATAATACATAATGAAACAAATGTTATCTTGGGTTGATATCAAGTGGGAGAAGAGTGTTAGGGAAGGAAGACAGAACTGGTAGAATATTATTAGTAACGAAAGGAATCAACATTTATGTGCTTCTGCTTTAGATACATGGTTGTGCAAATATAGGAGTTAGGGATGATGTCCTTCTCCTTTGAATCACATGGAGTAACAGAGGCGATACGTTATCTATAGTCTTCTGGTGTTCAATGTGAAATACGCTAAATGTTTTAATTCTATATTCAAACGTACTATCACAGTAAATAGGTCCCGTCAAACAGGAGAAATGTATAACCCAAGGACCAAGATTCAACCCTTTTATCAGTCAGTCTCCCACAGCAATCCCAGAACTTCAACAATCACCCACCTAGGAGAGTGACTTCCAACTATTTTTTAGGTCCAACCATGCCCTTTCTCCCAAGCTTTCACGGGAGGTAAAGTAAAAAGAAGAAAGAGTATGAGCCTGAAGAACAGACCTTGGTTCAAATCCCAACTATACCTCCTACCAGATATGGATGAATTACCTCAACCCTTTCTAGCCTGTTTCTTCATCTGCAAACCGGGTTTTCTATTTAGAGAGTTGTTGTGAAGATTGTTCACATGAGAACAAGTCAAACTCTTTATCTGGGGCCCAGCTTCCCAGCTGATTAGGTCCAGGTCTTCTGGGTGCCCATTTCCCACCCATCTCGGGTCCTTCCGCTCTCAGCATCCCACTAACATTACAAACTCTGTATGTCGAAAAACTGAATCTGTTACGTTCTTTTTCTTATTTCTGCTGATGAGTTAACCACCTTTCCAGTCAACTAGACTTACTTGGAACCTCTCCATTATCCTTTGTGATATTTTGCTCTGTGTACTGAGTATCCCAATACCCAAATCAGTTAGATACTGATGATTTTTTTTTTTTTTTTCTTTTTTTTGCGGTACGCGGGCCTCTCACTGTTGTGGCCTCTCCCGTTGCGGAACACAGGCTCCGGACGCGCAGGCTCTGCGGCCATGGCTCACGGGCCCAGCCGCTCCGCGGCATGTGGGATCTCCCCGGACCGGGGCACAAACCCGTGTCCCCTGCATCGGCAGGCGGACTCTCAACCACTGCGCCACCAGGGGAGCCCGATACTGATGATTTTAACTACTATTTCTCGGCAGTGAAGAACCATCAAAATAGGGGAATAGCAGAAGCACAGCTCATATAATAACAGTATGTGGAATGTACTAGAGGGGGGGACAACCAGGAGGCTTTTGTAACATATTGCAGAAGACAGGTGGGCCTAGGCAAATGTAGTGGGGCAAAGGAAACTGAATCAAGAGATGCTGCGTGGTGGAATTACAAGAATTTGGCAACCAACCAGTTACAGGGAACGAGGAGGAACAGGATGATTTTTTTTTTTTTAAGATTTATAGCTGCAGACTCACTATTCAGGACCTATTAAGCCATTCATCTTTATCAATACTTCAAAGAAAAGTTTTTTTGATTATTTACAAATTACACTGGGGTAAATGAGTCTGCTTTATCGTTTCTTAAGCATATTCTCTGTTTTTACTGAATTATTCTGAGTATTATTTGAATCAATTATTTACTCACATTTAAACATTTACAACATGCTAGTCTTTAACATGGCAGGGAGGGGAGGCAAAATGGCAAAAATAAGATTTTGCTTTTGTAGGACCAAATTTTAAAAGGTGAGAAAGGCACATAAACTAATAATTATATCAATGTTATTTGTGCTACAAATAAAGCTAAGCATAAAGTACTATAAGAAAGGCCCCAAATATAATTGCCTTCATTTTCCTAGGATAATTAAAGTCTGTGTAATCTTAAGGACAGAAAGGTATTTTTGTTTGTTTGTAATCTTGAGTCTCACTTATATACCTAATCCGCTGTTGTGCTACAAACCACAGGCTGCAAATCCTATCTTAACAGAAAAGTTTCCCAATTCTCACATTATATCTATGCTCAGAATAGATCACCGATAGAAACAGATCAATATTAATTTTATTCAAACCATCACAAAAAGAATCATTTAGTTTTTTTAGATAGAGCATCTTCTCACAAGTTTATCATTGCCAATGTCACTAATCGTTTTCCTAACGCTATAGATAAATGGACGTTAATTCTCTAGGTTTGTAACAGAGGAAAAATATTTTTGCCTCAAGTATTTTATAAATTATATTATTTTTATCCCCTGCGAATTGCTCAGATAGGCTCAGATTTCAAGCTCTACTTGCTTTTGTAAAAAACTTTACAAAAAGCTCTCAGTTGACAATACCTAAGAAAAGGCCTGTCATTCTTCTCAGTTCTTCTACTAAAAGCAGTGACTTCTGCCCAGACGTCTGTGACCAAAGGGAAAAAAGAGCTATAAAACTATTAATGCAGAAAGATAAGAACAGAACATTGGATTTAAGATGATCTAGAATCAATTAAAATAATTTTAAACAACTCTGTAGAAGAATGATAGACCAAGAAGAAAACCCAGAGAAATAAAGTGCATGAATAAACGTGTACAAAGACAAAACAATGCCAGTTTACTAGGCACAAAGTGAAATTCATTCTAGATTCTTAATTTACCTACATGCTTAAATTTAACAGTGGCAAAAGTTAGACTAAAGTAAATAATGTATTTTCTCTTTTACAGTGAATATAAATTATACCCAGAGCCATAAGATGTCAGATAATCTGTAGGTAAGTTAGAATTTAGGAGGGAAAACCTATACATGAAGCTTCCATGTAGCCTCCAATTTTTATGTTCAGGTTGAATTCTAACAGTTCATTTTTCATTTGGTTGTCTGTAGCTTAGTAGATGGCCAGGATCCCAAGGAAACTCACAAAAACAGAGTTAATGATTATATGATAATCACTATAGTAATAAAAGGCCAATCACCAACTGAAATACTCATTTTACGGGAAAGTATTTCTGATTCCAAAAAAGGAATCCAGGGACACATCTATTCCTGCTGCAGTCTCAACAATAAGATCACCAACCCCATGCGGTAGGGACCCAGCCCCTCACACCCACAAACCCATCTTTTACCTGGTTCCTTGAAAGCAGAGATTCCCATATTTTATTGTTCATAACAACCACTCTGGGGACATATTTTTAAAAAATCACTACCCTTTCCCCACAGATTATGTTTCAGTGCATTGGAGTAGGAGCCTGGTACTACTCACTACTCCAGTAGGTGGTTTGGGTACCACGCTGAGAAACACTGCTTTAGTGGCTTTGGCTGGCAGAATGGGAGAGAATTATGGTGGTGGCAGGTGCCTCCAGAAAATACCCAGAAGCATCTACACCTCTAGAAGAAGGGAAGACACTAGGGAGAGAGTAAGCTATGAGAAGAAGGTAATAGTGGCCATAAATGTAGATCACCTGAAAGTAGAGAATTACCTTATATGGAACCCACAGATAAGAGAATAAACACCAGTTTTTGTTGTTTTTTAATGTAAACCTACTGAAATGCAAGCCTAACAATGGGCCCTTCTTTTTAGAGTGGATATAACTGAGGAACAAGGACACAAAGTTTTGAGAGTGCTACAGCCACATGAAGGGGAGACGGAGTGTAGGAGGGGACGGAGAGCAATTTTAAGCTCTTGCAAACAGATGATAAATAAAAATAAAACAGGAAATACAATATACTTTACCTTCATGCTTAGACTAAAAATCAATTACAGGATCTGGTACTAGTACAATACTAAGGAAGGTACACAGTCTTGGCCAACAAGAATATTGCAAACATACTACCAAATCACTTGTCTTAAAAATACACACACACACACACACACACACACACACCCCTCTTTCAAATTACTCGAGAGAAAAGCCAGCCTGACCTCTCCCTTGAGGCTGCGTTCTGCCATCTCAAAGCAATAAATATTTAAACAGAAAAAATAAATATTTCAGAACAAAGTCATTCAAACCCAATGTCTATTAGGTTAAAAATGACAAGCCCTGTAATAGTCTTAATGTCTCCAACCTCTTAAGAGCTCTTTCTTCCAATCTCCTTAAAGCAGTATTTAGAACCTCAAACATCCCATGAATCTTGTCTTCCACCGGCAACAAGAGACCACAAGAGATACTCCGGGTCAGCTACCTGCTTCCTTGGAAATGAAAGGTCCTTACACACAATTAATGGTTGGCTGTCTATTCTAGTCAATGTAATTGGTGATTTCTACAATGCATGGATGATTATACTTTTTCTCAACCAAACTTTTCACTACAATTTAAATTAATTTACTCTTTATTGTGTCTTCATGGGCAATTAAGTTTGCATCTTCTCTAGATGTTAAACTGGAATATCCTTGAAAATAGCCACAACTCAGGTTCAGAATAAAACATTAGCAAGATTTTGTAGTGTGCCCTGAATAATAAATAGTTAATCATTCTTTACAGATTTTTGCATTGGGTATTCTATTATAGTCTACTTTAAAATGAGAAATTCGGGGCTTCCCTGGTGGTGCAGTGGTTGAGAGTCTGCCTGCCGATGCAGGGGACACGGGTTCGTGCCCCGGTCTGGGAAGACCCCACATGCGGCGGAGCAGCTGTGCCCGTGAGCCATGGCCGCTGAGCCTGCGCGTCCGGAGCCTGTGTTCTGCAACGGGAGAGGCCACAACAGTGAGAGGCCCACGTACCACACACACACAAAAAAGAGCAATTTGTATGATATATATATATATAGTACCAGACAAAATTTTTCCCTATACCCTTCCCAGGACAAAATGGCATTTTGTCTGCAACCATAGTTAACATGATGGTTTACCAGGTAGTTGAATATCTGCTTCTGAAGCAGTCGGCAAAAACGATAGGGACCTTTCTCTCAATAGCTTTAGGAACTCTGCTGAAAGCTCACTACAATATAACCAGTCATAAATATTTACTGTTAAATAAATAAATATATATATATTAATTGAAAAGCTACATGTGAGAGTCCATGTTATGTACCGTGGGAAATGAAAAGGAAAATGAGAGTCTCTGCTCTCATCAACTCTCACCCAGGTTAACCCAAGAACCTTTCTTTTAATAGTTCTCCTTTCTTCTAACTTAACCTCAACCTAATGAATTTTCCAAGCAGCTGCCAGAATGAGCTTTCTAAAATAAAACCTAAATCAGATATTGCTAATTAATTCTCTTCTTAAAATCCTACATTCCTCAATGCCTACAGGTCAAGTCCAAATACCTCTGTATGGAAGTCATGCCCCTTGCATACTTCATCTATTTGACTTCAATTCTTGCCATCAAATATTTATTGAGTACTTACCATGCATTATTAGACACTTTGTTCTAGGTGCTGGGGAGATAACAGTGATTAAAAAGACAAAGTTCCTGCCCTTATGGAGTTTACATTCTAGTGGGGGGGGGGGAATAATAAACAGGCAAGCAACACAAGAAACAGAAGGTGTGGTATGGAGAGAAACGAAGCAAAAGTGTGCAGGGAGTATCAGGTTGGGGGGATAGAGGACCCTCTAAACTACTGATTAGATTTTATCTTTCAATATTTGAAATTCATTTTTCCCCCAAATGCATTCTAAAAGATCTTTGACATTTATTTCCAGGGTGTTTTGGGTAATCTATTTTCCATTCTTAAAGTTAATTTTTATTTTTATGAAATTAGTACATGTACTAATAGCAAACCGAATGGGTACAGAAGAGTTTATGATAGAAAATGGCAGCCTCCTACCTCTCCTTCCTTTCATCAGCCCTCTTGGGAGTGGCCCTCTTCTAATGGTTTCTTAAAAGGCAGAGGCTCCAAGGCTGGAGGCTACCCTAGGGGTTACTGACTCCTTACCTCTCCAGACTTAGATGCCACGTCAATCTGCAGATCTGTGCACAGAACATAGGACTTGGCCTCCCCATGAGGTCACTGAAAGGATCAGGTGTGTTAACCGTTTGTATGGCAAACTTTGACCAAACGGAAGAGGAGCAGGAGATGAGAGGAAACCAGTAGATAAAAAACATCTCCACATTTCCTTCCAATGGACTGGGCAGAGGAGCGGCAGTCTATACAACCTCTCTGAAGACTTCTACTGAAACTAAGTCATCAGCAGTGTCTTTTACAAAGCTCTGGCCGACCTTTCTTCCTTGTTGTCACTCCCCCTTCCTCCCCCTGCTTTCCTGAGATCATACTCCCCAATAAGGTATTGTCTCCGGCTCTATTTTCTAGGGAACATGGGCTAAGGAAATCATCGGAGACTTATCTCTCGTATTTTCCATCTTCGCATCTTAAAGCTCTGCATCTTGGGAGATAGCTTTAACTCTACTTTCTTTCCTTCTATGGCATGTTTTCTTTTGACTATCACATTCTTAATCTCTCACGCTCTTTCTCATTCTCAAACTGTTCCCTTCTCATTACACCCAGAACAGGTTTTATGAACGCATTCCGTTCTTTAATCTGACTACATTAGTTAGAATACTTCTTTAAATCTTTCTCTGTTCCCTGGATTATCTGTTTCCCCTAGGGTCAGGTTTTCTTTTTGTTTCTTCTCTTTCGTGCTGAAAGTTCCTCTTATATGACTAAGGAACTTCATGCACTGGTGACCCAGGTATAAGGACTTGGTTAGCTGGTGTGGATTTCCTCTGCTATCATATAAGGAAATCTGTTCTCTTATTAGGTCTTTTCCTGGAATTAAAATTCTAACTGGGACCTCAGTATGAGATAAGGAAGAGCATGGCAGCGGGCGACTTCGTTTTAGTGCATGCTACTAGGAAAGTGTGGAATGACCTCCTCCTACCCTCCGAATATCAGATTAAAGGAAGGGGTGCCAATATCTAATACAAAAAGAATTAAATTTCCCCAAATATTCTGATCAACTTATTTGGAGTCAAACAATCTGGGGTTTTTGTTTTTCCTTTTTTTAATGCTGGAGAAAAGAGGCAGCATAGTAAACGATGGGGCTGGCTACTTCCACTGGAACATCTCCAAGAGATTTGTGTGTTCCCCAAATAGCTGCTTGCTCTAAAATCCTCCTTTCTTCTAACCAAATAAAGCATCCATTTCCAAAATGACATTATATTTTAAGTATTACTTGATTTAAGTAATAAGCACTAGAATATATGTGACTACCCAATTTAACTCTCTGGTTTTGTACTTGTCATGAATTAACAAGTTAAAGTTCATTAATTCAATCAAGAAGTATTATTACATACTAAATTGAACCAGATACAATAATAAACACTGGCAATATAGTCCCAATCCTGAAAGAAACTACAGTCTGATGGAAAAAACAGACAAATGTATTCACAATTACAGTAATACATACTATGGACTAAGAGAACAATACATATACATCGCCAAGGAAGCACAAAAAAGGGACAACTCTGTGAGACAGGACAAGCTTTCTGAAGTAAGTGAAGTCTCAGCTAAATCTTTAAGGCAAGAAATTATTCCTGTGGGAGAAAGAGGTATTCTGGCCCAAAGTAATAATACGTGAAAAATAATATATGAAGAAATATATGAAAAGCAGTAAGGTACAAAATATGGCATATTGGGGAATTGCAAGTGGTTCAGATTTGGGGGTAGAGTGGAGGGAGAAAACAAGTGAGGAAAGGAAAAGAATCTTCAAATTTTCTGGGAGGAAAAATGAGAGAGCAAGTCAGGGTTTCACCCTAACGGGGATCCAAGATGACCCATCAAAGCTGCTAGAAACTGTGTCCCTGTCATCAAGCTATATGGGAAAACCTTCCTTCTACTAAAAACCAGGGAGGACTGCATCCCTCTGAATCAGGGGTTGGCAAACTATGGCTTTGGTCCAAAGCTGGCCCACCACACGTTTTTGCACAACCTAAAAGCTAAGAGTAGTTTTTACATTTTCAACTAGTTGAAAAAATTTAAAAAAAAGAATATTTTGTGACACATGGAAGTAATATGAAATTAAAATTTCAGTGTTTATAAAGTTTAACTAATGAAGTGAGAGAGTGGCATGGACATATATACACTACCAAATGTAAAATAGATAGCTAGTGGGAAGCAGCTGCATAGCACAGGGAGATCAGCTCAGTGCTTTGTGACCACCTAGAGGGGTGGGAGAGAGAGGGCAGGAGACGCAAGAGGGAGGAGATATGGGGATACATGTATATGTACAGCTGATTCACTTTGTTCTATAGCAGAAACTAAGACACCATTATAAAGCAATTACACCCCAACAAAGATGTTAAAAAAAAATAAAGTTTAACTAGAACATAGCCACACCCATTCACTTACCTATCATCCATGGCTACTTTCTTGTTACAACAGCAGAACTGAACAGTTGTAACAGAAACAGCGTGGCTTGCAAAGCCAAAACTATTTACTATCTAGCCATTATGGAAAAAGTTTATGGATTTCTGCTCTAAGTTAGGAGTCTTTCAAAGTCTCATCTCCTTCAATTAAGTCTCAGCTTATCGGTTCAGAAGTTCTTATAAGAAATCTCATACAATATTAGATAAAAGACTAGTTACATTATTTGTGGATATAAAAGTATTATTTTTAATTTCATAAAGTAATGATTGATTTCCATTTCCATATTTTCTTCTTAACAATTCCTTTATATACGAAATATCAAATTTTGCTTGCAGAACTTTATCCTGCAGTTCTAAATGAATTAAATATCTCCAGTTATATGATTTCAAGTTGTAATTTTTAAAACTGCATTTCCTTCTGTTAACAGCAGTCTAGCTATACTTATTTCCTGGACCATTAATTAAATAAGAAATGTTATTCTAATATTCTGAAACTGGTAGCCCTTTGAAAAAATTCAAGAGGAATGATGAAAAGCATAATATGCCAAAGTAAGCTAATCTAAGACTATTTCTAAGGCATTTGATTTATAATATGGATTGTTAAATCGGAATATTTTTCAAGGGTTTAATTTATTTTTTGGTTGTGTTTTACTTCTATTCTCAATAGAAAAATAAGATCATGATTCACTGTTGCTACTGATTTAAAAGACTCTATAATTCCCAATTTTGGCTCTTCAACACTCTTTTTTAAAAAATTTTTTTTTGCGGTACGTGGGCCTCTCACTGCTGTGGCCTCTCCCATTGCGGAGCACAGGCTCCCGTCGTGCAGGCCCAGCGGCCATGGCTCACGGGCCCAGCCGCTCCGCAGCATGCGGGATCCTCCCGGACCGGGGCACGAACCCGTGTCCCCTGCATCGGCAGGCGGACTCTCAACCACTGCGCCACCAGGGAAGCCCTCAACACTCTTTTTTGATACAATTTCAACATCTCAAGAGAGGTGATCAAATTTACTTTCGCTGATTTTTAATATATCATCTGTTGGTCCAATTGGCATCTTCAAAACAGTATTTCTAAAAAATAAGTTTAAAAAGTGAAAATTTCAGTGTTAGTAACCTTTGAGGGATCTGGGCAAGACCTAGAAAAGTTAGAAGGCAAGTAGATTCTTGCCAATCAGCTCACAGCATGCTTTAGAATGGAGAAGAAAAACAATATTCTACTTAAGAGTTGAGGGTAATATACTCTTATATTGAAGTTATAAATTGCTGACAAGGGCTTCCCTAGTGGTGTAGTGGTTAAGAATCCGCCTGACAACGCAGGAGACATGGGTTCGAGCCCTGGTCCGGGAAGATCCCACATGCTGTGACGCAACTAAGCCCATGCGCCATAACTACTGAAGCCCACACGCCTGAGAGTCCGTGCTCTGCAACAAGAGAAGCCACCGCAATGAGAAGCCTGCGTACCACAACAAAGAGTAGCCCCCACTCGCCACAACTAGAGAAAGCACACGCACAGCAACGAAGACCCAACGCAGCCAAAAATAAATAAATAAATTTTAGAATAAATAAATAAATTGCTGACAACAATGCATGGTCAATAGGCTATGAAAACTGAGTAAACGCAACATGCTATCAAAAACCAAAACTTATAACAAAGATATGATACCTAATAATACTCGTAACTACTTAGTAATTGGATATAAATGATAAATCATTCATATAAATTGTCATAATTAGTCCAGAACAGTAAAGACTATAGAAACCATATGGTTTCATATCTATGAGGAATAATTCAAGGAGGTAGGTAAGATGAGTACCGAGAACAGAAGATTGAAGGGAACACTTAGCAGTTATTTTCAAATACTTGGGTTTTATGAAGAAGAGAGATTAACTAACCACTCCATGTGACTCTGGATGACAGAACTAGAAACAATGAGAAGACAATAATGAAAGCAGATTTTAGCTCACCATAAGGAAAACATTTCTACTTTGTAAAGCCAACAATGGAACTCTTTACCTATGAGGCTTGTAGTATAATGGAAGAGCATGCAAATTTGGAATTAAATGGATCTCATATTTGGAACCTATCCCTGTCTGTTCCCAGAACTACAAGGTTGCTTGACCTCTTGAATGTCAAATTCTATCGAACGGGTGGGGCGGGGGTGGGGGGTGGGGCGGGGTGGGGGGTGGGAACACCACCTACCTAAAAAAGAGACTGACAAGTGACATATGATATGAATACAACTGTTTGTATGTAAATGTGATTTGTATGTAAAATTGGTACAAAGTGGTATGCAAGAACAAAAGGTTATTTCAATAACAGTAACTATTAGTGGTGGTTAGGAACAGGGAAGCTGGAGCCAAACTCCTTGGGTTTAAATCCTGATGCTGTCAACTTGGCCAAGTTATTTAACCTCTCTGTATCCCTGTGTCCTAAGTTCTACAATACGAACGTTAACAGTACTTATAAGGCTGCTGAAAGGAATTACATAAGGCACTGATGACAGTGCCTAATGCATAATATATACTCTATAATGTTATCTAATCTATTACTATTATGTAATATTAGAAAAATAAATTCATTTTATTCTATAGTGAATTCCTTGTTATTGCAAGTATTCATCAAAGCCTTGAACATGTCAGAGATGGAAATCCCGTAAGTGAATAAGAGAGTCTCAACTAAATTCATTCATTCACACAGTCAGCAAGTATTAAATGAATATGTAATGCCTACAGGGGGCACTAGAGCACAGATTCCCAAGCCAGTCTGTGGATATGAATCCCCACAACACCTTAGTAGCTTATAAATTGGGGCAAGTTATGTAAGCGTAATATGCCTCAGTTTCTTCTTCTGTCCCATGGGGATAATTATAGGGTTGATGAGAGGATTCAATGAGTTAATGTAGGTAAAGTGCTTAGCACAGTACCTGACAGTAATACATCACATATAAAGATTAGCTGATTAGCTATTATTTTGACTACATGCCAGGCACAGTTTTAGACACCGGGAATACAAGAGACTGCTGACAAGGTCCCTGACTCACAGAACTTACATTCTTTGTAGGGGTAGGGTAGCACTGATAATAAACAAGCAAATAAAGAGTAATGACAAACACTAATATCAGTGATAAGTGAAGAAAAAGCAGGTTAAGGGAATAGGGAACAATTGGGGAATTCAAGTTGAGATAGGAAGGTCAAAGAAGAACTCTTGAGAAGCCTGGGGGATGAGCATTTCCATCTAAAAGAAAAACAGAAGGAAAGGTTCTGAGCAGGAAGATGCAAGGTGTGTTAAAAGGAATAGCAAAGAGGCCAGTGCCACTGGAGCAGAATATGGGAAGAGAAGGGCAGCAGGAGATAAGGCTGGAGAGACAGCCAGGTTCCCGATCACTCAGGGCCTCAGAGACCAGAGTGAGGACACTGGGGTCTGAAGGGAAACAAATGGAAGGTTTAAAGCACAGGGGCGACAAAATCAGACCTGCACTGCACTCTGGCAATGACCTCTTATGAATTATTTGACTCCAAGATTTCCTGAACTTAATCATTCTACTAGTAATAGAGGCACATTTGCATATCTGGGAAATGGAAACATACATCATGATGGCAGACTGAAACATTTCTGCTTGGAAGCTGAGCATCCAAACCCAATAATGAAATTACTACATTGGAAACAACAGAGCGTTTACTGCAGGGGAGCATTCCATTTGTGTTTGTTAGATTTCACATATGAAGTATTGTTTAGAAACGTTTAAGAAAGATTTGACAGTGGTTTTGGAATGTTGGGGGAAAAAAGTGAGGAATTATGATTCCAGAAGGGAATGCTTCAGATATCAACAATGCCAGATTCCAGAGAGGAACTGTACACCAAAAGGATGCTGTATCATCACCATGACAATCACATACAGATAGAAGCCCAAGAAACAAACCAAGGTAAGGTATTACGTGAAGTTAAAATGTGAGTAGTCCACGAACCAGAAGTCAAAAGAGAAATGAGATTGTTCCCATATGGCGATCTTTTGGATGTGAGTGTGAAAATTTTCAGGGAAGAACAGAAAACTGGAGGAACACAACCAGGACTTTGAGCTAAGCCACTGAGAGGGGTGAGGAGTGTCATTTCCCTTTCAACATGGAGGTGTGCTCCGTGGCAATACAATCCTGAATAGCAGTTTGTCAAACACTAAGCTTTCCTAGTCTCAACTACAAAACTAAGAAGAAAGATAAAGGAAAAAAATAAAGGGAAGGAGCCGAAAAAAGGCGTGTGTTTTGGGGCATGGGAGGTGACTGGGAAGAAAAACCATTTAGTAAATCAAAATTGCTCAGATTTAATTACTTATATGGAATTCTGGGTATCTTTTCAGGGGAACTGAGTAATTTTTAGAATAGCAATATTTTTCAAGGGCCAGCCTTGGTCTTGGCAAGGAAATGGTTATAACTGACGATAAGGAGCAATGTAGAAGAATTCAGAAAGAAACCAAAGCTCTGGAAAAAGTGAGGCTTTTTTTGGTTCATTGTAAAGGAACATAAATTAGCCTCAAGCCCAATCTCCGCCTACCCCCCAACTTCCCAGAGTCCTGTGCAGCCCATAGAAAGTGGAAGTGAGCCAAAGCCAACAGTGTGGGCTGAAGCTCTGTGGATGAAGGGTGGGATGGGCTCGGGGGGACCTGGCTGGCAACCCAATGGAATCACTTGAAAGCACTGCCACAAAATGGAGACTAAATAGTCATGGAGGACCTTCAAAATGCACAGAAAATGGGATACGCTTAGCAAAATCAGAGAATAGATTCCCTACTCCAACTCATTTCAAAAAAACAAAAAAAACAGAAAGGATAATAGAAAATGAAACAAAGCAAAACATACCTGCTCTCTTACCGGTCTTTAATTAAAGCATAAAATACCCTCCCTCTTCTCTCCTCCCAGCCACCCTGGAACGAATAGGGACCTGGCCACAGCTCAGGTAAAAGACTTCGGCCTTCCAGCTACTAAGAGTGGAGATAGCAGACAATAGAACTGGTGGTGATTCATTACAAAAGAATACACTCCGGAGTGGCCTGCTGCCACTTGGGCTCCCCGCACTATTTAAAGGAACAGCAACCTCCTTTCCAACCTCCCTTATTCTTAACACCTTCCCTCCTCTTGGTCCTGATGGAAAACAGATTTTGAAGAAAATGCCAGCAAAGCACTGAGCTGTCCAAGAAAGGGAGGGCTTTGCGTTCCACAGAAACTGGCAGTCTTACGCTATAGTAGAGAACAAAAATTTTCTTTAACGTCCACACTGTAAAATCTTTTCCTCTCTGCCTAGTATACTTTCCCTTTCAACAACAAATAGTATAACCTTTCTTATTAATTGGAGTTGAAGTCATTTACAACTTTGTCTAATTTGACACATATTACAAGAATGTATCTCTTCTCCTTCCTTTTATTCCACGTTGTTATATTCACAGATGTGAGGAGATGCAATAATTTGGTTCACATGCTCTGAAAGAAGAGAGTACCTCAGTGAAATACTCCTGTAACATATACAGGAATGACAGATAAACCTAAAGTTATTTTTTAAAAAGTCACATGAGCATGTCTGTCTACTATACTAGAATTCTGAAATTAAATTGCCATTTGCTTTTTTTTAAAGCAAAACTCTGATAACTTATTGTAAATAACAGAGCCTTATAAACCAAAAACAGGCCTTATAAAACCAGAGCATATATAGTAACAATGTGTGTACACCGTGTAGCTACAAATATGGATATAAACGTGATGAAAATGTCATCCACTGAAGGCCCTTCACCTTCCACCAAGTGAGCGATGGAAACCACGGGATATAGAAATGTTAAGATCAAAGATGCAAAGAACCTAGGTGACAAAATGATGAAAACATACCTAAATACTTTTCTTAATATACCTGTTAAGATACTAAATACCACAATAAACTGTTTAACTTTGATAAGTGAACCCTAAACACTGCAGACATTTTCTATGCAGAAAGCTTATGTGACAGATCATTATCAAATATTGGGATTTGACGTCTAGCTCAAAAAACCAAAAACTACCCCCCCCACCAAAAATAAAACAAAACCAAACCATAGGACAAATAAAGATTTGGCCTATCTTGCTATTTTATGTATGTTACATTAACACAGAAAGTGTATACAAAAAAACAAACATGCTGGAATATTGAAAATTCACAAGTTTGACATTCTGTACTTTCCATTTGTATAAATTCAGGATGGGCAAAAGTGAGTTCCTTGTTTCCTTCAGCATTCACACACACTGAGAAAATCATAATGATTTTCACTTACCTATTAGAATTCTTAACCTCCCCCAGATGCCTCTTTCCAGTTTCTATTTATCTCTTCTGCTTCATTCCT